>NW_027142353.1:33144009-33854288 GCF_026170545.1 Melanerpes formicivorus | reverse complement strand
AGCACAAGCCCTATGAGGAGAGGCTGAGGGAGCTGGGGTTGTTTAGCCCTGGAGAAGAGGAGGCTCAGGGGAGACCTCATTGTTCTCTACAACTACCTGAAGGGAGGTTGTAGACAGGAGGGAGTTGGTCTCTTCTATCTAGCAACCAGCACCAGAACAAGAGGACACAGTCTCAGGCTGTGCCAGGGGAAGTTTAGGCTGGAGGTGAGGAGAAAGTTCTTCACTGAGAGAGTCGTTCGCCATCGGAATGTGCTGCCCAGGGAGGTGGTGGAGTCACCATCCCTGGAGGTGTTCAAGAGGGGATTGGATGTGGCACTTGGTGCCATGGTCTAGTCATGAGGTCTGTGGTGACAGATGATCTTTGAGGTCTCTTCCAACTTTGGTGATACTGTGATACTGTGAACTGTTCACAGAGGTGCTCAGCCATATCACTGTGCCCACCTGGGAAGTGCCATGTGCCATGCATGGCACTAGGTGAGACATGTCCCATCTCAAGCAGCCCTATCATCCTCTATCTCTAAGGGTTTTTCCAGTTCTTCTCCTTGTATCGGACACAGTGAGGCCAGCAGGACCAGGGAAGTGGTCATCCTTCTGTACTTGGTACTGGGGAGGTTGCACCTTGAAAACTAGGCTCAGCTTTGGGCTCCTCACTACAAGAAGGACACTGAGGTGATGGAGCATGCCCAAAGAAGGGCAGCAAAGCTGGTGAAGGGTCTGGGGAACAAGTCTTGTGAAAACCGTCTGAGGGAAAAGGAGGATGAGGTGAGACCTGTTCACTCTCTGCAGCTACCTGATAGGAGGATGTAGTGAACTGAGGGCCAGTCTCTTCTCCCTGGTAACAAGCAATAAGCCAAGAGGGAAGGTTTAGGTTGAGCATTGGGAAAAATTTCTTCCCCAGAAGGGTTGTCAAGGCCTGAAACAGGCTGCCCTGGGAAGTGGTGGAGTCGCCCATCCCTGAAGGGATTTAAAATCCGTGTAGATGTGGTGCTGAGGGACATGGCTTAGTGGTGACCCGGCAGTGCTGGGTTAATGGTTGGACTTGATGGTCGTAAAGGTCTTTAGACTTGGTGATCTTAAAGATCTTTTCCAACCTAAATGGTTCTAGGATTCTATGTTTTATGACAGAGGTGGCTGCACATCAGCTGTCCAAGCACCATACCTTGGTCACAGTGCTCTGCCTGGTTTCAGCAAGCAGAAGCAGCTGGCACTGGCTGAAATCATGCAAAAAGCAGAGAGAAAAGAAATACACCCCAGTGGGACCCTGGCTGGGCAATGTCGCCAGTGCTGGCAGAAGGGTTTTAAGAAGGCCCCATGAGGCTTTAGCTGTCTGGAATGCAGCAGCTCCAAACCTCCCTTCTCCTACAAGCCCTGTGGAGCCACTGGCCTCAATAAGGTTGGACAAAGTGAGGAGGCAATCTTTGACTGGGTGCCTCTTGGAGCTGCCCCAGCCAACCCAGGGCTTCTTTTGGGGGCTTTTTATTTATTTGTATTGGTTTGGTTGTGGGTTTTTTCCCATGCACAATAATCTCTGGCCCTTGTTGCTGCCTGTGGCTCTCAGCATGCAGCTGCAGACCCTCCACCAAGGAGATAATAAATACAATCCTGGCCATTATTGTTGCAAACAGCACAGCTGGAGGCTCCTATCTCTTTTCCCTCCCAGTCTTTCTTCTTCCCTCCTCCCCACCCCCCCCCCCCCCCCCCCCCCCCCCCCCCCGCAATAATTCTTGCATTGTGACACTGTGAACAATGAACCCCAGCAAGACCACTCAGGGGAGCATCAGTCAGGGCTTCAGGAGCTTCTCCCACTCCAGCAAAGCATGTGTGACATTTGTTTTGCCTGGTGGGTCTCCTACAATATTTGGGAAGGAGAGATTTGGAGAGGGGAATGGGATCTGGCTAATACTGACAAAAGGTTTAGCAGCAAGGCATTGCCCCCCCAAGGTTCCCAGCCCAGAAGATGCTTCACTGCCCCAGTGATGTGATGGTGTGGCATCTCCTTTGTTCTTTGCCTCTTTGCCCAAGAAAGGGCTTGGCCTAGGATCCTCTAGTCCCTCTTAGCTGGTGCTATGTCTTGGAGAGAAGGACCATCAAATGCAGACTGGGAGAGTCATATCTCCAGCAGGACACTTTTCTCACCACTGACTACCACAAGACCCAATTCAGGTGCCTCAGTTTCCCTCCTGATACATGAAGTTTGACTAACCCCAGGGCTCAGAGGTGTTCATTCCCATGTGAGGATGGGGATACCATCCTCAGGTTCAAACCCCACCAGTTTAACTGGGAATGGAGCCCAAGCCAAGATGTCCTGATCTCACCCAGCATAGAAGCCTTCAGGCCAATGCTGCCACTGCCACAACTGGTCCAGCTAAATGCCACCACTGTCCTTATGCACAGCCAGGGCAGCCAGGCTGGGGGGCAGGGAAGGGGACATGTGGGGAGGTGGTTGTGGAGAAGTATCTAAGCACTTCTCAAATCAGTATTTGTGGACTCTGAAGCACAGTTGCAATCTTAGTGTCTGCCAACAGTAGTCTTGCCTCTCGAGGGACCTCTGCCCACCCCTGCTGCCTCCCTTCCCTGGATGCATCCTGTCTCAGTCCCCTGGTTTTGGGAGCAGTTCTGTGGCACTTCTGCCACATCATGAAGCTGCCAGTCAACCAGGATGCACACAACCATCTTCCTTTACCTATTAACCCTGTGCTGAGCCACCTCCTAACCCCATCTGACCTGATTTCACTGTCTGGCAGAATAAGACTTGCCCAGTTACAGCAGCCTCCTGTATGTTCTCTATGGGATACACGGCGAGGGGCCCCTTGCACCATACTCCTTCCCTCAAACCCAGGGAAGGCAGCCATGCACCATGTTGAGAACAAAGGAGACGGGGACATCACCCTGGAACATTAGGAGACAGCCCAAAAACCCATTGCTCTCTTCCAGTGCAGGAGACCTGCCAAATTCAGAGCTACATTGTGATCTTCTGATTTGGAGAACTCTTGCAAGAGGTTGCAATGCTCCAAACCTGAGAAGATACAGGAGATGCACCTTGGGTGGTAACTGAGCCTTTGCAATGGGATTAAAGGGCTTTGGAGGAAGGGTCTCCTCTGTCCTGATGGTTGAAGCCTGGCTTTGCTGTATGCCCCGCTACAGATACCTCATTCTCAAGGCTGGGTGGAAAATGGGTAATTTTGGGGTCAGGGATGTGTCCTGCCTCACTTGGAGAGCTCTGCACGCATCTGTCACTTCAGATGTGATGGGGGTGAGGA
The DNA here is from genome assembly GCF_026170545.1 of Melanerpes formicivorus. Lineage (NCBI taxonomy): Eukaryota > Metazoa > Chordata > Aves > Piciformes > Picidae > Melanerpes > Melanerpes formicivorus. The sequence goes on along the minus strand of NW_027142353.1, from coordinate 33,851,028 downwards.
GTCACATCTGGTTTGACCCATCTGCCACAGCAGGGCTTTGTCTTGAAGCCTGTTTTTCCTCATGAGGGTTCTCTTATTCAAAGCCCCCCAAAAAGAAAAGGTCCTTATTTGTCTCCCAGCCCCTGGGTTTCTGCTGCCAGGCACCACCCAGGGGAGAGGAGGGGGTTCAACATCACAGACACATGGGCAACAACTACAACAAAGAAAAAAGCAGGAGGCTGGGAAGGGGGAAGGAGTAGCAAACCCAGGGATGTTGGCACTCATCTGTTACACACAGCACATGGCCCCCTGCTCAGCTGCAGCAAAGATAAAGTGCCTTTTTTTTTTTTTCTTCCCAGTTTGCCACTGCTCCACCAGGCAGATTTCCAACCTGGTTCATGCAACTCAGGAATGTCCCATGCTAAGGCAGCCAGGTTGGTTTAATCTCACAAAGTCTGCAAGTGAGGTGGGGGGAGGCCAGGGCGATTCTCAGAGCTTGTATTTCCTTCCCTCCCTGCTCCACATCTTAAATACTCCAAGAGGGAATGGTGAAAACTCCCAGAAAGTTAAAGATATATATATATATATATACACACACACACACATATAAATGACATTACAAATGGAAATGTCAGGACTTCCCTGAAATGAATGGCTGAGCTCTTCATACATTCCCCTCGATCAGTCCAGGTGCCAAGTTTTGAGACAAGAAGCAGCTTGCTCCAGCCAGCTGTTATCTCTTCCCAGCCCTCAACATCTCCACGTTGGGAAGTTTCTTTTGATAGCCTACCAGACAGCCAGCTCTGTGGCTTCTGAGTGCAGCCCGGGGGTGCTTGGGGCTCAGGAGGGCTGCTGGACAAGGAAGCCTTGTCTTATCCCACCCTCCACCCTCCTCTGCTTCTCCCCACCACCAAACAGGGAGAAGAGATTGAAAGAGGAGGGGAAAAAAAAAAAAAAAAAAAAAAAAAAAAAAAAAGAAAGAAAAGAAATAAAAAGAGAAGCAGTTAGGGATGGAGGGAAAACTCTGAAGCTCTGGAAGATGCTGGCTCACCTCTTTCTTTCCCAGCTCTGTCTCAGTTCAGGGTGGCCCAAACTGCTGCTGTTCACTGCAGGGCTGAGTGACCACAAGATGCTTTCTCTTGGATCTAAAACAATAATAAAAAACAAAATTAAAAACCACCCCAAAGACTTTTCTTTTTTTTTGTTTGTTTGTTTTACAGCTCTCTTCATCCAATTCTTTCCCATTCGATGCTGCACTTAATCCTAAATTCAATTCCCTGCCCTCAGTCCTAAAGCACAGGTCCTCACGCCAGCCCTGCAGCCTTTCCTGCCACTCCAGCTCACCGTCAGAGAATAATGTCCCCTGGGATGTCTGTCACGTCCTCCGGGCATTCTGTAATTGCTCCCCACTGCCTCTGCCAGCAGCTGCTCCGATTCATTCACAAACCAGCAGCGTCTCCCCGCAGCACGCCCGCTCCGGGATGCCGCAAGGGAAAAGCCGTGGGCGGCTACGGCCACCCAACCTCCTACCCACCCTGCTGCTGAGCATCGCTCCCCCCACGTACCCAACACCTCCACGGAGTGATCCCGCAGCGGAAGGGCGACGGCTGAGCACAGGTCAGGGCCTCGCCGAGCCTTTTATAGCCCCCATGCCAGCAAGCACCTCCCATGTCCTCTTCGGGACAGCGGCTGGCTCCCGTGGCTCCCGAAGCCACACGGACTGTCCCCACGCCAGGAGCACGGCAAACATTAACCCACTTTGCCCTCGCTGAGCTTGGCTGCCGCTGGCGAGCAGCCAGCCGAGTATAGAGACTGCAAATCCTCCCAGGGACGTACCAGGCTCCCTCCGGTCTTTGCAAGCATCTAGCAACACATCCGAGGTGCTCCTCATCCCCAGCAAGGCGCTGATCTAACCCTGCCTCTCCTCCCCGGTGTTGCCGCTGCGATCGAGCCCCGCAGGCTGTCAGGCGAGCTCCGGAGCGGCGATCAATGCAATATTTCAGCGCAACGCCAGCGACCAGCGCCGGCTGCTCTCCGCAGAGCAATGGCACAGTGTCCACCCAGACAAGTTTCCTACTGTAACTTCAGTGAATGCAGTTATTCAGCCTCCCGGCAGCCGATTTATCATGGCAGACACCCGGGGAAATCTTGCGACTGGGAGAGCTCCTTGCAGGGAGCTGGGCACGGTGGCTCTCGCCCTGTGCTCTCCTCACCCCCCCTCCGCTCCCGGATTGCGTTAGCTAACCGCGATGGGGAGCGGCGGTTAACGGCGGCGATGCCTCTCCCCCAAAGGCACAACCCACCGGCTCATTCCCTCACCTCCTCTCCTCCCGAGCCTCCCAAATCCCGAGCAGAGGAGGAAAGTTGATGGTCGCTTTTGTTTTCCAGCGGGCTGGCAGCACGTGTTGCGGTTTTACTGGGCTAATAAACCCCGCCGTGGTCTGCGCCTCTTAATGACTGCAGCATTAATAACAAGTTTCCATGGAGCTGCCCAAAGTTTACAGGGTGTGTGCCTTATCAGGGGAGCCCCGTGCTTTCTAACCTCCTGCTTCAGAAGTCACAACCAGCAGCTGGGTTGCTGGTTTGGGGTTTTTGTGTGTGTGTGTATGTTTGGTTGGTTGGGATTGTTTGGGTCTTTTTTTTCCCTTCCAATAACAGAACAAATAAACCATGGTTTGCCTTCCCTCCCTTCCCTCCCACCTCCCCAAACACACCTTCCCCTCCAGCTTAAGCCATTTACAGGCATGGGAAATTCCCAGGCGGGGAGCTTTGCTCTGCCTTTCTCTCTGCAACACAGAGGGAGAGGACCCCACTCTGCACCTTCCACCCGTCCAGGAGACCTCCTCTGTACCTTCCAGCACATACTCCGCACGGGCTACCTTCTCTAAATGTTTCCAATCTTTTCACCCTACCCAGGCAACCCTCTTTACACAATTCCAGCCTCTTCACCCCATCCAGGCGATCTCCTCTGTGCACCTTCTAGCCTCTTTATCCAGACCACCATCCAGACAAACACCTTTATACCTTCCAGCCTCTTCCATTCCATCTGGATGAGCCTCGCCATACATTTCCACCCTCTTCACCCCATTCAGACGACCCCCACTACGCCTTCCAGCCTCTTCACTCCATTTAGACAAGCGTCTCCGTACGTTTCCAGCCTCTTCACCCCATCCAGAAGACCCCCACTACACCTTCCATCCTCTTCACCTCATCCAAGCAACACCCTCCACCCCCGACCTTTCTTGTTTCCTCCCTTACCTTGGGCAAACTGCACACCCCTGCGAGCTTCCCAGCACCAGAACTCGGGGAAAGGGAAAAAAAAAAAAAGCCTCTCTCTCTCTCTCTCTCTTTTCTCCCAGCCCGCCGTGCTGGGAGGGGAGGGCCGGGAAAAGGGAGTGAGGAGGGGGGTGTGTGGAATGGGGAGGGGGGAGAGGAGGGGAGACAGGGAGCCCTGTGTGAAATCAAAGCCCTGAAGCCGGGCTCGGGAGGCGGTGCGGAGCCTCCAGCTGCTGCTCGGATTACTTTGCAGCCGTGGCAATCCCGAGCACTCTCCAAACCACCATTGCACCAGGGGGAAGGAGGAGAAGGGAAGAAGAGATCCCGGCTGGACACGCTTCACATCCCCCCCAAACCCACCCCCGATCCCCCTTTCCCTGGCTGCATCCTACTGGAGTGAGGGAAACGGGGCTGGGGTCCCGGACACACCCGCTGCACCCCAACATTCCTCCAGAGGAGGGTAAAAAGTAGTTTATCCTCACCCAAAACCTAAATTCTCCCCCCATAACCCCACCCGAGGTGGTTTGCAGATACCCTCTCCCCTCCCAACGCCGCAAGCCACTGAGCCCCCCACTGAGCCACGCAAAACTCATCACACACACAAAGTTTCCCCACTCCAAGGTTTGTGGTGGGATGTCCCCTGCAGCCACCCCCAGGAGTGGCCTTTGAGCATCCCAGGTTCCCCGGGGTGGGGATGGGGGATGCTGGGGAGGGACTCACCGAGGCCAGGGTTGGTTCCCATGGCGGGGAGCGAGAGCAAAGCTTGGGGCTGGGTGTCCCCTTCTTCCCTCCTCCTCCCTCCTCCTCCTTCTCGTCCCAGGCGTGCAGCTGGCCAGGCAAACGGGGCTGCCCCTTTTCCTCGCAGGAGGGAGGGAGGAGGGAGCTCAACAGATGGCTGCACACAAGGGAACATCTGGGAGGAGGAGGAAGGAGGAGGAGGAAGGAGGCGGGAGGAGGCGCTCGGCTGTGCCACTCCTGAGCTGGCAGACACCCGCGCCCCTCTCTCCCCCCCCCCATTATGGGGGAAAGAGGGTGTGTGTGTGTCAAGCTGGCTTTGAACATAAACACTCCCCCTCCCCACTACCCCCCTCCCCACCAAGGGTGAAGTCTTTTGTTGTCCCTTTGCTTCCTTGGGGATCAATCCAGAGCTGACACCACACCACAGCCCTATTACTAGCCCTGACCTCTGCGGGGAGGGGCTTGATGGAGTGGGTCCTATTCCTGAAGACCACCTGAACCCACTTTTCCAGGTGTATAGGGCCAGCTCTGGCACCCCAGGGAGGGTGAAAAGTTGGACATGAACTGGCACTGTGTGCTCACAACCCGGAAGCCAGCTCTGTCCTGGGCTACATCCCCCAGCAGCAGGAGCAGCAGGTGAAGGGAGGGCATTCTGCCCCTATCCTCCACTCTGATGAGACCCCAGCTGCAGTGCTGGGTCCAGCTCTGGAATCTTCCACACAGGAGAGACATAGACCTGTTGGAGAGGGGACAGAGGAGGACACAATGATGATGGGGTGGGGCTGGAAGCCATCTGCCATGAGGTCAGGCTGAGAGAGTTGGGACTGTTCAGCCTGGAGAAGAGAAGGCTCTGGGGAGACTTTGTGGCCTTTCAGTGCTTAAAGAGGCCCTGCAAGAAAGATGGGGACAATCTTTCTATCAGGGCCTGTTGTGACAGGACAAGGGTGGGGGTGGGGTGGTTTTAAACTAAAAGAGGGAGATTCAGACTAGGTACAAGGAAGAAACCTTGTACACTGAGGGTGGTGAGGCACAGTCCCCAGTTTGCTCAGAGCGGTGGTAGATGTCCTGTCCCTGGAAATATTCCAGGTCAGGTTGTTGGAGGCTCTGAGCAACCTGATCTAGTTGAAAGTATCCCTGCCCATGGCAGGGCTAGATGACCTTGACAGATGCTTTCCAACCCAAACCATTCTATGACTCTCTGGTTCTATGAGATCTGAGCAATGGCATTGGGCAGGAGATTTTGGCTGGTAAGTCATGCGGTGCAATCGCTGAAATAAAGGAAAGGGATAAAGGAAATTAAAAACATGATAACGCAAGTAGTAAACCACAGTTTGGAGCACAGAGAGTCTGGATCCCTTCACAGTAGGATGGCCAGCTTCTGGGGCTTCTCCAAGGGGGCTGTGGAAGAGCAGCCCTGCACCAGAACATAGTGACTGTGAAGTGTAATGGACTGGTAGAGGCCCAAGTTGTGCTATTGGTACTAGAAAAAGAAGCAGGAGGCAGGTCCCACGCTCTGTGAGTGCTTGATTCTCAAAACATCTTAGCTAGGAAGGTACAGCCAGGCTCCCTGTGTTTAGCTGGTGCTTTGAAATCTGCTGCATGCCCCATACTAAAGTCTGCTTAGACTGTGACCATCAAGAAAGTATGTTGCTGAGATGTTCATTTAGCACCACTTTGGGATGAAAAGGTGGAGAAAAGGATTTTGCTCTGCCCTGCTGCTTTCTCCAAGCACATCACAGAATCTTAGGATTGTTTGGTAAAGACCTCAAAGATCATGGAGTCCAACCATCGACCCAACACCACCATGCTCGCTAAACCTTGTCCTCAGGTGCATTGCTCACATGTTTCTTGAACACCTCCAGGGATGGTGATTCCACCACCTCCCTGGGCAGCCTGTTCCAGTGCCTGACCACTCTTTCTGTAAAGAATTTTTTTCCTGATAGCACATCTAAGTCATGTGATCACTCCACAACTTTCCTGAAGATTCATAGGGTGACCCTCCCCAGATTCCCAGCTCATTAGAGAGAGTAGGAATCAAGGCAGAGGATACCAGGGCCACGAAGAGGAACTTGCAGTCGCTCCTTTCCACCTCCTGAATGTCCAAGTGTGGCTTATCTGGTTTATGCTGCTCTCTCTATGCCCATATTTCAGAAGCTGCTTCTTGGGAACCATGGTCAGACTCCAAGAGCTCTGCCAAGGAGGGGACAAGCAGCCCCAGGGGAGAATCATAGAATGGAAGGAGTTGGAAGGGACCTCTGGAGGTCATTAAGTCCAACCCTCCATGCCAAAGCAGGATCACCCAGGGCAGGCCACACAGAGACAGTTCCAGGCAGGTCTTAAAAGCCTCTAGAGAAGGAGACTCCACAACCTCTCTGGGCAGCCTGCTCCAGTGCTCTGTGACCCTTACAGTGAAGAAGTTGGGTTTTTTTCTCATGTTGAGGTGGAACTTCCTGTGTTCCAGAAGCAGAGAGAGGAAATCTGTGCTGAGAACTCAGCTGAGTCAAGTGCTTTTTTGGGAAAACCCTGGGAAATTCCTTAATCTGGGTTGTGATTTTCCCTGTGAAGGCTGTGGCGTTATCTCCAGACATGAACAGGCTGCTCTAAGGTTCCGCTCACCCAGATCTTTGCACTGTTCATTTTTATAGCTCTGGGTAGGGGAAGTTGCCAAGCTGGAAGCTTTTGTTTAATTTTCCATTCTGTTCATTTTTCCATGCCTCACATGAGGCTTTTGCTATGTCAAAATTGGCCTCAGGAAACCAACACGCTGGTTTGAAGCTGGTGGAACTGGGAACTGAACTCCCTAGCTGAGATAAAATCCAGTCGTCAGCACTGCCAGGTCTGGTGATTTGAAGGGAAGAGCTGAAAACCATGAACCTGACTTAAACCCTCTGAATTTTGTTAAAGAAAGGTCTTTAATTTTTTGTTTATGTATTTGAAGCCCAAAATCACAGCCTCATGGGATGTTAAGAGTTGGAAGTGACCTCTGGAGGTCATTGAGTCCAATGCCCTTGCCAGAGCAGGACCATAGAGTCTAGTGCAGGTCACACAGGAACACAACCAGATGGGTCATAAAAGTCTCCAGAGTAGGAAACTCCACAACCTCTCTGGGCAGCCTGTTCCAGTGTTCTGTGACCTTTACAGTAAAGAAATTCTTCCTCACATTGAAGTGGAACCTTCTGTGCTGTAGTTTACATCCATTGGCCCTTGTCCTATCATAGGGCACAGGTGAGCGGAGGCTGTCCCTTCCTTCTTGACACCCAGCCCTGAGATATCCAGAAACATTTATTAAATCCCCTCTCACTCTTCTCTCCAGACTAAACATCCCTAGGTCTCTCAGCCTCTCCTCACAAGGCAGTACTCCAGTCCCTTCATCATCCTGGTAGCCCTCTGTTAGCCTCTCTGACACCGTCCCCCACAGCAAACTCCTGGCCAAGCTGTCAGCCCCTGGCTTAGATAGCAGCACTCTGTGCTGGGTTAGGAACTGGCTGGAAGGCCAAGCACAGAGAGTGGTGGTGAATGGTGCCACATCCAGCTGGTGGCCAGTCACCAGAGGCATCACCCAGGCATCAATGCTGGGCCCCATCCTCTTTAATATCTTCATTGATGATCTGGATGAGGGGATTGAGTCCACCATCAGTAAATTTGCAGACGACACCAAGCTGGGGGCAGGAGTTGATCTGTTAGAAGGAGGAAGAGCTCTGCAGAGGGACCTCGACAGGCTGGACAGATGGGCAGAGTCCAAGGGCAGGAGATTGAACACATTCAAGTGCTGGGTTCAGCACACTGGCCACAACAACCCCATGCAGTGCTACAGGCTGGGGTCAGAGTGGCTGGAGAGCAGCCAGGCAGAAAGGGATCTGGGGGCATTGGTTGACAGTAGGCTGAACATGAGCCAGCAGTGTGCCCAGGTGGCCAAGAAGGCCAATGGCATCCTGACCTATCAGGAAGAGTGTGGCCAGCAGGAGCAGGGAAGTCATTGTGCCCCTGTACTCTGCATTGGTTAGGCCAAACCTTGAGTACTGTGTCCAGTTCTGGGCCCCTCAGTTTAGGAAGGACATTGAGACACTTGAACATGTCCAGAGAAGGGCAACAAGGCTGGGGAGAGGCCTTGAGCACAGCCCTATGAGGAGAGGCTGAGGGAGCTGGGGTGGTTTAGCCTGGAGAAGGGGAGGCTCAGGGGTGACCTCATTGCCCTCTACAACTACCTGAAAGGTGGTTGTAGCCAGGAAGGGGTTGGCCTCTTCTCCCAGGCAACCAGCACCAGAACAAGAGGACACAGTCTCAAGCTGCACCAGGGTAAGTTTAGGCTCGAGGTGAGGAGAAAGTTCTTCGCTGAGAGAGTCATTAATCATTGGAATGTGCTGCCCAGGGAGGTGGTGGAGTCACCATCCCTGGAGGTGTTCAAGAGGAGATTGGATGTGGCACTTGGTGCCATGGTTTCATCATGGGGTCTGTGGTGATGGGTTGGACTTAATAACCTTGAGTACTGTGTGCAGTTCTGGGCCCTTCAGTTTAGGAAGGTGTTGACTTGCTGGAATGTGTCCAGAGAAGGGCAACAAACCTGGGGAGGGGTTTGGAGCACAAGCCCTATGAGGAGAGGCTGAGGGAGCTGGGGTTGCTTAGCCTGGAGAAGAGGAGGCTCAGGGGAGACCTTATTGCTCTCTACAACTACCTGAAGGGAGGTTGTAGACAGGCAGAGGTTGGCCTCTTCTCCCAGGCGGCCAGACCAGAACAAGAGGACACAGTCTCAAGCTGCCCCAGGGGAGGTTTAGGTTGGAGGTTAGGAAGAAGTTCTACACAGAGAGAGTGATTGCCCATTGGAATGGGCTGCCCAGGGAGGTGGTGGAGTCACCATCACTGGAGATGTTTAGGAGGAGACTTGATAGGGTGCTTGGTGCCATGGTTTAGTTGGTTGGGTGCTGTGGGATGATAGGTTGGACGTGATGATCTCGAAGGTCCCTTCCAACCTGGTCCTATTCTATGCTATGCTATGCTATGCTATGCTATGCTATGCTATGCTATGCTATGCTATGCTTTGCTATGCTTTGCTATGCTATGCTATTCTGTTGGACTCTCTCAAGTACATCCCTAGGGAACCTGTACTAGGGAGGTTGTTTTGCAATAGCTGCTGGTGATGGACGTGAGAAAACTTTGTCCTCAGGAATTTTGTTACTCAGATGACAAAAACAATCAACTGAGAGGTGTTCTGGCTGGAACCTCTACTGCTGAGAGAGATTTTAATAAAATTTCTCCAGTTTAATGGGGTTGGCTATAATTATGCCAGGAAAAGCGCTAAGAATGTAATGCTGGGTGAGGGGTAAAGTTTAGCCCTGGTGTGGTGCTAACGCAACAGTAACCCTGGTGTGTGTCCATCTCTGCTTCTTAGCTTCTCCAACCATCTCCCACTGAAATATAGAGCCTCCTGAAAGGGGGTGTCCTCCTCCTGCTGCCCAGTCTGGGCTTTTCATAGATGCAAAGAAGCTGGGGACAGGCCTGGAGAATAAATCTTCTGAAGATTGACTGAAGGAGCTGGGGATGGTTAGTTTGGAAAAGAGGAGGCTGAGGGGAGACCTCATTGCTGCCTACAACTACCTGAAAGGACATTGTGGAGAGGCTGCTGCTGGGCTCTTCTCACAGGCAATGAGTGATAGAACAAGAGGAATGGCCTCAAGGTGCCACTGGGTAGGTTTAGACTGGACAGTAGGAAACATTTGTCCCATTAAGAGTGGTCAGGCATAGGAATGGGCTGGGCAGGGAGGTGTTTGAGTCCCCAACCCTGGATGTGTTTAAAGGTGGATTGTATGTGGTGTCAGGGGCTATGGTTTAGGGGTGAGCCTTGTGGAGTAGGGTTCTGGGTTAGACTTGGTGATCTTCATGGTCTTTTCCAAACTGAATGCTTTGTGATTCTGTGATCCTGTGATGGATGACAAAGTGATGCCCCATGGTCCACATCTCCACTGTGAAACCCTTCATTGGAAGTCCCTTGACTGGGCAGTCCATAGATGGGTGCTCCCTCCACAGCAGCTCACACACAGTTAATTACCATGATAACACTAATGTCATTTTCAGAGGACATTTACTCTTAAGGTCATGTTTCCCACCATTGCTCTTTCTGTTTCTTTGCCACATGGGATCATCTTTTCTTGAAAACACAGAAAGGATTTTCAAGAGCTGTGTGGTCTCCTGAGCTGAAGCTTCACATGCAAAGCCAGACACATTGTGTTTGGACAAATTTCTCCACCTGTCTCATTTCACTGACTAAATCATAGAATCAAAGAGTAATTTAGAATGAATAAGATCTTTAAGGTCATTGAGCCTGACCTTTAACCCAGCACTGCCAAGTCATCAATAAACCATGACCCTAGCACTGCATCTACAAGTATTTTAAATCCCTCCAGGTGTGGTGACTCCATCACTTCCCTCTTCCAGGCCTTGACATCCAGTTTGGGGAAGAATGTTTTCCTAACATCCAACCTAAACCTCCCCTGGCACAACTTGAGACCATTTCCTCTTGTCCTATTGCTTGTTCCATGGGAGAAGAGACCAACCCCCACCTCACTCCAACCTCCTTTCAGGTAGCTGTAGCAATGAGGTCTCCCATCAATCTCCTCTTCTCCAGACTAAACCCCAGTTCCCTTAGCTGTTCCTCAGAAGACTTGTTCTCCAGACCCTCAATACACCAGGACAGGGTGAAAAATGTAAATAGAGAGAGATTTGCTTGAGGTCATGCAACACCAAATGATGCTAGGAGCTCACTTGTGGGTTTAGGCACAAGTGATTTTTTAGATCAAAATGTGACATCATTTTGCCGTGGTGAAACTTCAGAATGCTGAATCAGATCTCTCTGCTGGCCTCCAACTCAGCTTCTCTCCTCTCTTGTTTTCTCCAAGTGTGAGGGTTCTGCCTGTGTTTATGGCCTAGTTCTCCATCTCAGCTCTGCACCAGCACAGATGGATTTTAGGTTTTCTCTCTGACCCTGAAGGTCTAAACAACATCACTCCAAATCTGTTGGAGCCAGGCTCTTCTTAGTGATGCCCAATGACAGGACAAGTGGCAGTGGGTGGAAGTTGAGGCACAGGAAGTTCCATGGAAACAGGAGGATAAATATTTCACTATGAGGCTGACAGAAAACTGGAACAGGCTGCTCAGGGGGGTTGTGGTGCCTCCATCTCTGGAGATGTTCAAGACCCATCTGGATACATTTCAGTGTGATCTGCTCTAGGTGATCCTGCTCCGGCAAGGGGATTGGACTGGATGATATTTTGAGGTTCCTTCCAGCCGCTAATATTCTGTGATTCTGTGAAAGAGCCTTTGTACAATGCTTCTGCAGAGACCCTGACAGGTCTGGGCATCACAAGACATCTTCTCCTATCTCAGTTCTTACAGGACCATGGCAGGCCTTCCTCTGACCTTCTGTTCCCAGAAGACACCAGTTCAGTTCCTTGTCTCTTGACAACTGATAACATTATGCCTGGTGTGGCTTATTAAAATCCAGACAACACTTAAGCCAAAGTAAAGACATGAGAGTCACCCTGAGTTTCTCCAGAACAAACTCTAAGACACATCTCAGGCAAAAGAAGTTGCAGACTGAATGAGGATGACATAAGCTGGATTAGTAAGAGCTAGTGGTGGACTTTTGCCCCATGGTGTTTGAGTCCCTCCCTGAGATCTCATCTCTCTTCCCCTTTTTATGCAATCCCAGCAAAGGAGGTTTCTCGGGCAACCAAACCGTTGCAAAAAGCCACAAAGCCAGATGGGTGCTGTGCAATCCCTGACTCCAATCTTCTCCCCAGCCTCTCCTCCTCCTTGGGTATTCCTGCAGAGGAAGGAGCCTTCCCTTTCTGCTGTGCAAGCTCATGAACCCTCTCCTTTGTGGTTGAGAGGGAGCAGATGCCTTAGGAAGTTGTCCAATCTTAGAATCGTAGAAAAGAATCATAGAATCAACCAGATTGGGAAAGACCTCAGAGATCCCCCGTTCCAGCGGTAAGCTCGCTCGGGAGCACACTGAGACCAGGCGCCTCGGAAAAGCACGAGCTGCTGCCTTTTCAACTGGTGGGACTCACGCGGAATCGCGGCACTTGGCCAGGATTGGCTCTTGACATCTCTCCACGTGCTCGGGATCGCTTGGGCTCCCTGCATGCCGCGGCACTTTAAAAAGCCAGTGGCATCCAAGGGCATGAGATTGAACACATCCAAGTGCTGGGTTCTGCACATCAGCCATAACAGCCCCATGCAGTGCTACAGGCTGGGGTCAGAGTGGCTGGAGAGCAGCCAGGTGGAGAGGGACCTGGGAGTACTGGTTGATGGTAGGCTGAACATGAGCCAGAAGTGTGCCCAGGCGGCCAGGAGGGCCAATGGCATCCTGGCCTGCATCAGGAACAGTGTGGCCAGCAGGAGCAGGGAGGTCATTCTGCCCCTGTACACTGCACTGGTTAGGCCACACCTTGAGTCCTGTGTGCAGTTCTGGGCCCCTCAATTTAAGAAGGATGTTGACTTGCTGGAACGAGTCCAGAGAAGGGCAATGAAGTTGGTGAGGGGTTTGGAACACAAACCCTATGAGGAGAGACTGAGGGAGCTGGGGTTGCTTAGCCTGGAGAAGAGAAGACTCAGGGGTGACCTTATTGCTGTCTACAACTACCTGAAGGGGGGTTGTGGTCTCTTCTCCCAGGCAACCAGTACCAGAACAAGAGGACACAGCCTCAGGCTGCGCCAGGGGAGGTTTAGATTGGATGCTAGGAAGAAGTTCTATACAGAGAGAGTGATTGCCCATTGGAATGGGCTGCCTGGGGAGGTGGTGGAGTCGCCGTCATTGGAGGTGTTCAGGAGGAGACTTGATGGGGTGCTTGGTGCCATGGTTTAGTTGATTAAGTGGTGTTGGATGATAGGTTGGACATGATGATCTTGAAGGTCTCTTCCAACCTGGTCTATTCTATTCTATTCTATTCTATTCTATTCTATTCTATTCTATTCTATTCTATTCTATTCTATTCTATTCCATTCCATTCCATTCCATTCCATTCCATTCTATTCTATTCTATTCTATTCTATTCTATTCTATTCTATTCTATTCTATTCTATTCTATTCTATTCTATTCTATTCTATTATTGAGTCCAACCTATGCCTAGTACCTAACACCTCCTGACAACTAAGCCATGGCTCCAAGTGCCACATCCAATCCTTTTGTGAACACCTCTAGGGACGGTGACTCCACCACCTCCCTGGGCAGCACATCCCAATGGCCAATTACTCTTTCTGGGAAGAACTTTCTCCTCACCTCAAGCCTAAACTTCCCCCTGCACAGCTTGTGACTGTGTCCTCTTGTTGCTTGGGAGAAGAGACCAATCCCCACCTGGCTACAACTTCCCTTCATGTTGTTGTAGAGGGCAATGAGGTCTTCCCTGAGCCTCCTCTTCTCCAGGCTAAACAATCCCAGCTCCCTCAGCCTCTCCTCACAGGGCTGTGCTCTGGACCTCTCACCAGCCTTGTTGCCTTTCTCTGGACACGTTCAAGTGTCTCAATGCCTTTCTTAAATGGAGGAGCCCAGAACTGATGGGATTGATTGGGATGGTTGGGATTTCTCAGAAGGAAGCACCCAGAGCAGCAGCCAGCTTGATCACTTGTGGATGAGCTCAGTTACCGCAAGAAGGCTGAAAAAATAAAAGCTGCCCACAATAAAAACAACCAATCACCCCCAGTCCCCACTGGGAAAATGTGGAAGACCTAGGTCTGGCTGTCTATCTGTCCTTGTGGGAGTCTTGTGTCAAGTCAGAACTTGAATGTCTGTAACAAGAAAGACCTAAAAAACCCCAAACCAACATCTTCAGCTTGTCCATAGCACTCAAGAGAGTTTGGCAGTCTTGGACTCTACTGGCTAAAACTACAGGTTGTCCACCCTCACTCTGTCACTGGACCATGCCTTATGTGTGGAAGACCACTCATCAGTGGATGGGATGAGTGCAGTCAGCTCACTTGGTCTGTGTGGATCGATGGACTCATTTGGAAAACAGTGTCACATCTTTGCTCACCATGGAGGTTACAGCTCTGAACTGAGAGACAGTTGGCAAAACACACAGAAATAATATTTGGGAAAGGAGGCAGAACCCACCTCCTTCTGGGGGAAGCCCCCTGGCAGTCTCCAAGAGTCAAGCTTCCTCCTGCTTGTTTTTCCTGCCTGGCCACATGAATTTTCTTCTCCTTATGTGCGGTGAGCCAGCTTGAGCAAGAAGACAGACTGAGGACAAACTGAGGGAGCTGTTCAATCTGGAGGAGAGAAGGCTCCAAAGAGACCTTATTGTGGCTTTCCAGTATCTGAAAGGGGCTACAGAAAATCTGGGGAGGGACTTTTTAGGGTGTCAGGGAATGATAGGACTGGGGGGAAGGGAGCAAAACTAGAAATGGGCAGATTCAGATTGGATGTTAGGAAGAAGTTCTTCCCCGTGAGGCTGGTGAGACACTGGAACAGGTTGCCCAGGAAAGTGGTAGAATCCTCATCCCTGGATGTTTTCAAGGCCAGCCTAGATGTGACTCTGAGCAACCTGCTGTAGTGTGAGGTGTCCCTGCCCACGGCAGCAGGGTTGGAACTAGATGATCTTTGAGGGGCCTTCCAACCCTGACAATTCTATGATTCTGTGATACTAAGAGGGGCATAGAACAGTTCCTTCCTCACTGTTTATCCCCTTTCCCTACTGTCTCCTCACCCCAGTTGCTCCATAGCCAGGTGGTTTTGATGCTGTTTTGTCTAGTGGGATCTATGGATTATGATTCAGTTGGGCTGAAGCTGCTCTCTTAGCTTCATTTTGGCCAAAATTCATCAGCAGGAAAGGAGCAGCAGCTCCCTCCCCTTGATATTCACAGCCTGACTCACAGAGCATCATAGAATCATTGAGTAGTATGGGTTGTAAGGGACCTTTAAAGGTCATCTAGTCCAACCTCTCTGTAGTGATTAGGGACATCTTTAGCTGGATCAAGTTGCTCAGAGGTGCATCCAGCCTGACCTTGCATAACCTCTAGATTCCTTCTGTCCATGAATGATGGAAGAAGCCCAGGCACTTCTAACAGTTCTATCCCCACACACAGGCCAAGCATCTACCTTCCAGGTATTGAGGAGCCTAAAAGTCCTGCCCAAGTGATATGTGAGCTTCTGTCCATCTGCTGCTCCTGGCAAGTGAGTGGCTGCTTCCCAGCGAGCCGCTCATTAGACTGTTTCCTTTTCCTGTATGTTTGGTGTCTCATTGCACGTATTGACCTCTCTTTGACATCAGTCAATAATTAGTTCTTGAGTTAATAAACATGCAGATTGGCTTGGGTGTAACTACAGAATCACAGAAATGCCATGGGCAGGGACTCCTCACACTAGATCAGGTTGCTCAGAGGCACAGACAGCCTGGCCTTAAAAACCTCCAGAGATGAGGCTTCCACCACCTCTTTGGGCAACATATTCCAGTGCGTCATCACCCTTATGGTGAAGAACTTCTTCCTAATGTCTAATCTAAATCCCTTCTCCTCTATTCAATGTGTCCTAAGGTCTTTCTGCCACCATTCATGGTAAAGGCCTGGTTTCAATGGGTAGGAAAACCTTGTCATGCTTTCCAGACCTGTTTCTGCTATGGTATGAGTAGACTGAGTCCATTCTGTCCACATCTTCAGTGGTGAATGCTACCTGGGGTCATCCTGGTTTATAAGGTCACACAAGGTCACACACCTCTCCTATGAGAACAGACTGAAGGAGTTGGGGCTGTTCAGTCTGCAGAAGAGAAGGCTCTGAGGTGACCTAATTGTGGCCTTCCAGTATCTGAAGAGGGCCGACAGGAAGGCTGGGGAGGGACTTCTCAGGATCTCAGGTAATGATAGGACTAGGGGGAATGGAATGAAGCTGGAGGTGGGGAGATTCAGGCTGGATGTGAGGAGGAGGTTCTTCCCCATGAGAGTGGTGAAGCCCTGGAATGGATTGTCCAGGGAGGTGGTTGAGGCCCCATCCCTGGAGGTGTTTAAGCCCAGGCTGGATGAGGCTCTGTCCAGCCTGATCTAGTGTGGGGTGTCCCTGCCCATGGCAGGGGGGTTGGAACTATATGATCCTTGAGGTCCCTCCCAATCTTGACTGATACTATGATACTATGAAGAAGGCAAAGCAGAGGGATTTTTGTTTTCTTCTCAGTTTCATGTTGACATTAGCAGATCAATCTGTAGATTGAATAGGAGTTGCCATCCTTCTAATGCCATGTTGGGTTTTCCACTTGCTTCTATGTCTTTGGATCCACAATTCCAGAGGCTTCTTCATCTCTGTTTCCCATGTAAACCTGATGGAATCAGAATCCCTTTGAGAAGGTGAAAATCTATGAAAATCAAAGGCAGCCTGTTTCAGGTGGAGAAGATCTCTAATATCATCAAGTCCACCCATCAACCAACACCACTGTGGTCATTAAACCATGTCCCCAAGTGTCATGCCCACACATTTCTTGAACATCTCCACGGATGGTGACTCCACCACCTCCCTGGGCAGCCTGTTCCAATCCCTGACCACTCTTATGTGGCAATGCCAGTGACGAGCAGTGTGAGCAATCTGGCAGTGTAGGCCTAGAGCCTGACGTGGTGGTAGGCCATGCTCAGCATAAGTGCAGAGCCAGCTAGCAGTGGAGCAAAACAGTGCTGTGCCTGCAGCATGTAACTAAAGCAGGACACTGGTAGCTATAAACATGGACAGTTATCTTGGGACAACAGGACATGCACCTGCATCAACCACCTCATTGTGTCGTTAGTAGTTGGACCAATAATCTATAATAGTGCCATGTGTGGTCACTCATAGGGAACCGATGAAGCCATGCCAACAAGGCACTCCCAGTTTATATAAGTTGTAGAAGTTCCTTTGCTACGCACTTCGGCCTTTCCTTTCTCCTCTTCTTCTACGCTTTACTTCGTTGTGCTATACTCACACCACAGGCCTGCACCATAGGCCTGCAACCCTGGAACAATAAAGGGACAATACCCGATCATATTGGTCAGCCGTATTGATTCCAATCTCCGTCGTCTATACTCTTAAGGGAAAGAAATATTTCCTAACATCCAACCTAAACTTCCCCTGGCACAACCTGAGACCATTTCCTCTCATCCTATCACTAGTTACTCGGAGACGAGACCAACATGCACCTCACTCCAACCTCCCTTCAGGGAGTTGTAGAGAGCAGTCCACACTGAAAGAGCCCGCATGGTGCATTCAAGGAACCACCACCCGCCTTGGATGCTATAAGTTACTTTGGTCATCTCATCTCCAAAAAGGAAATTGAAGCATGTGTTGGGGCCTTTTATCCAGGCAATCACAGACTTGAAAATCTTCTTGGGAGACAGCCTGGAAAGTAAGGTTAATTTACACTGACAAGGTAAGAACTGAGGAGGAATCATAGAATCTTAGAATGGTCTGAGATGGAAGGGACCTTTAGAGGTCATCTAGTTCAACCTCCTTGCAGTCAGCAGGGACATCTTTAACTAGATCATGTTGAGCCCTGTCCAACCTGACCTGTATGTTCCCAGGGAAATAGGAATAAGCTAAGAGCTTTGTACCTTGCATGCAGACTGCAGAGAAAACTCTCAAGATGCAAACTCAAAGAATAATTTAGAGTGGAAGGGACCTCTGGAGGTCTTTGGTGCAAAACTACAAAATGATATCCAACTCTCATCCCAGGAAGTTCTTTAATACTCACTTAACATTTTGCATTTCTTCTCCACTGACTTCACTCCTGAGTCTCACTAAGAATCTGCAGCTTTTGTTCAGTGTGTGGCTACAAACATGCTGCTGAAACAAGCCCTGCAGGGACAGAAGTTGTGGAAAAAGAAGGAACAAGAGATGATACTTACATAATTTTGAAATGATGCTATTGGGAAAGGCTGTTGACACACTTTTCTTCCTCCCTAAGCAATGAAACCTGGACAGGCTGTGGGAGCTGGGGTTGTTCATCCTGGAGAATAGGAGGATCTGAGGAGACCTAATAGCAACCTTCCAGTACCTGAAGGGGCCTACAAGAAGGCTGCAGAGAGCCTGTTTACAAAAGTCTGCAGTGAAATTAGAGAAGAGGAGATCTAGACTGGATGTTAGGAACAAGTTCTGTACCATGAGAGTGGAGGAAACTCTGAAAGAGTTTTCCCAGGGAGGTGGTTTTGGCCCCATCCCTGGAGATATTCAAGGTGAGGCTGGACAGGACTCTGGGCAACCTGGTTTGCTTGAGGATGTCCCTGCTGAGTTCAGAGGAGGTTGGACTGGATGAGCTTTGGAGGTCCCTTCCAAACCAGATCATTCTATGATTCTATGATTCCTAGTGCCATGTACAATTCCATCCTGCAGTACTCCTAGTTCCTCCCAGTGTCCCCTACTATTCTGGTCAGAAAAGGGCAGCCAACAGCAACAGAAGGCTGTGCTGCTGTTCAATGAGACCTAGACAGGCTGGAGAGTTGGGTGGAGGGGAACTTCATGGAGTTCAAGGAGGGCAAGTGTAGAGTCCTGCACCTGGGGAGGCATAACCACATGCACCAATACAGATTAGGGGTTGATCTGCTGGAAAGCAGCTCTGTTGAGAAGGATCAGGGAGTGCACCATGAGCCAGCTATGTGCTTTTGTGGCCAAGAATACCAGTGGTCTGCTGGGGTGCATGAAGAAGAGTGTGGCTTAAGGCTGCCTAGTTCCTGTGCAGGCTTCTCTAGGTGACTCTGTGTTAGCAGAGAGGTTGAACTAGATGATCTGCAGAGGTCACTCCTACCCCCTACCATTCTGTGATTCTGTCATTCAGTTGCTTGTGGGGTGCCTGAGATACCATTTGGTGAAGCAGTAGGCTTTTGCTGACTGATCAATTGGTCACCTTGTCCAATCTCCTTGCAATGAGCATGGCCATCTTGAACTTGCTTAGGGCCCCGTGAAGTTTGACCTTGAATGTCTCCACGGACGGGAACTCCACCACATCTCTGGACAACCTCTTCCAGTGTTTCACTACCTTCATTGTGAAGAACTTCCTCCTAATGTACAACCTAAATCTACCCTGCTCTGCTTTCAAAACATTGTCTCTTGTCCTGTTGTTACAGGCCCTTCTAAACTGTCCCTCTCCAGCCTTCCTGTAGGTCCTGTAGGTCAGACACTGAAATGCCACTGTAAGGTCTCCACAGAGCCCTTCCTTCTCCAGGATGAACAGCCCCAGCTCTCTCAGCCTGTCTCTGTAGGAGAGGTGTTCCAGCCCTCTGATCATCTTTGTGGCCCTCCTCTGGACCCACTCCAGGAGGTCCATGCCCTTCCTGTGTTCACCACAAGGGCATCATTTTGTCCAGGAACCAGGCTAGAGGAGCAAGTAACTCCAGACCCAGTAAAAGGCAGCATTATTTTTTTTCCCTATTCTTCTGCTTTTTCAGTTCAAGGCAAAGTGGCTCTTCCTATCTTTCCCTTCTTTTAATTTGGAAGATAAAATTCACCTATGCACTGAAGCCTTGTAAGCAAGTTTCTAGCCCAAAGCAGAAAATCATTACTAGATGAAGTTAGCCTGTGTGCAGCCCAATTTCAAACAAAAACATTGACTTGGGCTGCTTTTGCTTGTCACTTGAGAAGATTAAGCACCATATAGTGGAGAATAAAGACAGCAGGAGGTGAAATACAGGGAAAAATCTTTCATCTGGTGGAATTGCTTGCTAAGGGAAGCAAGGGATGCTCTTGTTGCTGCTACTTTCAAAGTTAGATTAAGGACAAGAATGGAAACACCTACTGCCTAATATCTGGAGCATGCTTCTTGTCATCTTAATGAAAATATTCTGACTGCAGAGAGTTCAGCACAGTCTTCTCCCTTATCTGTCTGCTAATCACTCTCTCCCTCCTCTGAAGCTACCTATAATGTCCATTGCTATGGCAACGGAGCATGGTATGTATCCCAGACAAGATGACATATGCATCTTTTCCTGCTTTAATAGCTCCTCTGTTTAGGCTGCAGCTTCCCCTCGTTTCTGACTTCCCCCCAAGGACCTCTGGATGCTGACTTCATGAGTTTGTAGCTCAGCTGCCACGCTCACCCCTTGAACCACTGCTGCTGTGGAGCCTGGTGGGCTGTCATTCAAAGCAGCTTTGCACGGCCCATACATTGATGATGTGCTCCTCTGAGGGTTAATTATGTGCATTTTTAGCTGAGTCCCAAGGAAATACAGTGGGAGAAACAATGGTCATTGAGCTGAAAGTTTAATGACCCAACAGTTGAACACACCTGGAAACATGGAAGTTCCTCTGTTCTTGGCCTTGTCAGGCAGGTCAGCCATTAAAGTTTAACAAACAGAGCCAATATTTTAGCTCAGCAAGTGTGCACCAGAGAACATTGATCAACTGGCTGTTTGTTCATGCTCCAAACTACACACCCAGCAATACGCAGAGGCCTTGTGAACGCAAGGATGGGCCCAGAATGACAGAAGTAGAGAGAGAGAGAGAGAGAGAGCTGTCAGCAATGCTTAAAAGTTTTCCATCATAGAATCACAGAATTATCAGGGTTGGAAGGGACCTCAAGGATCATCCAGTTCCAACCCCCCTGCCATGGGCAGGGACACTTCACACTACAGCAGGTTGCTCAGAGTCACATCCAGCCGGCCTTAAAAACCTCCAGGCATGAGGCCTCCACCACCTCCCTGGGCAACCTGTGCCAGTGTCTCACCACCCTCATGGGAAAGAACTTCTTCTTAACATCCAATCTGAATTTACTCATTTCTAGTTTCTTTCCATCTCACAGAGGAAGCTCCTAGCTATCATGGTAAAGGTAGAAGCTGGTCTTTTCCAGTACAGAATGATGTGTAGGGTGTTACTAGAATCATAGAATAAAATCATGGAATTGTTTTGCTTGGAAGAGACCTTTAAGTTCAGAATCACAGAAACATTCAGGTTGGAAAAGACCCTCAGGATCACCAAGTCCAAGTGAGAAGCCTACTCTACAAAGTTCATTCCTAAACCATATCCTCAAGCACCACATCTAAACAACCTCTAAACAAATCAAAGGTTGGTGACTCAAGTTCATCAAGTCCAAACATTAATGATGAGGGGATTCAGTGTACCCTCCGCAAGTTTGCTGATGATACAAAACTGGGGGGATGGCCAACAAGATCTGGACAGGCTGAGAGCTGTTCAATAAGGACAAGTGCAGGGCCCCGCATCTGGGGAGGAATAACAACAGGCACCAGGACAGGTTAGGAGCTGCCCTGCTGGAAAGCAGCTCCACGGAGAAAGACCTTGGAGGGCTGGTGGGCAGCAAGTTCTGCATGGGACAGCAATGTGCCCTTGTGGCCAAGAAAGCCAATGGGGTGCTGAGGTGCATCAAGAAAAGTGTGGCCAGCAGGGCTAGGGGGGTTCATCTGCCCCTCTACTCTGCCCTGCCTTAGTGAGACCACAGCTGCAATCCTGTGTCCAGTTCTGGGCTCCCCAGTTCAAGAGAGACAGAGACCTGCTGGAGAGAGTCCAATGGAGAGCCACAAGGATGATTAGTGGACTTGACCATCTCCCCTGTGAAGAGAGACTGAGAGCCCTGGGGCTGTTTAGTCTGGAGAAGAGAAGGCTGAGAGGGGATGTTATTAATGTCTATCAATATCTGAGGGGTGGGCGTCAAGTGGAGGGGGACAAGCTCTTTTTAATAGGTGGTGCACAGTAATAAGCCAAGGAACAATACAAACTTGAACATAGAAGATTTCACCCCAACATGAGGAGAAACTTCTTTACAGTGAGGATGACAGAGCACTGGAACAGGCTGCCCAGAGAGGCTGTGGAGTTTCTTTCTCTGGAGACATTCAAACCCCACCTGGATGCATTCCTGTGCAGACTACCCTAGGCGATCCTGCTTTGGCAGGGGGTTGGACACGACGATCTCTGGAGGTCCTTTCCAACTTCTGACATTCTGTGATTGACCCAGCACTAGCACTTCACCACTACATGATGTTCCTCAACACCACATCAACAGATCTTCTAAATCCCTCCAGGAATGGTGACTCCATTAGTTCTCTGGTCAGCCTGGTCCAGGCCTTTACAGTTTTTCTTAACATCCAGCTTAAACCTTCCCAGGAGTAACTTGAGGCTATTTCATCTTGTCCTATTACTGGTCACTTGGGTGAAGAGACTGATCCCCAGCTTGCCCCATCCTCCTTCCAGGGAATTGTAGAGAGTGAGAAGGACTTCTCTGATCCTCCTTATCTCCAGGATAAAAAACCCCAGTTCTCCCAGCTGCTCCTCTGTGCTCCAGAACCTTCACCAGCTTCATTGCTGTTCTGTGGGCATGCTGCTAACACAAGCTATCTCCACCCTCGGAGCCCCTCAGCACCACCTCTGCAGTTATTTCTACTGCTTCTTCTACTAAGAAGAGCACCAGAAGTCTCCACTGAGAAGATAAGATGGTGCCTTCTGCAAAGCCCTTGCATTCAACATTCTTTCAACAAGTCCAAGTGCCAGGTGCTGCACTTTGGCCATGGCAACCCCATGGAGAGCTACAGGCTGGGGTCAGAGTGGCTGGAGAGCTCCCAAACAGAGAGGGACCTGGGGGTGCTGATTGACAGCTGCCAGAACATGAGCCAGCAGTGTGCCCAGGTGGCCAAGAAGGCCAATGGCATCCTGGCCTGCATTAGGAATAGTGTGGCCAGCAGGAGCAGGGAAGTCATTGTGCCCCTGTAACTCTGCACTGGTTAGGCCACACCTTGAGTACTGTGTGCAGTTCTGGGCCCCTCAGTATAAGAAGGACATTGAGACACTTGAACATGTCCAGAGAAGGGCAACAAGGCTGGGGAGAGGCCTTGAGCACAGCCCTATGAGGAGAGGCTGAGGGAGCTGGGATTGTTTAGCCTGGAGAAGAGGAGGCTCAGGGGTGACCTCATTGCTGTCTACAACTACCTGAAGGGTGGTTGTAGCCAGGAAGGGGTTGGTCTCTTCTCCCAGGCAACCAGCACCAGAACAAGGGGACACAGTCTCAAGCTGTGCCAGGGAAGGTTTAGACTAGAGGTGAGGAGAAAGTTCTTCACTGAGAGAGTCATTAATCATTGGAATGTGCTGCCCAGGGAGGTGGTGGAGTCACCATCCCAGGAGGTGTTCAAGAGGGGATTGGACGTGGCACTTGGTGCCATGGTCTAGTCATGAGGTCTGTGGTGACAGGTTGGACTTGATGATCTTTGATGTCTCTTCCAACCTTTGTGATACTGTGATACTGCTCCCCTAAGTGATCCTGCTTTGGTGGGGGGATTGGATTGGATGATCTCTGGAGGTCCCTTCTAACCTCTAGCATTCTGTGATTCTGTGACAGACACAACATGCTTTTACCTTAACATGAATAATGTGCACAAGCCCCACCAGCCCAGCAAAGAGACACTTCAGCCTATTATATGTTGAAGCATGCTGCTGGTTCCCACAAATGAACCTCCCAGTCAAACAGAGAGAGCTGCCTTATCTTCCTCACCTTTTTGTCTCAGCATAATTCAGACAGCTTCATGACTTCCACAGGGCAAATGTAGCTTCTCTCTCCCATGGAGCCCACTCTTTGCTGCCTAGCTCCTCATTATGCTCTGAGTCATCAGTGTGTGTTTTAGAGGAAACCATGGGGCTGGAGGTTTGTCATTTGGGAGGGAAGTCAGCTCCTAGGGAGCTTTGCTGCTGGCAGAAGGGCAGAGTAAGAGGAAAAGAGGGTAAAGGAGGGAGATGAAACCCACCAAATATCTAGGGTTTTGCCCACAGATATGAAATATGATAATGCTCAAAGAATTGGCAAAACCTTCTGGGCCATTATATCTATGTCTTGTTACCTCTATCACACGACTGGAGACAGAAATCGTCACATTTCCAGCTATACTACATTTCTGTCCCATCATATGATGAGGCTGGTGAGGGGTCTGGAGCACAAGCCCTATGAGGAGAGGCTGAGGGAGCTGGGGTTGGTTAGCCTGGAGAGGAGGTTCAGGGGAGACCTTATTGCTGTCTACAACTACCTGAAGGGAGGTTGTAGACAGGTGGGGGTTGGTCTCTTCTCCCAGGCAACCTGTGACAGGACACAGTCTCAAGTTGCAGCAGGGGAGGTTTAGACTGGATGGTAGATAGAAATTCTTCCCAGAAAGAGAGATTAGCCATTGGAATGTGCTGCCCAGGGAGGTGGTGGAGTCACCATCACTGGAAGTGTTTAAAAAGAGCCTGACTGAGGCACTTGGTGGCATGGTTTAGTTGATGAGATGGCGCTGGGTGATAGGTTGGACTTGATGATCTCGAAGGTCTTTTACAACTTGGTTAATTCTGTGTTCTGTATAACCAGACACCCATGGTCTAGAGGCAGCTTCCAGCTTAAATAGAATACATAGAATACATAGAATAAACCAGGTTGGAAGAGACAATTAGCTCTTTTCCATCCCCAGTGTTTATGTCTCCATACATTTAGGCAAAGCAACTGTAATCTTCATTCACCTTCTGTTTACAAGGTATGGCCCAGCCAGGTTTGCACCTTCCATCTTTGTTTTTACTCCCTGAGGGGGAGAGAGTGAGTAAAAGGAAGGCAACAAACCAAGCTCAGTGCTCAGGAGGTGAAACAAGAGGACCTTTGCTGCACAGCATTATGGAAACAGCATCTTATTGCTGGACTTCTTCAGGTCATCTTAGGCAAGGTTGGTGTGAAGTCAGGATCATGTTAGGGAACTCAGCAAGTCACTTTCCCTCTCTGTGTCCTCTTCCCATCTAAAGCTGTGTGTGCTTGTCTCTGCTGAGATGTAAGGGCTTTGCAGAAGGCACCATCTTATCTTCTCAGTGGAGGCTTCTGGTGCTCTTCTTAGTAGAAGAAGCAGTAGAAATAACTGCAGAGGTGGTGCTGAGGGGCTCCAAGTGTGGATACAGGCTGTGTTAGCAGCATGCCCACAGAACAGCAATGAAGCTGGTGAAGGTTCTGGAGCACAGAGGAGCAGCTGGGAGAACTGGGGTTTTTTATCCTGGAGAAAAAGAGGATCAGAGAAGTCCTTCTCACTCTCTACAATTCCCTGGAAGGAGGATGGGGCAAGCTGGGGATCGATCTCTTCGCCCAAGTGACCAGTAATAGAATCATAGAATCATAGAATTGTCAGGGTTGGAAGGGACCTCAGGGATTATCTAGTTGCAAGCCCCCTGCCATGGGCAGAGACACCTCACACTAGAGCAGGTTGCTCAGAGCCACATCCAGCCTGGCCTTCAAAACATCCAGGGAAGAGGCTTCCACCACCTCCCTGGGCACCCTGTGCCAGTGTCTCACCACCCTCATGGGAAAGAACTTCTTCCTAACATCCAATCTGAATCTAACCATTTCTAGTTTTGCTTCATTCCCCCTACTCCTATCACTCCCTGACACCCTAAAAAGTCCCTCTCCAGCTTTCCTGTAGCCCACTTCAGATACTGGAAGGCCCAGCTGAAGTGCTTCTATGTGAATGCGTGCAGCTTGGGCAACAAACAGGATGAGTTAAGGGCCACTGTGCTGCTGGGATGCCACGACATAGTGGCTGTTACTGAAACTTGGTGGGATGAATCCCATGACTGGAATGTAGGCATAGATGGGTATAAACTCTTTAGGAAGGATAGGCAGGGAAGGAGAGGAGGAGGTGTTGCCCTCTATGTCAATAGCCAGTTGGAATCAGTGGAGCTCCAACTGGGGAGGGATGATAAGCTAGTTGAGAGTGTATGGGTCAAAATTAAAGGCAGGACAGGGGAAGAAGATATTACTGTGGGGGTCTCCTACAGGCCACCTGACCAGCAGATCCAAGCAGATGAGGCCCTCCATAGGCAAATAGAAGCGGCTTCCAGGTCACAAGCCCTGGTCCTCATGGGTGATTTCAACCACCCGGACATCTGCTGGAGGGACAACACAGCAAGGCACCAGCAATCCAGGATGTTCCTGGACTGCATAGAAGACAACTTCCTCCTCCAAATGGTAGAGGAACCCACAAGAAATGGTGCTATGCTGGACCTTGTTCTCACCAACAGGGAAGGGCTGGTAAGCAATGTGAGGCTCATAGACGGCCTTGGCTGCAGTGACCACGAAGCAGTTGAATTTAACATCCTCAGGGCAATCAGGAGGAAGTATTCCAAGCTCATGACCCTAGACTTTAGGCGTGCAGATTTTGATCGCTTCAGGGATCTGCTAGCCAAAGTGTCGTGGGACAAAGCCCTGGAGGGAAGAGGGACCCAGGACAGCTGGTCAGTATTCAAGGACCACCTCCTCTGTGTCCAGGAGCTCTGTGTACCAACAAAGAGAAAAGCAGGTAAGAATGCTAGGAGGCCTGCCTGGATGGGCAAGGAGCTACTGGACACACTATTACTTAAAAGGAAACTCTACAGGAAGTGGAGAGAAGGACAGGTAGAACAGGGGGAATATAAGGAAGCTGCCCGAGCAGCAAGAGTCCTGGTTAGGAAAGCCAAAGCAGAGTTTGAATTGAATCTAGCCAGGGAGATTAAAGGGAACACTAAGAACTTTTACAGGTATATTAATGGGAAGAAGAAGACTAGGGAAGGTGTGGGCCCCCTCAGAAAGGAAACTGGTGACATGGTCACATGTGATGAGGAAAAGGCTGAGGTACTTAATAACTTCTTTACCTCAGTCTTCACTGCAAGGGCCTCTAGCCACACTCCTGATGTTATGGAAGTCAAAGCCAGGGACGGGGAGGAAGAACTGCCCATTTTAAGTGCAGATCAGGTTCGTGATCACCTGAAGAACCTGAAAGTGTTCAAGTCCATGGGACCCGACAGGTTACACCCACGGGTACTGAGAGAACTGGCAGATGAGGTTGCTAAACCCCTCTCTATTATATTTCAAAAGTCATGGCAGTCTGGGGAAGTCCCCACAGACTGGAAAAGGGGAAACATTGCCCCCATCTTCAAAAAGGGTAAGAAGGAGGAACCAGGGAGCTACAGGCCAGTCAGTCTCACCTCTGTGCCTGGAAAGATCATGGAGCAGATCCTCCTGGAGTCACTACTCGCTCAAAAGAATAGTGAAGAGGTGATTGGGAACAGTCAGCATGGCTTTGCCAAGGGCAAATCCTGCCTGACCAACCTGGTGGCCTTCTATGAGCAGGTGACAAAATTAATAGATGAGGGGCGAGCAACTGATGTTGTTTACCTGGACCTGAGCACAGCCTTCGACACTGTCCCGCACCACATCCTGGTCTCCAAACTGGTGACACATGGGTTGGATGGGTGGACCACTAGATGGATAAGGAACTGGCTTGATGGCCGCACCCAAAGAGTGGCTGTCAATGGCTCCATGTCCCAGTGGAGGCCAGTGACAAGCGGAGTCCCTCAGGGATCAGTCCTGGGACCTGTCTTATTCAACATCTTTGTGGGTGCCATGGACAGTGGCATTGAGTGCACCCTCAGCAAGTTTGCTGATGACACCAAGCTGTGTGGTGCAGCAGACACGCTGGAGGGAAGGGAGGCCATCCAGAGGGACCTTGACAGGCTGGAGAGGTGGGCACAAGCCAACCTCATGAGGTTCAACAAGAGCAAGTGCAGGGTCCTGCATCTGGGTCGAGGCAATCCCAGGCACAAATCCAGGCTGGCCAGGGACTGGCTGGAAAGCAGCCCTGAAGAGAGAGACTTGGGGGTGCTGGTGGACAAAAAGCTCAACGTGAGCTCTCAGTGTGCACTTGCAGCCCGCAAAGCCAATCAGATCCTGGGCTGCATCAGGAGAAGTGTGGCCAGCAGGTCGAGGGAGGTGATCCTCCCCCTCTACTCAGCTCTGGTGAGACCCCACCTGGAGTACTGTGTCCAGTTCTGGAGCCCCTATTACAAGAGGGATGTGGAGGTGCTGGAACGTGTCCAGAGAAGGGCCACAAGGATGATCAGAGGGCTGGAGCACCTCTCCTATGAGGACAGACTGAAGGAGTTGGGGCTGTTCAGTCTGCAGAAGAGAAGGCTCCGAGGTGACCTAATTGTGGCCTTCCAGTATCTGAAGGGGGCCTACAGGAAGGCTGGGGAAGGACTTTTCAGGATCTCAGGTAGTGACAGGACTAGGGGGAATGGAATGAAGCTGGAGGTGGGGAGATTCAGGCTGGATGTGAGGAGGAAGTTCTTCACCATGAGAGTGGTGAAGCCCTGGAATGTGTTGTCCAGGAAGGTGGTTGGGGCCCTGTCCCTGGAGGTGTTTAAGCCCAGGCTGGATGAGGCTCTGGGCAGCCTGATCTAGTGTGGGGTGTCCCTGCCCATGGCAGGGGGGTTGGAACTATATGATCCTTGTGGTCCCTTCCAACCCTGAATGAAACTATGAAACTATGAAACTATAATAAGGCCTCCTCAGAGCCTTCTCCTCTCCAGACTGAGCAACCCCAACTCTCTCAGTCTGTCCTCATAGGAAAGGAGCTCCAGCCCTCTAATCATCCTCATGGCCCTTCTCGGGACAAGTTCCAGCACCTCCAGATCCTTCCTGTAATAGGGGCTCCAGAAATGGATGCAGTACTCCAGGTAGGACAAGATGAAATGGCCTCAAGTTACTACAGGGAAGGTTTAGGATGGATGTTAAGAAAAACTTCCAACTAGGAAATCCAGCAGATTATCTTTTGCCCTCAGTGACACAAAGATTTCCTGTTCTCCCTCTTCCTGTACCCTTCTCCCCACACTGAGTGTTTTGGTGAGGGTGCTGGACTCTGGTGTCCAAATTGTTTAGGATATTAGACATAATTGTAGATGAACAAGTGAATAGCTGAAATCTGGGATTCCCAGGGAAAGCCTGCTTTATCCAAGCCTAACGAAATGTAATCACAGAATCACAGAATTACAGAATTACCAAGGTTGGAAGAGACATCAAAGATCATGAAGTCCAACCTGTCACCACAGACCTCATGACTAGACCATGGCACCAAGTGCCATGTCCAATCCCCTCTTGAACACCTCCAGGGACGGTGACTCCACCACCTCCCTGGGCAGCACATTCCAATGGTGAATGACTCTCTCAGTAAAGAACTTTCTCTTCACCTCGAGCCTAAACTTCCCCTGGCACAGCTTGAGACTGTGTCCCCTTGTTCTGGTGCTGGTTGCTAGATAGAAGAGACCAACCCCTTCCTGGCTATAACCACCTTTCAGGTAGTTGTAGAGGGCAATGAGGTCTCCCCTGAGCCTCCTCTTCTCCAGGCTAAACAATCCCAGCTCCCTCAGCCTCTCCTCACAGGGCTGTGCTCAAGGCCTCTCCCCAGCCTTGTTGCCCTTCTCTGGACACCTTCAAGTGTCTCAATGTCCTTCCTAAACTGAGGGTCCCAGAGCTGGACACAGGACTCAAGGTGTGGCCTAACCAATGCAGAGTACAGGGGCACAATGACTTCCTGCTCCTGCTGGCCACACTATTCCTAATGCAGGTCAGGATGCCATTGGCCTTCTTGGCCACCTGGGCACACTGCTGGCTCATGTTTAGGCAGCTGATCGATCAGCAACCCCAGGTCCCTCTCTGTTTGGGAGCTCTCAGCCACTCTGACCCCAGCCTGTAGCTCTGCATGGGATTGCCGTAGCCAAAGTGCAGCACCTGGCACTTGGACTTGTTGAATGCCATCCTGTTGGACTCTGCCCATCTGTCCAGTTGGTCGAGGTCCCTCTGCAGAGCCCTTCTAGCCTCTAACTGACTAACATCTGCTCCTAACTTGGTGTCATCTGCAAATGTGCTGATGACTGACTCAATCCCCTCATCCAGATCATCAATGAAGAGGATGGGGCCCAGCACTGATCCCTGGGGGATGCCACTGGTGACCGGCCTCCAGCTGTATGGCTGGATATCCCCTCAAGATTTTCTGTTGGCTAACCGTGATGTGGTGTTGGCCAGCAGCACATGGGGGAGCTAAGCAGAGAGGAGAAGTGATTCACACCCCTCATTTAACAGCAAGCAAAGTGAAACACACAGATGTCTTAGGAGCATGGACTTACATGGTGAGACCATGAGAGTGGGACAGATATCCCTGGCAGTTTCTTGGTTTCTCTAGCAGGGTTTTTTTTTTGTCTTTTCAATGGTGTGATGAGGTTAAAAGGGCTCAGATGGACTGCAGCTTCCTAGAGGCCCCAGGATCATTCCCTGAGTGTAAATTGATTTTTTTTTTTCTCATTTCAAATGGCAATTGCTTGTGCTATTACAGTAGGCAGCTCCAAAGTCTGGTAGCAAAGGTTTCTGTCCTATTCTTCCTCCTGGTATGGTAGCCTGGTTTTTCTTTGTACCCAAGTGTCATTTCCTGGTGTAAATAATGGCAAGAAAATCACTATACTGGCACTTTGCAAGCTTTATTAAGTGATATTTGGAACCTTGGTGCTGCACCACCTGGGGGAAAGCAAATAAGGATCATCTCAGGGTTCACATGGATAGGGTCCAATCAGAATGGTGAATGAAGAAATCTTTTTTAAACTCAATTAAGTGAGTTTTCTTGAATGAATCAATCACAGAATCAGAGAATTGTTGCAGTTGGAAAAGACCTCCAAGATCATTGAGTCCTACCACCCCAACACTACCATGGCCTTTAAACCAGGTCCAGAACTGACATGGAAAGAACCTGGAAGTGTTGGTGTTGTCCTTGTAGTCAACAAGGTAAGCCAGTGCCAAAGGATGGGTGGAGCAGGAACAGACTTCTCTGGGTCTTTATATATTCTAGTGTTTAGTCCTCTCTCTGTTCACTCCCTCCGATAACCCAGGTCCCTCCTAGGAGCTGGAGAGCATAAATGCTAATGATTGGCAACCTCTTGTCTAAACCTCACTCTTTGTCTGCTCATAGTCAAAGCAAGGACATTTTTTAATGAGATTCAATGAGGTTAAGTATAAAGACCTGCACCTGGGACAGGGCAACTGCAGTATCAATCCAAGATGGAGGATGAAGGGATGGAGAGCAGCCATGTGGAGAAGGACTTGGGGGAGCTGGTGGAAGAAAAACTGAATATGAGCCAGCACTGTGTGTTCCCAGCCCAGAAACCAGCTGTGCCCTGGGCTACATCCCCAGCAGAGTGGCTAGCATGTCAAGAGAATGGATTCTGCCCCTCTGCTCCACTCTGCTGACTCCCCCACCTGCAGTGCTGGGGCCAGCTCTGGTGTCCTCAACACAGACAGGGATCTGTTGGAGGGGGACCACAAAGAAAGAGGGTCACAAAAATGGTGGGAGGGTTGGAGCACCTCTGCTGTGAGGCCAGGCTGAGAGAGTTGGGGTTGCTCAGCCTGGAGAAGAGAAGGCTGAAGGGAGGCCTTATTGTGGACTTTCAGTGCTTAAAGACTCCTGTAAGAAAGATGGGGACAGATTTTTTATCAGGGCCTGTTGTGACAGGACCAGGGGTGATGACTTTAAGCTAAAAGAGGGAAGATTTAGACTAGATAGTAGAAAGAAATTATTTCAAAGAGACTGGTGAAACACTGGCACAAATTGCCCAGAGAAGTTGTAGATGCTCCATCCTTGAAAACATCCCAGGTCAGACTAGATCAGCTCTGAGCAATGTTATTTAGTGAAAGATGTCCCTGCTGGCTGCAGGGAATTTGGACTAGATGACCTCTAGAGATTTAGTCCAGCTCAAACCATTCTATGATCTAATGTAACCTGACCTCACACTTCAGCATTTTCCACCCACACTTTCCATGACTTCACCTTCTTATTCACATTTCCTCTCAGGCTACCAGTGCTCTTAGACCTGTCACACTCTTGCTCTCATCAAACACAATCTTTTTCCACCTCAGTTTCACACCTAGCTTTCCTGGTTCTTCTCAATACCCTGAGAAGGTTTAACTTGCCTTTGGAAATTTTCCTCTGCTTTCTTTTGTGCTTTTATTCCCACTCTCCCAGAATCCTTGGCTCTGTTTGCTTTTCCCCTCTCATGCTTTTGTTTTGATGTTTGTCCAGCTTCTCCTTGTTTGCTTAGGCCTCTCAATAAGTTCCCTCCTGTGTTCTCTATTGCTTCCTTAAATATTTCCCATCTGGTATCTTCTGAGATTCCTTTATCATTCCAAATTGAGGCCTGAAGCCTTCTCCAAGCATCACCTTCTCTGCCTCTCTCAAAAACTTGCCTTCTAAAATTTGCAGGACCAAATTTAGCTCCAGTGTCACTCATCTCTCCTTTGGGCTTGAAAGGGTTCATTATCTTTCCCAGAATCACAGAATGTTAGGGGCTGGAAGGGATCTCAAGAGATCATTCAGTCCAACCAGGATCACCTAGACCAGATCACACAGGAACACATCCAGGCAGGTCTTGAACATTCATCTTCAGAGAGGGAGACTCCACAACCCCCCTGGGCAGTCTGTTCCTGTGTTCTGTCATTCTCACAGTGAAATAACTCTTCCTCCTGTTTCCATGGAACTTCCTATGCCTCAATTTCCACCCATTGCCCCTTGTACTGGAATTGGGCATCACTGAGCAAAGCCTGGCTCCATCCTCTTGGCACTCACCCTTTACATCACTATAAACATGAATGAGGTCACCCCTCAGGCTCCTCTTCCCCAGGCTACAGAGCCCCAGCTTCCTCAGTCTCTCCTTCTAAGGAAGATGTTCCACTCCCTTCATCATTTCTATGGCTCTACACTGGACTCTTTCAAGCAGTTCCCTGAGGTCCTTGAACTGAGGGACCCAGAACTGGGCAAAATATTCCACAATATTCTCACCAGGGCAGAGTAGAGAGGGAGGAGCACCTCTCTTGACCTACTAACCATTCCCCTTCTAACACACCCCAGAATGGCATTGGCCTTCTTGACCACAAGATCACATTGCTGGCTCATGGTCAACCTTCCATCCACTAGGACCCCTGGGTCCTTTCCCACTTGACTGCTCTCCAACAGGTCAGTCCCCAACCTATCCTGGTCCATGGGGTTGTTCTTTCCCAGGTGCAAGACACCCTCGTTGAATTTCATTCAGTTTCTCCCTGCCCAACTCTCCAGCCTGGCTATCTTTCCAATAAGTAATTAATGATTCTTGCTGCCCTTTGGCATTGCTGTAGACTTTTCACAGCCAGCAGTCACTCTCTTGTGCCTCTTAGAGCTAATTATGTGGCTCATCTGTTGGTTTTGTGTGTGTCAAGCCATGAGGGAGCCAAATGCCACTAGTGATCAGACTGCACAACCTCAAAGCAACTGCTCAGCTTCTTGGTTTTTTGGTGTTTTGTTTTTGGGTTTTCTTTAGGGTGTCAGGTAGTGATAGAATTAGGGGGAATGGAACAAACCTAGAAGTGGGTAGATTCAGATTGGATGTTAGGAAAAAGTTCTTCCCCATGAGGGTGGTAAGACACTGGCACAGGTTGCTCAGGGAGGTGGTGGAAGCCTCATCCCTGGATGTTCTTAAGGCCAGGCTGGATGTAGCTGTGAGCAACCCGCTCTAGTGTGAGGTGTCCCTACCCATGGTAGAGGGGTTGGAACTGGATGATCCTTGAGGTCCCTTCCAACCATAATAATTCTATGATTCTATGATTCTCACCACTCCCACAGGGCTCAGCCTATTCTTTTGTTATTTCTGGTTTCACCCTCCATGCTCATTCCCAGCTTTCAGCTTTGCTCCATAAGCTGGGGCCTCATTTCAGACACCCTACTGATAAAATTTATGTGTTCCCTTCTCTGCAACTTCTTCTGGTGCAGAACAGCAAATCACAGCTAGGCAGAGATTACTGCAGGCTGTAGTAAATACTGCTGTGATGATCTTTTCAGGCATGAGGTTCCTGTTGTTGCCAGAAGTCCTTATTCCTTTTGCACATATCATGAAGCAGCATTACTCATCAGGAGGGGAAAAAATATGAAAGAAGTATAATATCCAAATTACTTTTTTCTCTGGTTTGGCAGCTGTGGATGAATAACTCAGTTGTGCTGCTCTGGTTTGGGGTGAGAGGGAAGCCCAGGAGCCCATCTCAGAAGCTGTGTGGTGTATTCAGCCATTCTCCAATACCCAAGACCGTTTCTGTAGAGGTGGATATATGTTTCTTCTGCCATTGCCCAACCTCCACCACCATATCTGTGAGAGAGTGGATGTAGGTTTCTTCTGCCATTGCCCAACCTCCACCATCATATCTGTGAGGGAGTGGATGTAGGTTTCTACTTCCATTTCGCAGCCTCCACCACCATTTCTGTGATGAGGTGAATGGAGGTTTCTACTCCCATTCTCCAACCTCTGCCACTCTTTCTATGATGGGATGGATGCAGGGTTTTTCCTCTCAGGTAACAAGTGGTAGGGCAAGAAAGAACAGCCTCACATTGTGCCAGGAGAGGCTTAGGTTGGATGTTAGGAAAAGTTGCTTCACTGAAAGGGTTGTCAAGACCTGAAACAGGCTGCCCAGAGAATTGACATCCCTGGAGGTATTTAAAAGACATGGAGATGTGGTGTGGAAGGACATGGCTTAGTGATGGACTTGGCAGATGGGCTTTATGATCTTAAAGCTCTATTCCAACCAAAATGATGCTGTGTTTGGGTCATCCATCAGACTGAACTCCTCCCTGCAAGGAGTTCTGGTTATAATGACTGGTTAAGCCTGTCTGCTTTCTGTGTAAGCTTCACCATCCTTTGTAAGACTTGTTGGCATGGGTAGCAGTACCATCTTCACATCTTGCCTTCTACAACTGAAGTTTAGGCTTCTTTGACTTGAAATCTGCATTTCCCTCTGCCTACATAGTCTGCCCAGACAAAGTGAAGTGATTTTTTTCAGTAGAAGATGCAATGTTTGTTTTTTTTCACCTTAGACAAATTCATGACATTTTATTCAGTAACAGTTGATGTGACATTTCCAGGTCCTTCCCATCCATCACTTAAATACAGAGCTGCAAAGACTCTGTATCCCAGCACAGGAGCAAATTGTCCTTCTTTAATTGTCTGGATATGTAGTAAGAGGTTTATTAAAACATTCTGAAGTAGAACAGTGAACACAGAGGATGTAAAAGGATGGGACTGAGTTTGACATTAAGGGTAGATTCAGATAGGATGTAAAGAAGAACCTCTTCCCCATGAGGCTGGTGAGACACTGGAACAGGTTGCCCAGGGAGGTGGTGGAAGCCTCATCCCTGGAGGGTTTTAAGGCCAGGCTGGATGTGGCTCTGAGCAACCTGCTCTAGTGTGAGGTGTCCCAGTGCTGGGCCCTGTGCTCTTTAACATCTTTACTGCTGATCTGGATGAGGGCATTGAGTCCATCATCAGTAAATTTGCAGATAACACCAAGCTGGGGGCAGCAGTTGATCTGCTGGAGGGTGGAGAGGCTCTGCAGAGGGACCTTGACAGGCTGGACAGATGGGCAGAGTCCAAGGGCATGAGATTGAACACATCCAAGTGCCAGGTTCTGCACATTGGCCACAACAACCCCATGCAGTGCTACAGGCTGGGGTCAGAGTGGCTGGAGAGCGGCCAGGCAGAGAGGGACCTGGGGGTGCTGGTTGATGGTAGGCTGAACATGAGCCAGCAGTGTGCCCAGGCGGCCAGGAGGGCCAATGGCATCCTGGCCTGCATCAGGAACAGTGTGGCCACCAGGAGCAGGGAGGTCATTCTGCTCCTGTACTCAGCACTTGTTATGCCACACCTTGAGTCCTGTGTCCAGTTCTGGGCCCCTCAGTTTAGGAAGGAGGTTGACTTGCTGGAATCTGTCCAGAGAAGTGCAACAAAGTTGGTGAGGGGTTTGGAACACAAGCCCTATGAGGAGAGGCTGAGGGAGCTGGGGTTGCTTAGCCTGGAGAAGAGGAGGCTCAGGGGTGACCTCATTGCTCTCTACAACTACCTGAAGGGAGTTTGTAGAGAGGCAGAGGTTGGTCTCTTCTCCCAGGCAACCAGCACCAGTACAAGAGGACACAGTCTCAAGCTGTGTCAGGGGACATCTAGGCTGGAGGTTAGGAAGAAGTTCTACACAGAGAGAGTGATTTGCCATTGGAATGGGCTGCCCAGGGAGGTGGTGGAGTCACCATCACTGGAGGTGTTTAGGAGGAGACTTGATAGGGTGCTTGGTGCCATGGTTTAGTTGAGTAGGTGGTGTTGGATGATAGGTTGGACACGATGATCTTGAAGATCTCTTCCCACCTGGTTTATTCTATTCTATTCCATTCTATTCCATTCTATTCTATTCTATTCTATTCTATTCTATTCTATTCTATTCTATTCTATTCTATTCTGAAATTTCAGTCATTATGGACCGGCTGTGCCAGAGAACTTCCTAGGAGACATCCACCCTTGACTTCCAGCCTCTTACAGGAACAGTCAATATCTAAACAGAAATGGCCACTTAGTTATGAGAGAAACTGATGGACAGTTCTCAAAAATGCATAGCTCTGAGCCTGCATTTAGGAAAATCAATGAAATATATCAAATTCCCCAAGCTGCTCCACAGGACTAACAATCAGTAACACCCTGGTCAGACCAGAGAGCTGCCAATACATTATTCCCTGTCCTGGTTATTTTCTTGATTGTTCTATTCTCTTTATGCCTTCAGGGTTGGCTTGAGCTCCTGAATGGCATCTTTCACAGCCAAGGTTCATTCCTTGGCTTTGACTGGTACAGACCACACCATGGTTTTTTTGTTAGACTCGATCTTCCCCAGGCCAGGCCTTCACTGGTGAAATTATGCTTTTCTTCCAGATGGACTCTCATGTTGTGACAAAGCTCTTAGCAGAGAATTCTTTTCTCCTATCTGCATTTCACAGACCCTGAAACTGAACCATCCCAACAGATGAAAGAAAGAGTTGGAGGTAGTGATGACATCTAGACCACTGAGCCTCCCATACTCAAAGCACTTGACCAAAGGCTTCTATACCTAAAGGATGTCTAATTAAATCAGAGTGAGGTTTAATGAGATTCAAAGCATAGATGTGGTGCTGAGGGGCATGGTTTAGTGGTGACCTGGCAGTGTTGCCTTAACAGTTAGATTTGATGAGGGAGGTGCTAAAATCCTCCTCATGCCTGGAGGTTTTTAAGGCCAGGCTGGATGTGGCTCTGAGCAACTTGATGTAGTATGAGGTGTCCCTGGCCATGGCAGGGGGGTTGGAGCTAGATGATCCTTGAGGTCCCTTCCAACCCTAACAATTCTGTGGTTCTATATTAAAGGTTTCTTCCAAGCAAAACAATTCTATGATTCCCTGCTATGCTGTGATGTATGTAACGGAGAGTAGAGCAACTGGAAGTGACTTTACTGACACTTTCCGCTTCCTTTTTCCATCAAAACACACTAAAAGTTATAAAGCTCAGCACTGATAGGAGAGGTTTTCCAAGCTGCTGTGGGCATTTGGATGCATGTTTCCTACTAAAGCAGACCTCCAAATACAAAGGCCACTTGGAAAACCCCAGTTCTTTGTGGAGATGAAGACTGAAGTCATAAAGGGATTTTTTTTTTCCTCTGGGATTTGAGCACTGAACTCTGCTATCTCAGTCTCTGTACCTCAAGAACTGGCCCAAATTTTTATGCATTAAACCAGTGGCCCAGCTCCTGTATCAGCAGCAAGTCCAGCCCTTTCCAACCAGGGACACTTCTAGTTGTTAGAAGGCTAAAATCATTAACTCTGTCCTGGGCTACATCCACAGCAGTGTGACCAGCAGGTCATAGAGGGGATTCTGTCCTGCTGCCTCCTGGTTAGACCCAACCTGCAATGCTGTGTCCATATCTGGAATCCTCAGCACAGGGCGACCTGAACCTGTCAAAGCAGGTCCAGAGAAGGCAACAAAAATAACACATCCTCTGTGAGGTGTCCCTTTTGACTGAGACAGTTGGGATTGTACAACTCTGGGGAAGAGAAGGCCCTGAGGAGACATTGGAGCAGCCTTACAGTCACACGGTCACAGGATCACCAGATGTCAGGAGTTGAAAGGGACCTCCGGAGATCATTGAGTCCAACCCCCCTGCCAGAGCAGGAGCATAGAATCCAGCACAGGTCGCACAGGAATGCATCCAGATGGGGCTTGAAAGTCTCCAGAGAAGAAGACTCCACAACCTCTCTGGGGAGCCTGTTCCAATGCTCTGTGACCCTCACAGTGAAGAAGTTCCTCCTCATGTTGAGGTGGAACCTCCTGTACTGTAGTTTACATTCATTGCCCCTTGTCCTGTCACAGGGCACAAGTGAGCAGAGCCTGTCCCTTCCTTCCTGACGCCCAGCCCTCAGATACTTATAGACATTTATTAGATCCCCTCAGGAAAGAAGAGTAAGGACTTTTTACAAAGGCAAATAGAGGCAGGGCAAGGGGTGATGGCTTTAAACTGAAATACCACAGACTTAGATTGGACATAAGGAAGAAATTCTTCATTATGGGGGGTGGTGAGGCAATGAAACAGGCACAAATGAAAATGATCAGGGGGTTGGAGCACCTCTGCTATGAGGACAGGCTGAGGAAACTGTGGGTGATCAACCTGGAGAGGAAGAGGCTCAGGGGAGATATAAAAATGACCGTCCTGCACCGAAGGGGGCTACAGGAAGAATGGAGAGAGCCTGTTTGCAAAGGCCTGCAGTGACAGAAGAAGAGCAGATTTAGACTGGATGTTAGGAGCAAGTTCTTTACTAGGAGGGTGGTGGAACACTGGAACAGTTTGCCCAAGGTGGTGTTTGGGGTCCCATCCCTGAAGATATTCAAGGTGAGGCTCGACACGGCTCTGGGCAACCTGATCTGGTTGAGGATGTCCCTGCTGACTGCAGGGAGGTCAGACTGGATGACCTCTGGAGGCCCTTTACAGCCTGGACCATTCTGTGATTCTATGTTGTGGATGCCCCATCCCTGTAGGGGAAGATCTGCCTTTGTTCGAACTAGAGAAGGCTGAGTTTAGTCTGTGACTCAGAGAAGAATGTAAACATCTTGGAACTGAAGGAGGAAATCTAAGCAGAGTTTGGTTGGATGTGTTAAAATATTGTTTTGTTATTTTAACCTATTGTGTGCCTTAATTACACACATGCCAGTAGAAAATAGCCAGTTAAGATGTGACACATGTGCCTTCTGACAGACTATATGACTTTGCTGTATAACGTAATAAACATCTTCACCTGCTTATATCTTTTCCTGGAAGCTGTGCTCAGGGTGATTTGGACGCCTGTACAACAACATATCCCTGGAAGTGTTCAAAGCCAGGTTGGATGGGGCTTTGGGGGAATCTTGTGGGAGGTGTCCCTGCCTGTGGCAGTGGGGTTGAGGTTCCTTCCAATCCGAACTGTGCTGTGGTTCTGTGATTCTCTGAAATTACTGTGAAGGCACATAATGAAGATCTATTTCCCATGCTATACTGTCCCCAGTACATCACCCACCTGCCTGTGTGGTGCCACCACCAGTGCAACCTAAGGAAGGTCTCCATGTATTATAAGAAGAGGCTATGACATGAAAAGCCTGAGAGACCAGAACTTGCTTTTCCATTGTATCTATCTAAAGTGTCCAGAGAAGGGCCACGAGGATGATCAGAGGGCTGGAGCTCCTCTCCTGTGAGGACAGACTGAAGGAGTTGGGGTTGTTCAGTCTGCAGAAGAGAAGGCTCCGAGGTGACCTCATTGTGGCCTTCCAGTATCTGAAGGGGGCCTACAGGAAGGCTGGGGAAGGACTTTTCAGGATCTCAGGTAGTGATAGGACTAGGGGGAATGGAATGAAGCTGGAGGTGGGGAGATTCAGGCTGGATGTGAGGAGGAAGTTCTTCACCATGAGAGTGGTGAAACCCTGGAATGTGTTGTCCAGGAGGTGGTTGAGGCCCTGTCCCTGGAGGTGTTTAAGCCCAGGCTGGATGAGGCTCTGGGTAGCCTGATCTAGTGTGGGGTGTCCCTGCCATGGCAGGAGGGTTGGAACTGGATGATTCTTGTGGTCTCTTCCAACCCTGACTGATACTATGATTCTATTGCAGCCAGAACTGTTAATCTGCACAAACTGCAACCTTTTCTCTCTTTCCTTCCAGCCTTTGGGGTAGAGTTGCGACAACGAAGATGGATGACAGATTTTAGAATTAGGATGTCAGCTTTCTTACAGTCACAGCTTTTAAAACTGGGGAAGCATTAAATATCACCCTTCTTGACTTCCCCTGGGGCCAAGAAGTTCTCATGCCTTGAGGAGAGCCTCTTACCAGCATCCAGCATGTTGCTGCATTTCCAAACACGCAGCAAAAACATTTTAGGAAGAGGCACACAAGCTTGGTAGCGACTGAACAGCAACTTCCTTTGTCTTTCAGCCTCCCCCCAAATCTTGTACAATTGAAAATGAAATTGCACCTCTGGGCTGAGCTGCAGTAGTGCTCCTCAGAGGCCCCTTCAATCCAACTGGCAAAGGCTGGGGTCTGGCAAGGCTTAGTCAGCTTGCGCTTGCGAAACCTTTTGGAAAGGAAAACTGCTGTGCAGCACTGAGTCATGCAGCTGGGACTATGGAAAAGTGTAGTCTGTGGAGGCTAGGAATCCAGCTGGGTGCATGTGGAGAGCAGCAGGGATCTGTGGGTTAAGTGTGGAGTTCGTATTAGGAGCAATAACTCAAGACGGAGCACTGGTGACCTCAGAGCTATAGGCTGCTCTAGGAAAAGTGGTGTTTTTACAGGCAGAGTCCAGTGACAGACATTGCACTTTGAATATTAAAAACAGAGAATCATTTTGGCTGGAAAAGACCTTTAAGATCATTGAGTCCAACCATTATCTAACTACCA
Organism: Melanerpes formicivorus; assembly: GCF_026170545.1. Classification (NCBI taxonomy): domain Eukaryota; kingdom Metazoa; phylum Chordata; class Aves; order Piciformes; family Picidae; genus Melanerpes; species Melanerpes formicivorus. The sequence goes on along the minus strand of NW_027142353.1, from coordinate 33,810,531 downwards.
AATCTGGTGTGAAACCATGTCCCTCAGCACCACATCTCTGCACCTTATAAACAGCTCCAGGGATGGGGATTCAACCACATCCCTGAGGAGTCCGTTCCAGTGTTTGAGAGCCTTTTCAGTGAAGAAGTTTCTTTTAATATCCAACCTGAACCTCCACCTCCCCTCGTGCAACTTGAGGCGATTTCCTCTTGTCCTGTTACTTGTTTCTAGGGTGAACAGACCAACTCCCACCTGGGTCCAACCTCCTTTCATGGAGTTGTAGAGTGAGAAGGTCTCCCCTCAGCCACCCTTTCTCCAGGCTAAACAACCCCAGTTCCCTCAGCTGCAATTCACCAGCCCTGCTTTCCAGACCCTTCGCCAGCTTCTTTACCGTGGACCCACTCCAGCACCTCAATGTTTTTCTTGTAGTGAAGGCTCCCCATATGATGCCAGAAGTTTGAGCACCATGGAGGGAAGCACTGCTGCTCTGGATTAATGTGAGCCTTGCACAGAGAAGAGAATGAACCCAAGAGAAACTAAGCCAGATAATGTTTCTGCATCCAGGACAACTCTCACTGCTGCTCCTGGTCACCTAAATCACCTGACTACTTCAGTAACTGATGCCCTCCCTGCCTCCTGTGCTCATTGCAGTCTTGGTGAGGACTCCCATCTGATGCATGAAGGTAGAAAAAGTCCATTACCATACCCCTTTTGCTGGTGCCTCTGTTCAAGCAGGAAAAAGCCATTCAGCCACACCAGGACTCAAAACAACCTATGGCTGTAGGTGCCTTTCATGGATATCTCGGATATTAGCTGCCCAGTGGCATCCCTGGGGAGATTTAAAAAATGTATAGGGGTGGTGCTGAAGGACCTGGTTTTATGGTGGACTTGGCACTTGGACTTGATGATCTTAAAAGTCTTTTGCATCCAAAACTATTCTATGATTCTATCTTTTCCATTTTTTCCAAAGGACCTGACCCTCTTATGCTAGAAGCCATTGGATCTGAATCTGTCTTTTAGGAGACCAGAAAGTCTGTCCTTCTGCTGCTTTTCCTCCAGCCTCCAGTTACTCAGTCTTTCTTTTTTATTTTTTCCTTGTGCACTGTGCCCAGGTGGCCAAGAGGGCCAATGGCATCCTGGCCTGCATCAGGAACAGTGTGGCCAGCAGGAGCAGGGAAGTCATTGTGCCCCTGTACTCTGCACTGGTTAGGCCATACCTTGAACACTGTGTCCAGTTCTGGGCCCTTCAGTTTAAGAAGAACATTGAGACACTTGAATGTGTCCAGAGAAGGGCAAGGAGGCTGGTGAGAGGCCTTCAGCATAGCCCTGTGAGGAGAGGCTGAGGGAGCTGGGATTGTTTAGCCTGGAGAAGAGGAGGCTCAGGGGTGACCTCATTGCCCTCTACAACTACCTGAAAGGTGGTTGTAGCCAGGAAGGGGTTGGCCTCTTCTCCCAGGCAACCAGCACCAGAACAAGGGGACACAGTCTCAAGCTGCGCCAGGGGAGGTTTCGACTTGAGGTGAGGAGGAAGTTCTTCACCGAGCGAGTCATTCCTCATTGGAACGGGTTGCCCAGGGAGGTGGTTGAGTCATCGACCCTGGAGGCGTTCAAGGGGAGATTGGACGTGGCACTTGGTGCTATGGTCTAGGCATGGGGTCTGTGTTGATAGGTTGGACTCGATGATCCTCGAGGTCCTTTCCAACCTAAGCGATACTGTGTTTAGCCTGGAGAAGAGGAGGCTCAGGGGAGACCTTATTGCTCTCTACAACTACCTGAAGGGGGTTGTAGCCAGGAAGGGGTTGGTCTCTTGTCCCAGGCAACCAGTACCAGAATAAGGGGACACAGTCTCAAGCTGTACCAGGTGAAGTTTAGACTTGAGGTGAGGAGAAAGTTCTTCACCAAGAGAGTCATTCGTCATTGGAATGTGCTGCCCAGGGAGGTGGTGGAGTCACCATCCCTAGGGGTATTCAAGAGGGAATTGGATGTGGCACTTGGTGCCTTGGTTTAGTAGTCATGAGGTGTTGAGTGACAGGTTGGACTTGATGATCTTTGAGCTCTCTTTCAACCTTATTGATTCTATGATTCTATTCTATGATTCTATGAAAGGCCAAGTGGGGAGAAGCAAAAAAAAAAAAAAAAAAGCAGACTCTTCAGTTAAACCCTCCTTGGTTGCTTTACTTCACTTTGGCATTGTGAGCAGATCCAAGCAAACCTCCACCTGCAATATCAGTTTGGGTTGTTCATTCCCTGTCTGCAGGGAAAGGTCTCTGTTAGCCAAATGTTTATTCTTGGAATAATAAAAACTTGCAGCTGGAACCAAGAGCTTGGCTATTGCAGACAATAAAGCCATGGGAAGGCACAGAGAAAGAATCACAGAATCACAGAATGTTAGGGGTTGGAAGGGACCTCCAGAGGTCATTGGGTCCAACCCCCCTGGCAAAGCAGGACCACCTACAGTAGTCTGCACAGGAATCCATCCAGGTGGGGTTTGAATATTTCCAGAGAAGGAGACTCCACAACCTCTCTGGGCAGCCTGTTCCAGTGCTCTGTCACTCTCACTGTAAAGAAGTTTCTCCTCATGTTGAGCTGAAACCATATATGTTCAAGTTTGTATCCATTGTTCCTTGTCTTATTACTGTGCAGCACCCAAAAGAGCTTGGCCCCCTCCACTTCACACCCACCCCTCAGGTATTGATAGACTTTGAACAGATCCCCTCTCAGCCTTCTCTTCTCCACACTAAACAATCCCAGGGCTCTCAGTCTCTCTACATAGGGGAGATGTGTTCAAGTCCCTTAATCATCCTCCAGGCTCTCAGCTGGGCTCCCTCCAGCAGGTCTCTGTCTCTCAAAGAGGACATCTCTTTGGCTTGCCAGGCTCAGAAATATCCCTGCTTGCTTTCACCGCCCCCTTGTAGATCAAACCCTTCCAAATTAACCCAACTGCTGATATGGGACAAAAATGGGGACTTTGGAAGGAAAACTCTACCTGAAATAGCAGTACAGGAGAGGAAGGGAGGTAGCCTGCAGCTCCCAACCCTCATGTAACAGCTTGTGCAATGAGGGAGGAATCAAAACAGAAACCACAAAGAAAATACCACCCTGTATTACTCTGCAGATGTAAGGATCTCCTGTTTTGACATGAATGAACAATTTCTTCACAGAAAGAGTTCTCAGGCTTTGCAACAGGCTGCCCAGGGAGGTGGTGGAGTCACTGTTCCTGGAGGTATTTAATAGATGCATGGATGTGGTGCTTAGGGATGTGGTTTAGTAGTAGTGGTGGGACTGTGAGCTCTAGGAGAGTGGTTGGACTTGATGAGCTCAGAGTTTTCTTCCAACCTCAACTGTTCTGTGACTCCATGAGTTTATAATGCAGTGAATAATATTGCAGCAGGTGCTGCTATAGCAGAACTGTATAAAACCAAGAAAATGGGATGTCCTCAGGATGCACTTAAGCCTTAAATGCATCCCTTAAATTCCCTTAAACACGGTATTAAGTCCATTTCCTTCTCAGCAAATTGATACACAGAGTGTACAATCACCTGATCCCCAAATCCTTTTTCCACCTAAGGATCTCAAGGGCTTTGCAAGCATTAACATGACAAAACATGACACATCAACACATACATAAAACACAATACAGGGGCTACCAGCCAAAATCCACTAACCACCTCTGATCTCGTGATATGCTCTCATCTCATGTCCTCTCTAAAGCTGCTGAAGGTAAGGGCTCTTGAACAGCACAGCAGATCTCATTCATCTCTGGTGCATCAGGAGTCTTCTCCAGAGGTTTTCAAGACCTATCTGACATATTTCTGTATGACCTGTCCTAGGAACAAGTGCAAGGTCCTGCATCTGGGTTGAGAGTAGCCCTAAAGAAAAGGCCTTGGGGGTGCTGTTGGATGAGAAGCTCAACATGAGCCACCAGTGTGCACTTGCAGCCCAGAAAGCCAATCACATCCTGGGCTGCATCAAGAGAAGCATAGCCAGCAGGTCGGGGGAGGTGACACTCTGTCTGTACTCTGGTGAGACTCCACCTGGAGTATTGCATCCAGTTCTGGAGCCTCTGTTACAAGAAGGATCTGGAGCTGCTGGAATTTGTCCAGAGAAGGGCCATGGGAATGATCAGAGGGCTGGAGCTCCTCTCCTTTGAGGACAGACTGAGAGAGTTGGGGGTGTTCAGTCTCTGAGGAGACCTTATCATGGCCTTCCAGTATCTGAAGGGGGCTACAGGAAAGCTGGGGAGGGACTTTTTAGGGTGTCAGGGAGTGATAGGAGTAGGGGGAATGGAGCAAAACTAGAAATGGGTAGATTCAGATTGGATGTCAGGAAGAAATTCTTCCCCATGAGGGTGGTGAGAGGCTGGACAGGTTGCCCAGGGAGGTGGTAGAAGCCTCATGCCTGGAGGTTCAGGTCAGAAAGAAGTGGGAAGAGCAGTGGAACTTCCCCAGGGAACAGGATCACAGAGAAGAGTGAAAAAACATTGTAAAGAAAGTAGACTTCTCCTCACTTCCTGTATTTTGAGTGCCTTATGATTTTCACCAGCAAATACCAATGGATGCAGCAGTGGTTAACCAGAATGCTAAAATGCTGACTTACTGTCTCATTTTGAGAAGCACAGCTCCCCCCAAACCTCCTCCTAGGACACTGAGGTGCTAGAATGTGTCCAAAGAAGGGCAACAAAGCTAGTGAAAGGTCTGGAGAACAGGGCTGGTGAGGAACAGCTGAAAGACCTTCCTTCCCCTTCCCCTTCCCCTTCCCTTCCCTTCCCTTCCCTTCCCTTCCCTTCCCTTCCCTTCCCTTCCCTTCCCTTCCCTTCCCTTCCCTTCCCTTCCCTTCCCTTCCCTTCCCTTCCCTTCCCTTCCCTTCCCTTCCCTTCCCTTCCCTTCCCTTCCCTTCCCTTCCCTTCCCTTCCCTTCCCTTCCCTTCCCTTCCCTTCCCTTCCCTTCCCTTCCCTTCCCTTCCCCTTCCCCTTCCCCTTCCCCTTCCCCTATCATGTCAAGCCTGTTCCAGGGCTTGACAACCCTTTCAGTGAAGAATTTTTTCCTACTAACCACCTAAACCACCTTTGGCTCAAGTTGAGGCTATTTTTGGTTTGTCCTATCTCTTGTCACTTGGGTGAGGAGACCAGCTCCCACCTTGCTACCACCTCCTTTCAGGGAGTTGCAAAGAATGAGGAGGTCTCCCCTCATCCTCTGTTTCTCAAGGGTAAACAACCCCAGTTCCCTCAGCCACTCCTTGTAAGCCTTGTTCTCTGGACCCTTCATCACTTGTATTGTCCTTTATGGACACTCAGATGAGCTGGTGTTGTTGCTAGAGGCTTTGGATTCACTTTTATCACATTGCTAAAGGCAAAAATAGGTGTCTGAAGAAGTAAAAATGGCTATAAGCAGCTTCAGAAGGTGCCTAGAGTGAGCTAGAGGAACAATTGTTTGCATCAAAGCAGAAAAACAAGCTGCAGGCTGGAGGCTCTGGTTCCTGAGCTGCAAAGCCTGCCTGTTCTCAGGCCCCCAGGACACAGCCCTTGAAGCCTCAGGTGGGAAGCATGCTCAGGCTTGAAGGGTTTGGAGGAAAGTTTGTCAGTGTGTGAGCTCCTCTTTAGCATCAAGAGAGCCAAGGTGGTTTTCTTGGTGGGTGGATGCCTCCTTCAACCACCCCAGTGTCTTGGCATGAGCAGCTATGGAAGATCACAAGCCCTATGAGGAGAGGTTGAGGGAGCTGGGTTGTTCAGCCTGGAAAAGAGGAGGTTCAGGAGAGACTTTATTGCTCACTACAGATTCCTGAAAGGAGGTTGTAGCCAGGTGGGTGTTGGTCTCTTCTCCCAGACAACCATCACCAGAACAAGAGGACACAGTCTCAAGCTGTGCCAGGGGAAGCTAAGGCTGGAGGTGAGGAGAAAGTTCTTCCCAGAAAGAGTAATTGGCCATTGGGATGTGCTGCCCAGGGAGGTGGTGGAGTCACTATCCCTGCAGGTGTTCAACAAAGGATTGGATGTGGCACTGGGAGCCATGGTTTAGTTGTCAGGAGGTGTTAGGTATTAGGTAATGGGTTGGACTTGATGATCTCTGAGGTCCTTTCCAACCTGGTTGATGATTCTGTGATTCTGTGAGCTGGGTCTCTCCAAACCAAAACAGGCACCTCACCAGGGGTGCACAGGCTGCTCTCAAGTGGTAGGTGGGCATTGCTCCTTCCTCTGGGGTGAGAAATGGGGCTCTGAGTCAACAAAGACATGATGCACTCAGTGGGAAAATATTCAGCGCAGTGGGTTTGGCTCAAACAGAGAGAATTTCTCTCCGACTAACAGCCTTTCAGAGCTGACTTTAGCAGGCATCTCCTGGATGTATCTTGACAGGAAATTCAGCCTTGGGAAAAAAACTCTCTAGAGGACTGATGGAGGGAATTCAGCCCTGATGGTGGTTGGTAAATGGAAACTTGAGTGCCTAATTCAGGTTTGAGGATCTTTGCACTCCCCTTTTGTGTCTCTCTGAGCAAGACAAACCTTGCTTCAGGAAGACCAGGCTGCCTAGGGCAGTGGTGGAATCTCCATCTATGGTAGTTTTAGGCTATGCCTTTAAAATTTTTTCACAGATCTTGAATAGAAAGTAGTAAAATGTAAATAAATCACTATTGGGCTTTTAAAAAAGAAAATAAATATAATTCTAGACAGTCCCATTGGAAAGATATCTACCATAAGTTTAGTTCCCAAAACAATTTCTCTCTCTTCTTGCTTCTTTGCTCGGGGAGAGATACCAACGTGCTTCTGCTTGACTCTGGATGCACTGTTTAGGCTAAGTCGAAATTCTCTGACATTTTTTCTTTTCCCTTTTTTTGTATAGGGGGATAAGGGGGAGGTAAGGAGTTAGAATATGGAATACAGAATGAACCAGGTTGCAAAAGACCTTCAAGATCATCAAGTCCAACCTATCACCCAACATCATCTCATCAACTAAACCATGACACTAAGTGCCTCATCCAGGCTCTTTTTAAACACTTCCAGTGATGGTGACTCCACCACCTCCCTGGGCAGCACATTCCAATGGCCAATCTCTCTTGCTGGGAAGAATTTATTTCTACCATCCAGTCTAAACCTGCCCTGGTGCAACTTGAGACAGTGTCCTCTTGTTCTGTCACTGGTTGCATGGGAGAAGAGACCAACCCCCACCTGGTCACAACCTCCCTTCAAGTAGTTATAGATGGCAATAAGGTCTCCCCTGAGCCTCCTCTTCCCCAGGCTAAACAACCCCAGCTGCCTCAGCCTCTCCTCATAGGGCTGTGCTCCAGACCCTTCCCCAGCCTTGTTACCCTTCTCTGGACACCTTCCAGCAACTCAACGTCTTTCCTAAACTGAGGGGCCCAGAACTGGACACAGGACTCAAGGTGTGGCCTAACCAGTGCTGAGTACAGGGGCACAATGACTTCCCTGCTCCTGATGGCCACACTATTCCCGATACAGGCCAGGATGCCATTGGCCTTCTTGGCCACCTGGGCACACTGCTGGCTCATGTTCAGCCTATTATCAACCAGTACCCTCAGGTCCTTCTCTGCCTGGCTGCTCTCCAGCCACTCTGACCCCAGCCTGTAGCACTGCATGGGGTTGTTGTGGCCAATGTGCAGAACCCAGCACTTGGATGTGTTCAATCTCATGCCCTTGGACTCTGCCCATCTGTCCAGCCTGTCAAGGTCCCTCTGCAAAGCCCTCCTACCATCTAGTAGCTTCACCTGGTCCTTGGCCAGGGGAGTCCTTGTGCTGTTTATTAATAGTAAATACCTGTAACAATTGTAACTACAGTATATTTTTTACACATTCATTGCATTTCATTGTAGATTATAGTTTTGCTTGTAAATACAGTTTTCATTTGCTTCCAACTGAGCTGATCTGGCAAATTGAATGTTGGGGGGATATATTCAACCCACCACACCATCTCTGGAGTTATTCAAAACCTGTCTGGATGTCATCCTGTGCAACCTGGGAGCTTAGACTTGATGATCTCCAGAGGTCTCTTTCAACCCCTACCATTATGTGATTTAGTGATACATCTATTCGGACCTAAAGCTAACCAGCAGAGTTCTCAGAAAGGATTTTGGTTGTCCTGGGGGAAAAACACAAACAATTGCTTAACTGATCACTAACCACATTGCAATGGTCTTTTAAAAGTCTCTTTTTGTGGTCTCTGTTAATGTAAATATTTATCTACATGATGACTCCATAGAACTATTGAGGTTGTGAGAGACCTTTGAGATCATGAAGTCCAACTGCTTGCCTAGAGCCCTCAATCCCACCTCTGCTGCTAAGCTACTATCACTACAGTGTGTCCCTCAGCATCAAAAGAGCACATCACACACAAACACAAAATAATAAAACAAACTCTCTGCACCTTTTCTTGAGAGCAGCCCTGAAGAAAAGGACATAGGGGTGCTGGTAGATGAGAAGTTCAACGTGAACCAGCAGTGTGCACTTGCAGCCCTGAAAGCCAATCACATCCTGGGCTGCAGCAAGAGAAGCATAGCCAGTAGGTGAGGGAGGTGATTCTCCCTCTGTACTCTGCTCTGGTGAGACTCCACCTGCAGTACTGTGCCCAGTTCTGGAGCCTCTATTACAGGAAGGATCTGGAGGTGCTGGATCAAGTCCAGAGAAGGGCCACAAAGATGAGCAGAGGGCTGGAGCTCCTCTCCTGTGAGGACAGACTGAGGGAGTTGGGGCTATTTAGTCTGGAGAAGAGAAGGCTCTGAGGAGAACTTATTGTGGCCTTCCAGTATCTGAAGGGGGCTACAGGAAAGCTGGGGAGGGACTTTTAGGGTGTGAGGTAGTGATAGGAGTAGGGGGAATGGAACAAAACTAGAAATGGGTAGATACAGATTGGATGTTAGGAAGAAATTTTTCATGATGAGAGTGGTGAGACACTGGCACAGGTTGCCCAGGGAGGTGGTGGCAGTCTCATCCTTGGAGGCTTTTAAGGCCAGGCTGGATGAGGCTCCGAGCAACCTGCTCTAGTGTGAGGTGTCCTTGCCCGTGACCCTTGAGGTCCTTGAGATGATCCTTGAGGTCCCTTCCAACCCTACCAGTTCTATGATTCTATGATTTTCTAATGGTATCTATAGGAGGAGAGCTTTGGATTCTGCTTGGCTCAGAGTTGAACATGCTTAGAGTCGAGGTCAGAAAGTCCGGCTTTTACGTAAGCCTGATATTCTCTCTTTATTCCCCCTGCTTCTTCCCACCCTTCAGAGGACACTTTGATATCACAGCTGCTGTTAGTTATTCATCACAGCCTGTATTTGCTTAAGCAGCAGTTTCCATCATGAACTCCCCCAGCCTGCCCAATCCAGCCTTCCTGGGTTGTAAATTAGCAAGAGATGAGGTAACAGCACTGAAGGGTGACCAGCATGAACTGGCACTTCTTGCTTCAGGTAGTTGTAGAGTGCGATAAGGTCCCACCTGAGTCTCCTCCAGACTCAACACCCCCAGCTCCCTCACCCTCTCCTCATCAGACTTTCCCTCCAGTCCCTTCCCCAGTCTTATTGCTCTCCTATGGACCTGTTCCAGCACCTCAATACCTTTCTTGCAGTGAGGGGCCCAGAGCTGCAGTTTGAGGATGACATTGCAGTGTTTCAATTCATGCACAACCTTTGCTTCTTGGTTGTGCCCCAGTGGTGCCTGACCAAGCCATCAGCAGGTCCCAGATGAGTACATAAGGGCTGGTCTTGGATTATGAGTGTCATATGAGTAAAATCAAACACAGGTTTGTTAGGGCAATGGTTAAAGAACAACCTCAGGTCTTGCAAGAGATAGAGTCATAGAATCACTTGGTTGGAAAAGACCTTAAGTTAAGCAAGTGCAACCATATCCCAACAATGGTATCTTGGCTTGTATCAGGAGTAGTGTAGCCAGCAGCACCAGGGATGTAATTCTGACCCCATACGTGGCAGTGGTGAGGCCTCACCTCAAGCACTATGTGCAGCTCTGGGCCCCTCACTGCAAGTTGGAAGAGACCTCCAAGACCATTCACATAACCCTTGCTTGAACAGTTTACACAGCACCATTGGTTTCAAGAAAAACACATCAGCAGAAAGCCACCACAAGACAAACTGAACGTATGCAGCCTCTCAAACAGCTGCAACTAATGCACTCAAGAAGGGAACATCTGCTTGACAGGAAGAAGGTCAAAAGCAGGCTACTAGCCAGGAAAGGAATTTGGGATCATGGTGAAACTATCTCTGAAATGTCTGAGCAGGCCGTCGTTAGGAGCACAAGAGATAGTGGAGATGAGGATGGATTGCATTCCTAGGGCAACACAGTGTGCATGAAACACTTGATGCAAGCTGTCCTGGACAGCTCTGGTTAGATCCTGCTTGGAGGAGCCATCCAAGATCTCGGGATTTGTGGTGTGATTGCACCATAGGCGATGACAAGAGCTCTCCATCTTTGTCTGAGCTTGAGGGTGGAAGGAAAAAGAGTAGTGTGCCCAGCTGGCCAAGAGGGCAAATGGCATCCTGGCCTGGATCAGAAGTAGTGTGGCCAGCAGGAGCAGGGAGGTCATTCTGCCCTATACTTGGCACTGGTTAGGCCATACCTTGAGTCCTGTGTCCAGTTCTGGGCCCCTCAGTTTACGAAAGGTGTTGAGATGCTGGAAGGTGTCCAGAGAAGGGCAACAAAGCTGGGGAGGGGTTTGGAGCACAGCCCTATGAGGAGAGGCTGAGGAAGCTGGGGTTGTTTAGCCTGGAGGAGACTCAGGGGAGACCTTACTGCCATCTACAACTACCTGAAGGGAGGTTGTAGCCAGGTGGGGGTTGGTCTCTTCTCCCATGCAACCAGTGACAGAGCAAGAGGACACAGTCTTAAGCTGCACCAGGGCAGGTTTAGGCTGGATGTCAGGAAGAAATTCTTCCCAGCAAGAGAGATTGGCCATTGGAATGTGCTGCCCAGGGAGGTGGTGGAGTCACCATCACTGGAAGTGCTTAAAAAATGCCTGGATGAGGCACTTAGTGCCATGGTTTAGTTGATGAGATGGTGTTGGGTGATATATTGGACTTGAGGATCTTGAAGGTCTTTTCCAACCTGGTTAATTCTGTATTCTGACAAGAAAAAACAAGTGAGGAGAGCTGTAGGCTTCACTTCATTATGTGGGTTGGGGGATGGAGAGTGCTGGTGGTGTGATGGGCAGGCTCCAAGGTGAGTGTGAGTATGATTTGAAGGTCTCTCTCCCGTGTGTGTTGGTGCTTACATCACTGCAGGGAAAAGCACTCAGATAGCTATAATGTGGATTAGCTGTGTTTCCTCTTCTGGGAGATGTTGCAGCAGTCCAGATTTTCAGGTGCTCAGCTCCCAGAGCTGTGACCACTTCCAAGAATCTATCCCCTTGCTCTGGGAGTTCTCCTGGCTCCAGACTCTGCAAACACTCCACATGTTGTCAGTGAATACAGAAGAGTGGAACAAAAAAAAAAAGAAGGAAAAAACAAACCCACAAACAAAAAAAAGAAGCAAGAATTGATGACTCATAGGCTCTGAATGGTTTGGCTTGAAAAGGACCTTAAAGATCATTTAGTTCCTCATGCCATGGGCAGGGACATCCAATCCCCATAACAAAAAACAAGGGTCTTTAGGGAACCTAAATGAGAGACAAACTCCCCCCCCCCAAAAAAAAAACACAACAAACTGAGTATTAGTTTTTTTCTTCTACTTTAATTTCCTAACTGCCTCAGAGCTTTTGCAGGCTTTTATGGCAAGGGGATTGATGCCTTGCTCTCTGCCCTCACAGGACAGCCACCTCTGGTCCTGCAATCCCTTGCTGTCCAGAGAATTTTTCAGGGAAAGTTTCTTCCATATGCTCAGCTGGGCTTGCTGCCAGCAAAGCCAACCCCTCTGGGCTTATCTGAAGAGACCTTGTACTACGTTTTCCACTATGCTTATCAAATCTTGGCTTGCGGCCATCTAGTGTTTGTGCAGTAATTACCTCACTAGGCAAAACAGTTCCACTGCCTAATTGTCTTCACTCTCAGGAAATTGTTCCTAATAGCCAGCTAAATTTAATCTCCCTTTCCTTGCTCTATCCACCATGGCAAACCCCAGCAGCCCTTCACCCTACGCTTATGGTCCGACACGAGAAGACATACCACACCGTTATCTGCTCTTACTTCTCAAAGTCAAACACACAAAATTACTTTCTAGGAGTCATCTGAGTCACAGCCAGCGCCCTTAAGTTGTTTTTCTTAGAGTCCATTGAACTTCTTTCTGCAGTCTTTGGGTATTGGAAAGAAGTGCTTTGCTATGAGGGTGGTGGTGAGGGTGCCTTAGACCCTGTAGTCCTGTCAACTGGATGGTCTAACACTCCAAGGAGCTTTGCATTTTGGAAGCTGGGACAGGAGATTGTAAGGAACTGGAGATCAGGGGATGTGCAAGGGACTACAGTAAAATTGGGTGCACAAAATTAGGAATCACAGAATCACAGAAACATTCAGTTTGGAAAAGACCATCAAGATCACCAAGTCTAACCCAGAAACCTATTCCACAAGGTTCCACAAGGTTAAACCATAGCCCCAGGCACCACATCCAAGCCACATTCAGGGTTGGTCACTCAACCACCTCCATGGGCAGCACATTGCAATGTCTGACCACTATTTATGAGAAAAAACGTTTCCTACTGTCCAGTCTAAACCTACCCAGTGGCAGCTTAAGTCCATTCCCTCTTGTTCTATCACTAATTACCTGTGAGAAGAGACCAGCAGCAGCCTTTCCACAATGTCCTTTCAGGTAGTTGTAGACACCAATGAGAGAGGGTGGAAGAAAGGTGGCAGATACAAACGTATTGGACATTAAGAGTAAGCCCTTCACTGGACATAAGGAGGAAGTTCTTCACAATGAAGGTAGTGAAATACTGGAACAGGTTGCCCAGAGAGGTGGTTGAGGCCCCATGCCTGGAGACTTTCAAGGTCAAACTTGATGGGGCTCTGGGCAACCTAATCTACTTGGAGATGTCCCTGCTTATTTCAAGGGGATTGGACTAGATGGCCTTTAAAAAGTCTCTTTCATGAATTGTATGATGCTATGAATCTTGCATGCCACTCCAAAACTCAATTGTGTTGAGTTCCCAAGTTCATTGAACTCAGTGAATGAGGAGAGGCTGAGGGAACTAGGGTTGTTTAGCCTGGAGAAGAGGAGGCTCAGGGGAGACCTTGTAGCTGTCTACAACTACCTGAAGAGAGGCTGTAGCCAGGTGGGGGTTGGTCTCTTCCCCCACACAACCAGTGACAGAACAAGAGGACAAGCTCAAGCTGCACTAGGGGAGGTTTAGGCTGGATGTCAGGAAGAAATTCTTCCCAGAAAGAGAGATTAGCCATTGGAATGTGCTGCCCAGGGAGGTGGTGGAATCACCATCACTGAAGGTGTTTAAAAGAACCTGGATGGGGCACTTAGTGCCATGGTTTAGTTGATGAGATGGTGTTGGGTGATAGGTTGGACTTGATGGTCTCAAAGGTCTTTTCCAAACTGGTGTATTCTGTATTCTGAATCAGGCTACCACAAAACTGTTTTTCCTTAAAAAACACCAAGCAAGCACAACTCAGAAATGTAAAAAGAGCAGAGGGGATTTTTTAATACTTCACCTACATCCTGAGCCTCAAGTATTTTCTTTGAACTTCTTCTTTTAGGGGCTTTCAGTGTTTGATGTATCTTTCATTTCCTAAATGGAAGGTAAATGTTTGCAGATGATTAGGAAGCTGGATCTGTCTATAAAATGTCATGCATTTTACCAGCCGAGCTGACACTGCTGGAGCACAACAAGCTTAAGGATATAACAATAACAACAGTCAGAATACAAACAGAAAGGCTAGTCCTTGTCCCCTTCTGGTCTGTTAGCAGCTTGAATTTACAAGGATTTTGGTGAGGTATCTTTCCTCAAAGAACCTGGGACATTTCCAAGTAGCTTCTTAACTGGAAGGCTTTCCCATGGGCCTTGAAATCAGCAAGCAGAGAAAATCCAAATTCTCTACTTGATCATAACTCTTAGGTCTATTTACTGGATCTTTGTACTAGAGAGCACCAAAGCTGACTGCTTGGTGAAGCCAGGATCAGAGAAGGTTCTCCTATTTTGTGTGCTGTGTAGGAATTTAAAAGAGAAGTGCTAAGGGAAGTCACCTGGGCCATGAGGATGAATCTGTATTTGACAGCCATTGAATGAGGAGAGAATGGTGCACAGGGCAAAAAAAAAACAACAGCAAGAGCTGTGCTCCATCTTCTCTCCTCTCCTCTCCACTTTGTCACAACTGTTTTGTACAATGTCTAACAGAAACTTTCCTGCAGTCAGCCTCCTTCAACCTTTGCACTGCAATCCTTGGCCATGACCAGATCCTAGGTACGCTGTGTCAGTAGAGGGACCAGAAGTTCAGGTTGCTTCCTAAGTCTGCTCTTAAGCTTTACTTGTCAGTGTGTCCTGCAACACCAGGCATCTTTAGGAATCCCATCTTGATTTATGCCTTCATTTCTGCTCAGCAGAGCAGCAGCAGGGTCACAATATGGCATCAGCCAAGCCTCTCAGTGGCCTTGGAACTGGTTGAGAGATCATTTTTTGTTCTCTGTCCATCCTCTCTGAGGCAATGTGTCCTGTGCCACCACTCCATGATTCTGAGTCCACATACCCACATGTATTGAGGCAGCTTCCCAACTCCACATGGCTGTCTCACCTCCACTATACTAATTTCTCTACCAGCTCCTTTCCAAGAGGTTCCTAATTACTCTTTTCCAGCTCATAGACATATGGAACTGGCCCAGCAAAGCCTCATGGTGGGAGTGAGTGGGAGGAAAAAAGGTTGTGTATGGGCTCAGATGATTGAACCCTCCTGGTTAAACCAGTTTCCCCAACGGGTTGCATCCTGCTGGGCTTTTAACACCTCTGTGTTGGCACGTCCCCGTGTCTCTCAGGCCTGTGCTATCCTCAAACCCTGCTGGGAGGGAGGTTTGTCTTCTCCCTGAGAAAGTTTGCAGCTGATGGGGAGAGCTGAGATCTCCCAGTGCACCTCCTCCTGCTTCAGCCATCACAAGCCAGGTGTCTGCTTTAACACTTCAAAGGCTTCCACAGAGGATTTAACCCTGACCCTGATCACCAAAGAATCCTTACAGATGTACTGCTAGTGTGTGGTGACTGCTGAGTCTGGAGCTAAGGAGAGTTTGCCTCCACCTTGCTTTGCAGATTGCTGTTTGGTTTCCAAGCATTTGGCTAAGGGATTTCACCTGTGTTTGTGCGGGACCAAAAACTTCAGTTTGTGCTGAGAACGTCTGTAGTTTTCCTGCAACAGAGATGCTCCATATCAATGAAGAGTCACAGAGTCACACAATCTTAGAATGTTTGGGGTTGGAAGGGAGCTTTAAAGGTCATCCAGTCCAACCTCCTTGCAGAAAGGAGGAAAAAAACCTCCCTTGACCTACTGCCCACGCTGCTTTTGATGCAGCCCAGGATATGGTTGGCTTCTGGGCTGTGAGCACACACTGCCATCTCACATCTGCTTTTCATTCACCAGTGCCCTGAAGTCCTTCTCTGCAGGGCTGCTCTCCCTCCTTTCATCCCCCAGCCCGTTGTTGACTCTCAGGCACAGGACTTTGCAGAGGGTCAAAGCTGTGAAGGGAGTGTTCTGGCCAACCTACACAGTGAGGTGCTGTAAGAGATTGTTGGAGATGAAAAGGGAAAACTAAAATCACTTGGTCTAGTTAGACAATGCTGGAGCTGCAAGTGTGAAGCTGTGTTAGTATTTGTAGTATGGAAAATGTCTTCAGGCCCTGCCTATAAATGAGAGGTCCCTGGGTGAGGTGTGGCTTGTGGCAGGGGGTGGGAATGCAGCCCCATCTCTCACAAAAGAACTGCTGAAGTCGTAAAGATCAGTACAGAGAGCACAGATCCTCTCAGCAGATTGCTCTTTTAGACCCTTATGGAGTAGTGTGTCCAGTTCTGGGATCTCTAGTTCAAGAGAAACAGGGATGTACTGGAGAGAGTCCAGTGAAGGCTACAAAGATGCTGCAGGGACTGGAGCATCTCTCTAAAAGGGAAGGCCTGAGGGACCTGGGGCTGTTTAGTGTGGAGAAGACAAGATTGAGAGGGACTCTTCTCAATGATTATCCAAGTGCCTGTGTTAACTCCTACAACTCACAATGAGCTTTTTGGTCTTGACTGCTGATGGAAAGCCCATTTGCCCTCCCAAGAGCAAACAATGTGCATGTCATGCAGCAACTAGGGAGGGCAGGAAATGCTGAGCCCTGTGGTGCCCTTCTTGAACAAAGTCATTTTTCAAAGGTGGGACTAGGCTTTAAAACAGAGCCATGGCTTGTGAAAAGCCTGACTCAGTGTGTGTGCTGGGATCTGCAGTGTCCCAGGGAGGAAGCCAGCTCAGATAGGCCTTATTTTTGTTGTTGTTGTAGGGTAAGAACTTATGGTTAGATTTTTTGTGTAGCAAAACTGTTCACAACAACAGACACACAGGGAAAAAAATAAAGGAAAAATAATAATACCCACGACTTTTCCCTAATGGGCAGAAATTTAGTAATCAAAATTTTGGCCCTTTTAAGAGCCCTTTGAAGTCAAAGGCTGAGGTTTTGCAGTTGTTTTTTTCTAAAGCTCTCTGTAACTGCTGACATCTGCTGCACATATGGTTTCAATGTGATTAGACTTCCAATCTGTTGGGCTTTTATTCATCCTCCCCCCCCCCTTCCCTTTTGACATGACAAAGTACCTACTCACCAGCCACATATCCATGAGGAAGGGAGCTCTAATAAGATTCCCAGGAAGAAATGCACTTCTGTAGATTCGTTAAACAAATCCTAATCTCTCTCCTTCACTTCTTTTCCCCTGTCTTTGAAATATGTGGGAATTTGCCCAAAGGAGGGAAGCTTTAGGTGGGACCAAGCTTTACCTCCCTGCATGCCCTCAGGAGAAATTACTGAAGGGTAATTACTAAACACATCTTTGCAGACCCATTGGGAAAACTAAAATCACTTGGTCTAGTTAGACAATGCTGGAGCTGCAAGTGTGAAGCTGTGTTAGTATTTGTAGTATGGAAAATGTCTTCAGGCCCTGCCTATAAATGAGAGGTCCCTGGGTGAGGTGTGGCTTGTGGCAGGGGGTGGGAATGCAGCCCCATCTCTCACAAAAGAACTGCTGAAGTCGTAAAGATCAGTACAGAGAGCACAGATCCTCTCTGCAGATTGCTCTTTTAGACCCTTATGGAGTAGTGTGTCCAGTTCTGGGATCTCTAGTTCAAGAGAAACAGGGATGTACTGGAGAGAGTCCAGTGAAGGCTACAAAGATGCTGCAGGGACTGGAGCATCTCTCTAAAAGGGAAGGCCTGAGGGACCTGGGGCTGTTTCGTGTGGAGAAGACAAGATTGAGAGGGACTCTTCTCAATGATTATCAATGTCTCAGAGGTGGAGGTTGAGGATGGGGCCAGACCCTTTTTGGTGGTGCCTGAAGACAGGACAAACAGACACAGATCAGAACACAGAAAGTTCATCCGCCTTTGACCATGCCAGAGCACTGAAACAGGCTGCCCAGAGAGCACACTGCTGGCTCAGGTTCAGGTGGTGTTGTTGACCAACACCCACAGGTCCTTTTCCTCTGGGCAACTTTCCAGCCGTTCTGCCCCAAGCCTGGAGCATTGCATGGGGTTGTAAATGGTCCAACTGGCACAAGAATTCATTAAAAGCAAAGTGTTCTCAGAGTCTGCTGCTCTGCCTTTAGCCCTAGAGAAGTTGGTGCACCCAACATCTTGCTTACTTCCTCCAACTCTATCAGGTATGTAATAAGACACTACTGCAAATCTGTTTTGGCTCTGTTGGTCTGTTGTCCCCTGCCCTTTATTTGCCTTGGACTCTATTCAGACAGTGTAGGCCATCCCCTGTCAGTCTTCAGCCGTTGATCTTATGACCTCAAATGCCAAGATGTCACAGGAGATTTAGATGAAGATTTCCTAAAGTGTCCTACTCTAGGATGAAAGAGCAAAGAGGCTGGCTTTCAAGTATGAACTCTGAGGCACTGGTGTTTATAGGGAGAATGGACACATATGCAAACACTTTCTGCCAGCATCCAGGTTGGGTGACCTAGCTTGGGGCACATCCAACCTCACTGTAGGCATCCATTTAATTCATTCATAGAGTCAGAGAGTTGAGGTTTGGGTTGGAAGGGACTTTAAAAACCATCCAGTTCCAATCCCCATGCCATGGACAGGGACACTTCCTACTAGACCATGCTGCTCAAGCCCTATCCAACCTGGCTTTGAACACTTCCAAGTGTTTGAGCCTCCACAACCTCTTCCAGAGTCTCACCACCCTCACAGTGAATGATTTCTTCCTAATGTCTAGTGAAAATCCAACTTCTTCAAAGTAGAATCCATTACCCCTTTTCTTGTCATTCCATGCCATTGTAAAAAGTCCCTCTCCTGCTCTCCCATAGCCCACTTCAAATACCTAAAGGCTACAATAACATCTCTGTGCTCCAGCCCTCTGATCATCAGTTCATGAAACTAATGAAATTGAAGCTTTCACCATCCTGATCAACAGTTTCCATGTCTCTTGGTGACCTGATCATCTTGGGGACTTGAGCATCTCCCCTGTGAAGAGATACTGAGAGTCCTGGGGCTGTCTGGAGAAGACTGAGAGGGGATTTGATCAATGTATATCAATGTCTGAGGGGTGGGTGTCAAGTGGAGGGGGCTAAGCTCTTTTGGGTAGTGCGCAGTAAGGATGTAAGAAACAATGGATACAAACTTGAACATAAAAGGTTTCAGCTCAACATGAGGAGGAACTTCTTTACAGTGAGGGTGACAGAGCCCTGGAACAGGCTGCCCAGAGGTTGTGGAGTTTCATTCTCTGGAGACTTTCAAACCCCACCTGGATGCATTCCTGTGCAGACTACCCTAGGTGACCCTGCTCTGGCATGGGGGTTGGACTGGATTATCTCCTGAGGTCCCTTCCAGCCCCTACCATTCTGTGATCCTTCTTAAACATCTTCAAGGTGCCTTCAAGCCTTGAAGACCACTGGCCTTGTGCATGAATCAGGAGCCAGAGGCAAAGGTTCTCCACACTCTTACAGCTCTTCTGAAGATCCCAGTGTCAGAGTAACATTTGGCCTCATGTATGCTAAAAGAGCTGTTGCTATATGTGAGCAGATTAATGTTCAGTCTCATGCCATGTCCTGGAAAAAAGAAAAGTCCTGATGCCTTCAGGCAAAACAGTGGAGGTGCAGGGCTTGTGAAATTTCCACCACCTCATTTTGATCTCTCCCTTTGCCCTACTGAGTTCCTGTAGTTGTGTAATTTCTCATTCCCCTTTGAAATACCTGATACTGTTTTGAACCCCACAGCTCTTCCCTGTGTAGTAGTTAACTCAGGTGATTCCTCTGGAATTAAATGCTCCAGGCTCATCAGGCATGAAGTGAAATCAGAAGAGCTGAGGTGTGAAAATGCTGCCTGCTCTTTCCAATGACAGAAACATTTAGGTTGGAAAAGACCCTCAGGATCACCAAGTCTAACCCAGAACTCTACTCTGCAAGGCTCACCCCTAAACCATAGCCCCAAGCACCATATCCAAGCCTCCTTTAAACACATCCAGGGTTGGGGACTCAACCACATCCTTGAGCAGCCCATTCCAATGCCTGACCACTATTTATGTGAAAAAATGTTTCCTACTGTCTAGTCTAAACCTACCCAGTGGCAACTTGAGGCCATTCCCTCTTGTTCTATCCCTAATTACCTGTGAGAAGAGATAATTCATCCCCTACACAGCCAAACACTCCCAAAGGAACCTTTGAAGGAGTCTTGGTTTTTTATCTGCTCTATTTAAATGCCCCCTAATTATTTTAATTTTTTTTTCCTCCTCATGGTAGTGAACTTTTTATTTACCCACAGCAATGAAAAGGGTTGTGAACCTTCCTGCCCCATTGCCTGTTAGCTGATAAAGTTCACAAGGTACAAGATTAACCTGCAGAGCAGAGAAATTTCTAGGTTGAAGTCAGCTGATAAAAGCAGAAAGCAAAACCACTGCTGGGCTGGCTTTGCCAAGATAAAAGTTTACTATGGGTGAGTTTGTAAATGCTTACAACATCCTTATGTAACAGGTTGAATAAAAGCCATCTAAGTCCACAGACAGTCATGAGAGAGGGAAGAAGAAGTAGGTGCAGAGAGGCCCAGAACATTTTGACTCATTTGTAAAGCTGTGCGATAAGAAAGTGCTGACCTCACCCTCTTGGCTCTTGGGTAAACAAGATTTTGTGAAGAAAAGAAAACACAGAATAATGGGGGTTGGAAGGGACTTCTGGGGATTATCTGGTTCAACCCTCCTGCTAAAGCAGGGTCATCCAGAGCAGGTTGCACAAGATCATGTCCAGGCAAGTTTTGAAAGTCTGCAGAGAAGGAGATGCCTCAATCTCTCTGGGCAGCCTGGTCCTGTGCTCTGACATCCTCAAAGGAGAGAAGTTTTTCCTTAATTTCAAGTGTTCAGGTGGTACCTTGCGTGTTCCAGCTTGTGCTTGTCACCTCTTATCCCATCACTGAGCACCACTGAAAGAAGTCTGGCCCTATTCTCCTGCCACCTGCCCTTCAGATATTGATCAGTACTGAGAAGGTCCCCACTCACCCTCCTCTTCTCTCGGCTCTCCCAGCCCCAGGTCTCCCAGCCTTTCCTCCGCATAGAGATGTTCCAGTCATTATTCCTGTAATGGGGGAGCAGAATTTACTCCTGAGATTTCCAGTAAAAATATCTCTTGCCTAATTACGCTACTTTGTGCCACACCAGCTGCTTTACCCATCCAACTGGCATTTTTGAACTGGGGCACAAACGTGGTCCCAGACTTCTTCTCCATGCATTTTCCTTCTCTGTTTCTTAGAAATAAGCACCTTTCCCCCTTCATTAAATCATGTCTACCCTTCAGATATGAAATAGAATCATAGACTCTTTAAATTGTTTTTGGCTGGAAGAGGCATCTAAGGTCGTTGAGTCCAATTGTCAACCCAACACTACCAAGGCTATTAAATCATGTCCCAAAATGCACACATTTCCACACTTCCACATTTCTTGAACACCTCCAGGGACACTGACTCCAACACTACCCTGGGCAGCCTGTTCCAGTCCCTAACCACTCTTGCAGAAAAGAGATTTTTCCTAATATCCAACCTAAACCTCCCTTGGAACAATTTCAGGCCATTTCCTCTCATCCTGTCATTTCATACTAGGTAGAAGAGACCAACTCCCTACCATACTACCGCCTCCTTTCAGTGAGTTGCAGAGAACAATGAGGTCTCCCCTCAGCCTCCTCTTCTCCAGACTAAACAATCCCAGGTACACCCAACATCTTGCTTACTTCCTCCAGCTCTATCAGGTAAGTAATAAGACACTACTGCAAACCTGTTTTGGCTCTGCTGGTCTGGTGTCCCATGCCCTTTATTTGCCTTGGACTCTGTTCAGACAGTGTAGGGCAGCAATGGAGACAAGCTTGAACAGAGAAGATTTCACCTCAGCATAAGGAGAAACTTCTTTTCAGTGATGGTAACAGATCATTGGAGCAGGCTGCCCAGAGAGGTTGTGGAGTCATTTTCTCTGGAGATTTTCAAACCCCACCTGGATACATTCCTGTGCAGCCTGCCTTAAGTGATCCTGCTTTGGCAGGGCAGTTGGACTGAGCAATCTGCTGAGGTCCCTTCCATGCTCTAATGTTCTGTGTGATTCTGTGACTTTTGGTGACCCATTAAATGTTAGTTCACGTTAGTCACACTGAGCAGCACCTCCCTCCTCACCAGAGAAAAGGTGAAGAGGCAGGGCTTATTTAGTAATAAAAGAAGCTATCCTCTCCCAACTAAGACTAAAAGTCAGTTTTATCAGCTGCTTGGCACACACGGCTGCTTTGGAAATACCCAGTAATTTCTACTGACTACAAGCCAATCAGTTGCCAGACCAGTGACATAAATCTGTCTATCAAATGATCAAGATTGCAAAGGTCAAGGTGTCTAGATGGTATTTTGCTCAAGGCTGCAGAACTCCAAGTGGTCTAAGCATTCTGGGTGCTTTCTGCTAGACATCTCTGCTGGTAATGTGGTGGGACAAAGACTCCTTCCTCTACAAAGTTCACGCTGGGAAGTTATGTTTGTTTAACCATCAACCATGGTGTCAGGAGAGTTCACCACATGTTTCACCAGAGTTCAAACTGTGTTCCTTTCCTTTGGAAACCAAAGAGAATCATAGAGAGCTGCTTGTTCAAAATGCAGCATAGAATAGAATTCTCAGGCTTGGAAGGGACCTCAAGGATTATCTAGTTCCAAGCCCCCTACCATGGTCAGGGACACGTCACACTAGAGCAGGTTGCTCAGAGCCACATCCAGCCTGGCCTTAAAAGCCTCCAAGGATATGAGACTGTCACCACCTCTCTGGGCAACCTGTGCCAGTCTCTTACCACTCTCATGGGGAAGAACTTCCTAACATCCAATCTGAATCTATCCATTTCTAGTTTTGCTCCATTCCCCCTAGTCCTATCATTCCCTAACACCCTAAAAATTCCCTCCCCTGCTTTCTTGTAACCCCCTTCAGATACTGGAAGGCCACAAGAAGGTCTCCTCAGAGCCTTCTCTTCTCCAGACTGAACAGCCCCAACTCTCTCAGTCTGTCTCCATAGGAGAGGAGCTCCAGGCCTCTGCTCATCCTCATGGCCTTTCTCTAGACTTGTTCCAGCACCTCCAGATCCTTCCTGTAATAGGGTCTCCAGAACTGGACACAGTGCTCCAGGTGGGGTCTCACCAGAGCAGAGTAGAGGGGGAGAATCACCTCCCTCAACCTGTAGGGTATACTTCTCTTGATGCAGTCCAGGCTCTGGTTGGTTTTCTGGGCTGTGAGTTCACACTGGTGCTTCATGTTGAGCTTCTCATCCACCAGCACCCCCATTTCCATTTCTTCAGGGCAGGCTTCAGTTTCAAAATAAGCACCTCATTCTGGAATTTGTCATGGCATACTCCAAGAGCTCTTTAACTACAGAGTGTGCTTTGATGTAAAATGCTTCCCTTTTGTGTAGGAAAATGAAGTACACCTGAGGCAACATTCTGCAAAGTAGTTGCCTCCTGTTGTGAAGAGCCTTAAGCCAAGATAAACCTAAAATATCATAGGTTGTCCACACAAGGTGTGGCCCTGCAGGAGACCAATTCTGGAGACTTATAAGGAGTGGCTGAGGGAACTGAATTTGCTTAGTCTGGAGCAAAGGAGGTTGAGATGAGACCTTGCTGTGTACAATTACCTGAAAGGAGGTTGTAATCAGGTGGGTGTTGGTCTCCTCTCCCAAATTACAAGTGAAGAGGAAATGGCCTCAAGTTGCACCAGGGGAGCTTTATATTAGATATCAGAGGAAATTTCTTTACAGAAAAAGTGGTCAGACATTGGAAGAGGCTTTCAAGGGTGGAGTCACCAGGCTGGTGGATTCACCAGGGTGGTGGAGTCACCATCCCTGGAGGTGTTCAAAAAAGTGTAGATGTGGCACTTTGGGACACAATTTAGTGAGCATGGTGGTGTTGGGTTGACAGTTGGACTTGATGATCTTTCCAACCATAATGATTCTATTATTCTGTGACTCAGCATGTCTGTAACATGCAGATGTGCAAAAGAGGAGACAATCTCCCTTCAAGGCCACACATCTCATTGCCTTTCAGCAGCCAGCAGCAGGCCTTGCCCTATAGGGCTGACACCTGGTGATACCAATGTAGTTCCTTTCCTGGTGTCTTCAGAACGTTTGCCAACTCCCACTGCCTGCCTGCATGAAGGGGAGAAAGTCAGCTTGAGGGACCTGCCTTTCATAGAACCATAGAATAATTTGGGCTGAAAGGGTCTTCAGGAGGTACCAGTCCAAGCTGCTGCTCCAAGCAAGGGTGGATACAAGCCTGTGGATATACTCTGTAAATGCACTTTGAAGTATTCATAGAATGGTTTGGGTTGGAAGAAACATTAAAGCTCATCTAATTCCAATCCCTCTACTGTGTGCAGGGACACCTTCCACTAGATCAGGTGGCTCATTGCACCATTCAGGCTGGCTTAGAACACTCCCAGTGATAGTGCACCCATTATCTCCTTGGGCAGCTTGGGCCAGTGCCTCACCACCCTCACAGTGAGGAGTTTTTTTCCCTTGTATTCATAAGTGCCACCAGCTTCACACCAGCTGAGATCATCTGCCTGGAGAGGAGGAGGCTCAGGGGAGACCTTATTGCTGGCTACAGCTACCTGAGGGGAGGTTGTAGCCAGGTAGGGATTGGCCTCTTCTCCCAGGCAACCACCAACAGAACAAGAGGACACAGTCTCAAGCTGCACCAGGGGAGGTTTAGGCCTCATAGGATTGTTTCATTTGGAAGAGATCTTTAACATCAGTAGGTTCAACCTTCAACCTAATGTCACCATGGGCATTAAAATGTGCGTCAAAGTGCTATGTCCACACATTTCTTGAACAACTCCAGGGATGGTGACTCCACCACCTCCCTGGGTAGCCTGTTCCAATGCCTGACCACTCTTTCAGTGAAGAAATGTTTCCTAATATCCAGCATAAACCTCTCCTGGCACTATTTCAAGCCACTTCCCCTCATTCTATCACCTGATATTAGGGAGAAGAGACTGACTCCCTTCTGTCTCCTTCCTCCTTTCAGGGAGTTGTAGAGAGCAATGAGGTCTTCCCTTAGCCTCCTGTTCTCCAGACTAAACAATCCCAGATACCTCATCCACTCCTCATAAGATCTTTTCTCTAGACCCTTCAACAGGTTTGTTGCCATTCTCTGGACATGCTCCAGCATCTCAATGGGGAGAATCACAGAATCATAGAATAAACCAGGTTGGAAAAGACCTCAGAGATCATCAAGTCCAACCTATTACCTAATACCTAACACCTCCTGACAACTAAACCATGGCTCCCAGTGCCACATCCAATCCTTTGTTGAACACCTGCAGGGACAGTGACTGCACCACCTCCCTGGGCAGCACATCCCAATGGCCAATTACTCTTTCTGGGAAGAACTTTCTCCTCACCTCCAGCCTAAACTTCCCCTGGCACAGCTTGAGACTGTGTCCTCTTGTTCTGGTGCTGGTTGCCTAGGAGAAGAGACCAACTCCCACCTGGCTACAACCTCCTTTCAGGAGAGCAATTAGGCCTACCCTGAACCTTCTCTTCTTCAGGCAAGATTGGTTGATAGGTTTTACGTGATGATCTTGAAGGTCTCTTCCAACCTGGTTTATTCTATTCTATTCTATTCTATTCTATTCTATTCTATTCTATTCTATTCTATTCTATTCTATTCTATTCTATTCTATTCTATTCTATTCTCCCAATTGAATTTATCACCTATGTTCTGCTCGCCAAAGACTCTTGATTTCCAGACATCCTCATGCAAACAAAGAGCAACTTCCATGGACAATTCGGGAGGGGAAGTGGGGGAAAGGGAGGGTGTGGAAATCATGTAGCAGCTCCCTTAGAATTTACACACAGAGCTTTGCAGACCGTCAGCCAAGGTTACAGCAGATACCTTGTTTCAGCCTTACCAGCTAATTATATGCTGCAAAGGCAGCTAAATCCACAGCGTAACATTGCTTTAATGAACTCTCCCCAGAGGGGACTTGCAGCAGGGAAAAAAAAAAAAAAGTAAAAAAAAAAAAAGACAAAATAGAAAGGGACAGATACACACTCCCTGTCCTGATGAAGCTGTTAATTTTACACTGATGACAGCAAAGCCCTGAGGTGTCAGAGTGCTCTTTACTGACTCTGAACGAAGGCTTTTATTTGTGGTGCTAAAACTGCGGCCTTCTTGCAGTGTTCAAGGTCCCCTTGGTCTTCCTCTGCAGAGATGCCCTTGAGGGAAACATTTGCTTTCCCGTGCTTTTGGCAGGTCAGGGTCTGAGGCCTCAAATCTGCTGTGCCTCACGTCATCAAGCCCAGGGAGGTCAAAGGATTCATTGTGTGAGAAGGCTCTGCTAAGAGGAGGATCTGCAAAGTCAAACCCTGCTTGACTGTGAATTGTGCTGGCCCAGGGTAGCCATGTCCCTGGGACGTGAGAGAGCTGCTTGTTGCAAATGCAGCATAGAAACATAGAACTGTTAGGGTTGGAAGGGACTTCAAGGATCATCCAGTTCCAACCCCCCTGCCATGGGCAGGGACACCTCACACTAGAGCAGGTTGCTCAGAGCCACATCCAGCCTGGTCTTCAAAACCTTCAGGGATGAGGATTCCACCACCTCCCTGGGCAACCTGTGCCAGTGTCTCACCACCCTCATGGGGAAGAATTTCTTCCAAACATCCAATCTGAATCTACCCATTATTATTTTTGTTCCATTCCCTTCACTCCTATCACTACCTGACACCCTAAAAAGTCCCTCCCCAGCTTTCTTGTAAAAAAGTAGGAAGAACTTTGTAAACAGTCTCTCTCCATCCTTCTTGTAGGCCCCCTTCAGGTACTGGAAGGCTCCTGCTATTAGGTCTCCCGGGAACCTTCTCTTCTCCAGGCTGAACACCCTTAGCTCCCTCAGCCTGGCCTCAGAGCAGAGGTGCTCCAATCCCTGAGCATTTTCATGGGCATCAGCTCCATGTCCTTCCTGTACTGAGGGCTCCAGACCTGGATGCAGTACATCAGGAGAGGTCTCCCCAGAGCAGGGCAAAGTGGCAGAATCACTTCTCTGGATCTGCTGCCAACGCTGCTTTGGATGCAGCCCAGGCTGCCCTTAGCTTTCAGGGCTGCAAGCTCACACTGCCTGCTCATGTCCAGCTTACCATCCATCAGCACTTCCAAGTTTCTTTTTGCAGGGCTGCCTTCTATCACCTCATCCCCCAGTGTTTATTGATGTTCCAGCATCAGTCTCCAAGGGACCTTCCCTAACTGCTATACCTCTGTTCAAGTCATTAGCTGAAAACTTGGCCTCAAGCCTGCAAATGCGTGACCCTCCCTGTCACTGGTTGCTAGCCTCTGAGAGAATGATTTAATAGCTGTACCAAAAACAGGGGAAGAAGAATGCGACTGAGAGAAGCTTGTGTGAGTGGTGGGAGCTCAGGAAGTACCATATTCCTTGCACTCATGGAGAAAAGTGAGGACAACAAAGCATGGCCCAGCTCCAGAGAGGTGTTGGGGGGGAAAAAACCAGGAGAAAAGCCTCTTTTTCATCCTGAAAACCCTTCCTGTTTGACCGGTGTTGGTTAAAACAAATTCTCTCCTTTAGGAGCAAGGGTCTCCTGATTGAGCACTCTTCATGCCTTTAAACAGAAACCTCTGACAGATGACTGCTGGCAGCCAGCACTTTCCTTCCATATGAATGGCTTTTGTTTCTCTTCCTTTCCCTTGTCCTCACTTGTACCCTCACATCACACACAGTGCTGAACCCAGCCAACCTCCTTCTGATGCATCTATTTGCCATCATTAGAAAACATTTCCCATTTATTCCTAGGGGCCAGGGTTCCTTGGCTTGAATTGCTGCTATATCCAGCCTGGGGAAGGGCAAGCTGGGGATGCAGGGAAGAGTTCCTCCAGATCAGCAGTGTTGGCACAACTGTCCCCACACGGCATGTGGTGAAACACCAAGGTCAGAGGAATGTCAGGTGGATTCAGCCTGAATGGCTGCAGGATGGGAAAGGTCCCAGTTTGCTTGGCTCAGCATAAACCTCCGGACAACTGGCCTCCATGATTATTATTGCAATATCACAGAATCAGAGAATTGTTAAGGTTGGAAAAGGTCCCTAAGATCTCTCTCTCTACTCTGCCCTGGTGAGGCCAAATATTCTGTCCAGTTCTGGACCCCTCAGTTCAAGAAGGACCTCAGGGAACTGCTTGAAAGAGTCCGGTGCCACAAAAACAATGAAGGGAGTGGAACATCTTCCTTACAAAGAGAGCCTGAGGGAGCTGGGGCTCTTTAGCTTGGAGAAGAGGAGGCTGAGGGGTGGCCTCTTTCATGTTTATAAAGATGTGCAGGGTGAGTGCCAAGAGGATGGAGCCAGCCTCTGCTCAGTGATGCCCTATGCCAGGACAAGGGGCAATGGGTGGAAATTGAGGCATAAGAAAGTCCATGGAAACAAGAAGAAGAATTATTTCACTGTGAGTGTGACAGAACACTGGAACAGGCTGCCCATAGTGGGTTGTGGAGTCTCCCTCTCTGGAGATGTTCAAGACCTGCCTGGATGAATTCCTGTGTCATCTGGTCTAGGTGATCCTGCTCTGGCAGGAGGATTGGACAGCATCATATTTCGAGGTCCCTTCCAGCCCCTAGCTTTCTGTGATCAAGTCCAGCAATTAACCCAACACCACAATGGCCATTAAAACATGTTCCTAAGTGCCGTAGCTACACAGTTTATGAACACCTCCAGGAATGATGACTCCACTACCATCTTGGGAAACCTGTTCCAATGCCTGCACACTCTTTGAGTGAAGAAACGGTTTCTAATATCCAATTGAAACCTCCCCTGGCACTATTTGAGGCCATTTCCTCTTGTTTTACTTCTTGTCCCTTGGGGGAAGGGACCAACCCCCTCCTCACTACAATGAGATCCTTCCAGATCAAGGCCAGATAGCAACAGAAGCTCCTCTTCCTGTTTACCCTATAGTTAAACAAAGCCAGGGAGTAATATGCAAGTATCCAAGGCATTTCAAAACACTTCAGGAATTCCATGAATGTCAAGTGTACTGGGGAAAGGCATCCTTGCCTCTGACACAATGTAGTTGTCCAAGGACACTGCTGTAGGAATGTGTATCGTCTTAGGAGTCAGGGCCCTCCAGGCTGCATTACTGAGTCCTTGGGTGATAGAATCACAGAATTGTTTTAGTTAGAATAGACCTTTAAGGTCAGCAAGTGCAAATATTAACCCAATGCTGTCAGAGTCACCGCTAAACTGTGTCACTCAGCAACACGTCTACAGTCCTTTGTATCCCTCCAGGGAAGGCGACTCCACCACTTCCCTGGGCAGCCTATTCCAGGGCTTGACAATCCTTCTGGGGAAGAACATTTTCCTAACGTCCAACCAAAACCTACCCTGTTCAAAGTGTGGCCCTTTGGGTGTGTGACCCAAGTAAAGGACCCAGCACTTGGCACTCTTGAACTTCATCCCACTGGCCTTGACCCATTGATCCAGCCTGTCCAGATCTCATTGTAGAGCCTCCCTACACTCATGCAGACCAACACTCCCACCTAACTTGGGGTCATCCTGAATAAGCCATGTACCAGCTGCTTTCTGCTTTGACCAGTACAGGTTGGGAGGTGATTTGCAGCCCCATAGAGAAGGATCTGGGAGTCCTGGTGGACAAGGAGTTATCCATGAGAAGTTATCCATAGCTATGTGCCCTGGTCTCCAAGATGGCCTGTGGGATCCTGGGGTGCATTAAGAGGAGTGTGTCCAGCAGATTGAGGGATGTTCTCCTCCCCCTCTACTCTGCCCTGGTGAGACCTCACCTGGAATATTGCATCCGGTTTTGGGCTCTCCAGTTCAAGAGGGACAGGGATCTACTCAAGAGAGTACAAAAGAAGGCTACAGGGATGATGAAGGGACTGGAGCACTGCCTTATGAGGAGAGGCTGAGACACCTGGGGCTGTTCAGTCTGGAGAGGAGAAGACTGAGAGAGGACGTAATAAATGTTTATAAATATCTGAGGGCTGGGGGTCAATAAGGAAGGGACAGCATCTTCTCACTCGTACCCTGTGATAGGACAAGGGGCAATGGATGTAAACTGCAGCACAGGAGGTTCCACCTCAACATGAGGAACAACTTCTTTACTGTGGGGGTCACAGAGCACTGGAACAGGCTCCCCAGAGAGGTTGTGGAGTCTCCTTCTCTGGAGACTTTCAAGACCCGTCTGGATGTGCTCCTGTGTGGCCTGCACTAGATTCTATGGTCTTGCTCTGGCAGGGGGGTTGGACTTGATGATCTGTTTGGGTCCCTTCCAACCCATAACATCCTGTGAGCTTGTGATTCTCCACCTACAAAGAGAGATTCATTCACAGCTTGATCTTCAGTTTCAAACCAAGCAAAACCATGACTGAAAAACATTGATTCTTAAGACTATGAAATTGAAGGTTTGCTCCATCCCAGCATCTTGGTCCTTTTGGAGGATGAGTTAAGGGAATTTTTTTGTTCTGCAATTTTTATCTTTTTTTCCAACGTGTTCAGATTTCTGATTTCAATACCCATCCTAAGGATCAGAAAGTGCCTTGTTGTGGCAGTCAGTTCATGAGCATCTCTGGGTTCAAGTCTTGAGAGGAAAGGCAGATTCAGAGAAAAATGGTCTTTATTGAGTGGTTCTCCTTTATAATCACTTAAGTATAGCAAAAGCTTTGCCTAATGGGAGGGTAGACTTGGTGTCCCTTCTGATCTGTGTATAAAGATATTTCCTTTGGAAATTTTCAGTCTGTTTCAACTAGAGTGAGTGGCCAGGCATTGGAACAGGCTACTCAGGGAGGTGGTGGAGTCACCATCCCTGGAGGTGTTCAAGAAACGTGTGGACATGGCACTTCAGGACATGGTTTAATGGTCAGGGTGGTGTTGGGTTGAATGTTGGACTTGATGATCTTAGAGGTCTTTTCCAAATGAAACAATTCTGTGATTCTGTGAATCTATAGGTCCTTGTGAGGTGGAAAGCGATCTACTTTAAACACAGGAATGTGAATCTGTTCTGCACATATGTAATTAGATTTGTTTGGAAATGCTTTTAAAGGGTTAGGCCAAACTTGGTGATTTTGGTGCAAACCTGGATTAGTGTCATGGAAACAGTAGAATTCATACTGATAAAGATTGCTTGGAAAGGAGTCATGTTTGGTTCTTCATCTATTACACTGCTTAAATATAAGGGAGAAATATTTTACAATGAGGGTGGCAAGACACTGGCACAGGTTGCCCAGGCAGGTGGGAGAAGTGCTGTCCTGGAAACATTTCATGAGCCAGCAGTGTGCTCAGGTAGCCAAGAACACCAACAGCATCCTGGCCCATATCAGGACTGGTGTGGCCAGCAGAAGTAGAGAAGTGATCTTGCCTCTGTACTCAGCACTGGGGAGACCACATTTCAAATACTGTGGTCAGTTTTGGGCTCCTCATTATAAGAAGAACATTGAGGTGCTGAAGTGTGTCCAGAGAAGGGCAACAAAGCTGAGGAAGGGTCTGGAGAGCAGGTCTGGTGAGGAGCAGCTGAGGGAACAGAGGAAAGGAGGCGGAGGGGAGATCTCATCGCTGCCTACAACTGCTTGAAACAAGGTTGTAGTGAGGTGGGGGCTGGTCTCTTGTCCCTAATACTAGGTGATAGGACAAGAGGAAATGGCCTGAAATTGTGCCAGGGGAGGTTCCTTCCAACCCAAACCATTCCATGATTCTATGATTCCAGTATTGATGTCAATGATTACCCAACCCAGGAATCCAGACCTACACTCTGAGATTCATCGCAGAACTTACAAGAACATACAAGCATGGAAGCAAATATAAATGCCCCCAAAGGGCTTTCAGATGAATTCCTCCAGGAGTTCCTTGTAGAACCTGTGTCTCTCAAAGGAGAGGAGAAAGCAGCTGTTGTGATTTCTCCCCATTTTGACTACCCTACAATCTCAATGTGATGCATTGGTCTGTGTCCTTGATGCAGTTAAGTCTCCTTTTTTAGAATAGAATAAACCAGGTTGGAAAAAACCTTTGAGATCATTAAGTCCAACCTATCATCCAACACCATCTAATCAACTAAAACATGGCACCAAGCACCCCATCATGCTGGAGAAGAGGAGACTCTGGGGGGAACCTTGTAGCTGCCTTTCAATACCTGAAGGGAATCTAAAGGAATATTGGAGAGGGACTTTTGATAAGGGTGTCCAGAGACAGGACAAGGGGGAACAGTTTTAAGCTGAGGAAGAGTAAGTTTAGACTGGATCTTAGGAAGAAGTTATTCAATACAAGGGTTGTGACACTCTTGAATAGGTTGCCTGGAGTGGTTGTGGATGCTTCCTCCCTGAAGGTAAGGCCAGACTGAATGAGGCAACAAAGTCTAGCTGAGAGGCATCCCTGCCCATGACAGGGAGGGTGGTGTAGATGATCTTTGAGGTCTCTTCCACCCTAAGCCATTCTATGATACTACGATTCCGTGCTAGTGATTTGGCTACTCCTGGGTCCTGCTCCTTTCTTTGGTTTCTGAGTTCCACACTCACTGCGAAATTCAACTGTTTCATGAACGTGCGGTAGCCAGCTCCATGCACTGGGAAAACTATCAGCTTGTACTTGCAGTGGAAATATTCCTTATTCCTCAAGGTTAATGGAGTATTGGAGGAGCAGCTTCTCTTTAAATTAGGATTGTGAGCTGGCACTCAGCTACTGCTGGGAATAAATTACACTCAATAAAGAAGTAACTGAACTCAGTTGAAAGCTGCTGCCACTGCTCATGACCACATGCTGGAACATGTGTGTCAGTCCCCTGGAAAAACCCTAGGTATCACAGATTAACAGGGAGAAAAAGGTTGTGCACTGGAGCAGAAAAAGGCCTCCCCAAGCTCCTGCCAAAGAAGGAGGTGGCAGTTCCCATCAAATCTCTGATCTATTGTGCTCCTTTGTCTCATCAGGAAGAGCTTCCCGATGGGGTGTCTCCTTGTGAAGAAGCTGAGAGGCTTTGGTTTTGCTCTCCATTTTAATTGTGACCTTCCCACAGATTGGGTGGAAGTGGACGTGCAGAGGAGCTGAGGAATTGCTGCTCCACATATAACCTGTTCACCTTCATTTCCTTAGATGAACTATGGCTCCAAAGTCACAGAGGGCTGGAACACTTCTCCTATGGAGAAAGGATGAGAGTTGGGTTTGTTCAGCCTGGAGAAGTGAAGGCTCTAGGGAGACTTTATTGTGGCCTTTCAGGAGGGAAAGGAAGACTAGAAGAAAGATAGAGGCAGATTTCTTATTGGGACATATTGCAACAGGACAAGGGGTGATGGTTTTAAAGTAAAAGAGCTTCAGACTAGATAGAAGGAGGAAATGTTTTAGAATGAGGTTGGTGGAACACTGGCACAGGTTGCCCAGAGAGGTGACAGATGCAACAGCCCTGGAAACATTAAGTTGGAACACCAGGAAAAGGCAGGTTGAATGGGGTTCTGAACAATTTTCTTCAGCTGAAGGTGCTCCTGCTCCCTGCAGGGGGATTTGAGTAGATGACCTTTAAAGGTCCCTTCTAACCCAAACCATTCTACAATTCTATCATTCTGTGGTTCCACAGGCACTTACCACGGTGACAATGACAGGCTTCAGCAAATCTCTTCTCCAGGCTGAACACCCCCAGCTCCCTCAGCCTGTCCTTGTAGCAGAGGTGCCCTAAACCCTGATCATTTTTGTGGCCCTCCTCTGGACCCTCTCCATCAGGTCCATGTCCATATTGAGGGCTCCAGTACACAGTGTTTCAGGTGAGGTCTCACCAGAGCAAAGTGGCAGAACCACCTCTCTGGATCTACTAGCAGTACATCTTTTGGTTCAGCCTAGGATGTGATTTGCCTTCTGTGCTACAAGCTCACACTGCCTGCTTATATCCAGCTTCTCACCCACCAGCACCCCCAAATCCTTTCCCACAGGACTGCTTTCTACCACCTCCTTTGCCAGTCTGTATTGATAGTGAGGATTGTTCCAGCTCAGGTGCAGAACCCTGCACTTGCTCTTGTTGAACCTCATAAGATTCACCTGGGCCCCACCTATCCAGCTTGTCCAGGTCCCTGTGCAGGAGCCAGTGCAGAGGAGGGCAACAAAGCTGGTGAAGAGCCTGGGAAATAAGTCTTATGAGGAGTGACTGAAGAAGCTGGGGCTGGTTAGTTTGGAAAAGAGGAATCTGAGGAGAGATCTCATTGCTCTCTACTACCACCTGAAAGGACAGTGTGGAGAGGTTGGTGCTAGTCTCTTCTCACAGGTAATTAGTGATAGAACAGGACTGATAGAACAAGTAGCCTCAAGCTACGACTGGGTAGGTTTAAACTGGACATTAGGAAGAAAAAAGTTCCCAGCAAGAGTGGTCAGGCACAGGAATGTGCTGGGCAGGGAGGTGGTTGAGTCACCAACCATGGATGTGTTTAAAGGTGGTTTGGGTGTGGTGCTTGGGGCTATGGTTCAAAGGTAAACTTTGAAGAGTAGGGTTCTGGGTTGGACTTGGTGATCCTGAGAGTCTTTTCATAGTTTATAGTTTCATAGTTTCATTCAGGGTTGGAAGGGACCACAAGGATCATCTAGTTCCAACCCCCCTGCCATGGGCAGGGACACCCCACACTAGATCAGGCTGGACAGAGCCTCATCCAGCCTGGGCTTAAACACCTCCAGGGACGGGGCCTCAACCACCTCCCTGGACAACCCATTCCAGGGTTTCACCACTCTCATGGTGAAGAACCTCCTCCTCACATCCAGCCTGAATCTCCCCACCTCCAGCTTCATTCTATTCCCCCTAGTCCTATCACTACCTGAGATCCTGAAAAGTCCTTCCCCAGCCTTCCTGTAGGCCCCCTTCAGATACTGGAAGGCCACAATTAGGTCACCTCGGAGCCTTCTCTTCTGCAGACTGAACAGCCCCAACTCCTTCAGTCTGTCCTCATAGGAGAGGTGCTCCAGCCCTCTGATCATCCTTGTGGCCCTTCTCTGGACACGTTCAGCACCTCCACATCCCTCTTGTAATAGGGGCTCCAGAACTGGAGGCAGTACTCCAGGTGGGGTCTCACCAGGGCTGAGTAGAGGGGGAGGATCACCTCCCTCGACCTGCTGGCCACACTTCTCCTGATGCAGCCCAGGATCTGATTGGCTTTGCGGGCTGCAAGTGCACATTGAGAGCTCATGTTGAGCTTCTTGTCCACCAGCACCCCCAAGTCTCTCTCCTCAGGGCTACTTTCCAGCCAGTCCCTGGCCAGCCTGTATTTGTGCCTGGGATTGCCTCGACCCAGATGCAGGACCCTGCACTTGCTCTTATTGAACTTCATGAGGTTGGCTTGTGCCCACCTCTCCAGCCTGTCAAGGTCCCTCTGGATGGCCTCCCTTCCCTCCAGCGTGTCTGCTGCACCACACAGCTTGGTGTCATCAGCAAACTTGCTGAGGGTGCACTCAATGCCACTGTCCATGGCACCCACAAAGATGTTGAACAAGACAGGTCCCAGGACTGATCCCTGAGGGACTCCGCTTGTCACTGGCCTCCACTGGGACATGGAGCCATTGACAGCCACTCTTTGGGTGCGGCCATCAAGCCAGTTCCTTATCCATCTAGTGGTCCACCCATCAAACCCATGTGTCACCAGTTTGGAGACCAGGATGTGGTGCGGGACAGTGTCAAAGGCTTTGCTCAGGTCCAGGTAAACAACATCAGTTGCTCGCCCCTCAGCTATTAATTTTGTCACCTGCTCATAGAAGGCCACCAGGTTGGTCAGGCAGGATTTGCCCTTGGCAAAGCCATGCTGACTGCTCCCAATCACCTCTTCACTATTCTTTTGAGCAAGTAGTGACTCCAGGAGGATCTGCTCCATGATCTTTCCAGGCACAGAGGTGAGACTGACTGGCCTGTAGTTCCCTGGTTCTTCCTTCTTACCCTTTTTGAAGATGGGGGCAATGTTTCCCCTTTTCCAGTCTGTGGGGACTTCCCCAGACTGCCATGACTTTTGAAATATAATAGAGAGGGGTTTAGCAACCTCATCTGCCAGTTCTCTCAGTACCCGTGGGTGTATCCCGTCGGGTCCCATGGACTTGAACACTTTCAGGTTCTTCAGAGGATCACGAACCTGATCTGCACTTACAATGGGCAGTTCTTCCTCCCCGTCCCTGGCTTTGACTTCCATAACATCAGGAGTGTGGCTAGAGGCCCTTGCAGTGAAGACTGAGGTAAAGAAGTTATTAAGTACCTCAGCCTTTTCCTCATCACTTGTGACCATGTCACCAGTTTCCTTTCTGAGGGGGCCCACACCTTCCCTAGTCTTCTTCTTCCCATTAATATACCTGTAAAAGTTCTTAGTGTTCCCTTTAATCTCCCTGGCTAGATTCAATTCAAACTCTGCTTTGGCTTTCCTAACCAGGACTCTTGCTGCTCGGGCAGCTTCCTTGTATTCCCCCTGTTCTACCTGTCCTTCTCTCCACTTCCTGTAGAGTTTCCTTTTAAGTAATAGTGTGTCCAGTAGCTCCTTGCCCATCCAGGCAGGCCTCCTAGCATTCTTACCTGCTTTTCTCTTTGTTGGTATACAGAGCTCCTGGACACAGAGGAGGTGGTCCTTGAA
This sequence comes from Melanerpes formicivorus, assembly GCF_026170545.1. Lineage (NCBI taxonomy): Eukaryota > Metazoa > Chordata > Aves > Piciformes > Picidae > Melanerpes > Melanerpes formicivorus. The sequence continues at coordinate 33,774,371 of NW_027142353.1, read as the reverse complement.
TACTGACCAGCTGTCCTGGGTCCCTCTTCCCTCCAGGGCTTTGTCCCATGACACTTTGGCTAGCAGATCCCTGAAGCGATCAAAATCTGCATGCCTAAAGTCTAGGGTCGTGAGCTTGGAATACTTCCTCCTGATTGCCCTGAGGATGTTAAATTCAACTGCTTCATGGTCACTGCAGCCAAGGCCGTCTATGAGCCTCACATTGCTTACCAGCCCTTCCCTGTTGGTGAGAACACGGTCCAGCAAAGCACCATTTCTTGTTGGTTCCTCTACCATTTGGAGGAGGAAGTTGTCTTCTATACATTCCAGGAACATCCTGGATTGCTGGTGCCTTTCCAAGATGAGTGAATCTGTGATTCTGTGTATGGCAAAAGGAAGCCGCCTAAACATGAGCCAGCAGTGTGTGCCCAGGTGGCCAGGAGGGCCAATGGCATCCTGGCCTGCATTAGGAATAGTGTGGCCAGCAGGAACAGGGAGGTCATTGTGCCCCTGTACTCTGCACTGGTTAGGCCACACCTTGAGTACTGTGTCCAGTTCTGGGCCCCTCAGTTTAAGAAGGACATCGAGACACTTGAACGTGTCCAGAGAAGGGCAACAAGGCTGGGGAGAGGCCTTGAGTGCAAGCCCTATGAGGAGAGGCTGAGGGAGCTGGGATTGTTTAGCCTGGAGAAGAGGAGGCTCAGGGGTGACCTCATTGCTCTCTACAACTACCTGAAAGGTGGTTGTAGCCAGGAAGGGGTTGGTCTCTTCTCCCAGGCAACCAGCACCAGAACAAGAGGACATAGTCTCAAGCTGCACCAGGGGAGGTTTAGACTCAAGGTGAGGAGAAAGTTCTTCACTGAGAGAGTCATTAATCATTGGAATGTGCTGCCCAGGGAGGTGGTGGAGTCCTCATCAATGGAGGTGTTCAAGAGGAGATTGGATGTGGCACTTGGTGCCATGGTCTAGTCATGAGGTCTGTGGTGACAGGTTGGACTCGATGATCTTTGAGGTCTCTTCCAACCTTAGTGATACTGTGATACTGTGAAGCAACCTCTTTTCAGCAGCAGTAAATTTCATAACTGGCTTCTTGAACAAGGTCAGCTGCAGCATGAAGGTCTCTACAGAACTGGCCCTGGGAACAGATGGAGTCCTGACTAGTCATGGCCAGTGAGAACACTCTGGAAGATTTGTCAGCCTGGCCTGAAATACCACCCAAAGATGACTTTATCCACTTTGCATTCCCCACACCACAAGGCTACAGACCAAAGGGAGCCCTAAGAGCCTGTGCTGAGAGTTTCCCTTGATCTTTTTTCCTTTTGGGATGCATCATTTATCTCCTTCAACTTTTTAATTTTATGCTTCGCTTGCTGACATTGAGAGGGCTCCAGACTGGAGGTGTCTTTGACATTTTGCATGCTGTTACTTAAATTCTGCCTTCCCATTTCATTCCATCCTGTTTGTGTTTGTTTCATTCAGTTGCTGATGGAGAGTGGGTTCATGTATGTCTGAAAGACTCAAGTAATTGTGTTGCCTGTCTTCTGATAGTGCAATTAATCAGGCTTATTAATCATCACCACTTTCCAATTCCATGTAGCTATACAGTCCTGAAAATTCAAGCACAGATCTAAATCTGTGCAGACTTATTCCTATTAATAGCAGGCAACAGCTGTGCTGACTTCCTCCATAACCTCTGGGTAAGGAGTGGTCTTTTGGTGAAGAGTTATTTATGCTCACTTCATTTGCCTTGAAGACCTTGGTCATTTACATGATTTAATCGATGGAAGTCTTAGAATTGATTTATTTCCTGAGAAAAACAATGCTTGTAGGTGTTCTGGATGGACAGTGACTTGTGATGTTTCTCTTATTGCTTTACTTCCTAGCAGTCTACCAAAAGGCTGTTAAAAGTCTTTAAGTTACTTATTAAGACGAGTCATGAGTGAAATATGGCTTGACTGATGTATGACCTACATGGATGGCAGTGCATGGGTGGATTATAAAGCTGTCAAAAGGCACTTTGGTTTTTACTTATGTTCTTTGGCAGGAAAGAGCTCTACGAGCTCTATTATCTTAAGCATACCCATTTCTCATCTGAAAGGTATTGTTAACAGGGCATGAGATTCAACAAGTCTGAGTGCTGTGTTCTACACATTGGCCACAACAAACCCATGCAGTGCTACACAGTGGCTGGAGAGTGGCCAGGTAGAAAGGGACCTGAGGGTACTGGTTGACAGTAGGCTGAACATGAGCCAGCAGTGTGTCCAGGCAGCCAAGAAGGCCAATGGCATCCTGGCCTGTATCAGGAATACTGTGGCCAGCAGGAGCAGGGAGGTCATTCTGCCCCTGTACTCAGCAATGGTTAGGCCATACCTTGAGTCCCGTGTCCAGTGCTGGGCCCCATAGTTTAGGAAAGATGTGGAGTTGCTGGAATGTGTCCAGAGAAGGGTAACAAAGCTGGAGAGGGGTTTGGAGCACAGCCCTGTGAGGAGAGGCTGAGGGAGCTGGGGTTTATCCTGGAGAAGAGGAGGCTCAGGGGAGACCTTAGTGCCATCTACAACTACCTGATGGGAGGTTGTAGCCAGGTGGGGATTGGTCTCTTTTCCCAGGCAACCACCAACAGAACAAGAGGACACAGTCTCAAGCTGCACCAGGGGAGGTTTAGGCTGGATGTTAGCAAGAAATTCTTCCAGAAAGAGAGATTGGCCATTGGAATGGGCTGCCCAGGGAGGTGGTGGAGTCACCATCACTGGAGGTATTTAAAAAGAGCCTGGATGAGGCATTTAGTGCCATGGTTTATTTGATGAGATGGTGTTGGGTGACAGGTTAGACTTGATGATCTTTTCCAGCCTGGTTAATTCTGTGATTCTGTGACATATTGCCCAGTATTTGTCCCTTGTGCCTCAAGAAGGCTCCTGTTGCTGTGGCTGTGTTTGGTGGGTGAAAGGACTCCTGAGGTGTCTACAGAGGAAGGAATTGTTATCCCAAAGCATAGCACTGCTGCAACAGACACAGAATCCACTCTTGCTATGGTGCTGGGTGTTTTATAGTCCTGAAACTCAGGGCTGGGGACCACCTCTGTAAGCCTCTCCTGTTTCTATCTTTTTGGTGGTCTTTGTTGTCATCTTAAATGCACCTGAGCCTCAAAACCACCACATTGGGGTTTTTTTTCATGTGAAGTAATTTTTTTTGTGTGTGTCTCTAATTCAAGTAAAGCTGTAGCCAAGGGAGCTTGAGACTTGTTTTGGTGAGCATGGTGGAGTTGGTTTGATGGTTGGACTTGATCTTAGAGGTGTATTTCAACTTTAATGGTTCTTTGATTCTATTATAAAGCCATGACTGGACTTACCCGATGCTGGATTTGACTGCTGAAGGACCATGGAGTGTTTTCACAAGCAGGTGGTTTGGAACAGGAGAGTTTTCAACCCAGGCAATTTCCAAAGCACTGAGCAACTGATTGCTGGTAGATGCAAGTGGAAATGATTGCAAATAGCTCATTGCACTAATTATGTAAATGATTGTATTTACACTGCTAGGAACTCAAGGAGATCATTCAGTTTACTCCTGATGCACGCAGGTGTGACTAGAAAGAGAAGACTATTCCATCACCCACCTTGGTTCAGGACCTTAGCAGACTTCCAGTAACCCATGGCTGATCACAGACCATGCAGTAAAAGCCTACCCTCAAGGACAGAAGCTTGTTTTGAAGTTTTTTCGAAGAGACATGGGAATGGGCAGACCTATGTTACAGCTGGGATACAGAAGCTTTTTCCCTCCTTGATATCCATTTTATTGTCAACCGTTCCCATTTCCCTAATTTAATTAGTTAGTGAAAGACCATTTACATTCATTAAATAAATCAGCATTCTGGTTCATTGTGAAGGTAATGATCCAGTCTCTAATTCACACAGTTACCAGGAACTTGATAAACAAAAGTAGCTGCTGCCAGCAAGCGCCTGCCTGCGTGAAACAACTTTTCCAGCTCCATCCATTTGATGCTGGCCACAAGAAAAGCCCAGTACCTCCCACCCTACCCCTTTCATATCTGGGTGCTGCAGGGTTTCATAAAAGACAGGCATGGTCCTTGTTCTCTTCCTCTTGCTCTGTGTCGTAGGTGCCTGCTTATCCAAACTCTCACATCCTGACCTCACAACAGAGGGGTTTCAGCCCTCTGATCAACTTTGTGGCCTCTGGCCCATGGTCCAACAGGTCTATGTCTCTCCTGTACTAAGGACTCCAGAGCTGGGCCCATTACTGCAGGTAGGATCTCAACAGACTGGAGTAGAAGGATAGAATCTTCTCCCACCACCTGCTGCCCATGCTGCTGGGGATGCAGCCCAGGACATGGCTGTCTTCAGAGCTGTGAGTACACATTGCTGTCTCATGTCCAGCTTTTCACCCACCAGGACCCCAAAGTCCTTCTCTGCAGGGTTGTTCTTCATCCCTTCACCCCCCAGCCTGTATTGATACTGGGGGTTGCCCCAGTCCAGGTGCAGGACCGTGTACTTGGCCGTGTTGAACCTCATGAGGTTGACACAGGCAATGTGTGAACTGCTTCTGAGCCCTGCAGGTACAGAAAGAAAAAACCTTCCCCACAAACCCTTCATCTGTCTACTTCATCACCGTAGTTTGCATGCACAGGCTGTGGGCACAGTCACCTAAGTTGTAGCCAGTGGAGAAAAAAAGAGAGAGACTTCTTCAGAGGGCAATTCATAGAATCATGGAATTGTTTCAGTTGGAAAAGAACTTTAAGACCATCAAGTCCATCCATCAACCTGAGACTACCATTGCCATTAAACCATGTGCTGAAGTGCTATGTCCACATGTTTCTTGAACACCTCCAGGGACAGTGACTCCACCACCTCCCTTCCAATGCCTGACTACTCTTTCAGTAAAGAAATTTTTCCTAATATCGAATCTAAGTGAGAGCAGGAACATGAGCTGGCTTGACAAGAAGTGTACTGAAGAGGGCTGTCTTGATAGACATTAATCTTAGCTTGTTAGGATGGGAGCAGTACCTCCCTTCACGTCCACCCACCACCACAAATGTCAGGGCTGCTGCTGAAACCAGTCAGAAATCTTGAACTGGCAACAACAACCCCTGAGCAATCCCTAAGCATTCCCTGTCACTAATAAATCCCAGCCTTAGCACTTCTTGGTAGCTTCAGCTTCAAAACCAATTTGGGTTGAATACAGGAAGCAAAGGAAAATTGCTCTGCCAAACCCAGATGCAAAACAATGAAGGCATTTTTGAGTTGCAAGATGTTAGAACATGAACCCTGACGCGAAATTTGGCCTGGTTTATGCCCAGTCTGCCTTTTGTTTTCTCTCCCCAGGATACTGAGTCGCAGCAAAGTGTTCTTCTTGGGGTTTAATCAGAACAATGTGTTTCTTTTTCTGAGGTGGTGGGAGGGAAAGACATCAGGGTGTTCTTATATACTTGGAGAAGTCCTTGTGTTTGGTAAAGGACCGCTCAGGAAGGCTGTGGACACTGCTGTTTCTTAGGGTAATGAAGTGGACTTGGAAGCAAAATGGTTTGGCTTTGAAACAGGAATGGTGTTGCAGCAGTCTCAAAACCAAATTACAGCTGTTCACAGAATCACAGAATGGTAGGGGTTGGAAGGCACCTCTGAAGATCATTAAGTCCAACCCCCACTACCAGAGCAGGATCACCTATAGCAGATCACACAGGAACACATCCAAGCAGGCCTTGAATGTCTCCAGAGATGGAGATTCCACCACCTCTCTGGGCAGCCTGTTCCAGTGCTCTGCTACCCTCAAAGTAAAGAAGTTCCTTCTCATGTTTAGATGGAACTGCCTATGTTCAGGTTTATGGAGACCACTGAGAAGTGTCTGGCCCCATCTTCCTGACACCCATCCCTTAGATATTTGTATGCATTAACAAGATCCACCCCTAGCCTCTTGTTCTCCAATCTAAACAGCGGCAGATCTCTCTGCCTGTTCCAGGCCTCTCATCATCTCAGTGTCCCTGCATTGGACTCTCTCCAGTAGTGCTTTGACTTTCTTGTATAGCAGTGCCCAGACCTGGATGCAGTACTTCAGAGGAGGTGTCACCAGTGCAGAGTAGAGGGGCAGGAGAACCTCCCTCCACCTATTGGCCACACTCCTCTTAATGAACCCCAGGATGCCATTGGCCTTCTTGGCAGCAATGGCACATTGCTGGTTCATGGTCACCCTGTTGTCCACCAGGACCCCCAGGTCCTTTTCCTCAGGGCTGATCTCCAACAGGCCACCACCCAACCTGCACTGATCCATGGAGTGGCTCTTCCCCAGACCACAGAACCACACAGAATCACACATAATCACAGAAAGTTCTAGAATCATAAAATTGTTAGGGTCGGGAGGGACTTCAAGGATCACCTAGTTCCAACCCTGCTGCCATGGTCAGGGACACCTCACACTACATCGGATTGCTCAGAGCCACATCCAGCCTGGCCTTAAAAATCCTCCACCACCTCCCTGGGCAACCTGTTCCAGTGTCTCACCATCCTCATGCTGAATAACTTCTTCCTAACATCCAATCTAACTCTGCTCTTCTCCAGTCTGAATCTACTCATTTCTATTTTTTTTCCTTTCCCCCAGTCCTATCACTCCCTGGTGGGTTAGAATAGAATAGAATAAACCAGGTTGGAAGAGACCTTCAAGATCATCACGTGCAACCTATCATCCAACACCACCCAACCAACTAAACCATGCAACCAAGCACCCCATCAAGTCTCCTCCTGAACACCTCCAGTAATGGTGACTCTACCACCTCCCCAGACAGCCCATTCCAATGGGCAATCACTCTCTCTGTATAAAACTCCTTCCTAACATCCAACCTAAACCTCCCCTGGAGCAGCCTGAGACTGTGTCCTCTTGTTCTGGTGCTGGCTGCCTGGGAGAAGAGACCAACCTCTGCCTGTCTACAACATCCCTTCAGGTAGTTGTAGAGAGCAATAAGGTCACCCCTGAGTCTCCTCTTCTCCAGGCTAAGCAATCCCAGCTCCCTCAGCCTCTCCTCATAGGGTTTGTGTTCCAAGCCCCTCACCAACATTGTTGCCCTTCTCTGGACATGCTCCAGCAAGTCAACATCCTTCATAAATTGGGGGGCTCAGAACTGGACACAGGACTCAAGGTGCAGCCTAACCAGTGCAGTGTACAGGGGCAGAATGACCTCCCTGCTCCTGCTGGCCACACTGTTCCTGATGCAGGCCAGGATGCCATTGGCCCTCCTGGCCGCCTGGGCACACTGCTGGCTCATGTTCAGCCTACTATCAACCAGTACCCTCATGTCCCTCTCTGCCTGGCCTCTCTCCAGCCACTCTGACCCCAGCCTGTAGCTCTGCATGGGGTTGTTGTGGCCAATGTGCAGAACCCAGCACTTGGATGTGTTCAATCTCCTGCCCTTGGACTCTGCCCATCTGTCCAGCCTGTCAAGGTCCCCCTGCAAAGCCTCTCAACCCTCCAGCAGATCAACTCCTGCCCCCAGCTTGGTGTCATCAGCAAATTTACTGATGATGGACTCAATGCCCTCATCCAAATCATCAATAAAGATGTTAAAGAGCACAGGGCCCAGCACTGATCCTTGGGGCACACCACTAGTGCCTGGCTGCTAGCTGGATGTGGCACCATTCACCACCACTCTCTGGGCTCAGCCCTCCAGCCAGTTCCTAACCCATCACAGTGTGCTCCCGTCCAAGCCATGGGCTGGCAGCTTGGCCAGGAGTTTGCTGTGGGGGACGGTGTCAAAGGCCTTGCTGAGGTCCAGGTAGACCACATCCACAGGCCTCCCCACATCCACCAGGCAGTCACCTGATCATAGAAGGAGATCAGGTTGGAGATGCAGGACCAGCCCTTCCTAAATCCATGCTGGCTGGGCCTGATCCCTTGGCCATCCTCTAAGTGTTGTGTGATTGCACTCAGGATGACCTGTTCCATGATCTTGCCTGGCACTGAGGTCAGACTGACAGGCCTGCAATTCCCTGGCTCATCCAACCGGCCCTTCTTGTGGATGGGCACCACGTTGGCCAGCTTCCAGTCCTCTGGGACCTCGCCAGTGAGCCAGGACTGCTGGAAAATGATGGAGAGCGGCTTGGCCAGCTCCTCTGCCAGCTCTCTCAGCACCCTAGGATGGATCCCATCTGGTCCCATGGACCTGTGGGGATCCAAGCGGCTGAGCAGATCACCAACCACCCGATTCTGGAACAGAGGAAAACTATGCTGCTCCCTGGCTCCTTCTGCCAGCTCTGCAGGCCAGCTCTCTGGAGGACATTCTGTCCTGCTAGTAAAAACTGAGGCAAAGAAGGTGTTAAGTAACTCTGCCTTTTCCTCATCCTTTGTTACAACGTTCCCCTCTGTGTCCACCAAGGAGTGGAGGTTGTCTCTGCCCTTCCTCTTGCTATTAATGTATTTATAGAAGGACTTTTTGTTGTCCTTCACAGCAGAGGCCAGACTAAGCTCCAAATGTGCTTTTGCTGCCCTAATTTTCTTCTTACAAGACCTAGCAACATTCTTAAACATTCCATGGGTTGCCTCACCTTTCTTCCAAAGATGATACACCCTCTTTTTTTGCCTCAGTTCCATTAAAAGTTCATTACCCATCCAGGCTGGCTGTCTGCCCCGGCGGCTCATCTTCCGGTGCATTGGCACAGCCTGTCCCTGAGCCTTCAAGAGTTCTTCCTTGGAGTAGGTCCAGTTCTCCTGGACCCCTTTGTTTTTAAGGGCTGTTTCCCAAGGAACCCTCTGAGTTAGCTCCTTAAGTAACCTGAAGTCTGCCCTCCGGAAATCCAGAGTGGAGGTCTTCTTGCTATCCCTCTTAGCTTGAGCAAATAATGAGAATTCAATTATCTCATGGTCACTGGACCCCAAACACCCTCCAACCACCACATCACCCACCAGCCCTTCCCTGTTGGTGAAGAGGAGGTCAAGCATAGCCTTGCCCCTGGTAGGCTCTCGCAGCACCTGGGATAAGAAGCTGTCCTCCATGCACTCTAAGAACCTCCTAGACTGTCTCCTCTCTGCTGTGTTGAGATCCCAGCAGATGTCAGGCAGGTTGAAGTCGCCCATGAGAACAAGGTCAGGTGGTCCTGAGACAGCCTTAAGCTGCCTATAGAATGACTCATCAACATCTTCCTCCTGGTTGGGTGGTCTATAGCAGACTCCAACCAGGATGTCAGCCCTGTTGGCCTGTTGATTGAATTAGTTGATAGGTTGGATGCGATGATATTGAAGGTCTCTTCCAACCTTGTCTATTCTTTCTATTCTATTCTATTCTATTCTATTCTATTCTATTCTATTCTATTCTATTCTATTCTATTCTATTCTATTCTATTCTATTCTATTCTATTCTATTCATGTTTTGTGCTGTAAGAGTAGAGCAAAATCATGCCCCTAGCACAGCTCTGTTGTAAAAAGTCTCTCCCCAGCTTTCTCATAGTCCCCCTTCAGATGCTGGAACACCACAATAAGGTCTCCTTGGAGCCATCATCTCTTCTCCAGACTGAACAGCCCCAACTCTCTCAGTCTGTCCTCATAGGAGAGGAACTCCAGCCCTCTGCTCATCCTCAAGGCCCTTCTCTGGACACACTCCAGCATGTCCAGATTCTTTCTGTAATAGGGAAGAGGTTGGAAGGGACTTTGAAACATCATCAAGTCCAACCCCCCTGCCAGAGCAGGGCATATGCAGGACTTCACATTTGCCTTTATTGAACTGAACTTGATTTCTCCCCACCCAGCTCTACAGCCTATCGAGGTCACACTGTATGGCAGAATGGCTTTCTGCCACGTCAGCCACTCGTCCCAGTTTGGTATCAGCAAACTGGTTGAAGGTACACTCTATCTATGTTGATAAGGTTGAGTAAAGGCTGCTGGAGATTTTATTCCTCCTATCCTAAAACAGGCAGAAACCCCATACTGGCACTCATAGCTCTGTGCAAGAAATCTTAAGGCACCTACAAGCAGTTTGAGGTGTGGGGATTGAGGTGCCTCCTGGTAAAGGAGAATTTCATAGAATCATAGAACCATTTTAGCTGGGGAAGACTTTTAAGGTCATTGAGTCCAATCATTAATCCAGCACTGCCAGCTCACTACATCTACACGGCTTTTAAATTTAAATAACTCCAGGGGTGGTGACTCCACCACTTCCCTGGGCAGCTTGTTTCAGGACTTGGCAACATTATTCATGATGAAATATTTTTAATGTCCAACCTAAACCTCTCCTGGCACAAGTGAAAGCCATTTCCTCTTGCTATGTCCATTGGTACTTGGGAAAAGAGATGGACCCCCACCATACTCCAGCCTCCTTTCAGATGGTTGTAGAGGGTGATAAGGTCTCTCCTGAATCTTCTCCATACTAAACAACCCCAGTTCCCTCAGCCACTCCTTATATGACCTCTTCTCCAGACCCTTCACCAACTTCTCTGAACACACTCCAGCATCTCAATGTCCTTCTTGTAAGCGAGTGCCTCAGAACTGAACTCAGTATGTGAGGTGAAGCCTCACCAGTGCTGAGTACAGGGGAACAATCACTTCCCTGGTCCTGCTGGCCTCACCTTCTCTGATACAGGCCTTCTTGGCCACCTGAGCACACTGTTGGCTGATGTTCAGCTGACTGTTGATCAACATTTTTGTCTTTATCCACCGGGCAGATTCCATCTGCTCTGCCCCAAGCCTGTAGCATTGCCTGGGGCTGTTGTGACCAAAGTGCAGCACCCAGCTCTTAACATTGTTGAACCACATACAACTGATCTTGGTCTATCAGTCAAGCCTCTGGATCCCTCTGAAGAGGCTCCCCCTACCCTGAAGCAGATAAACAGCCCCACCCCACCTGGGGTTGTCATTTTCCCTTTCTCTGTATTCATATGCAGTAATTAGGGAACTGTAAACCACACTTCCATGGTAAGATCATAAGAAGGTCCTAATTTCTTTACAGTGAAGGTGATGAAATACTAGAACAGGTTGCCTAGAGAGGTGGCAGAGGCCCCATCCCTGGAGACATTCAAGGATGGATTTAAGGGGGCTCTGAGCAACCTGAAATACTTAAAGATCATAGAATCATAGAATTACACATTCATAGAATGGTCTGGGTTGGAAGGGACTGCCAAAGGTCATCTAGTCTAACCCCCCCCTGGAGTGAGCAGGGACATCCTTCTCTACATCAGGCTTTCCAGGGCCTCATCGAGCCTCACCTTGAATATCTCCAGGGATGGGCAACCTGTTCCAGTGTTCCACCACCCTCATAGTAATGAACTTCTTCCTGACATGCAATCTAAATCTGCCCCTCTCTAGTTTGAAGCCATTGTCCTTTTTCCTATCACAGCAGGCCTATGTAAATAGTCTCTCTCCATCCTTCATGACGTCCCTGCTTACTGCAGGGAGGTTGGATTAGGTGACTATTGGGGATCTCTTACAACCCAATGCATTCTATGATTCTACAAACATGCTATCTCCAACAGATGCACAGCATTTTCTCCCTTGCTAGGCCTCCCTGGGCTTGTGTTTTTTGGCCTTGAAGCTAAGGACTAACATGCCCCTCTCCACACCTCATTACTGTGATCAGAAATGGGACTGTGGTGAATCCCTAAGATGTGAATTCAAGTCCTGTGATGGGCTTTGGGAGAGTCAACCACCAACAGCTCATTCTTGATGGGGGACACATATCTGTAAGTGTTGCACACCCATCTCATCCCACTTTTGTGCATCCAGCCCTGCACAAAGCGTGCCCATGTGCACTCATCCCCAGTCCTTGTTACCAAAGTTAATTACCTTGTATTGCATCAGGTACTCCATGCAGAGCTGGGAAAGCCCCAGGGGTGTTTTCTGAAAGTCATTTTGAGGACCCTGGAGGGTCCCTTCAGCACATTCAGCTCTACACCAACCATCATCACCTCCACCTTATTAGCATTCTGCAAAGCTGCACTCCCTTCTTCCTCCAGCCCTCTCTGCTCTTCACTGAAAGAGAGACAGAAAATCCCTCTTCTCCTCAAGCAACTCCACCAGTTCCTTGTTCGTCTTAGTGCCTAAACCAGAACTTCCTGTTTCATTCCTTGCTCCTCTGGTGTCCTTGACAGGAGCTCAGGGTAGCAGCATGAGAGCCTTCTCCCCTGCAGCTGCTAACATCCATTTATCTCCACCTTACCAAACTGCTTTAATAGCCAAGACTGTTTCTACGCTGACTTTAGGAGGCTGAAAACATCTCCAGAGGCCTTACAGTGCTCACCCTATTCCCCTTCCCATAGACATTATTGCAGTGTTATCCTTAGGTCATTGAACCACTGAATGGTTTGGGTTGGAAGGGTCCTTTGAAGGTAACCTAGTCTAACTCTGTTGCAGGGAGCAGGGACAACTTCAAATAGATCAGGTTGCTCAGAGGCCTGTCCAGCCTAGCCTTGACTATTTCCAGGGATGGAGCATCTACCACCTATTTGGGCAGCCTGGATCAGTGTTTCACCAGCTTCACCATAAAAATTTTCTCCTTTCTGTCTAATCTGAACCTCTCCTCTCAGTTTCAAACCATCACCCCTTGTCCTGTTTCAACAGGTCCTGTTTAAAGTCTGTCCTTGGGAGGGCACCAATGTGGTTTAAAGGTGCACAGATCTCAAGTTGAGTCTTTACAAACTTTCTTTTTCTCAGAGCACTCTGCTCCTCCCTCCTCTCCTGCTGGTTCCCTAAGATGGTGAAGTGCTCTGCATCCATACCACAGAAGCTCCAGGCAGGGCTGCATGCTGGAGAGGATGCAGGACCTGCAATTTAACATCTTTTTCTCATGGAAGAGCTGCATGAAAAGCCACTAAGTCAGTCTTTAGCTTCAAGGTACATTGTCTTTGATGGCTCCCTCCCTCTGAAGCCTCTTGTTCCTGCCTCAGGCTGCTGCATGCCATCTCTTCTCCCCTGCCAGCACAGCTGCTCTGTTGAGAGCTGGTTTGGGAAATGGATCCAGTTTAACAGCAGCATAGCCAAAACAGATTTTTGGGGGTAAGAAGTTGGTTCCTTGATCATTTTTATCCTGCCCTACTCAGCCACAGCTTTGTGGTGCTACATCCTGAATGGCAGGAACAAACACTTGGGAAGGGGCAAGGAGTGGGAAGAAACTCTTTAAGCTGATGCTGCTTCAAAAGAAAATGTATCAGGAAACCACAGACTGAGGTGCAAAGTCTCTAAAGTGAAAAAACAGAGGGGTAGTGTCACATTGCTTTAAATCCCCCAAGGAATTTCACTTAGTGGACAGAGAACCTTTCTACAAGAGAAAAAAAAATCCAAACCAAACAAACAGTCTTTTATGAATCAGGAAATTCTTCTTATCTCCTCCACCCTCTGTTCCTTCCTCTGCCTCCTCCTTTCAGCCTTAGAGGCAGAAGGGTATCTACAAGAGCTGCAGGATAATGCAATAAATAAATAAGTGTCCTGGAACTCAATTTTCATTGCAAATATTTTAGCTCTGCATGGATTTATGGAGACACCTTAAGCTGCGTGGCAGAATGAAAGCCTGGCAGCATCCACAGCTCCAGACCCCTGCTGAGACCTGTTCAAATACAGCTTTAAAGAAAATGAAAATAATGGCAAAGGCTGAAAACAGCTTCCCCCCACCCCCCGCCTCTCTCACTCCTCGTTTCTCAGTGATGTTTCCTCAGGTGTTAGGATGGCTGCTTTGAAAACCTGCCAGAATCCCTTTCTTTGCTCTTTTTAGGATCATAGAACCATTAAGGTTGGGAAAGAGCTCTAAGATCACAAAGTCCAACTGTCAGCCCAAATCCAACACCCTCATTAAACCATATCCTGAAGGAGGTGTTAGACCACCAGCTCTGCCCCCTGGGAGAAGCCCTTATCACCTAGAAAAATGGAGGCTTTACCCCACAGCATGGGGGGAAGAAAGGCACAGAGATGTTTTTTTGTTGTCAGCAGGAGTCTGCTCTTTGCATTACTTTCTGAGGTAGCTGAAAAATGTAGCACTAAGGCTTTTTTTGGAAAGCATCTTCATTTCTTCACTGGCATGGTCCTCCCTGGCCTATTTCTTCTGCCTTTTAATGGTAGTTGAAATTCCTGAGGCATGTGGGCTAGGAACCCAGACAGGCTTGACTCTTTCTAAAGGTATTTAAAAGATGTGTAGATGTGGCACTCAGGGACATGGTTTAGTGGTGGACTTGGCAGTGTTATGTTGATGGTTGAACTTCATGATTTTAGGGGTCTTTTCCAACCTCAGTATTTCTCACATTCTATGATTCTGTAGAGAATGAAGAGAAATTGGTGCCTCCAAAAACTGATCTGTCCCTGTTAAGTTCCAAATTACCTTTTAAGAGTGTCTCTGATTTGCTCTGGGGTATAGCATGACCTTGAGAAATCTGTTTCCTCTTGTAGGTACTTTGGTCTGTTATCAAACGTTGGGATGGGCTTTCCAGACTCAGTGGTGCTACCTTTTTTGGAGGCTGGACCACAGAAAGCATGGAAATTTCAGGTGATGAATTTCATATGATGACCATCAGCTCACCAGGGCACCTTTCATAGCATCATAGGATCATAGAATGCATCAGGTTGGAAGTGGCTCTTGAAGACCCCCATCTTGTCCAACCCCCCTGCAGTAAGCAGTAACATCTTTAACTAGATCAGGTTGCTCAGGGCCTTATCAAATTTGACTTGGAATATCTCCAGGGATGTGGTCTCCACCACTGCACTGGGCAACAGGTTCCAGTATTTCACTACCCTCTTTGTAAAGAACTTCCTTCTTATGTTTGATGAAGAGCTTGCTTCTAATATCCAATGTATTTGTATATATCATTTCCACCTTCTTTCTTCATCTCCTGCAGCTGGTTTTTGTGTGGTCCCTTGACCATCCTGGGATCTCCAGTTCCTTACCATCTCCTGTCTCATCTTGTGTGCTGAAATTAGAAGCTCCTAGGGATGTTAGACCATCCAGCTGATGTGACTACAATGCCAGTGGTGTCTAAGCCAGGTAGCCTCATGCTAGTTCTGGTGGCAATCATAGTTGTGCCTTCAAACCACAATACAAACTCTTTGCCTTCAGGCAGGGGCTGGGCTTTCAAATGCTTGATGTGAAACAGCAGCCAAGGAATACGAATATTAGGCAATGGAAAATCTGTCCTAGTATAGCACAAAGAAAGTATCTGAGTGTCAAAAATGTACCTTTCCTAAGTGGGAAAAGAAAGGCAAACATGACAGGGATGTGTCCAAGCAAGCAAGGAGGCAAGGCTCTTTTTGCCTTGAAGCTGCAAGCCACAGTGTGACCATGAGTGTGGTCCTAGAATGAGAAACCACTGCAAAGCCAAACCTTTTCCCATCCCTGCTCACTAATATGAGGCTGCAGTAACACAAATGTGGCAAACAAACAGCTCTGATTTCATCTTCTGGTTTCAGGGCGGGCTTAATCCAACATCAGCCTTAATTATGTTGCCCTGTGGTTTGCTGAACTAGTCTGATCTTGTTCCCTGCAGCTAATAAAATCTGCTGAGAAGGTTTTTTTGCCTCTTTTTTCCCTTTGACATCTCTTTTTGTCCTAGCTTGGGCTAAAGGGCTCAGCTTCTGAAACATGCTATTGAGGGATCGCTAAGCACCTCAGACCTAAGAAGGCAATACTTAAATACACTAGGTTTAATGCACCACTTTGGTCTTCTTAATACCTGTAGGGATATAAGCAGAATTTATATAATTATATATATATATATAATTACCCAGAGAGATCCTAGCTAAGGGCTGAGATTCCTGTGGATTACTCAAGAGATCCACAACTTAGAATCATAGGAAGGTCTGGGTTGGATGAGACCACCAAAGGTCATCTAGTCCAAAGCCCTGTACAGTCACAGTATCATGGTATCACAGTATCACTAAGGTTGGAAGAGACCTCAAGGATCATCGAGTCCAACCTGCCACCACAGACCTCATGAGTAAACCATGGCACTAAGTGCCACGTCCAATCTCCTCTTGAACACCTCCAGGGATGGTGACTCCACCACCTCCCTGGGCAGCACATTCCAATGACGAACGACTCTCACGGTGAAGAACTTTCTCCTCACCTCGAGCCTAAACTTCACCTGGCACAGCTTGAGACTGTGTCCCCTTGTTCTGGTGCTGGTTGCCTGGGAGTCAGTGAGGACATCCTCAGCTAGGTTGCCCAGAGCCCTGTTGAGCTCCAGTTTGAATATTGCCAGGGATGTAGTCTCAACCACCTCCCTGGGCAACCTGTTCCAGTGTTTCACTACCCTCATGGTGCAGAACTTGTTCCTAACATCCAATCTAAATCTGCTCTTCTCTAGTTTGATGCCATGGGCCCTTGTCCTGTCACCACAGGCCCTTGTAAACAGTCTCTCTCCAGCCTTCCTGTAGGTTCCCTTGAGGTACTGGCAGTCTGCTATTTGGGCTCCCTGGAGCCTTCTCATTTCCAGGCTGAACACCTCCAGCTCCCTCAGCCTGTCCTAGAAGAGATGCTCCAACCCCCTGATCATTTTCATGGCCCACTCAGCCTTACTTCCTTGGGTGGAGGGGTCCCTAAACTGAGATATGGGCCCACTGCATCAGATTGCTTTGCAAATTCTCTAGGTAAAGGCATGTGTGTCTCACTGCTCTGCTGGGGCACCTTGCAAAGCCTTTACCTCTAAGTTTTCCCACCACAACTTTCAAGGTAACAGGTCACAGAATCAGAGAATTGTCAGGATTGGAAGGGACCTCAAGGATCATCCAGTTCCAACCCCCCTGCCATGTCCAGGGACACCTCACACTACATCAGGTTACCCAGAGCTGCACTCAGCCTGGCCTTAAAAAATTCCAGGGATAGGGCTTCCACCACCTCCCTGGACAATCTGTTCCAGTCTCTCACCATCCTCATGGGGAAGAACTTCTTAATGTCTAATCTAAATCTCCCCTCCTCTAGCTTGGATCCATTCCCCCCAGTCCTATCACTACCTAACACCCTAAAAATTACCTCAAAGAAGAAACCTTTAAAGATCATCAAGTCAACACTAATCCAGTACTGTCAAGTCACCACTAAACTATGTCCCTAAGTCAGGGACACTACACAGGCAACCCAACACCCTTGGGACTGGACCATGCTGTCAGTGTGGCATCAAATCCTTTCTCCATGGCATCTTCTGAGCATCTGCTGCACTGAGCACAAAACCCCCACTGTGGGACAGACTGTGGGGGCTGGGAGCTTCCTCCCCCCTCTTCCCCAAGCCCTTCCACTTAATTTGTGTCATTTTGTTCAGATGCAGCTGGAAAGAATTAAAATGTCAGCCAGGCACAATTGCCTCCATTGAGATGAAAAGCTGCTGGAAGAAACAATGCTAACAAGCATGGCAAAGAGAAAAAGGGAAAGCCTGGTGCTGTTTAGCTGGTAATAATTAGCCCCAGAAATGGAAAGAAGCAAGATTCAGTGTGGCTCCTGTTCAGTTCAGGGAAGGTCCAGTTTGGACCAGGTCAGTGAGCACTGCTTAATTGCTGCTAATCCATGACTGGATGGAGTCTGCTCTCCAGGATGTGCCTGACATGCAAAATCATGTGGCAAACTGGTTGCAGAGAACAAGAACAAGCAGAGATCTTAGAATCATAGAATTGTCAGGGTTGGAAGGGACCTCAAGGATCACCCAGTTCCACCCCCCCTGCCATGGGCAGGGACACCTCACACTTGCCCAGAGCCACATCCAGCATGGCCTTACAAACATGGATATTTATGTATTATCCAGAATGGAGAGATGCAAAGAGTTTTCAACTGTTTAAACCAAATTAGTCAGGACTCATTCCACCATACTCCAAGACACCACAGGTAAAGAGTAATATATTCAAGAAAATCACTGAAGCTGCACATTCCTTTAGTAGGAGAAGAGATCAGTCTTGGGACTTTAGGACCAGGAATGTGCAACAGCCTTGCCTTGAAGACTCTGTGTTTTAGTGTAACATAAAAACTTTGGAGAGACATAAAAAATGTGACTAGAAAGGTTCTCCAGGGTTTGAACTTCTCCTGTTTCTGTGCCCTCAGCCAGAGCTTCTTGTCAGGTCTGAGTTTCTCAAGCAACGCAGAAGATGCTCTGGGTCCACCAACACCTATTCCTTCCCTCTCATCTTTGCAAGTCTTCCTTCTTTTTCTGGACAACATGAGGACAATCCTTGTGGCCTTTGTGCACCTTGTCTCAGTTTGTAGCAGGTGCTGTAGGCAGCTGCACTCTTCCCTGTCTTCTTCACATCTTCCTAGCTCAGTTTCAGCACATAACACACTTTAAAAAGCAACCTACTCACATGAGAGCCTGAGCTCAGATCTTCTTCCATCCTCTGCAAGTAGCACACTGAGAAATACATGAACAGGAAGCAGTTTTGGGCACCTCAATATAGAAGAGATGTGGAGGTGCTGGAGCCAGTGCAGAGGAGGGCAAGGAAGCTGTGAAGGGCCTGGATAATAAATGTGATGGAGAGCAACTGAAGGAGCTGGGGATGGTTAGTTTGGAAAAAAGGAGGCTAAGAGGAGACCTTATTGCTTTCTACAACTACCTGAAAGGACATTGTGAAGAGGCTGCTGCTGGTCTCTTCTCACAGGTAATTAGTGATACAACAAAGGGGAATGGACTCAAGCTGACACTGGGTAGGTTTAGACTGGACAGCAGGGAACATTTTTTCACATAAATAGTGATCAAGCATTGGAATGTGTCGGGCAGGGAGGTGACTGAGTGACCAACCTTGGATGTGTTTAAAGGCGGTTTGGATGTTGTGCTTGGGGCTATGGTTTAGGAGTGAGCCTTGTAGAGTAGGGTTCTGGGTTGGCCTTGGTGATCCTGAGGGTCTTTTCCAACCTGAATGATTCTGTGATTTCAGCTGTCACTGGGTTTTCTATAATGCATACAGGATCTGTTGTCATTCTTGGTGCTGTCCCACACAGTGTCTTTAGACATATGAACAAATTCTGCATCTCTTTTTTCTCCATACTTCTCATCATGGCCACCCTGTTTTAAAACACCTCATGCAAAAGACTCTTCAAATATCTGATGATTTCATCTGTTGTTCCAGGTCTTTCTCATTTATGTGCCCTAGGATAGGTCAGGGTTTGCCTCTGTCACTGCAGTGCGATGATGATGACTTAGTTTGCGTCCACCATCAGGTCAAATGTCTGATGGACCTGGGAACTCCTCTGGTTTATCCAGGCTAAAGCAGTTGGCCTAATGAAAAGCATGTTCCCTCCACAGAACTCTTGCTTAAGCCCAGCCTTGAAGGCTTTCAGGCAGGGAAGGTTTAGGTTGGAGGTTAGGAAGAAGTTCTACACAGAGAGAGTGATTGCCCATTGGAATGGGCTGCCCAGGGAGGTGGTGGAGTCACCATCATTGGAGGTGTTCAGGAGGAGACTTGCTAGGGTGCTTGGTTGCATGGGTTAGTTGATTAGGTGGTGTTGGATGATAGGTTGGACGTGATGATCTTGAAGGTCTCTTCCAACCTGGTCTGGTCTATTCTATTCCATTCTACTCTACTCTACTCTACTCTACTCTACTCTACTCTACTCTATTCTAATATTTATCTGACACTGATGCTGCATACGTAGGTTATTGCTTCTAGAAGGAGCAATATGGGCAATGGACAGAACATATTAAACACCAGGTGGTGGGACATCCTGGAAACTTTAAGGTGGATCTGATGGCAGAGAAAGGAAAAGAGTCAAAAGAAATTTGCAAACTAGTTGTATATGATTGAAATTAAGGGGTCTTAAGAAGGCCAATGGTATCCTGGGGTGCACTAAGACACACAGAATCACAAAGAATCACAGAATCAACCAAGTTGGAAGAGACCTCCAAGATTATCAAGTCCAACCAATCACTCAACCCTAATTAATCAACTAGACCATGATACTAAGGGCCTCACTCAATCTTTTCTTAAGCACACCCTACAAGGAGGGGGTTGGTCTCTTCTCCCAGCAACCAGCACCAGAACAAGAGGACACAGTCTCAAGCTGTGCCAGGGGAGGTTTAGGCTGGATGTTAGGAAGAAGTTCTTCATAGAAAGAGTGATTGGTCATTGGAATGTGCTTCCCAGGGAAGTGGTGGAATCACCATCACTGGAGGTGTTTAGGAAGAGACTGATGGGGTGCTTGGTGCTGTGGTTTAGTTGGTTGGATAGTGTTGGATGATAGGTTGGACTCAATGATCTCAAAGGTCTTTTCCAACCTGGCTTATTCTATTCTATTCTATTCTATTCTATTCTATTCTATTCTATTCTATTCTATTCTATTCTATTCTATTCTATAACTTGCAAAGAGGTCTCTCTTCTGAAAACTCTGTAAATATTGTGGAGTTCCAGGTATTCCTGTAGCTGGTATTTAAAAAAAGGAGTTGCTACTAAAAGAAAAATAACAAACAAACCCAACCTGCACAGATGCCAACAGCATCATTTCCCAGGGCAGCCCATTCCAATGGCCAATCTCTCTGGGAAGACCTTCTTTCTAAGATCAAGGTCTAAACTTTCTCTTGCACAGCTTGAGACTGTGTCCTCTTGTTCTGTCACGGGTTGCCTGGGGGAAGAGACCAACCCCCACATGGCTACAACCTCCCTTCAGGCATTTGTTGACAGCAATAAGGTCTCCCCTGAGCCTCCTCTTCTCCAGGCTAAGCAACCCCAGTTCCCTCAGCCTCTCCTCACAGGGCTGTGCTCCAGACCCCTCCCCAGCTTTGTTGCCCTTCTCTTGACAAGTTCTAGCAACTCAACATCTTTCTTAAACTGAGGGGCTCAGAACTGGACACAGGACTCAAGGTGTAGCCTAACCATTGCTGAGTACAGGGCAGAATGACTTCCCTGCTCCTGCTGGCCACACTATTCCTCATGCAGGCCAGGATGCCATTGGCCCTCTTGGCCGCCTGGACACACTGCTGGCTCATGTTCAGCCTACTGTACCCCCAGGTCCCTTTATGCCTGGCCACTCTCTGGCCACTCTGTTCCCAGCCTGCAGCGTTGCATAGGGTTGTCGTGGCCAATGTGTAGAACCTGCCTCTTTGACTTGTTGAATCTCATTCTGTTAGCAGGTTCTCCGCTCTGGCCATGGCTTAGATGAGCATATGCTCTGCTGGATAGAGCACTGGCTGGACATCTGGAAACCAAAAGAGTGGTGGTCAGTGGAGTTAAATCCAGCTGGCATCCAGTCACAAGTGGTGCTACACAAGGCTCAGTATTAGGACCACTTCTGTTTAACATCTTTATCAGTGATCTAGTTGAGGAGTTAGACGGCACCATTAGTAAATCTGCAGATTCCACCAAGGTGGGAGCATTGATCTGCTTGAGGGTAGGGAGGTTCTACAGAGAGAGACTTAGACAGACTGGCTTTGTGGGCCCAGGTCAATGGTATGTGCTATAACAAGGCCCAGTGCCGGGTCCTGCACTTGGGCCACAACAACCCCATGCAGTGTGCTACAGGCTTGGGGAAAGCTGTCTGGCAGAAAGGGTCCTGGGGGTTCTAATCGACAAGCAACTGAATATGAGCCAGCAGTGTGCCCAGGTGGCCAAGAAAGCCAATGGTATTCTGGCTTGTATCAGCAATAGTGTGACCAGCAGGAGTAGGGAAGTGATTGTCCTCCTGTGCTCAGTACTGGTGAGGCCACACCTTGAGTGCTGTGTTCAGTTTTGGGCACCTCAATACAAGAAAGACATCGAGGGGCTGGAGCTGGTGCAAAGAAGAGCAATAAAGAGCTGTTGAAGGGCCTAGAGAATGAGTCTGATGAACAGCAGCTGAGGGAACTGGGACTGTTTAGTCTGAGGAAGAGGAGGCTGAGGGAAGACCTCATTGCCCTCTACAACTCCCTTAAAGGACAATATAGAGAGGCTGGTACTGGTCTCTTCCACAGGTAATTAGTGACATAACAGGAGGGTTGACCTCAAGCTGCACCAGGGTAGGTTTAGGCTGGCTATTAGGGGAAAAAACATCACTGAAAGAGTGGTCAGACATTGGAACAGGCTGCCCAGGGAGATGGTGGTGCCACCATCCCTGGATGTGTTTAAAAGTCACTTAGATGTGGCACTTAGAGATATGATTTGGTGGTGAACATGGTAGGGTAGGGTTAGCAGTTGGACCTGATGATCTCAAGGGTCTTTTCCAACCTGAAACATTTTATGATTTTCTGATTCTATTCTGCCCTGGGGATGCCTCACCTGGAATACTGCATCCAATTCTAGGCTTTGCAGTTCAAGAAGAACAAGAAACTACCGGAGAGAGTCCAATGGAGAGTCAATAAGATGCTGAGGGGACTGTAACATCTACCACAGCAGTACCAACAGGAGACTGAAGCAAGATGCACTTTTGGCCAGCAGCTTGAGGGAGGTGATTCTCCCCCTCTGTCCCACTCTGGTAAGACCCCACCTAGAGTATTGCATCCAGTTCTGGAGCCTCTATTACAAGAAGGATCTGGAGGTGCTGGAAAGTGTCCAGAGAAGGGCCACGAGGATGATCAGAGGGCTGGAGCTCCTCTGCTATGAGGACGGACTGAGAGAATTGAGGCTGTTCAGTCTGGAGAAGAGAAGGCTCCAAGCCTTCTAGTACCTGAAGGGGGCCTTCAAGAAAGCTGGGGAGGGACTTTTTAGGGTGTGAGGTAGTGCTAGGACTAGGGAGAAAAGAACAAAAATAGAAATGGGTAGATTCAGATTGGATGTTAGGAAGAAGTTCTTCACCATGAGGGTGGTGAGACCCTGGCACAAGTTGCCCAGGGAGGTGGTGGAGGCGTCATCCCTGGAGGTTTCTAAGGCCAGGCAGGCTGGATGTGGCTCTGAGCAACCTGATGTGTGTGAGGTGTCCCTGCTCATGGCAGCGGGGTTGGAACTGGATGATCCTTGAGATCCCTTCCAACCCTAACAATTCTATGATTCTTTTGCCATCTGCTTCTGCATGACCCATTTTTTAATCAAGAAGCAACATACCTCCTGTTTTGGTGGGACAGAGAGCTGTGATCTGTCTTGATGTGTGTTTTCAAAGGGGAGACAAAGGAAGAGAATGGATACTCAGACAAAGCCAGTTCTTCCAGTCCAATGATCCAGTCAGACCACTGTTCTGGTTAATCTCATCTTCTCAGATAGCAACTAAGCACTGGGAAGATGAGATTCTTCCCAGGATGCAAGTGGTGAGCTGTGCAGTGCCCTCAGCTGTGTGAAAAATGGCTTTCTCACTCTCCCATGCCAACTTCTTATGCTCTCTGAAGCACAATATTAGATTACCTGCACAAAGTTTTCTTCTTGCTTCTTTTGGTTAAGCCCTTTCTTTGGGCTCAGATTTCTCCAGTGAGGCACTGAAGTGAAAACCTCTCCTTCATGTCCCTTCTTGTGGTGACTTCCACATCAAACACACTCTCCTCTTCCCCTGTTTTATATCTTCCTTCAGAGTTAAGGGATAAAAGTGACTGTGCTAGCCATGACTTGTTTTGCAAGTGTGAGGCATGATCCTCTGTGCTCTCTTGCTCTCTTGGGAGAGGTTGGAGCCCTCAGTGAAAAACAGGATGCTGCAGCTCTCAGAATTGGAGTGGTTAAAGATATCAGTACCTTCCTGACCTCTCCTCCAGACCCAGTTAAGAAATTGGAGTCAAAGAATTACAGAATAACTCTGGTTGGAAGAGACCAAAAGGATCATCCGGTCCAGCCCTCCACTCAATGTCCTGAAGGGACAAAAAGCCTCAAAAATGCTAAACCAGACAATGGGGCAGGAGCCAGCAGATCTGTTTTTTCAGGAAGATGCCCACGTTGCCCAGGCTCATCTGAACATGCCCTGGAGTCCAGGTGGGCCAGGTGTGTGTGCCTTTGGGCACGTTTGGAGAGAACTCATCCTGTAGGTTACAGTGTCAGGGTTTTATCTCTCACTCTTTGCTGTCACTGGCCATCATTGTCTCAGGAAGTCTACAAGTACCAGCCCAAAGAGACAGACCCCTGCCTTGCAATTGTCCATGCTCTGGAGAAGTCACTAAGCCTTGCTTGGAATCTGAGCTGTGCTTCAGTTTACCCAGACAGGACTGCAAGAGCCCTCACTGTATAGCACTGTAAAGCCCCGGAGCAGAACAGAGGCATCTGGCCGGGACGAGAGACGAACCCCAGGAGGAGCTGAGAGTCCCTGGGGACAGTTCATTTGATTGGAAGAAGCAACAAGCACTGCTGCGAAGATTGCATCTGAAGAACCTCTCCGAACAGGCAAAGCTACAAAGCCAACAAGCCCTGAAAGCTTCAGCAGCAACCTCTTTGCTACAAAGCATCCAGCTACAAAGCCTTCAGAGATAAACCCTGGATGTGGCTCAGTGACAAGCTGCAGACGCCAACAGAAAGTGAAACTGTGCTCCTGCTGCTCTCACATGCTCGACACCATTTTGGTTGTGTTTAAATCCCAGGTGTGCCACAGGGTGCCACCATCAGTGAGTAGAATAGAATAGAATAGAATAGAATAGAATAGAATAGAATAGAATAGAATAGAATAGAATAGAATAGACCAGGTTGGAAGAGACCTTCAAGATCATCGCATCCAACCTATCATCCAACACCACCCAACCAACTAAACCATGCAACCAAGCACCCTGTCAAGTCTCCTCCTGAACACCTCCAGTGATGGTGACTCCACCACCTCCCTGGGCAGCCCATTCCAATGGACAATCACTCTCTCTGTGAAGAATTTCTTCCTAACCTCCAGCCTAAACCTCCCCTGGCACAGCCTGAGACTGTGTCCTCTTGTTCTGGTACTGGTTGTCTGGGAGAAGAGACCAACCTCTGCCTGTCTACAACCTCCCTTCAGGTAGTTGTAGACAGCAATAAGGTCTCCCCGAGTCTCCTCTTCTCCAGGCTAAGCAACTCCAGCTCCCTCAGCCTCTCCTCATAGGGCTTGTGCTCCAAACCCCTCACCAACTTTGTTGCCCTTCTCTGGACACTCTCCAGCAAGTCAACCTCCTTCCTAAACTGAGGGGCCCAGAACTGGACACAGGACTCAAGCTGTGGCCTAACCAGTGCAGTGTACAGGGGCAGAATGACCTCCCTGCTCCTGCTGGCCACACTGTTCCTGATACAAATCTGATTTTCATAAGTATCTGTTAAAGGTCTGTTGCCCTAGAGAATTCTGGAGTTCCCCCCTCCTTGAGGGCAATCTCCAGCTCTGTTGCCTACCTTCCCTTTTTTCTTTACAGTTTCAATTACTGTTTGTTGTTTCTGGATTGTTGCTCATATTGTTTAAATTGTTACACGTTCCTGCTGGTGAGAGATCTGTTCCACAAGTGAGTATTTCAAACCAGTAAATAGGTTTTATTAATATTTTCTGCAGGACTCTTTTTGATTAATAAAGTTATTAACATTTTTAATTAATTGTTCTGCCTAACTGAAGGGTCAACACCAAACCATGTCCCTAAGCACCAGGTCCACAGGCTGCTTAAACACCCCCAGGGATGATGACTCCAGCACTGCCCTGGGCAGACCATTCCAGGGTTTGAGAACCCTCTCTGTGAAGAAATATTCCCATTGTTGCTGCAGTGAGATCATTTTTACTGGTAGAACATCTGGAAAACCTCTTCCTCAAGGCTGGTACCCCAGCTGAAGAAGTTGGGTTTGCCAGCTGCTAAGCCACCATCTGAGCTGGAATATCAGCTTCTGAGGTACAATGGTGATATTCCAACCAGCTTTATGAAAAAACAATTCTTTATTCCGGATGTGATGACCTGGTCTAATGGAAGGTGTCCCTGCCCATTGTCAGGGAGATTGGAACTGCATGATCTTTAAGATTCCTTCCAATCCAAACCATTTGCCTGGGGATATGTTTTAGGGGTGAGCTTTTTAGAGTAGAGCTATCAGTTGGACTTGGTGATCCTGAGGGTCTTTTCCAACCTGAATGTTTCTGTGATTCTGAAATTCCATGATTCTATGAAACTCTATGTTGGAGAAATTTAGGTGCCTGGATTCTAGTCTGGTTCATCTTTGTATCTTAGTAAAACTCAATTCCTCAGTCCTTTCTCTGGGTAGATGTCCTACACCTCGAGCTGATATGTCCCTGTGAACCTTTGCCTTGCCTTGAGTTCACTCCATGGTAGCTGTGCCCTAACTACCTTACAGGAGACAGGACAACCTAACTGTCCTGTCATCCTATAATGGAAGTATTCTCTTGATTTCAGGCACTATTTATCTTGTGAAGTGGCCAGAAGGTTCACAGTATCACAGAACATTAGAGGTTGGAAGGGACATTCAGGAGATCATGGAGTCCAACCCCCTTACCAAAGCAGGATCACTTAGGGTGGTCCACTTACGAATGCATTCAGGTTTGGCCCAGGACTGTAACCCCATCCATTAATTCACAGGCTTCATTAATTCACAGAATCAAGGTTGGAAAAGATCTTTGAGATCATCAAGTCCAACCTTTCACCCAATACTATCTAATCAACTAAATCATGGCACCAAGTGCCTCATCCAGATCTTTCCCTACTCAAATTTGGATCTGCTGCCCAGGTACTAGGACCAGAGAACCACTTGTGGTAGAGCAGTACAGTTTTCCTGCTGGAAGAACTCTCTCTTTTTACTGCTCCTTGTAACTCATGCACTTGTGCCTGGAGAACAAAGGGTTTCCATCTCATAGTCAGATTGTCTCGATGCTCACACAGCAGAAACCACAGGGTTCATTGTGGCAGGGACTGTTCCTGCTCAGCTGTAGGAGAGTTCAACTCTGCCAGCTAAACCCATTGGCTCCTCTTCAGCCCAGCAGTGTCCTGGCTTCACACAGCCTGCTCTCAGAAGCAAGCCCCCTCCCCCCCACACAGATGGGTGAGAAAACAACCCCCCAAAAACCCTCTCCAAGCTGAGATGGTAATGCTATACAATTACCTTAGCAGAAGGTGTGTGGGGTTTTTTGTTTATTGAACTGAATGCTGGCCTATCAAAATCATGTTTGGGTTTGTCAATAAATTATCTAACATCCAAGAGGAGTGGAACATCCTGAAAGTAGTCACATTAAGGATCCAGCAATCACTGAAAGTCAGTACTTCCTATTTGGATATTATTTTAACCTCCATTCTTTGTCAACAACACAGGTTTCACAATCTGCTCCCTTTCCACCCCACCACCTCATTTTCCCCCTTTTTGCCCTCAAACCCAGGGCACCTGGGCTCTGTTGGAGTCTCCTCCCACCTCAGGAGTAGCCACTTGGCCCTCCCCAACCACTCCCTATTTAATCCCCACCAGGAGAGGCAGCAGCCCTAAGCTGAGCCCCTTGGGGCTGGGGGATCCTTCTCTCATCTCAAGTGAGTGCTCGTGGTGCACACTGGGTGATGGTGGTGGTGACAACAAAGGCCGGGGGGCCTAGTGGCCCCCTGGTTGTTAGGACCAAAATTGATGGCTCCTCCAATCCCATCCATGGGTGCTGTCCAGGGCTGAGCTCCTCTGGGTGGTGTCTTGGCTGGTGGAGGGTGTGGTGGGTTGAAATTTCCCCACCCAATATTAACTTTGCCAGACCAGCTCAGTATGAAGCAAATGGAAGCTGTTTAGAACTATCTTTAGTTTTCCTTTTTACACCCAAGAGTGATTGATTTATATCTTTCTACTTTTCTGCTCAAAATCCCTAACAGAATTTTAAAGGCATAGCTTAAAACCACTACAGAGGGTCTTGCCCCTGGCTCTGGGATGGGTGCAAAAATGGTGGTGGAGCAGGAGCTCATTAGGCAGGGGGGAAGTTGGATACCTTCAGAGAAGGGCCTCCAAATGGAGCTGGTGCTATCCAAAGCCTGGCACAAGAAACAGGGACAACATCTGTGCCTGGCTTTTGCCTGCTCAAAAGACCACGGCATTGCAACTTCTTGCAGCTCAAAGTCCTGGAATGCTGGGAAGAAGTTGATGCTTAAATATGATGAGCTGGCTCTGCAGTTGTCCTCTTTCAGAGGACTGCTTCCCCTTCTTGGTATTGCTGTCTGCTCCTGGGCTTTGTGCATCCCTGCAGGGGCCTCAGGAGGAGGAGTTATCCCTGCTTTAACACAGCTTTGCATCCCAGGGTCCCACCAGGAGCCCAGGCAAGGAGGGCTTTGCAGTCAAGGTGGTCTCCTTCCCAGCTCTACCAAATTGCCCTAGGGTGCCTCATTAAGCCTGGCTGCTTCCTCACTGTGCCTGAATTGGTTTCCTTTTTTAATGCAGGGGCTGACAGGCCTGGAAATATCAAACTCAGCAGCTTGGTGCCCTGCTCAGATCAGAAGAGCAGTGCTTCCGAGCTAATTAGCTGGATTTCAAATCCGAAGGGCAACTGGCTGCCTTCTCTGACAGCCCTGTTTCATCAGGACCTCCCAGGAAGATTGTTTTAAAGGCTTTTTTTCCTTTCTCTTTTTTTTTCCCCACATCCCAGACTTGAAGTGAAGTCACAGGAAACTTTTCAGGGGGAAAGCAGAAGGAAGCAGGCATTAAATTATGTATTTTTTTTTTTCTTTTGCCTTGTTCAATGCATTTCATACTTTCTTTCCACAGAATCAGAGGATCACAGAAAGCAAGGGGTTGGAAGTGATCTCTGGAGGGAGAATCATAGAATGGTCCAGGCCAGAAGGGACCTTCAAAGGTCATCCAGCCTGACCTCCCAAAGTCAGCAGGGACATCCCCAACTAGATCAGGCTGCCCAGAGCCTCATTTGGAATATCTTCAGGAAAGGAGCCCCAGCCACCTCCCTGGGCAACCTGTTCCAGTATTCCATCACCCTCATGGTGCAGAACTTTTTCCTAACATCCAATCTAAATCTACTGTTCTCCAGCTTAAAGCCATTGGCACTCATCCTGTCACTGTAGGTCTGTCACCACAGGCCCTTGCAAATAGTCTCCATTCTTATTGTAGCCCCCTTCAGATACGGGATATTAGGTCTCCCTGGAGCCTCCTCTTCTCCAGGCTAAACAACACCCAGTTCCTTCAGCCTGTCCTTGTAGCAGAGGTGCTACAACCCCCTGATCAATTGTGTGCCCTGCCTCTGGACCCTCTCCATCAGGTCCATATTCTTCCTATGTTGAGGGCTCCAGACTCATACGCAGTACTGCAGGTGAGGTCTCACCAGGGCAAAGTGGCAGAATCGCCTCTCTGGATCTGCTGGCAATGCTGCTTTTGATACAGCCCAGGATATGATTGGCCTTCTAGGCTGCAAGTGCAGGTAGGTAGATAGTTTTGGGTTTCTACCAAACCAAGTACTTATTGGGGAAGCATCAAAACCTCCAAGCCTCTATAACAGAAGAATAGAATAGACCAGGTTGGGAGAGACCTTCAAGACCAACCTATTATCCAACACCACCTAATCAACTAAACCATGCAACCAAGCACCCTATCAAGGCTCTTCCTGAACACCTCCAATGATGGTGACTCTGCCACCTCCCTAGGCAGCCCATTCCAATGGGCAATCACTCTCTCTGTGTAGAACTTCCTCCAAACATCCCCCGGCGCAACTTGAGACTGTGTCCTCTTGTTCTGGTGCTGGTGGCCTGGGAGAAGAGACCAACCCCCACCTGGCTACAACCTTCCTTCAGGTAGTTGTTGAGAGCAATAAGGTTTCCCCTGAGCCTCCTCTTCAGGCTAAGCAAACCCAGCTCCCTCAGTCTCTCCTCACAGGGCTTGCACTCCAACCTGCTTGATGTCCTACAGAATACACTTAAAAGCTTCTTATGTGAATTTGAGCCCACCTGGAGTTGTTACTTCCACCCTAGCCCATTCAACCACTCTCCTACTCATCTCTGAACCTTTAATCCCCTCTGTGGTGGATGCTGGGTTCCTACACAATGTGTTGCTATGGGCAATTGGCAGTCCTGGGAGCTGCTACAATAAATTCCCACCTGAGTCCTCTGGCACCAATTCAACCAGCCACTTTCTTCTTAATTTTTCCCCTCCACAACCCCAATTAAAAGTAAATATGTCATTAAATTGCTTTTATATTTGTTTTGGTGGGCATGTCAAATGCTTTCACAATCCCAGCTCTTACAAAACCTGTGACAAAGAGTCCTACACAAACTGGCTGCCCTCTGTCACTTTGCTACAAAGTCCTGCATTGTACATCAAGCCTCAATACAGGAAACCTAATGAGACACCAGAGGGGCCCCAGCAACACAGGATCTGAGACCTGAGGAAGGGAAAGTGGGGGAAGGCTTTCAAACCTCTGCAGCTTTAGGTAGCAGATTTAGTTGACCAAGTGGAGCTGGTATTCTCCTCTAGGAAAAGCTAACAGAGCTCTCATAGAATGGCAGAGGTTGGAAGGCATCTCTGGTGATCATCTAATCCAACCCCCTTGCTACAGCAGGGTAACCCACAACAAGTTGTCCCAGATTGCATCCAGGCAGGTTTTGAAAGTTTCTAGAGAAGATGTCTCCACAACCACTCTGAGCAGCCTGTTCCTGTGCTTCATCACCCTAAAAGGAAAAAGTTTTTCCTTAAGTCGAAGTGAAATCCTGTGTCCCCCTTGTCCTATCACTGGCCTTCCTCAGGAGAAGGATTTTCAGTGCTACCTCATGGTGAGGGCCTGATGTCTCCCTTTCTGTAGAGTCCTGCCTCACTCCCTCATATGTCTACAGAACAAGGGAATGTAGCTCTGTAGGAGCTGTGGGATGTCCAGCAGAGAGCTTTGATGTATTCTGCACACACTGTCTTCCTAATCCCTTGCAGTCCTCCAGTGGAAGAAGGAAGGATGATTCATTCCCTATTTGACTGGAAGGAAACCAGGGCATGAAGAGATGAAAGGATGCCAGAAGGAAAAAGTCTACCCTGCTCACCTTAATTAGTGACTCTGGGTGTATCTACATACTGTGAGGAGACAGGAATTAAGTCACTCTGCCCATGTGGACCTCTCTGGATGCAAGAAGGAGATCAGAGAGGCTCTGCTGGGTCACTGCAGCTGGATCACTCCCCTGAGGTTTTGCACTCATGCGCAGCACTGTTTGTGTGGCTCTTGTGTTAGGGCTGCCCAAAAGCTGCCAGATCTTGGCAGAGTATCTTTGTCCTGCCTGTCTCCAGCCATGCCAGCATGCCCAGTAGTGCATCATAGAATCACAGAATCATTTTGGTTGGAAAAGATCTTTACACTTATGAAGTCCAGTCATTAACCTAACACTGCCAGGTCACCACTGAACCATAACCCTCAGCACCACATCTGTATGGCTTTTCAATATCTCCAGGCATGGTGACTTCACCACTTCCCTGGATTGCCTTGAATGATAGGGCTTGATGACCCTTTCCCTGAAGTTTTTCTTCATATCCAATCTAGACCTCTCCTGTGGGAACTGGGGTTGTTTGGTCTGGAGAAAAGAAATTCATTGGGAATTCAGCATTGCAAAGCTGAACATTTGCTGAAGATTGCTCAGCAAGGGAGATTTTAGTGTCTTTAACATTCTGAGGCCCTCCACAGTGTTGGCCCAGAGCAGAAGATCTCATAACATTGCTACAGCAGAGCCAGAATCCACTTTGGCTATGGTGCTGAGTCTTACAGTCCCCAAGTCCATGGCTGGGAGACCACCTCTGTGAGCCTTTTGTTTCTGACTTAACTAAAGGCACAGCCATGGGACCTTGGGACATGGTTTAGTGGGCATGGTGATGTTGGGTTGGTATTTGGACTTGATGATCTTAGAGGTGTTCTCCAACTTTAGTCAGTCCATTATTTCCTCTCCAAGTGGAGCACATGGCAGGGTCCGTCCTGGAAGAGAGGTGATGTGAATAGTTACATCTGATCATTTCTAGGAAGCAACAATTAAAAGATGCAAAAGATGTGTTGCCAGCAGATCCAGAGAGGTGATTCTCCCACTTTGATCTGGTGAGGCCTCACCTGAAGTACTGCATCCAGCTCTGGAGCCCTCAAAATAGGAAGGACATGGACCTGAAAGAGCAGGTCCAGAGGAGGGCCACAAAAATTATCAGAGGGTTGGAGCAGCTCTGCTACAAGGACAGGCTGAGAGAGCTGGGGTTGTTCAGTCTGGAGAGGAGGAGGAAACCTAATAGCAGCCTTCCAGTACCTGAAGGTGGCTACAAGAAGGATGGAGAGAGACTGTTTGCAAAGGCCTGCAGTGATAGGACAAGGGCCAATGGCTTTAAAGTAGAGAAGAACAGATTTTGATTGGATATCAGGAACAAGTTCTTTGCTATGAGGGCAGTGGAACACTGGAACAGGTTGTCCGGGGAGTTGGTTGAGGCCTCTTCCCTGGAGATATTCAAGGTGAGGCTCAACGGGGCTCTGGGCAGGCTGATCTAGTTGAGGATGTCCCTGCTTACTTGCAGGGGGGTTGGACTGGATAAGCTTTGGAGGTCCTTTCCAGCCCAGGGAGGTGGTGGAGTCACTGTCCCTAGAGGTGTTCAAGAGGGGATTGGACGTGGCACTTGGTGCCATGGTCTAGTCACGAGGTCTGTGGTGACAGGTTGGACTCGATGATCTTTGAGGTCTCTTCCAACCTTGGTGATACTGTGGTGATACTGTGATTCAAAAACCAATGATAATTCCCTTGTCAGAAGTGAAGGACATCTCTGGTCTCGCTAAGTGGTGTATGTGTCAGGAACAGGGAAATGCTGATGGAATTGACCAGCCTTGCCTTCACCTGCATTGCATTTCTGGTGTAATAGGAATGAGCTGTTTGCACCCTCAGGCAAATACATGCCCTTGTGTCCTTGCCCATGGAGTGGAAATAAGAGCACAGAATCATTTTAGTTGCAAAAGATCTTTAAGATTATGCAGTCCAGCACCACCATGACCATTAAATCATGTGCCAAAGTACTACACCTCCATGTATTTTGAAAGCCTCCAGGTATGGTGACTCTACCACCTCCCAGTGTGCAGCTAGACAGGTGCATGTCTGCTCTCACTGACCTCATGAGGAAAAGATGCTGACCTCTGTGGTCATCTCTTGGCTGCTAGCAGCTGGGAATTTCCCATACCATCTCTAGAAGCTATCCCTGCAGGGAAGCTGGGCCCAGGCGTGGTTTTAGTGTGAAGTTACCCAGCACAATGTTATCCCGTGTCTCTGCCAGAAGACAAGAATTTCAGGACATATTGCACCATCCCTGTTTTATGGATTACCAGAGAACTGCATTTTCTTTGCTATCATCTCAAAAATATGTGCTTGCCCCACCCGAGCAGGAAGACTTGAGTTGCTTCCCTGGAAGGTGAAGCTCTGCAGAAGTGTGGAGGAACCAGACTGTTGAATCAGCCCTTTTGGGATGGAGCCAAACCAAGCCAAGCAAGTAGTCTCACAAAATTTACAGATCTGTTTCCAGTCCAGATCCTACTTCTATCAATGGTCAAGACTGCTTTTACTGGAGGAAGATGTGTGAGACGATGCTCAGTTTATTTGGTACATGGGGAGCTGAACACATCTTCATAGAATCATAGAATTATTAGGGTTGGAAGGGACCTCAAGGATCATCTAATTCCAACCCCCCTGCAATGTTGGACAGTACTACACATAGTAACATTTGTTTTGAGACCAGTCAGCATAATGCTCTGTCCAGAAAAGTCCTGGATCCTGCCTCATTCAGGGTGCAGAAGTGCAGATGTTTTTAACAGCTGCAGTGCTTTGCAGCTTTTAAAGCCAGCATCTGTCTTTTAAATCACAGAATCAACCAGGTTGGAAGAGACCTTCAAGGTCATCAAGTCCAACCAATCACCCAACACCATATAATCAACTAAACCATGGCACTAAGTGCCTCATCCAGGCTTTTCTTAAACACCTCTAGAGACATCGACCCCATCACCTCCCTGGGCAGCCCATTCCAATGGCCAATCTCTCTTTCTGGAAAGAACGTCTTTCTAATCAAGCCTAAACTTCCCCTGGCACAGCTTGAGACTGTGTCCTCTTGTTCTGGTGCTGGTTGCCTGGGAGAAGAGACAAACCCCCACCTGTCTACAACCTAGAGAGCCTCCTCTTCTCCACGTTAAACACCTCCAGCTTCCTCAGCCTCTCCTCACAAGGCTGTGCTCCAGACCCTTCCCCAGCCTTGTGCTCCAGACCCCTCCCCAGCTTTGTTGCCTTTTTATGGACACATTCCAGCATCTCAACATCTTTCTTCAACTGAGGAGCCCGGAACTGGACACAGTACTCAAGGTGTGACCTAACCAATGCTGAATACAGCAGCAGAATGACTTCCCTGCTCCTGCTGGCCGCACTGTTCCTGATACTGGCCAACTTCTGAATCGCTTCATGGTCTGGTTAGCAAAGCTAACAGGGAGGAGCTGTCTTTTTGCTTCAAATGCATTTTCAGTGCCTGACCGAGACACTGGAAGATACTCACAAGGTGAGTACTTCTCACTCAAAGATGCTGCCACTCAAAGATGCTGGCAGAGAAGTGGCTTCACTTTCAAGGAAGTTTCCCTTGTGCTCTCTTGTCCCTGTTTCATAGTTGCAGAAACTGAGTGATTAAGAGACTCAGACCTGTTCCATTTAACAAGCTCAGTTTTAACTCAAGAGTACACATGTCATCAGATCTCTTATAAACAGATCACTTGATCACTTCTTGCTGGTAGAGGTTTCTCCTTAGGAAGTTTTGGTTATAAAATCATGTTGGTTGGAAAAGATTTTGAAGATCATCAAGTCTAACCATTAACCTAACACAGACAAACCCACCACTAAACCACATCCCTCAGTACCGCCCCTTCCCCTGTCCCTTCCATCACACTTCAGCACCACACATACATGACTTTTAAATTAATCCAGGGAGGGTGACTACACCACATCCCTTGGCAGTCTGCTCCAGGGCTTGACAGCCCTTTCTGTGTAGAGTTTTTGCCTGATACCCAACCTAATCTTCAACATGGCATAAGTTGAGGCTGTTTCCTCTTCTCAGGACACTGCTTCTAGACAGGAACCATATTTTCCTGAGTTTGGTGTTTGAGTCCTTTTAAGGTGCCCTCAAGAATGTGGATGTGCTTCATAGAATCTTAGAATTGTCAGGGTTGGAAGGGACCTCAAGGATCATCTGGTTCCAGCCTCCCTGCCATGGACAGGGACTCCTCACACCAGACCAGGTTGCTCAGAGCCACATCCAGCCTGGCCTTAAAAACCTCCATGGATGAGGCTTCCACCACCTCCCTGGGCAACCACTTCCAGTGTCTCACCACCCTCATGGTGAAGAATTTCTTCCTAACATCCAATCTGAACTTACCCATATCTATTTTTGCTCCATGCATCACTCAAGTGATGCTCATAATCTGTCTCAGCATCAGTTTGGAACAACTCTGTAACCCAGCCACTCAAAGCAAAACAAAGCCTGGCACCAAGTAATTGAGGTGATGTTTCTTGAGGGTCTTAATGTTTATCCATTTGGATCCCAGGACCAAGGCTATAATGAGAGACCAAACCATGCCTCAGTATGCTCTGTCACTGGCAGTGTGGACTTGAAAGACATGGCACTTTGGGACAAGAGTCATAAAATCATTAAGGTTGGAAAAGGCCTCAGATCATCAGCCCAACACCACCATGCCCACTAAACCATGTCCCAGAGTTCTTTGAACACTTCTGGACATGGACTCCACCACCTCCCTGGGCAGCCTGTTCCAAAGCCTGACCACTCTTTTAGTAAAAAAAGCCCAACTCTCCTAATACTCAATCTGAACCTCCCCTGGTGTAACTTGAGGCCATTTCCTCTTATCCTTCCACTTTTAACCTGGGAGAAGAGACCAACACCTCCTTTCAGGTAGTTGTAGAAATCAATAAGGTGTCCCTTCAGCCTTCTCTACCATCAAAATCACAGAATGTTAGGGGCTGGAAGGGTCCTCAAGAGATCATCCAGTCCAACCCCCCTGCCAGAGCAGGATCACCTAGAGCAGATCACACAGGAATACATCCGCATGGGTCTTGAATATCTCCCAAGAGGGAGACTCCACAACCACCCTGGGCAGCCTGTTCCAGTCTTCTGTCACCCTCACCGTGAAAAAAATCTTCCTCCTGTTTCTATGGAACTTCCTATGCCTCAGCTTCCACCCAGTGCCCCTTGTCCTAGGATTGGGCATCACCCAGCAGAGCCTGGCTCCATTCTCTTGTCACTCACCCTGCACATCTTTATCAACATGAATGAGGTCACCCCTCAGGCTCCTCCTCTCCAAGCTAAAGAGCCTCAGCTCCCTCAGTCTTTCCTCATAAGGAAGATGTTCTACTCCATCATTTTCATGGCTCTGTGCTGGACTCTCTCAAGCAGTTCCCTGAGGCCCTTCTTGAACTGAGGGGCCCAGAACTGGATGCAACATTCCAGACGTGGCCTCACCAGGTCAGAGTAGAGAGAGAAGAACCTCTCTCAACCTACTGACCACAGCCCTTCTACTACACCCCTAGGATACCATTGGCTTTCTTGGCTGCAAGAGCACTTTGCTGGCTCATGGTCAACCTTCCATCCACTTCCCCTTCACTTCTCTCCATCAGGTGAGTCCCCAGCCTATCCTGGTACATGGGATACTGAAGCCCTGACTATTTAAAGTTCACATTCATTTAAAACACACACCCCAGGGAGACAGAAATACCAAGGGCTGTGAGGAATGGAAGCTGAGCTCAGATTCTTCTGTGTCTGGACACATGGTGACTTGGATGCTTGCCATGGGTGGCTTGGCCCACAGCAGCCATTTCTGGACTGTCAGTGGCAGGGAAAGCAGGGTCCCACACATGGTGACAACCCCCCTGCCATTACAGGCCAGCCCTTCAGTTTATTTGTGGGTTGTTATCACACTATTTATAGCTGGCACGGATTTCTAACCCTGCAGATCTGCTCATGCATGGCAGGCATCACCACTTCCAGAGTCCTTGGTGAGCCAGGGATGCTTGAAGTGTGACATCTACAAGGACAAAAGAAGAGAAGGTCTGACACAGAAAAGAGATAGAGAGGGCAGGCAGAGCAGAAGATACCTCGGGATTATCACTGGGAGTATTATTCTCTGCATGATTCCTGCCTCATGGGGTTTACAGTCTGCTTGTTTGTGACAGGAAGCACAGATCACAGAATGGTAGAGGTTTGAAGGGACCTCTGGAGTTCACCTAGTCCAAACTCTCTGCTAAAGCAGGGTCACCTGGAGAGAGCAAGGTGCACAGGATTGGGTCCAAGTGGGTTTTGAAAATTCATAGAGAAAGAGACTCCACAACTTCTCTGGGCAGCCTGTCCCAGTGCTCTGTCACCCTCAGGGCAAAGATTTGCTGTATGTTCAAATGGAAATGCCTGTCTCTCAGTTTTTGCCCATTGTCCCTTGTCCTGTCACTGGGCACTGAAAAGAGTCTGATGCTGCTTAGCTATTGATCAACCTTGAGAACCCTTCTCAGACTGCTCTTCTCTGGGCTAAACAGCCCCATGTGTCTCAGCCTTTCCCCCTCACAGAGATGCTCCAGGCCCCTCAGCATCTTTGTTGCTTCTGCTGGACTCTCTTGAACTGGGGAGCCCAGATCTGAACCCAGTACTCCAGATCTGGCCCCACTAGGGCCACAGGAGGTTCTCCCTTTAACCTGCTGGTCGTACTCTGCTTGATTGTACCCTGTAAGACCATTAGCCCCTTGGCCACCAGGGCACATTGGTCAGCTCATGGTGAACTTGTTTTCTGCTGGCAGCCCCAGGTCCTTCTCTACAGAGCTGCTTTCCAACAGGTCAGCCCCTAGCCTGTACTGGTGCAGGGGGGTGTTCCTCTCTAAATGCAGGACTCTACACTTGCCCTTGTTGAACTCTGTGAGGTTTCCTTGGATGACCCCCAGGGCCTTTTCTTTATTCCACTATTCTTCAGTCTCGTGGCTTCTTATTTTATGCTGTACTTCTTGTCTCTCTAATTCTGCAGCTTTTGGAGTTTTGGTCCCATGGAAGAACCCTCCCTTGGTCACAGGTGTAGAAAACAGAGTCACCTTTTCATTCCAGATACAGCTGATCTTTCTGCAGCACTGGGCTATTTGGTAGGACTTGCTGTCCCAAGCATGCTCTCCATGTCCCACGCTGAGCAGCTGCACCCCAGGCACCAAGTGAAGGCCTGGCCATCAGCATCTGTCACTGCTGGCTGCTGTCCCAATTTCTCCCTCCTTCTTATAGCACAGCAGCTGTGAAGTGCATTGCTCAGAAATGTCTATAATTAGGGTCCAGCACTGCCTTCTGATGAATAAACCTTTATTAGAATAAACCAAACCAGGTTGGAAGAGACCTTCAAGATCATCGTGTCCAACCCATCAACCAATCCAACCCACCCAAACAGCTAACCCATGGCACCAAGCACCCCATCAAGTCTCCTTCTGAACACCTTCAATGACGGCGACTCCACCACCTCCCCGGGCAACCCATTCCATAGCGCAATCACTCTTTCTGTATAGAACTTCTTCCTAACATCCAACCTGAACCTCCCCTGGCGCAGCTTGAGACTATGTCCTCTTGTTCTGGTACTGGGTGCCTGGGAGAAGAGACCATCATCAGCCTGTCTACAACCTCCCTTCAGGTAGTTGTAGAGAGTGATAAGGTCACCCCTAAGTCTCCTCTTCTCCAGGCTAAGCAGCCCCAGCTCCCTCAGCCTCTCCTCATAGGGCTTGTGTTCCAAACCCCTCACCAACTTTGTTGCTCTTCTCTGGACTCGTTCCAGCAAGTCAACATCCTTCCTAAACTGAGGGGCCCAGAACTGGACACAGTACTCGAGGTGTGGCCTAACCAGTGCAGTGTACAGGGGCAGAATGACCTCCCTGCTCCTGCTGGCCACACTGTTCTTGATGCAGGCCAGCATGCCATTGGCCCTCTTGGCTGCCTGGGCACACTGCAGGCTCATGTTAAGCCTACCATCAACCAGCACCCCCAGATCCCTCTCTGCCTGGCTGCTCTCTAGCCACTCTGACCCCAGCCTGTAGCACTGCATGGGGTTGTTGTGGCCAATGTGCAGAACCCGGCATTTGGATGTGTTAAATCTCATGCCGTTGGATTCTGCCCATCTGTCCAGCCTGTCCAGGTCTCTCTGCAGAGCCTCTCTACCCTCCAGCAGATCAACTCTTGCCCCCAGCTTGGTGTCGTCAGCAAATTTACTGATGATGGACTCAATGCCCTCATCCAGATCATCAATAAAGATGTTAAAGAGCACAGGGCCCAGCACTGATCCTTGGGGCGCACCACTAGTGACTGGTTGCCAGCTGGATGTGGCACCATTCACCACCACTCTCTGGGCTCGGCCCTCCAGCCAGTTCCTAACCCATCGCAGTGTGCTCCCGTCCAAGCCATGGGCTGACAGCTTGGCCAGCAGTTTGCTATGGGGGACGGTGTCAAAGGCCTTGCTGAGGTCCAGGTAGACTACATCAACAGGCCTCCCCACATCCACCAGGCGGGTCACCTGATCATAGAAGGAGATCAGGTTGGTCAGGCAGGACCTGCCCTTCCTAAATCCATGCTGGCTAGGCCTGATCCCTTGGCCATCCTGTAAGTGTTGTGTTATTGAACTCAGGATGACCTGTTCCATGATCTTGCCTGGCACTGAGGTCAGGCTGACAGGCCTGTAATTCCCTGGCTCATCCAACCGGCCCTTCTTATGGATGGGCACCACGTTGGCCAGCTTCCAGTCCTCTGGGACCTCGCCAGTGAGCCAGGACTGCTGGAAAATTATGGAGAGTGGCTTGGCCAGCTCATCTGCCAGCTCTCTCAGCACCCTAGGATGAATCCCATCTGGTCCCATGGACTTGTGGGGATCCAAGCTGCTAAGGAGAGTTCCAACTACCGCCTCATGGAACATAGGGAAACTGTGCAGCTCCCTGGCTCCTTCTGCTAGCTCTGCAGACCAGCTGTCAGGAAGACGTTCTGCCCTTCTAGTAAAAATTGAGGCAAAGAAGGTGTTAAGTATCTCTGCCTTTTCCTTATCCTTGGTTACAATGTTCCCCTCCGTATCCACCAAGGAGTGGAGGTTTTCCTTCCCCTTCCTCTTACTATTAATGTATTTATAGAAGGACTTTTTGTTGTCCTTCACAGTAGAGGCCAGTTTAAGTTCCAAGTGTGCTTTTGCCTCCCTAATTCTCTTCCTACAAGACCTAGCAACATCCTTAAACATTCTGTGGGTTGCCTCCCCTCGCTTCCAAAGGTGATACACCCTCTTTTTTTCCCTCAGTTCCATTAAAAGTTCATGAACCATCCAGGCTGGCCGTCTGCCCCGGCGGCTCATCTTCTGGCACATTGGCACAGCCTGTCCCTGAGCCTTCAACAATTCTTCATTGAAGTAGGTCCAGCTCTCCTGGACCCCTTTGTTTTTAAGGACTTTATCCCAAGGAACCCTCTGAATTAGTTCCTTGAGTAACCCAAAGTCTGCCCTCCGGAAGTCCAGAGTGGAGGTCTTCTTGCCGCCCCTCTTGGCTTGACCAAAAACCGAGAATTCAATTATCTCGTGGTCACTGGACCCCAAACACCCTCCGACCACCACATCGCCCACCAGTCCTTCCCTGTTGGTGAAGAGGAGGTCAAGCATAGCCTTGCCCCTGGTAGGCTCTCGCAGCACCTGGGATAAGAAGCTGTCCTCCATGCATTCTAAAAACCTTCTAGACTGTCTCCTCTCTGCCGTGTTGAGTTCCCAGCAGATGTCAGGCAGGTTGAAGTCACCCACGAGAACAAGGTCCGGAGATCTTGAGACAGCCCTAAGCTGCCTATAGAATGCTTCGTCAACATCTTCCTCCTGGTTGGGTGGTCTATAACAGACTCCAACCAGGGTGTCTGCCCTGCCGGTCTTCCCTCTAACATCTGAACCAAAAAGGCCACTGAACACTGAGCTGGGGCCAGCAAATTAAAGATTCACATCCTGTAGGCTTGTGCTGCTCAGTTTTACTGCTTTGCCCCCATCCTCATTACCACAGAATTGTCAAATCATAGAATCATTTTGGTTGGAGGAGATCATAGAATCATGCATTAAGTTGGAAGTGACCCTCAAATGTCATTTTGTCCAATCCCCCTGCAGTAAGCAGTAACATCTTTAATTAGATCAGTTGGCTCACAGACCCATCTAATTTGACCTTAAATGTGTCCAGGGATGGGGCCTCCGCCACCTCTCTGGGCAACCTCTTCCAGTATTTCACTATCTTCTCCGTAAAGAGCTTCTTCCTGAGGTCCAAACTAACTCTACCCTGCTCTACTTTGAAACCATTGCCTCTTATCCTATCACTACAAGCCCTTCTAAATAGTCCTCTTCAGCCTTCCTCTAGGTCCCCTTCAGATATTGCAATGCTGCCCATTAGGGCTCCTCTGAACAGCCCCGACTCTGAATCACAGAATCACAGAATGGTCTGGGTTGAATGGGACCTCCAAAGGTCATACAGTCCAACCCCCTCTGCAGTCAGCAGGGGCATCCTCAACTAGATCAGGTTGCCCAGAGCCCTAATGAGCCTCACCTTGAATATCTCCATGGATGGGACCTCAACTATCTCCCAACTGCCACAGCCTGTGCTGGTAGGAAAGGTGCTCCAGTCCTCGAACATTTTTGTGGCCTCCTTTGGACCTCCTCAATCAGGTCCCTATCCTTGTGTTGAGGCCTCCAGAGCTGGACACAGTACTCCAGGTGAGGTCTCATCAGAGCAGAGCTGAGTGGAAGAATCACCTCTCTCAGTCTGCTGGCCACTCTTCTTTTGATGCAACCCAGGATGCCATTGGCTTTCTGGCCTGCAAGTGTATGCTGTTGACTCATGTCCAGCTTCTTTTCATCAGTACCCACAAGGCCTTTTCTGCAACCTAAAAAGTCCCTCCCCAGCTTTCTTGTAGCACCCTTCAGATACTGGAAGGCCACAATAATGTCTCCTCAGAGCCTTCTCTTCTCCAGACTGAACAACCCAAACTCCCTCAGTCTGTCTCCATAGCAGAGGAGCTCCAGCACGCTGATCATCCTCATGGCCCTTCTCTGGACACCTTCCAGCATGTCCAGATCTTTCTTGTAATAAGGGCTTCAGAACTGGATGCAGCAGTCCAGGTGGGCTTTCACCAGAATGGAGCAGAGGGAGAGAATTACCTCCCTTACCCTGCTGGCTATGCTTCTCTTGATGCAGCCCAGGATGTGTCAAGTCCAACCATTAATCCAGCACTGCCAGGTTACAGAAACCAATGGAAGGAACCCTGGATCCAAAGGGATCATAGCTGAGCTGTTGTTTCCAGCATGATGTTCCCATATAGCCAAGGGGCTTTAAGTCCTGGAGTTGTGTAAGATCCTTAACGGCTGGAGTAGGTCTTTATTGCTACATTTTGGGTTGATTATTTGCACTTCCCTGCCTGCCATGGAAAACTAATTTGCATCTTGACTAACAACAGCTGTTTGCTACTGTTGATGAGTTTCAGTCATCTGTAAGCTCTGCCAACAGCATCACATTTTATATCACAATATCAGAGTATATTAGAGGTTGGAAGGGACCTACAAAGATCATTGAGTCCAACTCTCCTGCCAAAGCAGGATCACTTAGGGTAGTCTGCACAGGAATACATCCAGGTGGGTTTTGAAAGTCTCCAGAGAAGGAGAC
The DNA here is from genome assembly GCF_026170545.1 of Melanerpes formicivorus. Classification (NCBI taxonomy): domain Eukaryota; kingdom Metazoa; phylum Chordata; class Aves; order Piciformes; family Picidae; genus Melanerpes; species Melanerpes formicivorus. The sequence continues at coordinate 33,732,045 of NW_027142353.1, read as the reverse complement.
TCCACAACCTCTCTGGGCAGCCTATTCCACTGCACTTTCACCCTCACTGTGAAGAAGTTTCTCCTCATGTTGAAGTGAAACCTTCTGAGTTCAAGTTTGTTTCCATTGGTCCTTGGTTTATTACTGTGCACCACCAAAAAGAGCTTGCCCCCCTCCACTTGGCACCCACCTATCAGATATTGATAGACATTGATCAGATCCCCTCTCAGTCTTCTCCAGACTAAACAGCCCCAGGGCTCTCAGTCTCTCTTCACAGGGCAGATGCTCAAGTACCCTAAGCATCCTCGTGGTCTCCTTTGGACTCTCTCCAGCAGGTCTCTGTCTCTCTTCAACCGGGGAGCCCAAAACTGGGCACAGGATTGCAGCTGTGGTCTCACTAAGGCAGAGCGGAGTAGAGGAGGAGAAGAACCTTCCTGGCCCTGCTGGCCATACTTTTCTTGCTGCACCCCAGGATCCCATTGGCTCTCTTGGCCACAAGCATATTGCTGCCCATTAGGACTCCAAGGTCTTTCTCCATGTGTCATGAGTCTGGATTTCCAACTAGGAAATCCAACAGATTATCTTTTGCCCTGAGTAATGGCACATGCCTGTCCCATGCAGAACTTTCTGTCCACCAGCACTCCAAGGTCTTTCTCTATGGAGCTGCTTTCCAGCAGGGCAGCTCCTACCCTGTCCTGGTGCCTGCTGTTATTCCTCCCCACATGCGGGACCCTGCACTTGTCCTTATTGAACTTCATGAAGTTTGCCTGCACCCAGCTCTCAGCCTGTGCATTTTCCAATATGAGTCACCCCCAAGAGCCTTTCCAGCCACCACAGTATCAGAAAATCTGCTGTAGAAACAGAGAACACCAAACAACTCACATGAATTCAGTTTCCCTAACTAAAACTTGTTTAATGTTTTGTCTTCAGGAAGCTCTGAGCAGTTTTTTGGGAAAGCAGAAGGAGCTTGTTGAAGGAAGTCTGTGGCCATGGTGTTGAGGTGCCTCCATTTTTTCTCCTGATGTCCTCAACCCCCAGTTTTGGAACAAACTCTTTATGTCCCTTTTCAGTAGTGTCCTGTGACAGGACAAGGGCCAACAGGTATAAAGAGGAACACAGGAGGCTCCACCTCAACATGAAGGCACGTTATCTCTCCTGAGCAAAGCAGAACAGCCAAGATCAGAAGAGAAGAGAAAAGGAATGGAAATGGAACTGTGAAGTGTGAAGAATTGTTATGATACAGCTCCTCTTATACACAGACATTTATCCAATGAATTTGTTTACAATAATCTTTTGTTTTCCTTTTTACACCCAATAGTGATTTATTCATATTTTTCTACTTTTCTGCTTGAAATCTGCAGCTAAATTTTAGAGGCATAGCCTAAAACCACCACACTGGAACAGGTTGCCCAGGGAGGTGGTTGGGGCCCCATCCTTGGAGATATTCAAGGTGAAGCTCAACAGGGCCCTGGGCAATCTGATCTAGTTGAGGATGTCTCTTCTCCCAGGCAACCAGCACCAGAAAAAGAGGACATAGTCTCAAGCTGCACCAGGGGAAGTTTAGGCTCAAGGGGAAGAGAAAGTTCTTCACAGAGAGAGTTGTTAGCCATTGCAATGTGCTGCCCAGGGAGATGGAGAAGTCACCATCCCTGGAGGTGTTCAAGAGGGGATTGGATGTGGCACTTGGTGCCATGGTTTAGTAGCCATGAGGTGTTGGGTGACAGATTGGACTTGATGATCCAGTGAGTTTGAATATCAGAGGAGAGGATAAGCTGGAGCACCTCTCCTATGGAGACAGGCTGAGTTGGGGCTGTTCAGTCTGGAGAAGAGAAGGCTCCCAGGTGACCGAATTGTGGCCTTCCAGTATCTGAAGAGGGCTACAGGAAGGCTGGGGAGGGACTTCTCAGGATCTCAGGTAGTGATAGGACTAGAGGGAATGGAATGAAGCTGGAGGTGGGGAGATTCAGGCTGGATGTGAGGAAGAAGTTCTTCACCATGAGAGTGGTGAAGCCCTGGAATGTGTTGTCCAGGGAGGTGGTTGAGGCCCCATCCCTGGAGGTGTTTAAGGCCAGGCTGGATGAGGCTCTGGCCAGCCTGATCTAGTGTGGGGTGTCTCTGCCCATGGCAGGGGGGTTGGAACTAGATGATCCTTGTGGTCCTTCCAACCCTGACTGATACTGTGATACTATGATCCTTGAGGTCTCTTCCAACCTTATTGATTCTATGATTCTAGGTCCCTGCTGACTGCAGAGGGGGTTGATCAAGATGACCCTTTGGAGGTCCCTTCCATCCTGGACCATTCTATGATTCTATGGTTTTATGATTATTTTGTTTTACAAATAGGCTGTGTTAGCCTCATACTTGTGAAGAGTTCCCATTTGGGGCTGTGCTATTTCCAGAGATGGAACATCCATCATTCCTGAAGGTACATGCAAGCTGACATTTTCTGTTGGACCAAAACATAATTAGATTTGCGCACACCAAGCACAAGGTTATCGACCACGGAAACAAAAAGACATCAGAAGAACAGGGAAGAACACCTGGGAGACACACCAATCCATCTAGGGACCAGCAGATACAAAACTTGAATAATAGATGGGCTAACATGATGCTGTCAGGCCCAATGTCCTGTTGGATTAAATCTATTTCATCAAACATCATCAAGGACACAGTGTCTCCTTTGCACATAGTTGGATGCACAATAAGCAAGGAAAAAGAAATCTGTGACTTGTAACACACTGCTGAGTTACTCTTAGTCCTCTGCATTTTGTTTGGTGTTTGTACTGACACAAAAATTTGGTCTCCCTGAAAGCCTCAGACTGACTCTGTAAATAACAACGTGGATTATTTGAGGGTGGTTGAGCCCTGAAACAGGTTCCCCAGGGAGGTTGTGGAGTCTCCTTCTCTGGAGACTTTCAAAAGCAGCCTGGATGTGATTGTATGCAACCTGCTCTGGGTTAGCAGGGGGTTGGACTCAATGATCTCCAGAGGATCACAGGATGTCAGGGGTTGGAAGGGACCCAAACAGATCATCAAGTCCCAACCCCCTGCCAGAGCAGGACCATAGAATCTAGTGCAGGTCACACAGGAGCACATCCAGGTGGGTCTTGAAAGTCTGCAGAGAAGAATACTCCACAACCTCTCTGGGGAGCCTGTTCTGGTGCTCTGTGACCCTTACAGTAAAGAAGTTGTTCCTCATGTCGAGGTGGAAGCTCCTGTGCTGCAGCATACATCCATTGCTCCTTTTCCTATCACAGGGAGCAAGTGAGCAGAGCCTGTCCCCTGCCTCCTGACACCCAGTCCTCAGATATTTATAAATATTTATTAAATCCCCTCTAAGTCTTCTCTTTTCCAGACTAAAATGTCCCAGGTCCCTCAGCCTCTCCTAACAAGGCAGTGCGCCTGTCCCCTAATCATCCTTGCAGCCCTCTGCTGGACCCTCTCCAGCAGATCCCTGTCCCTCTTGAACTGGGGAGCCCAGAACTGAATGCAGTACTCGAGACAAGGGAAAGGGAAGAGTAGAGTAGAGGTTCCCTTCCAAAACCCGTGGTTCTTTGTGATTCTCTCAGTGGGTCTGTGGCCATGAATATTGCACTCACTGCACAGTCCTAGCCTCAGGAAGGGGCAGCTCACGGACACCTGATGTAGTTGGAGATGTCTCTGCTCACTGCAGGAGGGTTGGAATAGATGGTCTTTAAAGTTCCCTTCAAATCCAAACCATTCTCTCATTTTATGACACATCTGCTGTCACGGCAAACCACAAGAAGAAAACCAACCTCAGACTAGTTCAGATTTCCGGAAGAGAAAGTGAGGTAGAAAAATCCCTCAGCAACTGCCCAAGGACTTTTCTGTCACATTTTAACTTTCCTGGAGAGCCAAAGGGAGGGATCCCTCTCTGTCTGTGTCCTGGTGTGTGACAGAGACCATGTACAAGTTCAGCACATCTTGGACAGGAAGAACTGGAAAGTAAATTGGAAGTATTGGGTGAGACAGTAATTCAATTTCTCCCCTCGGTTCAGTTAATGGCTTTCATTTAGAGGGTTCATGAAGCATCATTACTCTCCATTAAGCTGCTACAGGTAGACACAGACAGGTGGTAAACCTGTTGCCTCAAAGGTGTCTACTCAAACCATCTACCTGGAGACAAATCACTGAGCCTGCCTGTCAGAGGAACCTGTCAGGCACAGGGGTGAGAGCCTGAGAAAGTCCCCAGGGCTGGCTCCAGTGAACTCTTCTCATGGGAAGGAGGAGGTCTGCAAAATGCATAGGCTGAAGATGACTGTTCAGGAAAAGACATGCTGCAGTGTGAGGGTGGACAGAAATGCAGCCCATAAGTTTTGCTCTTCTAGTACAGGGAGTTGTAAGCCTGAAAATCCTCTGATTTTAAGTGCAGTGGCTGCAGGGAGATGGGCAAGAGTCTTTTAATCCAGGATGTTCTTCTGGTCCATGTTGGGGGTGTTTAAACAATGTCAGAAAATTAGAAGTTCTGCTAATCAGAGCCCCTGGCACCTCTTAAAACAGTGATGTCTCAGTGGAGTGGGCAAGAAATTTGGGTTCAGAAGACCTGGATCCTCACTGTCTTTCTACTACAGGCTACATGTGAAGAAATCACATGTGCTTTGCATGAAGGGTTTGTGAAGAAGTACAGCACACCTCTGCTCCTCTGCTTTGACATGGTGGAGATGGCCTGGGGCTAGGTACACTGTGAGCCAGCCTGGTAGACAAAAAGGTCACAGCTTTAAGTTTGATGTCTGGTCCCTCAGCTTCCCTCCTGCAGTTCCACCACCATAGCCCAGGGCTAGTGCAGGCTGTGTGGCAGAGGACCAAGGGACCACCAGGAAGCCTTTTCCTAGCGAGGATCTCTTAGGACATTGCTTGGGAGGCAAGAAAAGTTTTATCCAAGCTTTTCAAGACTCAGGAAAAGTAATCTGAAAAGGCTGATGTCATGTTCTCCCCACACACTGAAGAAGGCTTCCTGAATGGAGATGTTTCCTGTTCAGTTCTGCTGTGAGTTGCATTGTCCCACCCTATTTAGGAACTTTTTAACAACCCCTCCTTTTCCAGCATTGGATCATGTCTCCTGGATGGGGATTTGTCATTGCTGAGTTATCCTGGAGCAAGAAAATGTCAAAGAGCTCCAGAAGGCCTCGTGAAGTTATGGGGGTGTGTGTGTGGGGGGGTGTTTATCAACACAAGAAATAATGGATGCCTTGTATGGGCCCACAAAGCCAGGGTCAGAGATATGCAAAGCTAAATGAAGGAGAATTCAGGCTGGCTTTGCAGATGCAAGCACTAGAATGGTTTGTTTCAGATGTCTCCCAACTCTTTGTGGCTCTACAGCTGCTTGGAGGGGTTTGACAGAAAGCTCTTGGACATTCCTGAGAAATGAGAGATGCTGTGTGGACACAAAGAAAGGGTTATCCAAGGAGCTGAACTGGGCTGTGGGGATCACAGAGCAGGCAAAGCCATGTCAAGGGGGTGTCCTGTGCAGGATGAGTGCTCAGAGGGAGCTTGAAGAATTGCTGTTAGAAAGAATGCTTCCTATGGACACCCTTCTGCCATGGGGTCTCTGTTTCTTCTGTCTGTGGTCTGATGCATAGAGTAAGGAGGACAGCACAGTGATACTCAAGAGTGTGAGATGCAACAGTGAGATCCACCTTTAGAGGTTCACACATGCCTTGCAAGTGGCTCATTGAGAGTAAAACTCATCACCATCCCCAAAGTCTGGGTTAGCCTCTATGTCATGTACTGGGACCAACATGCAAGGAAGATATTGAGGTGATGGAGCAGGTCCAGAGACGGGCAAAAACCCTGGTGGTTGTTTTTGTCATCTGAGCAACAAAATTCCTGAAGACAGCATTCCCATGTCCATCACCAGCTGTTATTGCAAAGCAGGCTCCCCTGTTCAGGAGGGACTGGAATCTACTCAAGAGAGCGCAAGAGAGGGCTACCAGGATGATGAAGGGACAGGAGCACTGTCTTATGAGGAGAGGCTGAGAGCCCTGGGGGTGGTTAGTCTGGAGAGGAGAAGACTGAGAGGGAATCTGATCAATGTCTATAACTATCTGAGGGCTGGGGGTCAAGAGGGAGATGACAGGCTTGGCTCAGTTGCACCCTGTGATAGGACAAGAGGCAGTGGGTATAAACTGCAGCACAGGAGGAACCACCGCAACATGAGGAGGAACTTATTTATCGTAAGGGTCACAGAGCACTGGAACAGGCTGCCCAGAGGGGTTGTGGAGTCTCCTTCTATGCAGACTTTCAAGACCCATCTGTATGTGTTCCTATGTGAACTGTGCTAGATTCTATGGTCCTGCTCTGGCACAAAGAGTTGGACTCAATGATCTTCGGAGGTCCCTTCTAACCCTAACATCCTGTGATCCTGTGAGGCCTCACCAAGGTATCACACAGTATCACCAAGGTTGGAAGAGACCTCAAGGATCATCAAGTCCAACCTATCAACACAGACCTCATGACTAGACCATGGCACCAAGTGCCACATCCAATCTCCTCTTGAACACCTCCAGGGACAGTGACTCCACCACCTCCCTGGGCAGCACATTCCAATGGCGAATGACTCTCTCAGTGAAGAACTTTCTCCTCATCTCAAGTCTAAACTTCCCCTGGTGCAGCTTGAGACTGTGTCCTCTTGTTCTGGTGCTGGTTGCCTGAGAGAAGAGACAAACCCCTTCCTGGTTACAACCTCCCTTCAGGTAGTTGTAGAGGGCAATGAGGTCACCCCTGAGCCTCCTCTTCTCCCGGCTAAACAATCCCAGCTCCCTCAGCCTCTCCTCACAGGGCTGTTCTCAAGGCCTCTCCCCAGCCTTGTTGCCCTTCTCTGGACATGTTCAAGTGTTTCGATGTCCTTCCTAAACTGAGGGGCCCAGAACTGGACACAGGACTCAAGGTGTGGCCTAACCAGTGCAGAGTACAGGGCACAATGTCTTCCCTGCTCCTGCTGGCCACACTATTCCTAATGCAGGCCAGGTAGAGTAGTGGGGGGAAAGAACCTCTCTCAACCTACTACTCACAAGCCTTCTAATCCACCCCAGATTGGCATTGGCCTTCTTGGGCACAAGAGTACATTGCACGTTAGAAAAAAATGGCTCTTACCCAAAATGAGGAAGCAACTCTGCAAACTCCTATATTTGAATTAACCTGTTAAGAAGTTAACATTAGTTACCTGTCATTTTGGAACTGGTGACAAGATCTCACACTGTTTCTGTGCTTTTTCTCCTCACCCATATTCATTATAATAAGGCTCCAAGGAGACTTTATTGTGGCCTTCCAGTGTCTGAAGGGGGCTGCAAGAAAGATGGGAGGGACTTTTTATGGTGTCAGGGAGTGATAGGACTGGGGGGAATGGAACAAAACTAATGGGGAGTTTCAGATTGGATGTTAGGAAGAAGTTCTTCCCCATGAGGGTGGTGAGACACTGGCACAGGTTGCCCAGGGAAGTGGTAGAAGCCTCATGGCTGGAGGTTTTTAAGGCCAGGCTGGATGTGGCTGTGAGCAACCTACTGTAGTGTGAGGTGTCCCTACCCAGTGTCAGGGAGGTTGGAACTAGCTGATCCTTGAGATCCCTTTCAACCCTAACAATTCTATGATTCTATAACTCACAATGAAGGATCCCTCTAACATGTGGTGCTCTGAGCTCTGGGATTGCAAAACCTCCCTTCCTATGGGTCCATACCTTGTGCCTGATTCTCTAAGGTCTAGTTGAATCACAGAACCAACCAGGTTGGAAGAGACCTCCAAGATCATCAAGTCCAACATATAAAGTTGAAGTTTTCCTGCAGACTTTCTTTCTGTACAAACAGTAAAGGTTGTCTCCATTGACTAACAACAGAAAATCTTTTGCTTCAGAATAACTGAGGTCTTTGCCTTTCTGTGAAGAGTGATCCAAATTGGACAACCTATTTCAAACTACCTGGGGAAAATAGAAGGCAGGCTGGTTAGGCAAGCAGAGCCACTTTCAGTGTGGCAATCACAAAGGCACAGGACTCATTTCCCTAGGAATCCAGGGCAAGCAAAGCTTTCATTGTTTTTGATTATGTCCTGCTGTGCATTGCCATCTTTAGACTGCAAACATCAAAAACTCCACTGCTGTAGTAGCCACATGTGGCATCTGATGTTGAACAGGAGGAGATGAAATCCCCAGTAACTAGGGACCTATTTCTATCCAAACTTCCCAGGCAATAACACTTGAAAAGTGCTATACAAAATGCACAAAATAATGAGAAATCTGCAAAGCCATTTTCCACAATTTCATTTCAAATCCCCCCTAACAGCTGCTATCACACCTTGAAACTTTGTTCTCATTTCAGTGCAGAACAAAATAAGCATTGAATAAGGACCATATTATGGCCTGAATTAATCTGAAGTTGTTTGCATTGAGGAGTCTCCCTGGGGTGGGGGAACAGCACCATGAACTGAAAAAAATAAGACTAGCAGGTGTTTACAAAGGCCTGCAGTGATGGGACAAGGGGCAATGACTTCAAACTGGAGAAGAGGGGGTTTAGATTGCATGGTAGAAACACTTTGTTTACCATGAGGGTGGTGGAATGCTGGAACAGGTTGCCCAGGGAGGTGGCTGGGGCCCCATCCATGGAGATATTCAAGGTGAGGCTCTTTAGGGCTCTGGGCAACCTGATCTAGTTGAGGATGTCCCTCCTGACTGTAGAGGGGGTTGGACTGGATGACCTTTGGGGGACCCCTCCAACCCAGACCATTCTGTGATATTGTGTGATTCTATGATGCAACCAACTAGATGGTCACATTTCATAACATTGTCCCTAGACAGCCCCACAAGAATCACTGTGCAACCTGGCAGGCTGAAAGGCGCTGGCAGCATTGTAGAGGACAACTGCTAAAAGGGGTAGCAAGGTAGCAAAAAATAACGTGATGGGGAGTCCTTCTTTGGAAAGAAGAGATGCTACAGAGGGATGTATTTCAGTCTTGGGACATGAAAGTTTGCTTGCCACCAACAGTTGTGTTATGAACTTTTTAGTCCCCCAGGTGCTTTTACACCTTCCATAGCTGAAACCAAGAGAGAAGTCATTCCTTATCCACAGAAATGCAGAGACATTTCCCTTGAGTGCCACATTAATAGGAAGAACCAGTGGAGAGCTCTTGAAAAGCACAACTGATAGAATATATTTGCTGTAGCAGCTCAGATCTTGCCTCTACCAGTGGTGAAGGGATGGGTTTCACACCTTTCCTGGAGCATTGATGGGCTGAAATGGGAAAGTCAAGTCAGGTCATCACAGACTGACCTGTTTAGGGCTGAAAGGAGAGCTGAAGGAGGTCCTGTTCACATAGAAAGGGGTTGAGGGAAATAACATGGATCCATCTTGCACAAAAAAACCCACAACCAAGGCAGCGGGGAAGTCTTAAAGACATGAAAGCAGCACCCACACAGCTGTGGTGCTGAGGGACTTGGTTTGGTAGCGACCTGGCAGTATTGGGCTAATGGATGGACTTGATGATCTTGAAGGTAAGTTTCTTCCAAACAAAATGATTCTATGATTCTAATTCTAATCTAGAAGCATGAGGAATCACAGAATTGTTAGGGTTGGAAGGGACCTCAAGGATCATAGAATCACAGAATTGTTAGGGTTGGAAGAGACCAAGGTTTCAAGCCCCCTGTCACAGACAGGTACACCTCACACTAGATCAGGTTGCTCAGAGCCACATCCAGCTTGGCATTAAAAATCTTGAGTCATTCTGTGTCTCAGCAGTTATGTCTGAAAACTCTGCCAAAATGAAACAGTGTGGGAAGATGTGACCTTAATGTCTCTAGAGAAGAAGACTCCACAACCTCTCTGGGAAGCCTGGCCCAGCACTCTGTCATCCACAAAGTAAAAAAGTTTTTGTTATGTTTAGGTTTGTTATGTTATGTTTGTAAAGCCCTTCTCATTTTGAAGTATGAACTACACTGGGGAGTCAAACTCATAAAGAAAGGCAACAATTATCAAAATCATTGCTACATCTTGCTAACCACAGATTCATCCTTCCAGGTCTTGGTAATTCCCCACTAGGATTACATCTTTCCACAGTATTTTGGCAGAGTTTTCAGACACAACTGCTGAGACACAGAATGACTGAAGGATTTTAAGGCCAGGCTGGATGTGGACCTGAGCAATCTGATCTAGTGTGGGGTGTCCCTGCCCATGGTAGGGGGGTTGGAACTAGATGATCCTTGGGGTCCCTTCTAACCCTGACAATTCTGTGATTCTGTGACCCATATTGGCTGGAACAACAGCACTGAGAGCATTACAGTCACCAGTTTTTATCCCAGCAAAACACATATAATGTCTTCATCTTATAGCAGTAATTTGGACCAAAAAGTTGTGTGAATCACAGGAATATGAAAACTTGGAATAAAATCATAGAATCATAGAATGTATTGGGCTGGGAGGGACCTTAAAGATCATCTAGTTCCACCCATGGGCAGGGGTACCTTCCACTAGCCTAGGTTGCTCAAGGCCCAGTCCAACCTTGTCTTCAACACTTCCAGGAAGGGGGCATGGAGAACCACCTTGGGCAACCTGCTCTAGTGTCACCACCCTCACTCTAAAGACATTTTTTTTTTCTAAAACCCAATCTAAATCTGCCCTCCTTAATTTTTAATTCATTCCCCTTCATCCTATCACAATAAGCCTTTGTAAAAAGTCCCTCTGCAGCCTTGCTGTACCCTTCAGGTACTGGAAGGCTTATAGTATAAGGTCTTCCAGGAGCCTTCTCTTCTCCAGACTGAACAGGCCCAACTCTCTCGGCTTTAGCCATCTGAACATCTTCATGGCCTCCTCTGGACCAGAATAGAATAGAGTAGAGCAGAGTAGAGTAGAGTAGAGTAGAGTAGAGTAGAGTAGAGTAGAGTAGAGTAGAGTAGAGTAGAATAGACCAGACCAGGTTGGAAGAGACCTTCAAGATCATTGTGTCCAACCCATCAACCAATTCAACCCACCTAAACAACTAAGCCATGGCACCAAGCACCCCATCAAGTCTCCTCCTGAACACCTCCAGTGATGGTGACTCCACCACCTCCCTGGGCAGCCCATTCCAATGTGCAATCACTCTCTCTGTATAGAGCTTCTTCCTAACATCCTGCCCAAACAGTTCAATGCCCTTCTTGTGCTGATTTTTTTTGCCTGGGTCGGTGTCCTCTCTCTGGTGTGTCAAGTCAAGAACCTGTAGAAAAAGGTGTCATGGATAAAGACAAAGTGAACATTTCCTGATAGTCTTTTTCAGCTGTTAGTATTAAGTTATTTGGAGACTTCCTGAGCTAGAGCTTGAATATAGTATGGCGATGATTGTCCCCTTGTACTCAGCTCTGGCGAGGCCACACCTCAATTTTGGGCGCCTCGATACACATGTGGAGGTGCTGGAGCTAGAGGAGGGCAACAAAGCTGTGAAGGGCCTGGAGAATAAATCTTATGAGGAATGACTGAAGGAGCTGGGGATGATTAGTCTGGAAAAGAGGATGCTGAGAGGAAACCTTATTGCTCTCTACATCTACCTGAGAGGACACTGCAGAGAGGCTGGTGCTGGTCTCTTCTCACAGGTAATTAGTGATAGAACAAGAGGGAATGGCCTCAGGCTGCCACTGAGTAGGTTTAGACTGGACAGTAGGAAAAATTTTTTCATGGCAAGAGTGGTCAGGCACTGGAATGTGCTGGGCAGGGAGGTGGTTGAGTCCCCAACCCTAGATGTTATCACAATATCACCAAGGTTGGAAGAGACCTCAAAGACCATTGAGTCCAACCTGTCTGTGTTTAAAGGTGGTTTGGATGTGGTGCTCAGGGATAAGGTTTAGGCATGAGCCTTGTAGAACTGGGTTATGGGTTGGACTTGGTGATCCTGAGGGTCTTTTCCAACCTGAATGTTTCTATGGTTCTGTGATAGGCTACACTTTCTGCACAGCTACCATGGACATATATTTTGTAGATGCCACCTAGAAGCAAGACACCTGATATCAGGAACTTCTTCAGAAGTTCCTTCATCAAAGAGTGAATAATCACAGAATCATAGAATTGTTTTGATTGGAAAAGACCTCTAAGAGCATCGAGTCCAACCATCAAGCCAACACCACCATGACCATTAAACCATGTCTCCAAGTGCGATGTCCACACATTTCTTGAACACATCCAAGAATGCTGACTCCACCACCTCTCTGAGCAGCCTATTCCAATGCCTGACCACTTTTCCTGCTCATGGATATGCAGAACTCAGGTAGATAAATTCACCTGCAGCTACCTACCTGAGAATTTTTTGGTAACTTGCCCTCCAAATGGTTCTTGTTATTTACATTTTTATTTTAGTTTCAAATCTGCTCCATGGGACTTGGCAAAAGCTTCTGCTGTGCTTTGTTTCCAAGGAAATATTAGGGTCAAACACAGCAACCAGAAGCTGCTGCTGTTGTTGTTGTTGTTGTTGTTATTATTATTATTATTATTATTATTATTATTATTATTATTATTATTATTATTATTATTATTTAGCAAATAACCCAAACCTTTGCTCTCCATCCAAGCCTCCCTCAGACTTTGAAGACTTTGGAGATCTAATCCCACAATGAAGCTTTGCAAACAATAATTCTCTTTAGAATGGGCCAAGCCACAAAGTTGAATCCTGCCATGCCAAACCTTTGCATGGATGTGAGCTCCAGTTCCTGCTTTGAGTTCCTATCTCTGTTATTTGTTATGGCTGTTACGCTGCTTCCCCTCCATAGCAAAATGCAGCAGAGCAAAACTGCTGAGGCTTTCTGATATCATCAGTGGTGTTAGTGCAGAACTGTATGCACTATTCTTGGTATCAACACATGCTGGGAGATGAAGGGATGAAGAGCAGCCCTACAGAGAAATACTTGGGGGAACTGGTGGGTGAAAAGCTGGACATGAGCTGGCAATGTGTGCCCATAGCCCAGAAGCCAACCAGGTCCTGGGCTGCATCCCCAGCAGCTTCTAGGGAGGGGATTCTGCACCTCTGTTCTCTGCCCCTCTGTGCTGAGACCCCATCTGCAGTACTGTATTCAGCTCTGGAGACCTCAGCATAAGAAAGACATGGACCTGTTGGAGCAGGTCCAGAGGAGGCCACAAAAGTGATGCAAGGGTTGGAACCCCAATCTGTGAGGTCAGGCTGAGAGAGTTGGGGTAGTTCAGCCTGGAGGAGAGAAGGCTGAAGGGAAATCTTATTGCAGTCTTTCAGCTCTTAAATGGGCCTAGAAGAAAGATGGGGACAGCAAGACCTGTAGCAACAGGACAGAGGGTAGTGGTTTTGAACTAAAAGACAGAGATTCAGATTAGAGAGAAGGAACAATTGTTCGCCACAGAGGGTGGCAGAATGCTGTCCTAGGTTGCCCAGAGAGGTGGCAGACACTCTATCCCTCAAAACATTCCAGGTCAGGTTGGACAGGGCCCTGAGCAAAGTGATATAATTCCAGATGTTCCCATCCCTGACATGGGTGTTGAGCTTGATGGCCTTTAAACATCCCTTCTGTCCCAAAGCATTCTGTGGTTCTATGACAAGGTACTCTGAGGCTTATTAGAAATACCTGGATAGTTATCCACTAAGGGTGGTGACAGAGACCTCTGAGATTTCACCTTTTTCCTCTCAGGCAAACTGCTTTGGATTTTCCTTTGTACAAAGAGCTCCATAACTCCTCTGCTTCATCTCTAGTCGCAATATCAGACATGAGGTAAACATACCCCATTTATATTCAGAAATTTGCTTGCTAGCTTCTTTTTAATTTTGGTTGGGTTTGTTTTGTTTTGGCTTTTCCCCTCCAGAATTGCACACTGAAAATTTAATGATCCTCTGCATATATTAGAGGCATTTGTGGAGGTCTGTGGTGCTTAAGAGTTCAGCATAAATGTTCTGTTTCATAACAAATTGCTGCAGAGGTTTATTCATAGATTCATAGAATGGTTTTAGCTGGAAGGGACCTTGAGGATCACCTAGTTCCAACCTCCCTGCTGCATGCAAGGACACTGTGCACTAGACCAGGTTGCCCAAGGCCAGATCCAGACAGGTCTTGAACTCAGGAGACTTGACAGGGTGCTTGGTTGCATGGTTTAGTTGATTGGGTGGTGCTGGAAGATAGGTTGGACACGATGATCTTCAAGGTCTCTTCCAACCTGGTCTGGTCTGGTCTGGTCTGGTCTATTCTATTCTATTCTATTCTATTCTATTCTATTCTATTCTATTCTATTCCATTCCTCCAGGGAGGGGGCATCCACAACCTCCCTGGGCAGCCTGTTCCAATGTCTCCCCACCCTCACTGCCAAGAATTTTGTCCTAATCTCCAGTCTCAATCCCTTTCATCCTATCACTACAAGCTTATGTAAAAAGTCCCTTCTTGGCTTTCTTGTAGGCCCCCTTCAGCTACTGGAAGGCTGCTCTAAGCAGCCTTGGAACCTTCTCTTCTTCAGGTTTAGCAGCCTCAACTTTCTCAGCCTGTCCCCACAAGGAGAGGTTCTCCAGCCCTCTGATTATCTTTGTGGCCTCCTCTGGACCTGCTCCAGCTACTCCATCCAGCCTGGCCTTAAAAACCTCCAGGAATGAGGATTCCACCACCTCCCTGGGCAACCTGTGCCAGTGTCTCACCATCCTCATGCTGAGGAACTTCTTCCTAACATCCAATCTAAAGCTAGCCATTAGTTTTGTTCCATTCCCTCTAGTCCTATCACTCCCTGATACCCTAAAAAGTCCCTCCCCAGCTTTCTTGTAGCCCCCTTCAGATACTGGAAGGTCACAATAAGGTCTCCTTGGAACCTTCTCCAGACTGAACAGCCCCAACTCTCTCAGTCTGTCCTTATAGGAGAGGAGCTCCAGCCCTCTGCTCACCATGGTGGCACTTCTCTGGACACCTTCCAGCACCTCCAGATCCTTCTTGTAATAGAGGCTCCAGAACTGGACACAGTACTCCAGGTGGGGTCTCACCAGAGCTGAGTAGAGGGGGAGGATCACCTCCCTTGACCTACTGGTCACACTTCTCCTGATGCAGCCCAGGATGCAGCCCTTCATTATTACACCTCATCCTTGCTTGGTATCAGGGGGCTCATTTCCCAGAACAAGATGTCTTCTACCCTGGAACAAAGCTTCAATGTTTGGACTCAATGATCTTAGAAGTCTTTTCCAACCAAAATGATTCTGTGACTCCTTGTGAGGAGATGGATACTGTGAAGAGAGACATCAACCCAGCTGGAGGGTTCAGCTCCAGGGGTAAGGGCTGAACAAGTTCTGTGCAGAACAGATGTTTTAATATGATCCTCTGTAAAGGTTAACTCACTGCTAAGCATGACCCTGTCTGTAGCTCTTGCTGGGAGCTCCTTTAGTATCAGCACAGATGGCCACTCAGGGGGATTATTTGTTTTTCTTCTATTTATGTTTTTCTGCCAGACAATGACATACTAGGGATTAGGACTCCTACCTTCAACTGGATGTTTATAACAAGCCAGTTCCAGCTAAACAAACTCTGGAGGAGACAGCCTGGAGGAGACTCTGGAGAGGACAGTCTTTCTTCCCCTCTCCCACAGCCTCAGGATGCTGGATCAAACAGTGCCATCCAGCACAGAGCAAGGTGTGAGAAACAGAGCACACCAGGCAGCCAACACTTGACATGAGCTGGCAATGTGTGCTGGCAGCCCAAAAAGCCAACCATGTCCTGGGCTGCATCAAAACATGGGTGGACATCAGGTCAAGGGAGGTGATTCTGCCTCTCCTACTCTGCTCTTGTGAGACACCACCTGGGGTACTGCATCCAGATCTGAAGCACCCAACACAAGAAGGACATGAATCTGTTGGAGGGCACCCAGAGGTGACCACAAAGATAATCAGAGGGCTGAAGCAAGTCCTACAATAATAGTCTGAGCAAGCTGTGACTGTTCAGCCTGGAGAAGAGAAAGCTCTGGGGACACCTTATAGCAGGCTTCCAGTTCCTGAAGGGCACCTACAAGAAAGCTGAGAAGGGACTTTTTACAAGGGCCTGTGGTGATAGTATAAGGGGCAAAGGTTTTAAACTACAGCAGAGGAGATTTAGATTGGACATCAGGAAGAAATTTTTTACTATGAGGTTGGTGAGACTCTGGAATGGGTTGCCCAGAAGAAGTTGTGGATTCCTCATCCCTGGAAGTGGTTAACACCAGGCTGGATGAGAGGCTTACAGCAACCTGATCAAGTAGGAGATGTCCCTGTCCATGGCAGGGGGTTTAAAACTTTCAGGTCCCTTCCAACTCAAGCCACGCTATGGTTCTCTGACGATGCTATGAACACCATCCTCCCCACCAGCCACTAGGTCTGAGCATCACTTTAATCATGGCTGAGGGCATTACCATTCCCTGGAGGAATGTGCTGGGTGTTTCTCAGGCATCATGCCTCATTAAATGTTTTTCTGGCATCACATCACAGCTGCAGGGTGTGGCAAGTGGGGGGCTGCAGCTGTGATGTGCTCCTTACAGAATCACAGAAACATTAAGTCTGGAAAAGACCCTCAGGATCACCAAGAACCCCACTCTACAAAGTTCACCCCTAAACCATAACACCAAACACCACATCCAAATGATCTTTAAACACATCCAGGGTTGGGGACACCTCCCAGACAGCACATTCCAGTGCCTGATTGCTCTTGATGGGACAAAAATGTTTCCTACTGTCCAGTCTAAACCTACCCAGTGGCAGCTTGAGCCATTCCCTCTTATTCTATCACTAATGACCTGTGAGAAGAGACCAGCAGCAGCCTCTCCACAATGGCCTTTCAGGTAGCTGTAGACAGCAATGAGGTCTCCCCTCAGAGTCCTCTTCTCCAAACTAACCATCCCCAGCTCCTTCAGTTGCTTTTCATTAGATTTATCCTCCAGGTCCTTCCCCAGCTTCCTTGTCCTCCTCTGCACTGGCTCCAGCAGCTCCACATCTCTCTTGTATTGAGGTGCCCAAAGCGGGACAAAATACTCGAGGTGTGGCCTCACCAGAGCTGAGGACTCTCAAGGCACATGGCTTGATAAGACCCAGTGATCATCTGAGCAGGAAAAAAGGGGGGAAAAACCCACTCAGAACAGCACAAAACCAGGAGTGGTTCTAGGCCTGGCATTTGGGGGAGTCATCTGAACTGTCTGCCATCCTCAGAAGTTCACCACAAAGAAATCTTAGTTAAAATAAGGCACTGAAACAAGTTCACCACACTTCTCTCCACAGCATCTCACTGCTTAATTGGAGGTGCAAAGCTCTTTTGGACAGCAGGCCTCTGAACATGAAAAGAAAGGCTGAGGGCAGTAAAATATGTTTTACCAGTACAGATTTCAGCTTGCTCTAAGGCTCAAAAAATCATACTGGTGACAGTTTAGTCCAGATGATGAACTGGCAAACCACACTTGCATGTTCTCCTTGGGAGAAAAGAAATCCCTTCTTTTATCATGTTCTGCTGTTTTATTTGCAAGATCTTGTGTCCTACAGAAACCTCTTCCCTGGAGGAAACCCTCCTGACAGGCTAGATGCTGATGCATAGTGTCTGATTCCCAGGGAGCTGACTTTGGTGGGAGGATTTAGGTAGGTAGAAAAGGCACTGCTGTGGTATGGGGAGGTGCACTGGGAGCTGAAGATTGTGTTAGGTTTGGGTTGTGATGGTGGAATATGGAGATGTCAGATATTGGAACAGGCTGCCCAGGGAGGTGGTGGAGCCACCATGCCTGGAGGTGTTCAAGAAATGTGCAGCCATGGCACCTGGGGACATGGTTTGGTGGCCATGGTGGTGTTGGGGTGATGGTTGGACTTGATAATAACCGTTGAGGTCTCTTCCAATCCAAACAACTCAATGATTCCATGATTCTTTGATTCCATGATTCTATGATTTCGGTGAGAAAGGGATTAGAGGGCAGCCTAAGGGCCAACCTACCCTGGCTGAGTTGATTTCCAACCTAACCAGTTGGCAAAGTGTGCAGTCTACTGGTGAGGGAAGGCTCTCTTGTGGGCTACATGAGGCTTCAAGCCTGTGTCATTTGTGTTGGCTCAGAGGTGACTAATAAAGAAAATAAAGTTTGTGGAAGAAAGACATGACACAAGCAAGCAGGGCAGTGAAGTGCAACCAGATGTCAGACTGTTTTGGTCTTCTCCTTGAAGAACCTTGTATGAAAAGCTGGCAATGTGAACTCACAGCCCTGAAGGCCACTCATGTCCTGGGCTGCATCCTCAGCAGCATGCCCAACAGGTCAAGAGAAGGGATTCTGCACCTCTGTGTTTCTCTGCTGAGACTCCACCTGCAGTGTTGCTCTAACTTTGCCCATGCTGGGGCCTTGGCAAAGCAAACAGCACCTGAGGATGGCAGCAGGAGCAGGCAATTTTGTGTGGGTGTTATTTTGCCCATGAAATTCAAGAAGAGCAAATGCAGGGCTCTGCCCCTGGGCTGGAACAATCCTCACTATCAGTACAGACTGGGGGAGGAGGGGATAGAATGCATCCCTGAGGAAAAGGACTTGGGGGTGGTGATGGATGAGAAGCTGGACATGAGCAGGCAGTGTGAGCTTGCAGCCCAGAAGGTCAATGGTAGCCTGGGCTTCATCAAAAGATGCATGGCCAGCAGATCCAGAGAGGTGATTCTGCTACTTTACTCTGCTCTGGGAAGACTTCACCTGGAGTACTGCATCCAACTCTGGAGCTGTCAACAAAATAGGAAGGACATGGAGCTGATGGAGAGGGTCCAGAGGAGGGCCACAAAAATGATCAGGGGGTTGGAGCAACTCTGCTATGAGGACAGGCTGAGGGTGTTCAGTCTGGAGGAGGCTCTGGGGCAACTTAATAGCAGCTTTCAAGTAACTGAAGGGTGCTACAAGGAGGCTGGAGAGAGACTGTTTACAAAGACCTGCAGTGACAGGACAAGGGGAAATACCTTCAAACTAGTGAAGAGCAGATTTAGATTGGGAATCAGGAAGAAGTTCTTTACTATGAGGGCAGTGGAACACTGGAACAGGTTGCTCAGGGAGGTGATTGAGGCCCCATCCCTGGAGATTTTCAAGGTGAGGCTTGACAGAGCCCTGGGCAACCTGATCTAGTTGAGGATGTCATAGAATCAATAAGGTTGGAAAACACCTCAAAGATCAAGTCCAACCTGTCACTCAAGACCTCATGACTACTAAACCATGGCACCAAGTGCCACATCCAGTCCCCTCTTGGACACCTCCAGCAATGGTGACTCCACCACCTCCCTGGGCAGCACATTCCAATGGCTAACAACTCTCTCTGTGAAGAACTTTCTCCTCACCTTGAGCCTAAACTTTCCCTGGCACATTTTGAGACTGGCTGATCTTTGGAGGTCCCTTCTGGCCTGGACCATTCTGTGATTCCATGTTTTTATGATTCTATGCAAGGAGGAAGAAGAAATTAGGATGAGGGATGGGAGGATGACCCTGCTAATTGATACACAATGGTTTGCTCAAGACTAACTCACATTCCCTTTTAAAGTCTTGCAGCCACACATCTTTACTGTGTGGGTGAAATTATTTGCCTCTGCTCTTACAAAAGGCAAGGGACAAAGCAGGAAACCCTGAAATGTGTTCTCCTGCGTGGAGCATGCTCCACCAGTTTGGACCTGCCTTGGTGTACTGTGAAGAACATGCTCACTACTCTTCTTGCATTGCACCCACATACATACCCTTCTCTGCTGCATTTCATCACACAGGAGCTTCAGAAACTAGAAAAGCCACCAGGAAGCTCCAAGAAGAGAGTTGGAAGCTGTTCCAGTCCCGGTCCAACACATGGAGCTGAGCTAATATATGAAATGTTAATTGTTACAATTAAACATATCCTTACATATTTTACTGTATTGACTTTCCTCTTGGCTCAGAAGAACTTCTCCTTGGCTTTTCCACTCCAAGGATAATGCTCAGAGGTTGGGGTAGGACTGGAAGCAGAGTTTGGTACTGCTGTGTCTGAGCATCTTCACTCCATCAGCTGCACACCTGATGGCCTATTTACACGGCTCCCTGACATCCTCTCTGCCAGTCAGCCAGACATGAAATCTTCCAGCAGATTCCTGTCTGAACAGCTTAGTGCTCGGGAAAAATAGCATCTGCTGCTCAACATGGGGTAAAACATGGCTTGCACTTATGTCCTTGCTGTGTCTCAGGGAAGAAGGAGAAGTGACAACTCTTTGTTGCACCTGCTGGATTAGCTACTTGGTACCGCAGTTGCTCGCAGTAATGCTGATCCAGATGCAGGCTTGGACACCTCCTGTGCTCCTTAAAACACAGGAAAAGGTAATCAAGGCTCTGGTGTCTTATTGTACAAAAGTATATGTTGTGCTGCAGATCACCTGCAGGAGGTAAAATGATAGAAGAATGAAGGCAGCAACTATATCCCTTTTTCACAGCATGAAACCTGCAGTGCCAGTAGAAAAAGGCAAGCTGCCCTCCCCATTGCCTTGCCCCTACTAAATCCATCTGAGAAGGAGGCAATCCTAGAACCTGAGGAAGTGATTTCTCACTACACCTCTCTATTTTGCCTGCCTTTGAACGCTGCAAGCCTCACAGAGACACTATGACTTTGATTTGAAAGGTCAAATGAGAAGTGACCTGGCCTCAGAATGAGATCAGATCACAGAATTACAGCGGGGGGGGGGGGGGGGGGGGGGCTGGAAGGGACCTCTGAAGATCATCTAGTTCAACACCTTTGCTAAAGCAGGGTCACCCAGAGCAGGTTGCACAGAATCACAATGTCCAGACAGGTTTGGAATCTCTCCAGAGAAGGAGACTCCACAACCTCTCTGGGCTGCCTGTTCTAGGGCTCCAGCACCTTCACAGCAAAGTTCTTCCTTATGAAGTTCCTTATGGAACTTTCTGTGCTCTAGTTGGTGCCTGAAGCCCCTTGTCTTATCACTGTGCACCACTGAAAAGAGTCTGGTCCCATCCCCTTGACCCTTGCCCTTCAGATACAGATAAGCATTGAGAACGTCTCCTGCGAGTCTTCTCTAGATCACATATCTGATGGGGAGCAACAGCCAGGAGCTATAAGAAGTCAGAAGCAGTTTGTCAGAGCCCAGGGCAGTTTAGGAAGTGGCTTTCCTGAGCCAATTCTGTTAAATCTTCTGCAGCTACCTCAGAATCACAGAATCACAGAAACATTCAGGTTGGAAAAGACCCTCAGGATCACCAAGGCCAACCAATAACCCTACTTTACAAGGTTCACCCCTATTCAATATCCCCAAGCATCACTTCCAAATGCATCCAGGGTTGGTGACTCAACCACCACCCTGCCCAGCACATTCCAATGCCTGAACACTCTTGCCATGAAAAAACTTTTCCTAATGTCCAGTCTAAACCTACCCAGTGGCAGCTTGAGGCCATTCCTCTTGTTCTATCACTAATTACCTGTGAGAAGAGCCCAGCAGCAGCCTCTCCACAATGGCCTTTCAGGTAGTTGTAGACAGCAATGAGGTCTCCCCTCAGCCTCTTCTCCAAACTAACCATTCCCAGCTCCTTCAGTCACTCTTCAACAGATTTATTCTCCAGGCCCTTCCCCAGCTATGTTGTCCTCCTCTGCACTGGCTCCAGTACCTTCACCTTTCTCTTGTATTGAGGTGTCCAAAACGGGACACAATACTCTAGGTGTGGCCTCACCAGAGCTAAGTACAAGGGGACAATCACCCCCCTGCTCCTGCTCTACAGGCCCTGCAGACATTCATGCAGCCTGATCTGGCCATAGGCAAGCCAGGGGAAGTGGTTCCTAGGGCAGCAGATTTGCTGTATCCCCAGACCCATGTGCTGCTCCTGCCTCTTTCTCCAATGGCTCTGAGCACAGCTTGCAGAGCTCTCAGCAGTGACTGCTTGTGCCTCATGTCTGCTGCTCATCCACATGAGCACTAGAAGGAACAGAGCATCACACAGGCAGCCTGAGAGGCTTATCATTATCAGCTTAGGAGATGTAGGGCTTCAGGGAATTTTAATCAGCAGAGACACTTTCACACCCAAAGAGACAGAGATATTATCAATTCCCTTAAATGGGCACCAGAAGATCCAAGCTGCAGCTCTGGGACTCTTCCTCTGTTCATCCTGGCTGAAATAATTGCTTTCTGAACCACACCAGTGCCATGCTGATCTTCAGCTGCTAATGGCTTGGCTTTTTAGCCACAGATGTGCTATGAAAGTTCAGTTTCTCTGAAGGGTTTCTTTCTCCACAAGGAGCATGCTGTTTATTTATCTCACCTCTCTGGAAGGGACCCTTCATGATGACCACTCTGAAAAGCTGGAGCAGGAGCAGGTTGCTGCTGTTTCAAAGAACTGGCTGACTTCTGGGTCAGTGCTTATTTTTTTTAGCAGTAGTTTTGATCTGTTTTTTCTCTTCTTTTAGAATCATAGAATTGTTAGGGTTGGAAATGAGCTCAGGGATCAGCTAGGTCCAACGCCCCTGCCATGGCCAGGGGCACCTCACACTACATCAGGTTTTTCACAGCCACACCCAGCCTGGCCTTAAAAACTTCCAGGCATGAGGCTTCCACCACCTCCATGGGCAACCTGTGCCAGTGTCTCACCACCCTCATGGGGAAGAACTTCTTCCTAACATCCAATCTGAATCTACATGTTTCTATTTTTGTTCCTTTCCCCGCAGTCCTATCACTCCCTGACACCCTGAAAACTCCCTCCCCAGCTTTCCTGTAGCCCCCTTCAGATACTGGAAGGCCACAAGAAGGTCTCCTCAGAACCTTCTCTTCTCCAGACTGAACAGCCCCAGCTCCCTCAGTCCTCATAGGAGAGGAGCTCCAACCCTCTGATCATCCTTGTGGCCCTTCTCTGGACACCTTCCAGCACCTCCAGATCCTTCCTGTGATAGAGGCTGCATAATTGCATGCAGTAGTCCATGTGAGGTCTCACCAGAGGGGAGCAGAGGGGGAGAATCACCTCGCTCGACCTGCTGGCTGTGCTTCTCTTGATGCAGCCCAGGATGTGATTAGCTTTCAGGGCTGCAAGTGCTCACTGCTGGCTCCTGTTGAGCTTCTCATCCACCAGCACCTCTAAGTCCTATTCTTCAGGGCTGCTCTCAAGCCAGTCCCTGCCCAGCCTGTATCAGTGCTTGGGATTGCCCTGACCCAGATGCAGGACCTTGCACTTGGTCTTGTTGAACCTCATGAGGTTGTCATCCCACACTTGCCCTGCTGTAGCCTGCCACACTGTGCAGCAGCAGATAATAGAGACTTAGTGAGGTGTTAGCCTGGATGTGCATGTTTCAGATGAAGGGATTAATATCTGGGAGGGTTTGTTTGGGACACCTGCAGAATCTGGGTTGGGATTAAGGCAATGTTTACACTGGGATTTATCCTTTGCCTTGCTGCTGTCAATGTTTTCATTAAAGTATAATTCCTCTTAAAAAAAAATAAAAAAGAACAACAAACCAAAGCAAACAAAATGATCACATGGTTGGCATGAAGATAGATCGGTTGTTTAATTTCCTTTCCCCTTTCCATAGTTACATAAAATCACAGAATGCTAGGGGTTGGAAAGGACCTCTGAGGATCATCCAGTCCAATGCCTCTGCTAAAGCAGGATCACTTAAAGCAGGTTGCACAGCATCAAGGAGAGGTTTGGGCTAGATATTTGGAAATGCTTCTTCCCTGAAAAGGTTATCAAGCATTGGAATGGTCTGCACAGGGCAGTGGATGGAGTCACCATCCCTGGGGGCGTTCAAGCAGCCTATGGACTTGCTTGCTGTGGACATGGTTTGTTATTGACTCTCCAGTGCTGGGTGAAGGGTTGGACTGAATCATCTTCGAGGTCTCTTCCACCCAGATATATTCTGTGATTTTTTGTCATCCTCTGACGGCTTTAAGCTTGAGGAGGGTAGATTTAGACTTGCTATGAGGAAGAAACTATTTACAGTGAGGGTAGTGAGATACTGTCACAGGTTGCCCAGGGAGGCTGTAGATGTCCCCTCCCTGGAAGTGTTCAAGACCAGGCTGGATGAGCCCTTGAGCAACCTGGTCTGGTGGAAGGTATCCCTGCCTGTGGCAGGGAATTTGGAACTAGATGATCTTTAAGGTCCCTTCCAATCCAAGCCATTTTATGTTTCTAAGTTGAGAGAAGTTAGGGATCTCTCCAGGGAAGGTGACTCCACAACCTCTCTGGGCAGCCTGTTCCAGTGCTGTCACCCTCAAAAGAAAGAAGTTCTTCCTTATGCTTATGTGGAACT
Organism: Melanerpes formicivorus; assembly: GCF_026170545.1. Lineage (NCBI taxonomy): Eukaryota > Metazoa > Chordata > Aves > Piciformes > Picidae > Melanerpes > Melanerpes formicivorus. The sequence continues at coordinate 33,707,898 of NW_027142353.1, read as the reverse complement.
TAGTGTGCTCTAGTTTGTACCTGAAGCCCCTTGTACTATCACTGAAGGGGGTTTGGCCTCGTGCTCTTGACCCCTGCCATATAGATATTGATAAGTATTGAAAAATATCCCTCAGTCTGCTCTTCTCAAGGCTAAACAGCCCCAGGTCTCTCAGCCTTTCCTTGTAAGAGAGATGCTCCAGTGCCTTTGTGGATTCCACTGGACTCTCTCCAGTAGTTCCTTGTCTCTCTTGAACTGGGGATCCCAGACTGTAGGTGTGGCCTCCCTAGGGCAGAGTAAGGGGAGAAGAGAACCTCCTATAACCTGCTGGTCACACTTATTAATGCATTTAAAGGTTTAGAAACTGAGGACTCATGAAGTTCAGCTATCTAGCCTAGGATGCATGTGAAATCTGTGTACCAGCATGTGAAATCTATGTACCAGACCCAAAGTTTTATGTTATTTTCAGTGTGGGATGAAACAATGTCCATGAGGTATGTTCCCACTGTTTTAAATGTAGATTTCCACTGTGGAGGTCTTAGGTCAGCATTTTTAAGATGAGATCTCTGCATGACCAGCCAGATCTTAAACAGAAGAACATTCAAGAGCAGAGAAAGGAATCATCTAAGGCTCTGAGCTGCATTTCCAAGACATATCTGACAGCATCTGAACTTCCCAAGATGAAACTTCTATGATGTCAGAGCTTTGCTGTCACAACACACTTGATTATTTTGCCAGCAGCATAAGCAATAGTTTCTTACATCTCCCTTTTCTAGCACCACTTCATCCATAATGAGGAGTTACCAAAACATAGAATCATAGAATCAATAAGGTTGGAAAAGACCTCAAAGATCATCAAGTCCAACCTGTCATCACAGACCTCATGACATGGCACCAAGTGCCACGTCCAATCCCCTCTTGAATACCTCCAGGGAAGGTGACTCCACCACCTCCCTGGGCAGCACATTCCAATGGCTAACAAATAACTCTGTGAAGAAGTTTCTCCTCACCTTCAGCCTAAACTTCCCCTGGCACAGCTTGAGACTTGTGTCCTCTTGTTCTGGGAGAAGAGACCAACCCCCTTGGAACATGTGTTAGGTATGAATTTCCCTGGGTAGGTGGAAAGTCTTAGTAGGCAGCAGACTCCAGCAACCTCCTGGCTTCATCCCTTCTAATTCACTGTTATATATGTATAACACTCTAGCAGGAGTAGGGAGGGGATTATCTGCTTGTACTTGGCTCTGGTGAGGCCACATCTCGAGTATTTTGTCCAGCTTTGGGCACCTCAATACAAGAGAGATGTGGAGCTGCTGGAGCCAGTGCAGAGGAGGGCAAGGAAGCTGTGAAGGGCCTGGAGAATAAATCTGATGAAGAGCAACTGAAGGAGCTGGGGATGGTTAGTTTGGAAAAGAGGAGGCTGAGGGGAGACCTCATTGCTGTCCACAACTACCTGAAAGGCCATTGTGGAGAGGCTGCTGCTGGTCTCTTCTCACAGGTAATTAGTGACAGAACAAGAAGGAGTGGCCACAAGCTGTGACTGGGTAGGTTTAGACTGGACAGTAGGAAACATTTTTGCTCATCAAGATTGTTCAGGCACTGGAATGTGCTAGGCAGAGAGGTGGATGACTCACCAACCCTAGAAGCATTTCAAGGTGGTTTGAACGTGGTGCTTGGGGCTATGGTTTAGGGGTGAGCTTTGTAGAGTGGAGTTCTGGGCTGGCCTTGGTGATCCTGAGGGTATTAATTTCCAACCTGAATGTTTCTGTGATTCTATGATATATATATATATATATATATCTTTATGCATATTTTTATATATGGTTATTTTTTATATCTATACACCTACATTCAGTTTTGTATCTACCCCCTGAGCTCTCCAGGGGGTCTGGCAGCTGCTCTGCATTGCAGTGTGGCAGGAGTGCCAGCTCCTCACTGCTGTCTGGCTTTAATGACTCCCTGCAAAGTCCTCTCCCACAGAGAACCTATGGTCTTCCCAAACCTTCCCACTAATCCCCTCGATGCCCACAGGCTTGGGCAAGTGCTTGCTCAATTTAATAGGAATTAACTGGTCCTATTTCAAACTGGCAGAAAAGCAAATCTGTAAGAATTTCTACTGGTACTTTTGAAAGCTGCATTTAAAGCCTTTCTGAGGACCATCTCAGAAGGAAGTATTTTGGTTTCACTTTGTTTCCAGAGCCTGCAGAAAACTTAATGAGAGGCAATGTACACAGTTTCAGAGAACACCTACTTTTTAGTGCCCTTTAACTGTCATTGGTAAACACAGACCTTGAGATGAATCTTTCCAAGGCAATTTGAACCACATAGACTGTTGCAGATGGTTGTTTTGTAGTGCTGCTCAAAGCCAGTTGACCCAGCTAGGCTGACATATCTGGTGAACACATGCTTCAGGAAAGCTAAGACCAGAGATAACAGAGAAAAACACAGAGAGTCTCTTTTTATTTTTGCCTCCTGGGGGTATAGAAAGAACCAGTCCTGACTGCCACCTAGTCATCAAATAACCAGCAATAGAATCATAGAAGTGTTAGAGCAGGTCAAGAGAGGTTCTCTTCTGCTGCTCTGCCCTAGTGAGACCACACCTGGACTGCTGTGTCCAATTCTGGGCTCCCCAGTTTAAGGGAGGCAGGGAGCTACTGGAGAGAGTCCAGTGAGGGCTACAAAGATGATGAAAGAACTGGAGCATCTTTCTTACAAGGAAAGGCTGAGAGACCTAAGGGCATTTATCCTGGAGAAGAGCAGACTGTTACTCTTTCACCACATATTGCCTAGATGTTTGGGTAGCCTGATAACAGGGGACAAAGGTTCATATTGTTGTAGGCAAGGTGAAAACTGGAGGAAGATACAAAACCAGTGCCCTGTGGCTTGTGCTGTAGTTCAGTATCCAAGTTAAAATCCCTGCAGCAAACATCTGAAGGCTCAAATGTTTAGATAAGGTTGTAAAAGTGGCTATTTCCTTCAAGCTGCCACAATGACAGAGGCTAGGAAAGACCTATTGGGACAGAAGATGGTAGAATCATAGAATTGTTAGGGTTGGAAGGGACCTCAAGGATCAGCTAGTTTCAACCCCCCTGCCATGGCCAAGGACACCTCACACTAGAGCAGGTTGCTCAGAGCCACATCCAGCCTGGCCTTCAAAACCTCCAGGGAATGAGGCTTCTACCACCTCCCTGGGCAACCTGCTCCAGTGTCTTGCCAGCCTCATGGGGAAGTTCTTCCTAACATCCAATCTGAAGCTACCCATTTCTATTTTTTTCCATTCCCCCTAGTCCTATCACTCCCTGATACCCTAAAAAATCCCTCACCAGCTTTATTGTAGCCCTCTTCAGATGTGGGAGGGCCACAATAAGGTCTCCTCAGAGCCTTCTCCTCTCCAGACTGAACAACCCCAACTCTCTCAGTCTGTCCTCATAGGAAAGGAGCTCCAGCCCTCTAATCATCCTCATGGCCCTTCTCTGGACAAGTTCCAGCACCTCCAGATCCTTCCTGTAATAGGGGCTCCAGAACTGGACACAGTACTCCAGGTGGAGTCTCACCAGAGCAGAGTAGATCTCCTGGGATTATTTCCTCTGCAGGCTTTGTGAAGCCTTGGTGCAAAGGCAATGCAGCTCAGCATGGTGTTCAAGCTTTGCTTTAAGGATAAATGCCTCTTATCAGATCTGGCAGGATCTGCTGAGTGTTCCAGTAAGGTTATGAGCTTGTGGGAGAGCTTGCAACACAGCACAAGGTAAGTCATCATGTTAAAACATCAGCCAACCATTCATGAGTACATTGACGCACTTGGAAGTCTTGTTGCCATTCACCACGAGCAGGGCTGGCCAACATCCATCATTCTTTGTCTTCCAGAAGATTTAATGCAATCTTTTTTTTCTTTTTCTTTTTTTGTTTTTTTTTGTTTCTTTTTGTGTTTCTCACTGTGATTAAGTGATTTGGTTTTCCATTATCTAAACAACTGCAAAGCTTCCTGAACTTTGCAAGTGCTGGCCGAGTTTGGTGTTTCCTTCAGGTTTTCTGTAAGGCCATGAACTAAATTATTTTATTGTCACTGAGCTTCTGGGGCTGATCCTCAGACTTCTCCTTGAGAATACAGGATTAAGCAGGCTGGAAAAGACCTTTGAGATCATCAAGTCCAACCTATCACTCAACACCATCTCATCAACTAAACCATGGCACCAAGTGCCTCATCCAGGCTCTTTTTAAACACTTCCAGTGATGGTGACTCCATCACCTCCCTGGGCAGCACACTCCAATGGCCAATCTCTCTTTCTGGGAACAACATCATTGTAACACCCAGCCTAAACCTCCCCTGGTGTAGTTTGAGACTGTGTCCTCTTGTTCTGTTGCTGCTTGCCTGGGAGAAGAGACCAAATCCCACCAGGCTACAACCTCCTTTCAGGTAGTTGTAGATGGCAGTAAGGTCTCCCCTGAGCCTCCTCTCCTCCAGGCTAAACACCCCCACCTCCCTCAGCCTCTTATCACAGGACTGTGCTCCAAACCCCTCCCCAGCTTTGTTGCCCTCCTCTGGACACGTTCCAGCAACTCAACATCTTTCCTAACCTGAGGAGTCCAGAACTGGACACAGTACTCAAGGTGTAGCCTAACCAGTACTGAGTACAGGGCAGAATGACTTCCCTGCTCCTGCTGGCCACACTATTCCTGATGTGGGCCAGGATGCCATTGGCCTTCTTGGCCACCTGGGCACACTGCTGCCTCATGTTCAGCCTACTGTCAAGCAGCACCCCAAGGGCCCTCTCTGCCTGGCTGCTCTCCAGCCTGTAGTGCTGTGTGGCGTTGCTGTGGCAAATAATTCTTGTTGAGGGTCAGGCTTGAAAAACATACATCACTCATTCATCTGTTTTCAGCTTCTCTGCCCACAAGACAGACCCACTTGATATCTTTATTCCCAGATGACACATGGCAATTTCTAAGGTCTTAAGCCACAGTTCCAGATATGTCTGAAGTTTGGAGAACTTAACATATTTCAAGAGAAACATTTCAGACGTGTTGGGCAAGTTTTCCAGTGCTTCCGTCTACTCCAGTACCTGGCTTTAACTTGCTTATTAAAAGCCCAACCTTGCTAAGCCTCATGTAAAGAAAATGGTGAAGAGTAGCCACTTCCTAGGAAGAGGAATCCAACCCTGTGTTGTCAGGGTTCAAAGGGCCCTTAAAGATCATCTAGTTCCACCCCCCTGCCATGGGCAGGGACACGTCACACTAGAGCAGGTCGCTCAGAGCCACATCCAGCCTGGCCTTAAAAACCTCCAGCCATGAGGCTTCCACCACCTCCCTGGGCAACCTGTGCCAGTGTCTCACCACCCTCAGGGGGAAGAACTTCTTCCTAACATCCAATCTGAATCTCCCTATTTCTAGTTTTGCTCCATCCCCCCCAGTCCTATCACTCCCTGACACCCTAAAAAGTCCCTCCCCAGCTTTCTTGTAGCCCCCTTCAGATAGCAGATGGCCTTTAAGATCATCAGAATTGCCAAGTCACCACTAAACCATGCCCCTCAGCACCACATCTACACAGCTTTTAAATACCTCCAAGGATGATGACTCCATCACTTCCATGGGCAAAAGTTTCCAGGTCTAGATAACTCTGTCAGGCAAGAAATATTTCCTAATACCCAAATTAAACATTCACTCTTGTAACTTAAGACCATTTGTTCCTTGCGAGAGGAAGCCAACACCCACCTGGCTCCAACCTCCTCTCAGGGAGTTGCAGACAGTGATATAGTCTCCCCTGAACCTCCTTTTCCTCAGGCTAATCAACTCCATTTCCCCCAGCTGCTCTTTGCAAGTCTTGTGTTCTAGACCTTTCAGGAGCTTTGTTGCAGTTCTTTGAACATTCTCCAGCACCTAAATATCCTTCTTGTAATGAGAGGCCCAAAATGGAACTTAGGCTTTGAGGTGCAGCCTCCCCAATGCTGAGTGCAGGGGAACAAACACCTGTCTACTCTTGCTGGCCACTTGTTGCTGATCCAGGCAAGCATGTTATTGGCCTTCATGGCCACCTGGGTACACAACTAGTTTATCTTCAGCTGGCTGTTGACCAATACCCCAAAGCACATTACCACAGGGTGGCTTTTCAGGCATTCTGCCTCAAGGCTACATATCTCCCCTATATTCAACATGAAAGACTGAGGCTTGCTAGCAGTCTCAAGCTCTGCAGGGGAAGTTTAGGCTTGATCTTAGAAAAAATTTCTTCCCAGAAAGAGAGATTGGCCATTGGAATGGGCTGCCCATGGAGGTGGTGGGGTCAGCATCCCTGGAGGTGTTTGGGACTGTATGAAGCACCATGGTTTAGTTGCATGGTGGGGTTGGGTGATCAATTGGACTTGATGATCTCAGAGGTATCCTCCAACATGGTTGATTCTGTGATTCTGAGAGCTGCGCCCATGACAACCTCATGAGGTTCAACAAGACCAAGTGCAAAGTCCTGCATCTGGGTCAGGGCAATCCCAAGCATCAATATAGGCTGGACAGGGACTGGCTTGAGAGCAGCCCTGAAGAATAGGACTTAGAGGTGCTGGTGGATGAGAAGCTCAACAGGAGCCACTTGCAAGTGCAGTGTGCACTTGCAGCCCTGAAAGCCAATCACATCCTGGGCTGCATCAAGGGCAGCATAGCCAGCAGGTCAAGGGAGGTGATTCTCCTTCTCTACTCCACTCTTGTGAGACCCCACCTGGAGTACTGTGTCCACTTCTGGACCCCCTATTACAGGAAGGATCTGGAGGTGCTGGAAGATGTCCAGAGAAGAGCCACGAGGATGATCAGAGGGCTGGAGCTCCTCTCCTATGAGGACAGACTGAGAGAGTTGGGGCTATTCATTCTGGAGAGAGAAGGCTCTGAGGAGACCTTCTTGTGGCCTTCCAGTATCTGAAGGGGGCTACAAGAAAGCTGGGGAGGAACTTTTTAGGGTATCAGGTAGAGATAGGACTAGGGGGAATGGAACAAAACTAGAAATGGGTAGATTCAGATTGGATGTTAGGAAGAAGTTGTTCCCCATGAGGGTGGTGCGACACTGGCACAGGTTGCCCATGGAGGTGGTGGAAGCCTCATCCCTGGATGCTTTTAAGGCCAGGTTGGATGTGGGTCTGAGTAGCCTGATGTAGTGTGAGGTGTCGCTGGTCATGTCAGGGGAGTTGGAACTGGATGATCCTTGAGGTCCATTCCAACCTTAACAATTCTATGAGTGTGTGATACTGGGTTTAATTAGCAAAGAGAAAGAAAATTGAGGAAGAATGTGGGGGGAAAGAAGAATTGCAAGGACAAAATCCTGAAATTCTCTTCTATAGCCTTGGGGAGCTGTTTACTTCCTTTTCTGAGAGGCCTACTAGAATGTAAGCTAATTATGGTGTGCAGATGACTAATGGGAGGTGATATTTATTGTGCTTCCTGGGTTTTTTGTTTCTCAGGCATAGGTGGAGAGAGAAGCAGTTGCAGGAAGCTGAAACCAGACACAGTAGACATTAAGTGGGTATTTTTAATGGTGAGGGTAATTAAGAGCTGGAATAATAGACGTGGGAACCTAGTAGATCCTCCAAGGCTGGATCTTTTAATTAAGGCTCAGAAGATGTGAAGAAAAGCAAACATTGGCATGCTGCTCTCCCTCAGTTTTTTCCATAATCAGTGGAGATATGAGACTTTTCTGCAGGGAAAGTCAAAGGTGGAAGAGGAGCCAACCCTTTTCCCTGTTTCTCTTTGATGGCAGCAGAAGCTTTCCAGACTCCCCAGTTTCATTCAGTGGTGCCCTCTGAATTTGTTCATCCAATTCATTACTGAGCACATTTTATTTCCAGCATGTTTGAGCTGCTCAGAGAAGCAGCTCCTGGGAGGCTGTCTGGCCAAGCTGTTGTAAGAGGTCTGAGAGAGAGACTAGAGCACCCTCTTCTGCTCTGAAAATTTAAAGCGAAGCAATGGAGCTGTGGCTCAGCCTTCCCACGGGGCATGCTGTGGCTGTGTGAGTGTGGCCATCTCTCACTCACTCCAGTGAATATAGGAGAGTCCTATCACTACCTCACACCCTAAAATGTCCCTCACCAGCTTTCTTGTAGCCCCCTTCAGATACCGGAAGGCCACAATAAGGTCTCCTCAGAGCCTTCTCTTCTCCAGACTGAACAGCCCCAAGTCTTTCAGTCTTTCCTCATAGGAGAGGTCCTCTAGCCCAGAATGGTAAAGTCCCCATCCCTGGAGGGATTAAAAAGACATGTAGATGTGCTACTTAGAGTGACATGGTTTCATAGAATCACAGAAACATAGAATCATGGAAACATGGAATCACAGAAGCATAGGGGTTGAAAGAAACCTCTGACCGTCACTGATTGCAACCCCCATGCTGACTCAGGTGTACCTAGATCAGGTTTAGTGGTGACCTGGCAGTATTTGGCTAGCAGTTGAACTTGATCTTAAAGGTCTCTTCCAAAACAACTCTCTGATAATATAATTCCTTGTTGGGTTCCTGACCCATGTGTTTTGGGTTTTTTTGACACAGGAGGTTTTAATGCTATAGATGTCCCCTAGAAGTGTCACTGGAGTTTAGCAGCTACTCCATGAGAGTTTGAGACCACTGACCCTTGGTGCAGTGCCATTGTTGGTACCAAAAGAAATGAGACAGTAGGGAGCATATGATATATATAGAAAGAGATGTGGTACATTTGTATAGGAACAAATCAACCATTTCAGTTCAATTCAAACCATCAGACTCCTAGCTGCAAGAACTTTCTTTAATTTCATGCTTTGATTAAAACCTACTGTCAAAACCTAAGGCAGTAGTAGCATACAAAGCAGTGTCCTGAGTTGGAGTTTGATGTCAGTGTTCCTCTTAGGTGCTTACAAAATGTGAACCTATTTGGTAATTTCTGGTAGCTATCTTCAGCTGTACCAGTCCTCAGGAACCTTCTCAGGTATGGCTTGATGGAGTTAGTCCAGAGGAGTGCCACAATAATGAGGAGGGGGCTAGAACACCTCTGCTGTGAGGACAGGCTGAGGGAGCTGGGCTTGTTCAGATGGGAGAAGAGAAGGCTCTGGGAAGACCTAAAAGTGGCCTTCTAATACCTTAATGGGGCCTACAAGGAGGATGGAGAGAGACTGTTTCCAAAGGCCTGTAGTGATAGAATGAAGGACAATGGTTTGAAATTAGAGAAGAGGAGATTTAGACTGGATGTTTGGAACAAGTTCTGTACCATGAGGGTGGTGGAACCCTGGAAGAGGTTGCATAGGAAAGTGATTGAGGCCCCATTCCCGGAGATATTCAAGGTGAGGCTCAACAGAGCTCTGGGAAACCTGATCTAGTTGAGGATGTCCCTGCTCACTACAGGGAGCTTGGACTAGATGACCTTTGGAGGTCCCTTCCAACCCAAACGCTTCTTTGATTCTATGATTCTGTATGGGCTGTGCAAGTAAATGGATGAATGGTAGGAAATCAATGAAACAATTGCTCTTCCCACCGCATCTGAAAGACTTTGTGGCTTCCCTTGAACATTAGTCATGAAGAACAGCTCCTGAGCACACACCAACAAGATGTCCATAATTTATATGATGCATTTGTAGTTAGTTCTGCTAAAAGGTTAAATTACAAATGGTTTCCTCTAGACCACAAGAGCTGGTCCTGGGGTTTCAGCTGAATTATTGCAAAGGGATCCCTGGCTAGGACAGGCATGGAGACATTCAAGGTCTTTTGGGACAACAGTTTTATTGCCAAGTCCACTGGGGAAGGAAGGTGTCTGGATGGTTATTATGGAGAGGGTTATTGGAGGACTCAGCTGTAGGAAGATACCAAGAGCCAGGGAAATCATAGTACCACAGTATCAGTCAGGGTTGGAAGGGACCACAAGGATCATCTAGTTCCAACCCCCCTGCCATGGGCAGGGACACCCCACACTAGATCAGGCTGGCCAGAGCCTCATCCAGCCTGGGCTTAAACACCTCCAGGGATAGGGCCTCAACCACCTCCCTGGACAACCCATTCCAGGGCTTCACCACTCTCATGGTGAAGAACTTCCTCCTCATGTCCAGCCTGAATCTTCCCACCTCCAGCTTCATTCCATTATAACCATTCCATTATAACCATTATAACCAATAAGATTTTGATGCTAGTATAAAAAGCTGTCTGTGTGTCACGATGGGTGGAAGGAAGAAATGGGGCAAAGGAGAATATTGCACATCAGCAGGATGGTAAAGCCCAAAATCAAATATTCTACTTACCCCAAACCTAAAATAGCTTTTGTCTCTGCTGCTGACAGGGCAGAAGAGGAGTTATCCCTGCTGCATTGCAGAGAGACTTACAGAGCTCTTCTCCAGGGACAGATCCCAGGAGCTAAATCCCACTAATCCCAGGATAGAGCTTTAAGATTCCATCTCTACAATTACTTAGATATGAGCACGTCTCTGTATTGAGGCAGTTCAGAGTGAGGCAGCCTTGGAGCTCTTCAAGGACTTCATTGAGGAACTAAAGGCTTGCAGGGATGTACCCCAAGCTGTGAACCCCTGGAGGGGAAGGATGGTCCTCGCACAAAGGGACAAGAAGATGTTAGAATCGTAGAAACTTTTTGGTTGGAAGAGAACTTTTGACACGGTGTGGATGGTCCCAGAGCTCCCATGCAGTTGGAGTGTCCCACGCAAGCAGGAAGCCAAAGGAGGTAGGCACTGAAGCAAACTTGCAGGGCAGGCTGGCCATGCACCACCTCTCCTTGTGGTGGGACATGCATCCAAGGATAGCCACTGGTGAGTAGAAGCTGCTTTGCTGGTGGGTGGCTTTTCCTGGAGGTGTCTCTCCATAAAGCTAGAGGACTTTCAGGTGCATTTAGAACACTGCATTGCAGTGCTCTGGGTCACACGTCTTGTGGCTGAGGATCCAGGATAAAAATACCTCTCCAGTGCTGAACAGGTAACTGGTGTAAGGGACCTGCTATTGTTAGAGCACAAACCTGCTTGGATCAGCACATTTTTTAAGCCACAGGGTGACACTGTGGATGGCAGGGACACTGTGGTGGGTTTGCAGTTTCTGTTTCTGGCTGTGAAGGGTAAGGTTGTTATGCCTCAAATCCCTATGGCTTCTGGTCTCTAACCAAGAGTATTTTAAGCCAGGCTTTTCCCTCAGAAGTTATTTACCAGTTCTATATCTAAATTCAAATCATAATCCTCCTTTTTGCTCATTTTGTGATCTCCTTTCTTTTTGCCAGGTTTGAGACACTCTGCTGTGAATTGTCCTTGAAAAACCTTTTCAGAAAGTGTTAAGATGATGTGGACATCCAAATGGATATCCAAACAGAGGTATATATGTGTCTGTAGGTGAGTGTATTTGTGTTTCTATGGGATCTGATTCATATTCCAAACTCACTCGGAAGAGGAGGCTCAGGGGAGACCTTATTGCTGTCTACAACTACCTGAAGGGAGGCTGTGGACAGGTGGAGGTTGGTCTCTTCTCCCAGGCAACCAGCACCAGAACAAGAGGACACAGTCTCAAGCTGCACCAGAGGAGGTTTAGGCTGGAGGTTTGGAAGAAATTCTACACAGAGAGAGTGATTGCCCATTGGAATGTGCTGCCCAGGGAGGTGGTGGAGTCACCATCACTGGAGGTGTTCAGGAGGAGAACTTGACAGGGTGCTTGGTTGCATGGTTTAGTTGATTAGGTGGTGTTGGATGATAGGTTGGATGCGATGATCTTGAAGGTCTCTTCCAACCTGGTCTATTCTATTCTATTCTATTCTATTCTATTCTATTCTATTCTATTCTATTCTATTCTATTCTATTCTATTCTATTCTATTCTATTCTGTTCTATTCTATATTCCAAACTCTCTGAGATTTTGGATTGGTCAAAGCTGCTGGCTGAGCCTTTTTCACCTTTTTGTTTTCTTCCATTTGTGTCTGTCGTTGTGGTTTGGCAATTATCTGTAATGCCACAGGCTTGGGGCAGAGTGGCTGGGAAGCTGCCTGGCACAGAAATATGGTTATCAGCGACGGAGATTGGAATCAATACAGCTGACCAATGTGATCAAGTATTGTCCCTTTATTGTTCCAGTGTTGCAGGCCTATGGAGCAGGCCTGTAGTGCAAGTATAGCACTGTAAAGTGTAGAAGAAAAGGAGACAGGAAAGGCAGAAGTGCATAGCAAGGCAACTGCTACAACTTATATAAACTCGGAGTGCCCTGTTGGCATAGCTCCATTGGTTCCCTCTGAGTGACCACACATTGCACTATTACAGATTATTGGTCCAACTACTAATGACACACAAGGTTGTTGATGCAGGTGCATGTCCTGTTGTCCCAAGATAACTGTCCATGTTTATAGCTACCAGTGTCTTGTTTTAGTTACATGCTGCAGGCACAGCACTGTTTTGCTCCACTGCTAGCTGGCTCTGCATTTATGCTGAGCATGGCCTGCCACCATGTCAGGCTCTAGGCCTGCACTGCCAGATTGCTCACACTGCTCGTCGCTGGCATTGCCACACAGAAAGACCTGAGGGTGTTGGTTGACACCTGAGGGGGTTGGTTGAACATGAGCCAGCAGTGTGCTTGGGTAGCCAAGAAGACCAACAACATCATGGCTTGGACCAGGAATAGTGTGGCTATCAGGAGTAGGGAAGTGATCATGCCCCTGTATGCAGCAGTGATAAACCACATCCCAAATGCTGGTTGAAGTTTTGAGACCCTCATTACAGGAAAGATATTGAGGTGCTGGAGAATGTCCAGAGAAGGGCAACAAAGCTGGTGATGGGTCTGGAGATGAGGTCTTCTAAGGAGTAGCTGGGGGAACAGGGGGTGTTTAACCTGGAGAATAGGAGGCTGAGAGCAGACCTTATTGCTCTCTACAGCTACCTGAAATGAGGTTGTTGTGAGGTAGGGGTTGGTCTCTTCTCCCTAGTAACAAGTGGTAGGACAGCAAGGTTTTGGTAGCTCAGAGCCTTGCACCTTGAGCAGCGTTGTGTGATTTGGGCTGACTCAGCTGTTATCTACCTGCACTGAACAGATACAGGAAGGTAAACATAATCTCCTTTCTCCAGCAGCTGGTAGTGTACTGATTGGCTTTCTGAGGACCTCCCTACCTGTAAGAAAATGTTTCTCCTATGGAGTCCTCACAGCTTGCTCTGGGTGCTGCCAAGACACATAAGATTGCATCAGTTCAACGCTGGAAATTCATTCAAGACATTTTTTCAGGCTCTCTGCTGGCTGCTGTTGGGATTTAACCTACTTTGCTCTCCAGTATATTCTTCTGTTTTTAAAATTGGAGTGCTTGGGCCCTGGGACTGTGATCCCTTCTTTTCCAAAGCCTTTCCCCACGTGGCTGCCAGGTTAGCAGTGGAACGAATAAGCAAAGATCCTTCGCTAGATATTGGCCACAGGCTGGATTATGTGGTTCTGCGAGAAGAATGTAAGACACCAAGAGCTCTGCTTAGGTTCTTTGACTTTGGGAAGCTTTCTTCAGCTTTCATAGGCCCTCTGAACCCTGGATTCTGTGAGATGGCCACACTTTTAGGAGAACACTGGAATAAAGCTGTCTTCTCGTGGATGTGTGTCAATTACGGACTGGATTCCACCATACATCACCCTACATTTGCAAGGACCCTGCCTTCTCCAGCCCAAGTTTTGTTTACAGTAATGAAGTATTTTAGCTGGGCTCATGTTGGAATCATTGCTTCCAATGATGATATTTGGAGGGACACTGCCAACAAGTTAGCAAGCGCACTCAGGAATCAGGGCCTTCCTGTAGGCGTTGTTACATCCATACACAAAGGAGGAAAAGGCATTGAAGACACCTGGAATGAGATTAAAGAAGTTGATGGCATTAAAAGTAAGTGCTTTGAGTCTCATTCCTTTCCTTTTATGTTTTCTCCAGGGTAGGGCTGCATTGGTATCCAGGAACTGGCCCAGAGAGTGGTGGTGAATGGTGCCACATCCAGCTGGCAGCCAGTCACTAGCGGTGTGCCCCAAGGATCAGTGCTGGGCCCCATGCTCTTTAACATCTTTATTGATAATCTGGATGAGGGCATTGAGGGAGGTGGTGGAGTCACCATCACTGGAGGTGTTCAGGAGGAGACTTGCTAGGGTGCTTGGTGCCATGGTTTAGTTGATTAGGTGGTGGATTAGTTGATAGGTTGGACACGATGATCTTGAAGGTCTCTTCCAACCTGGTCTATTCTATTCTATTCTATTCTATTCTATTCTATTCTATTCTATTCTATTCTATTCTATTCTATTCTATTCTATTCTATTCTATTCTACTCTACTCTACTCTACTCTACTCTACTCTACTCTACTCTACTCTACTCTACTCTATTCTATAGGCATAATTCAGCCAGTGACATTTTGAAATCATTTAAGTCAAGAAGAAATTTTATGTCTGACCCAAAAGGAGCCAGGACTTCAAGGAAAAGAATACTGAGCATTTTATATGCGGTGGAGATAGGGCAAAATAGTCTTCTAGAACATGAAGGATTGGGTATAGCTCATTTGAAAAAGTTGTATTTAATAGATGAGTGCCTGTCAAGTGTAAGGAGGGGTTTACAGAAAGGTTTTATGTTTGGGGTGGTTTGGATTATGGATTATCAGATATCTCATACTTGGATGCTGTGTCCAGTGAAGGTGTCAGAATTGAAATCCAGCGATGTACATCACATACTAAAGCAGTGGAAGGGCTCCTGTTGATGTACAGCACAGAGTAAAGAATGATCTTTTTCATCTTCAGAAAAATGTGAGCAAAAAAGAAGTCTTCTTTTGCTGGTTCAGAGCCCTGGTAGGAAGTCTGGGATGCAGCTCTGGTCCTGCATGTACACCTCTGCAGTCAGCACTGTGAATCCAAAAGAGGGTGAGCTAAGACTCTGGCCTCTATGCCAAAGACTAGCAAGGTTAGCAAGATGCTGCCCAATTTGAAGTTTTGTCAGTGCTCAAATCTATGCTCAAGTCCTTGAGTGGGTTCTTTTCATCACCAGCACACCTCTCCATGTGAATTAGAGTTGAGGGGCTCCTTTCATAACCAGTGGAGATAACCAGTTCCTCCTCAAATATGGTTCATCTGACCATCTTAAGCCCTCTGCTATAGTATGAGATAGATTACTGCCTAGAAACACTCATTCCTTTCCTGTAATTCAACAACCTGAAAATGCTCTTGTTCAGCTTCTACTTTATCAAGGATTTTGTTTTTCTTCCTAGGAAAGACTGCAACTACTCTAGTGATCCTGCTCCCTCCTGATTTAGTAGCAGGCAGGTCTCCTGTGCAACTCCCCTTCTCATTGTTGCCCTACTTTGATCCTCTCACTGACTGAGCTTTGAAATGGTGTGTTGGATGAAAGATCATGAGAGCTTCCTTTCTTTTGTACTCTGCTCTGGTGAGACCTCACCTGGAATGCTGTGTACAGGTCTGGAGCCCTCAATATAAGAAGGACATGGACCTCATGGAGAGGGTCCAGAGGAGGGCCATGAAAATGATCATGGGGTTGGAGCACCTCTGCTATGAGGACAGGCTGAGGGAGCTGGGGGTGTTCAGCCTGAAGAAGAGGAGGCTCTGGGGAGACCTAATAGCAGCCTTCCAGTACCTGAAGGGGGCTACAAGAAGGCCTGTGGTGATAGGATGAGGGGCAATGGCTTAAAACTAGAGAAATGAAGATTTAGACTGGATGTTAGGAACAGGCTTTTTACTATGAGGGTGGTGGAACACTGGAACAGGTTGCCCATGGAGGT
This sequence comes from Melanerpes formicivorus, assembly GCF_026170545.1. Taxonomy (NCBI): domain Eukaryota; kingdom Metazoa; phylum Chordata; class Aves; order Piciformes; family Picidae; genus Melanerpes; species Melanerpes formicivorus. The sequence goes on along the minus strand of NW_027142353.1, from coordinate 33,692,229 downwards.
GGTTGGGGCCCCATCCCTGGAGATATTCAAGGGGAGGCTTGAAAGGGCTCTGGGCAACCTGATCTAGTTGAGGATTTCCCTGCTGACTGCAGAGGGGATTGGACTGGATGACCTTTGGAGGTCCCTTCCAACCCAGACCATTCTCTGATTCTATGATTCTGTCTCTCTCTCCAGCTCCCTGAAAGAAGGCTGTAGTGAAGTGGGGGTTGATCTTTTCTCCCAGGTATCAAGTAATAGAATGAAAGGAAATGGCCTCCAGTTGTGCCAGGAGAGGTTTAGGTTGGATATTAGGGGGGAAACAAAACAAAACAAAACAAACAAACAAAACCATCAAACAACCAAAAACTTTACTTTAAGGGTGGTCAGGCATTGGAAAAGGCTGCCTGGGGAAGTGGTGGGCAGTAACTTTTTACTCTGCTCTGGTGAGAATTCACCTGGAATACTGTGTACAGGTCTGGAGCCCTCAATACAGGAAGGACATGGAGCTGATGGAGCAGGTCCAGAGATCCATGAAAATGATCAGGGGGTTGGAGCACCTCTGCCAGGAGGACAGGCTGAGGGAGCTGGGAGTGTTCAGCCTGGAGAGTAGGAGGCTCTGGGGTGACCTGGTAGAAGCCTTCCAGTACCTGAAGAGAGTCTACAGAAATGATGAAAAGAGACTATTTACAGAGGCCTGGAGTGTCAGAATGAGGAGCAACGGTTTCAAACTAGGGGCAGGCAGATTTAGATTGGATATCAGGAAGAAGTTCTTCATTATGAAGGTGGTGGAACACTGGAACAAGTTGCCCAGGGAAGTGGTTGAGGTGCCTTCCCTGGAGGTATTCAAGGTGAGACTCAATGAGGGCCTGGGCAACCTGATCTAGTTGGGGATGTTCCTGTTGACTGTGAGGAGGTTGACTTTCGGAGGTCCCTTCTGGTCTGGACCATTCTATGTTTCTATGAAGGGCCAGTGGAAAGCCTGTGAAACATACACATCTATATTTCAGATCTATAAACAGGGACAATAGCCCCACAGCATCTTGCAGGCAAAGAGAAAGACCGTAGGATGGCCAAACATGGACCAGATGTTGAAACACAACACAGTGCCCAACCTAAAATCCGTATATATGGCAGCAGGGTGTCTGGGTGGATCTTGGGCAGTGATGACTTTACGGTGTCTGTTAGCTCAGGGCACACAAAGCTCGGGTCTCTCAGTAAATGACAACACTCACCATGACCACCTATCATACTGGTCTGTGCTTCACTCTGTCAGAATTCTCTCCACTCCTCCTTTTGTGTGACTTCAGGAACAGTAAATACTCACAGCCTCCTTTGCTAGATGTTGCTAAACAAAACTGGTGCAGCCCCCAACTTCCTCAGCATATATGATTGATGGGGGACCATTAGAGTCTGACCTGATACAGGTATTTTATTGGGGTAGAAGGCCTCCTTAATTTAAGAAGGACATCGAGGCACTTGAACGTGTTCAGAGAAGGGCAACAAGGCTGGGAAGAGGTCTTGAGCACAGCCCTCTGAGGAGAGGCTGAGGGAGCTGGGATTGTTTAACCTGGAGAAGAGGAGGTTCAGGGGAGTCCTAATTGCTCTCTACAACTACCTGAAAGGAGGTTGTAGCCAAGTGGGGGTTGGTCTCTTCTCCCAGGCAACCAATGACAGAACAAGAGGACACAGTCTCAAGCTGTGCCAGGGAAAGTTTAGGCTGGAGGTGAGGAGAAAGTTCTTCCCAGAAAGAGTAATTGGCCATTGGGATGTGCTGCCCGGGGAGGTGGTGGAATCACCATCCCTAGGGGTGTTCAAAAAAGGATTGGATGTGGCACTTGGAGCCAAGGTTTAGTTGTCAGGAGGTGTCAGGTATTGGGTAATAGGTCACACTTGGTGATCTCTGAGGTCTATTCCAACCTGATTCTATGATTCTATTCTATGATTCTATGATTCTATTTTGTGCTGAAAACTCCAAATGGATTAACAACACTGTCTGTGATTCTTGTGTTTTAGTTATAGTGATGTGCATGCATTCTATGCTCATTGGAGGGGACGAACAGGCTGCCTTACTCACAAAAGCTCTGGAAATGGGACTAGCAGATGGAAGATATGTCTTCATTCCATATGACACTTTGCTGTACAGTCTTCCTTACCAAAACATCTCATTCAACATCTTTGATAATGACACCAAGCTCCAGGAAGCCTATGATGCTGTGCTGACTATCACACTGGAGTCTGGAGAAAGGAATTTCTACCATGCATTCAGGGAAGCTAAAGAAAGTGGTGAAATAATCAGGGATTTGGAAGCAACCCAGGTAAATATTCTTTCTCTTGGGCTTTCCTGGCACCTGGAAACAGGAGATATGGGACAATCAATAGTAAAAAAGTACAGGGGAGAGACAGCCTAGATTGTGTGCTTTTGTTTTGAGAAAAACAATGTGAAAGTTAGATGTGGTCTACATTCCTCTGGAAACACTGTTTCTCCTGGAAACACTATTCCTCCTGGATGTCTGTCAGTCTAACACAGTTGGTTGAACTGAAGGACTGTATTTCAAACTCATGACTTGTCTCTGGGGCTCCTGGATTTTGTTTGCTGTCATAGAATGTTAGGGCTTGGAAGGGACCTCCAGAGATCATCAAGTCCAACCCCCTTGTCAAAGTAGGATCACCTAGGGCAAGTGACTCAGGAACACATCCAGGCACATTTGGACTCTCTCCAGAGAAGGAGACTCCACAACCTCTCTGGGCAGCCTTTTCCAGTACTCTGTCACCCTCACCATAAAGAAGTGTCTCCTCGTGTTGAGGTGGAACCTTCTGTGTTCTAAATGCTGTAGACCCAAGCTAAGAGTTTTCTCCTAAGGTAAATAAAGTCCATAGAGTTTGTAAGACACCAAAATAAGGTGTCCACATGCCTGAGAATTTGTGGGGATGCATCAGGAAAATGAAATAGTGGATGCTTCTAGAGCAAAATGCTCAGGATCATTGCTGCCTTCTTCTTAGCACTATAGTCAAAGTTATTATTTATCAGCTCAATTATCCAAATGTCACCAGAAACCTATAACAAAATTCAGTTATTGCCTACAAGAAGAATTGGGGAATTTGTCATATTCACAGAATCACAGAATGTTAGGGACTGTAAGGGACCTGGAAAGATCAACCAGTCCAACCCCCCTGCCAGAGCAGGGTCACCTAGAGCAGATCACACTGAAATGCATCCATGACAATTATTATATTATATTGGTGAAGAGATGCAGGATTCAGCTGAGCCAATCCTCAAATCTAACTATGATCTTGCAAAAACATACAAGTGCTTTTAAGGCATGGTTCACCAGATCTACATGGGCATCTGCTTTAGATGGACGCAAGTCATGCCTTCAAAGCACTCATTTCTTCCTCTTCATTATAAAGAGAGCCCAGGGTAACTACATTGAGTGTAGGATTCTTCACTGTAGGTGTCTATTTCTGATATCATAGAATATCATAGAATTGTTTTGGTTGGAAAGGACCTCTGTCAAGTCCAGCTGTCAACCTAAGACCACCATGGCCATTAATCTACTAAACCATGGCACTAAGTGCTTCAATCCAATCTCTTTTTAAACACTTCCAGTGATGGTGACTCCACCACCTCCCTGGGCAGCACATTCCAATGGCCAATCTCTCTTTCTGGGAAGAATTTCTTCCTAACATCCAGCCTAAACCTTAATGAATCCCACCACATATGTCAAGTTCTATGGCTCCCAACTGCACTCCTCATTTTGTCACAAGTCTATGGCTATAATTTCTCTTTATCTACCTGCTGTGGATGACCATGTGAGTGCAAAAGCCACCATGTGTGTAATTAGGGGAGGGGAAAGTCTCCTTCTCTGGATGGGTTCCTTTGAGACCTGCCTTAGCTGATCCTGCTTTGGCAGGGGTGTTGGACTTGATTTCTGGAGGTTCCTTCCAACCCCTAAAATTCTGTGAAGTCTGTGATAGGTTCCTCAAGCAACTTTGGCATGGAAGGGAGAAATGCAAGGAGAAAAGGCTCTGATACGCAGAGAATGAGTTTGCTGTGGCTCTGCCTTGTACATCCTAGGAACATAGAATGTCCTGACTGACAAGGTAGATCCTTTGGGCATGACACTTTTCCTACTTGGGTAGAGACACAAGTCTCTGCCTTTGATCTTTGATCTTCGGTTTGTGAAAGATATTTTAGTGGAGTGCTCTGAGGCAGGTTGTGACAAAATGCTTCTTGAGGTATGAAGGCTTCTCGAGGTATGTTTAAGGAAGCTGCTAGATTATGTAGGAATAAAATTAGAGAGGCAAAGGCCCAGCTGGAACTGAAGCTGAACACCTCAGTCAAAGACAATAAAAAGCATTTTTATAAATATACTAACAATAAGAAGAATGGCAGGAAGAACCTGCACTCCTTATTGGACCTGGAGGGGAACACTGTGACTGAAGACAAGGAAAAGGCTGAGGTCCTGAACACCTTCTTTGCCTCAATGTTTAACGGCAAGGCAGGAGGAGTTCAGGACTAGTGGCCTCCTGAGCTGGGTGACGGTGTTGGGGAGCAGTGTAATGCCCCGGAAATCCATGAAGAATTAGTTCAGGACCTGCTGAGCCACTTGGACACTCACAAGTCCATGGGACCGGATGGGATCCATCCTAGGGTGCTGAGAGAGCTGGCAGATGAGCTGGCCAAGCCGCTCTCCATCATTTTCCTCCAGTCCTGGCTCACCGGTGAGGTCCCAGGTGACTGGAAACTGGCCAATGTGGTCCCCATCCACAAGAAGGGTCAGATGGAGGAACCTGGAAACTACAGGCCGGTCAGCCTGACCTCAGTGCAAGGGAAAGTGATGGAGCAGATTATCCTGGTGGCAGTAGCTGCGCACCTGAAGGATGGCCAAGGGCTCAGGTCCAGCCAACATGGATTTAGGAAGGGCAGGTCCTGCATCTCCAACCTGATCTCCTTCTATGATCAGGTGACTGCCTGGTGGACGTGGGGAGGCCTGTGGATGTGGTCTACCTGGACTTCAGCAAGGCCTTTGACACCATCCTCCACAGCAAACTGCTGGCTAAGCTGTCAGCTCGTGGCTTGGACCACTACACTGTGCTGGGTTAGGAACTGGCTGGAGGGCTGAGCCCAGAGAGTGGTGGTGAACGGTGCCACATCCAGCTGGGGGCCAGTCACCAGTGGTGTCCCCCAGGGATCAGTGCTGGGCCCCATCCTCTTTAACATCTTCATTGATGACCTGGATGAGGGGATTGAGTCAGTCATCAGCAAGTTTGCAGATGACACAAAGTTAGGGGCAGATGTTAGTCAATTAGAGGGTAGAAAGGCTCTGCAGAGGGACCTCAACCAACTGCACAGATGGGCAGAGTCCAATGGGATGGCATTCAACAAGTCCAAGTGCCAAGTGCTACACTTTGGCTACGGCAATCCCATGCAGAGCTACAGGCTGGGGTCAGAGTGGCTGGAGAGCTCCCAAACAGAGAGGGACCTGGGGGTGCTGATTGACAGCCACCTAAACATGAGCCAGCAGTGTGCCCAGGTGGCCAAGAAGACCAATGGCATCCTGGCCTGCATCAAGAATAGTGTGGCCAGCAGGAGCAGGGAAGTCATTGTGCCCCTGTACTCTGCTTTGGTTAGGCCGTACCTTGAGTCCTGTGTCCAGTTCTGGGCCCCTCAGTCTAAGAAGGACATTGAGACACTTGAACATGTCCAGAGAAGGGCAACAAGGCTGGGGAGAGGCCTTGAGCACAAGCCCTATGAGGAGAGGCTGAGGGAGCTGGGGTGGTTTAGCCTGGAGAAGAGGAGGCTGAGGGGAGACCTCATTGCCCTCTACAACTACCTGAAAGGTGGTTGTAGCCAGGAAGGGGTTGGTCTCTTCTCCCAGGCAACCAGCACCAGAACAAGGGGACAGAGTCTCAAGCTGCACCAGGGGAAGTTTAGGTTTGACGTGAGGAGGAAGTTCTTCACCGAGCGAGTCGTTCATCATTGGAATGTGCTGCCCAGGGAGGTGGTGGAGTCACTGTCCCCGGAGGTGTTCAAGAGGGGATTGGATGTGGCACTTGGTGCCATGGTCTAGTCATGGGTCTGTGGTGACAGATTGGACTTGATGATCCTCAAGGTGTCTTCTAACCTTGGCGATACTATGATACTGTGAAAATGCCAGCTGAGCATCAGGCTCAGGGACTTGGCTCTTCCTGTGATGATACAATTTTACATGGTCTTAAAAATACTTTGAGATTTCATTTTGGGTAGCATCCATTAGAAAAGAAAAATATTCCAAGTTCCACACATATTGAGTGATCCAGAACAGCCTTCAGCCTGTTATTCAAACCCATTACTCACTGAACCTTGGTGCTCAACTGTCTCAGTTCTTGAGTTTACAGCTTAGCCAGTGAGACATTTTTGTCACAGCTGGGGCTGTTTAACTTGAAAAAGAGAAGGCTGAGAGGAGACCTCATGGCTGTCTACAACTAGCTGAAAGGATGTTGTGGAGAGGCTACTGCTGGTCTCTTCTCACAGGTAATTAGTAATAGAACAAGAGGGCATGGCCTCAAGCTGCCACTGTGTAGGTTTACAGTGGTGTTTTGGTTTAAGCTTTCCTGCTAGCCCAAAGGCCCAAACTCTAACAGATTTAGGTTGCCTCCCCTCTCCCCATTTTTCCCAGTAGGGAAAAAGCAAATTAGGCAGGAGGAGGAAAGAGAGGTAAAATTACAAAAGAAACAGTCTTGAATCAATTTGGAAGTAAAAAGGTAAGTTTAACAAAGTATAAAAGGTATTTGAATAAATGAAAGAATAGAATAGAATAAACCAGGTTGGAAGAGACCTTCAAGATCATCGCATCCAATCTATCACCCAACACCACCTAATCAACTAACCCATGTAACCAAGCACCCTGTCAAGTCTCCTCCTGAACACCTCCAGTGACGGCGACTCCACCACCTCCCCGGGCAGTCCATTCCAATGGGCAATCACTCTCTCTGTGTAAAACTTCCTCCTGACCTCCAGCCTGAACTTCCCCTGGTGCAGCCTGAGACTGTGTCCTCTTGTTCTGGTGCTGGCTGCCTGGGAGAAGAGACCAACCTCTGCCTGTCCACAACTTCCCTTCAGGTAGTTGTAGAGAGCAATAAGGTCACCCCTGAGTCTCCTATTCTCCAGGCTAAGCACCCCCAGCTCCCTCAGTCTTTCCTCATAGGGCTGTGTTCCAAGCCCCTCACCAATTTTGTTGCACTTCTCTGGACACATTCCAGCAAGTCAACATTCTTCCTAAACTGAGGGGCCCAGACCTGGACACAGTACTCGAGGTGTGGCCTAACCAGTGCAGTGTACAGGGGGAGAATGACCTCCCTGCTCCTGCTGGCCACACTGTTCTTAATGCAGGCCAGGATGCCATTGGCCCTCCTGGCCACCTGGGCACACTGCAGGCTCATGTTCAGCCTACTCTCAACCAGTACCCGCAGGTCCCTCTCTGCCTGGCTGCTCTCCAGCCACTCTGACCCCAGCCTGTAGCACTGCATGGGGTTGCTGTGGCCAATGTGCAGCACCTGGCACTTGGATGTGTTCAATCTCATGCCCTTGGACTCTGCCCATCTGTCCAGCCTGTCGAGGTAAATAAAAATACATGCAAAACCAGTCACAAGGAGTCTGGAATAGCATGGAACAAGCTCCACCCTGTGGTAACAAGAGCAGGATGTCAGAGAGGCAAGGGCAAGAGAAGAGAGTGAAGCAGGGAATGGCTTCCTTTTAAATAGGATTGTGGACAGGAAGTGGGAGTGGAATAGATGTTGACCCAGGGACCCCTCCCCTGATAGGGGGTTATGACTTTCTGCCCACCTTGGTTATGTTTCTTTGTCCACCTGAGGCTAGGTTCTTCTCAGCCTACCCACCTCCTCGGCTGGGCTTAACCTAGCACAACTGGACATTAGATAAAAAAAAATCATAGAAAGAGTGATCAGGCACTGGAATGTGCTGGGCAGGGAGGTGGTTGAGTCACCAAGCCTGGATGTGTATGAAGGTGGTTTGGATGTGGTGCTTGGGGCTATGGTTTAGGCATGAACCTTGTAGAGCAGGATTCTGAGTTGGACTTGATGATTTTGAGGGTCTTTTCCAACCTGAATGTTTCTGTGATTCTGATCTCCAACTTGAGTTTGGAAGCAGCATATCCTGACCACAATTTATCCTCTGTTTTTAGGTTTCTCCACTTTTTGGCACAATCTATGATGCCATTTATTTCATGGCAATGGCCATAGACAGTGCTCGGAGGAATGGAGCCAGAGTCTCAGGATTTAACATAGCTGAGCACACAAAAAACTTCAGTTTCCCTGGGTTTAATAACTGGATACAGACAGACAACTGTGGGAAGAGGCTGAGCAACTATGTGATACTGGACACAGATGGTCGTGGGAACCAGCTCTTCCCAACCCACTTGCTGGACATGTCTTCAGACTCTGTGAAGTCCTTAGACCGGGCCATCCACTTTCCCAGTGGAGCTCCACCCAAGCCAGACTCCAGCTGTTGGTTTGATCCAGATGTTCTCTGCAGTGGAGGTAAGGAAGTTAAAAAAAGAAGAAAACAGGGTCAAATGGCATTTTGTCCATGCTTCTTATTTATTTCATCTTTTCTCCTACTCCAGGAGAGAACATCCCAAAGAGAAAACCCTAAAATCAAAAAATTCATATAAATATGACCAGTCATCATCATCGTTTGTAATGGGAATCCTATAAAGAGATCACACTGTTTATAGAATCACAGAATTATTAGGGTTGGAAAAGACCTGTAAGATCATCAAGTCCAATCACCAACCCAACACCACCATGGTTATTAAACTATGTGCTGAAGTGCCACAGCTACATGTTCTTTGAACATTAGGATATCAGGTAGTGATAGGACTAGGGGGAATGGAATGAAGCTGGAGGTGGGGAGATTCAGACTGGATGTGAGGAAGAAGTTCTTCCCCATGAGAGTGGTGAAGCCCTGGAATGGGTTGTCCAGGGAGGTGGTTGAGGCCCCATCCCTGGAGGTGTTTAAGCCCAGGCTGGATGAGGCTCTGGCCAGCCTGATCTAATGTGGGGTTTCCCTGCCCATGGCAGGGGGGTTGGAACTAGATGATCCTTGTGGTCCCTTCCAACCCTCACTGATTCTATGATTTTGTGATCTCCAGGGATGGTGACTGCCCACCACTTCCCTAGGCAGCCTTTTCCAATGCCTGACCACCCTTTAAGTAAATATTTGGGTTTGTGTTTTTTTTTTCCTAATATCCAACCTAAACCTCTCCTGGCACAACTGGAGGCCATTTCCTTGCATTCTATTACTTGATACCTGGGAGAAAAGATCAACCCCCACTTCACTACAGCCTCCTTTCAGGGAGCTGTAGAGAGAGATAGAATCAGAGAATGGTCTGGGTTGGAAGGGACCTCCAAAGGTCATCCAGTCCACTCCCTTCTGCAGTCAGTTTGCCCAGAGCCCTGTTGAGCCTTGTTGAGCCTTGAATATCTCCAGGGATGGGGCTCCAACCACCTCCATGGGCAACCTGTTCCAGTGTTCCACCACCCTCATAGTAAAGAACCTGTTCTTAACATCCAATCTAAATCTGCTCTTCCCTAGTTTGAAGCTATTGCCCCTCATCCTATCACCACAGGCCTTCTTGTAGCCCCCTTCAGGTACTGGAAGGCCGCTATCAGGTTTCCCCAGAGCCTTCTCTTCTCCAGGCTGAACACTCCCATCTCCCTCAGCCTGTCCTCAGAGCAGAGCTGCTCCAGACCCCTGATCATTTTCGTCACTCTCCTCTGGACCTTCTCCATCAGGTCCACATCCTTCCTATATTGAGGGCTCCAGACCTACATGCAGTACTCCAGTATCACAGTATCACTAAGGTTGGAAGAGACTTCAAAGATCATCGAGTCCAACCTGTCACCACCAACTTCATGATTAAACCATGGCACTAAGTACCACATCCAATCCCCTCTTGAACACCTCCAGGGATGGTGACTCCACCACCTCCCTGGGCAGCACATTCCAATGACAAATGACTCTCTCAGTGAAGAACTTTCTCCTCATCTCGAGCCTAAACTTCCCCTGGCACAGCTTGAGACTCTGTCCCCTTGTTCTGGTACTGGCTGCCTGGGAGAAGAGACCAACTCCCTCCTGACTACAACCACCTTTCAGGTAGTTGTAGAGGGCAATGAGGTCACCCCTGAGCCTCCTCTTCTCCAGGCTAAACAATCCCAGCTCCCTCAGCCTCTCCTTACAGGGCTTGTGCTCGAGGCCTCTCCCCAGCCTTGTTGCCCTTCTCTGGACACGTTCAAGACCTTTTTATTGCTTGTTAGGTCAATAAGACTGTTGCCATTGGTTTGTGCCGGAAGGAGTTTTCCAGGTCTAACAGTCATCATTGGAATAGGTTGTTCAAGGATTTGGTGGATTCACTGTTCCTGGAGGAGAAAAACATGTGAACATGGCACTTTAAAACATGGTTTAATGACCATGGTTGTCTTAGGGTGACAATTGGACTCTCAGGATCACAGGGTATTAGGGGTTGGAAGCAACCTCTGAAGATCATTGAGTCCAACCCCCTGCCAGAGCAGGACCAACGAATCTAGCACAAGTCACAGAGGAATGCATCCAGATGAGGCTTCAAAGTCTCCAGAGACAACTCATCCTCTCTGGGGAGCCTGTACCAGTGTTATGTGACCCTTATGATAAAGACGTTCTTCCTCATGTTGAGGTGGAACTTCCTGTGCTGCAGTTCACATCCATTGCCCCTAGTCCTATCACAGGGCACAAGTAAGAAGAGGCTCTCCCTTCCTTCCTCTTGACCCTCAAAACTCAGATATTTATAGACATTTATTATATCCCCTCTCAGCCTTCTCTTCTCCAGACTAAACAGCCCCAGCCTCTCCTCATAAGGCAGTGCTCCAGTCCCTTAATCATCCTTGCAGCCTCTGTTGGACTCTTTCTATCAGATTCTTGTCCCTCTTGAACTGTGGAGCCCAGAACTGGATGTAGAATGGAATGGAATGGAATGGAATGGAATGGAATGGAATAGAATAGAATAGAATAGAATAGAATAGAATAGAATAGAATAGAATAGAATAGAATAGAATAGACCAGACCAGACCAGGTTGGGAGAGACCTTCAAGATCATCGCGTCCAACCTATCATCTAACACCACCTAATCAACTAAACCATACAGCCAAGCACCCTATCAAGTCTCCTCCTGAACACCTCCATATGTAATATTCCAGGTGAGGACTTGATGATCTTGGGAGTCTTTTTGCAACCAAACCAATTCTATGACCCTAAGATCTGGCTATTCTGATAGCAATCAATATATGCTAGAGGCTTGAGCCAGCGCTGTGTCTTTCTCAGAGGGGAGAGCATTAAGAGGATTTGCACTGAAGACAGCCTAAGATTGCTGCCCTACAGCACATACTCTCATCCCCTCTCCTGGTTTACTCCAGCTTCTTTACCCAGGTAGCTGTGCAGCTTTAAGGATCATCAGAGCTCACCTCATCAGGAAAAGATGATCATCGTTGCTCAAAATAATTGGAGCTGCTGTAGACCACAGAGGTGGTAAATTAAGGACTTAGAGGCAGAGATATCTCTGTTGCTTCCTGGATTTGCAAGACCAAGCACTGGTTGTATGTATTATTTTTAATTTGAGGCATTTGTGGTGCAATTTAATGTCCTCAGGGTAACCAAAAATCTCAGGGTAAGGTATTTAGCCTCCACTTGACATATTTACTTACAATGGTAAGCATTTACTCCTACTGCTCCAGGCTATGACTTAAACAGACAAAATTAACCACATCTACAGAATATTTCATGCAGCAGCTGAGAAAAACATACCCCTTGGCTCTGCCATAGCTGGTTTAAATCAGTGTCTCTCCATGAAAATTGGAGATATATTGATCTTACAGCAGCTAGCAAACTATAGAAGAGACAAATATAATGATACCATAGATCTAATTTCACACTGCTACTTGGAGCAGTGCAGTAATTTAGCATCCCAGTGCAGGCTATGGAAAAATCTCCCTGATTTTTAGAAAGATCAGATTTTATGTTCTCACCTTTGCAAAAGCACAAAGCTGCAGGCATTTGTCAGGAAAGTGGTAATTTATTGTTACTACTGATATTTTAGAGCCTGGAGTTTATTACTAGAATTAAACCCATGCAATGTATAGAGCTGGAGTTGAGAGGGCAGGTGGGATGTGAAGTTCATAGATTCACAGAGTTGTTTGGGTTGGTAGAGACCATGAAGATAATCCAGTTCCAACCCCCCTGCTCAGGCTGCTCAATCAGGTTGCTCAAACTAGTCTTGAACACCTCCAGGGAGGGGGTTGCCAGGCTGATGTTGTTTCTGACCCCAGGTCCACCAGCAGGTGCTCCCAGAACATGAAAGAATAGAATAGAATAGAATAGAATAGAATAGAATAGAATAGAATAGAATAGAATAGAATAGAATAGAATAGAATAGAATAGAATAGAATAGAATAGAATAGAATGGAATAGAATGGAATAGAATGGAATAGACCAGACCAGGTTGGAAGAAACCTTCAAGATCATCGTGTCCAATGTATCAACCAGCACCACCTAATCAACTAAACCATGCAACCAAGCACCCTGTCAAATCTCCTCCTAAACACCTCCAATGATGGTGACTCTACCACCTCCCTGGGCAGCCCATTCCAATGGGCAATCACTCTCTCTGTGTAGAACTTCTTCCTAACCTCCAGCCTAAACCTCCCCTGGTGCAGCTTGAGACTGTTCTGGTGCTGGCTGCCTGGGAGAAGAGACCAACACCTGTCTACAATCTCCCTTCAGGTAGTTGTAGAGAACAATAAGGTCACCCCTGAGTCTCCTCCAGGCTAAGCAACCCCAGCTCCCTCAGCTTCTCCTCATAGGGCTGTGTTCCAAACCCCTCACCAACTTCATTGCCCTTCTCTGGACAAGTTCCAGAAAGTCAACATCCTTCCTAAACTGAGGGGCCCAAAATACACACTGCACACACAACCTGTCACAAGCAGGGTAACACACTCTGGAGACCAATGTGGCTGCAGGCACCATTACCCATAGCCAGTATTGCCAAGATATGTTTTGATGTCACAATCACAGAATGGTAAGGGTTGGAAGGGACCTCTGAGCATCACCTAGTCCAGCTCCTCTTCCAAAACAGAGCAGGCTTCACAGGATTGTGTCCAGGCAATTTTGGAATCTCTTCAGAGAAGGAGACTCCACCACCTCTCTGAGCAGCCTGATCCATTGCTCCAGCACTTTCAAAGGACTGTTGACTCTTGTCTTGTCACTGGGCACACTTGGCACCACCGGACAGAGTCTGTCCTCATCCTCTTGATGGCCCTTTAGCTATTGATAAGCATTGAGAAGGTATGCTCTTGGTCTTCTCCAGGCTAAACAGCCCTAAGTCTTTCAGACTTATGCTCCAGTTCACTCAACATCTTCATAGCCTCTGCTGGACTCCCTTCAGTCCTTCCTTATCTTCCTTATCTCTCTTGAACTGAGGAGCCCAAAACTCCTGATCCTGTTCTTATGCAGCACTTAATCAGCTTCCAAGCTGGTACCAGATCTCATCACCCCTGCTCCAGCAGACACAAACACATGCTCTGGTAGATGGTCCAAACCTGTGACTCCCTCATAGTCATTTTTCCAATCCTTTGGTCTCTACAGCTGCAAGTCTCTAGACTTGTAGTCTCTCATGGGTTACAAGCTCAAGGACTTCTCATCTTATCTGTTGGTTAAATTGATGTGAAGTCTAAAAATATCACATGCAGGCAGAAAACACACTCATGCAGTATAACAATTAGGAATAGGGGTTAAGAAGAAGGTACTACTGATTGTGATGACCAGGTACAGGGGTTGGCTGGAAAAATGGACAACATGTTTATGTATGACCAATATCCTCACAGTCATCTCTCTTTTTCTCCATTTTTGTCCCTTCTTCTAAACATAGAACCATAGAATGTTTTGAGTTGGAAGGGACCCTTGAAGGTCATCTTTCATTAATATCACAGAACATTTTGTGTTGGAAGGTACCCTTCTAGGTTATCTTTCACTAAAATCATAGAATAACTTTGTTTGCAAGGGACCCTTGAAGGTCATGGAATCACAGAAACATTCAGGTTGGAAGAAAAAGACCCCCAGGATCACCAAGTCTAACCCAGAACCCTACTCCACAAGGTTCACCCCGAACCATATTCTCAAGCACGACATGCAAACCACCTTTAAACACATCCAGGGCTGGGGACTGAAGCACCTCCCTGCCCAGCATGTTCCAGAGCCTGACCACTCTGGCTGGGAAAAAAACTTTTCCTACTGTCCAGTCTAAACCTACCCAGTGGCAGCTTGAGGCCATTCCCTTCTGTTCTATCACTAATTACCTGTGAAAAGAGACCAGCAGCAGCCTCTCCACAACGTCCTTTCAGGTAGCTGTAGACAGCAATGAGGTCTCCCCTCAACCTACCCTTCTCCAAACTATCCATCCCCAATTCCTTCAGTTGCTCTTCATCAGACTTATTCTCCATTCCCATCCCCAGCTTCCTTGCCCTCCTCTGCACTGGCTCCAGCACCTCCGCATCTCTCTTGTATTGAGGTGCCCAAAGCTGGACACAATGCTCAAGGTGTGGCATTTTGGGTTGGAAGAAACCCTTGCAGATCATCTTTCACTAGAATCTTAGAATATTTTGGGTTGTAAGGGATCTTTCAAAGTCATCTAATCCAACCACTCCATGTAGTCCACCCCCCCACTAGACCAGTTGGCTCAGAGCTCCATCCAGCCTGGCCTTGAACACTTTCAGGCATGAGGCATCCACAACTAGTAACCTATTCTAGTGTAAGTGTGAGGATAATCAGGGTTTGGGTCCTTGTGTTGAAGCAGAAAGAAAATTCAACTCCAGCATGAAAATCTGAGCTAAAACACTCTGTCTTTTCCTACAAAGAAAACCATTGAAAATGACTGCAGCTTTCACTGGGAAGGTTTCAGTGCTTGCAGCAAGGCCTGTGATTTAGGTCCAAGCGTGACAGAGTTATGAACCTCCTATCAACTCAAACTTCTCCAAGCTTGGTTGTATTTAAGGGTGTGTCCATGGCAGGGGACTTGGTACCAGACTGAGCTCCCTTCCAACCCTAACAATTCTATGATTCTATGTCTGAATACAGACAGAATAGGAAAAAAAGGAAAAATCTAGAAGAGACAGCGACAACAAACAGTTCATACTGGAATTTAACTCATCCACTCATGCCAGCTTTCCTTAGCTCTCTAGCAAAGACTGGTGAGTCAAGTATCTGGAGATATCCCCTCCTGTAGGATGGCCCATAGAGAAAACCATCAACAACCTCCTCCTCCTTCTCCCCTGCTCTTTTCAACACTAGAATTTTTAGCAGGGAATGAAAGAACCCACTCACTTTGGTCATCAGTTTGGTACCACAGGACAAAGATTTCTCAGCATTGCAGCTCCTGGAGAGAAGATCAACTGCTCCAAAGCTATGACCTTTGAAGAAGGTGCCTCTGAAATTTAATACTTCCCTGGGAGTCCAGTCTTTATCTACTTGAATAAAAACAATTTTTTCCACTGATCCAAGGCTTTAAGTCTGGTATAGGAAAAAAAATAAACATGCATGGAATTAAATAATTAGTTTCAGTCTCATGAAAATAAAGTCAGTAAGCATTTGTGTATGCAGAAATTAACATGGCCTCAAAATTGTCCTCTAGCATTCTCCTGGCTGAATATTTGCTTCTGTAGCCTAATGGTTTGAGACTTTCCATATGATTGCCTGAATCAAAGGGATTCTAATTCATTGATGCTTTTTCCCTCTCTTTGCACAGGGATTGAGCCTGCAGTCATAATGTTGGGAGTAATGCTGATATTTGCCCTGGTGCTTTTTCTTGTGGGCCTGGCTGCTCTCATCAGGTGAGAACTGCAGGATGGATTTGATCTGATGACATTTTTACCTGCTGTGGGAGACTTGCATTTTACCCAGCAGTTTAAACCATGTGAATAAAGGGAGCTGGGACACCTCCTTTATAAGTCAGGATGAGAGAGTTGGGGTTGTTCAACCTGGGGAAGAGAAGGCTCCAGAGAGACCTTATTGTAGTCTTCTGGTACCTAGAGGTGTCCTACAGGGGCCTACAAGAAAGCTGGGGAGAGACTCTTTAGGGTGTCAGGGAGTGATAGGACTAAGGGAAATGGAACAAAACTAATGTCTAGCTTCAGATTGGATGTTAGGAAGAAGTTCTTCAGCATGAAGGTGGTGAGACACTGGCACAGGTTGCCCAGGGAGGTGGTAGAAACTTCATCCATGGAGGTTTTTAAAGCCAGGTTGAATGTGGCTCTGGCCAGCCTGCTCTAGTGTGAGGTGTCCCTGCCCATGGCGGGGGGTGGGGATGGTGTTGAACTAGCTGATCCCTGAGCTCCCTTCCAACCCTAACAATTGTATGACTCTTTATCAGAGAGCATAGTGACAGGACAAGGAGTCATGGTTTGAAACTGAAGGAGAATAGACTTAGATTAGATAAATTCTTTACCATGGGGATAGTGAGACACTGGAAAAGGTTGCCCAGAGAAGTCATGGATGTCCCATCCCTGGAAGTGTTCAAGGCCAGGTTGGATGGGCTTTGAGAATCTGACCTAGTGGAAGGTGTCCTTGCCCATGGCAAAGGCGTTGGAACCTGTTGATCTTTATTATCACAGTATCACAGTATCACAGTATCACTTAGGTTGGAAAGGACCTCGAGGATCATCGAGTCCAACCTATCAACACACTCCTTTCCAACCGAAACCATTCTATATTTCTGTGAACACATAGCTATGGTCTTTGACCTCCAGATACCTATCTCTTCATTATTAAGTGATATTATTATGTGACAGTGGTTTGAGCACTGCAGCTACTGGTTCTACAGTCTCAGGAGGAGCCATCTTACCCTTAATCCACTCCAGATATAGAAGAGCATTGCAGGCTTTTGCTGGAAGGATTACCTGGATGATGGCTCTGCAGCATTAGGAAGGTGGCTATCACTTTAGAAATACTAACTGTGCAAACCAAACACAGGAGATTACTTTAGGAACATGCTGGAGGAGACTGAGCAGGCTACCATGGTATATGTATTTTTCTTTTCTTTTCATTCCAGACCTTTCTTTCCTGAGTTTCTCTCTTAATATGTTCCATGATGCACCTAGGATGACCCTCTTGACTTTCTCTGTGTGCTAAAGAGAAAGAGAGAGCACATTTCTGGAAGTGTTCAAGATCAGGCTGGATGAGGTTTTGAGCGACTTGGTCTAGTGGGAAGTGTCCCTGCCCATGACTGAGGAGTTGGAACTAGATGATCTTTAAATTTCCTTCCAACTCAAGGCGTTCTATGATTCTATGATCTCTGGAGGTGGTTTGGAGCAATCAGTTAGGATATTTCTTCATTACCAAGCTGATTCACACCCTGCTTTGAGCTGGAGTCCATTATCCTGACCATGGGATTAGTCTGGCCATGAGATCTTTAGAACAAACGAAGCAGTCTGCTGGGGAAGTAACAATTTCCAACAACTGCATAAGCCACACTTGAATTCCAGGCCTACATCCAAGGTGGTATTGAGGCAGCATAGACTGCATGGTCTAGGAGCCATGGCAAGGACAATATGGCCTTAATACTAGGTAACCTGGTCCAAACTGGTCCCTGGAGCAATCTGTCTGCCATTATTATTATCTTCAGGGTACATCACTGAAATCAGAGTCAACTGAGACTGAAGTCAGAAGGCACCACAGCAAAGAGTTCAGCAGAGCAGAGTTCCTGGATCATCCAGCTCTGCCTATCACCTCATCCCAAAACTTGTTTTCCCTCTACTCCTGATTCATCCCTCCAAACCCAGATGATATAAGGCCACCCAGCAAGAGACACCCCCAGTGTTTTCCCTGCTTATAACACACAGCTGCTTCTGATACCTCAGCCACTGAGGAGGTTGCCTTGATCCATCCACACTTTAAAGCCCTTGCCCTCCAGCCTCAACAGTGACGTAAATAAAAGACAATCTTTCTGCCTACTCCACTTGTAAACTGTTCCACAAGTCCCAGACTGTGCTTGGGAAGGCTCAGGCATGAGTAAAGATGTTTGACCATCTGCAAGGAGGGAAAGAAAGAAAAGGGGAAAAAAAACACAGTCTAGCATGACTCAGACCATGATTTATGTTGGGAAGGGCTTGTCTGGAACTATATTTAAACCACAGCATGTTCTGATTTAGATTGTGGGAGCTCTGGTCTTAGCATGGCTAGGGATCTGCTCAGTGGTCTTAATTATGATTCACCCTACTCTCTGTATTTTGCTTTCAGCAGAGAGGTGCTTCCTTCCATGGTTGGGGGAGAGGATATGATTGACCAAACATGGTGAAAAGTACATCAGTGATGAGGTTTTTGCATGAAGCTGAGTTGGGTGGGTTGCAACAAGGCAGTTACAAAATCATAGAATTGTTCCAGTTGGAAAAGACCTCCAAAACCATTAAGCCCAACCATCAATTTAACGCCGCCATAACTGTGTCCTGACCTCCCACATCCACACCTGAACACCTCCAGAGACGGTGGCGCCACCACCTCCCTAGGCAACCTCTTCCAATGCCTGACCACTCTTTCTGTAAAGAAATGTTTCCTAATAACCAAAATTTAAATGTCCCTTGGCACATTTTTCAGGCCATTTCCTCTTGTCCTATCACATGATACTAGACAGAAGAGACCAACCCCCACCTCACAGCATTGTAGGGGTTGGAAGGGACCTCTGGAGATCATTGTGTCCAACCCCCTTCCTAAAGGAGGGTCACCAAGAGAAGGATGATATGCATGCAGGTTTGGAATATCTTCAGAGAAGGACAACCCACAACCTCTCTGCATATCCTGGTCAAGGGCTCTGGCATTCTTACAGGTGAAAAGTTTTTCTTTATGTCCAGGTGGAACCTCCTGTGTTCCAGTTTGTGCACATTGTTCTATCACTGGACACCACTGGCTCCATCCTATTGACGCCTGCCCTTTAGATATTGCTAAGCATTGAGAAGATGCCCTCTCAGTCTTGTGTTCTCCAAGCTAAACAAACCCATTCTCTCAGCATTTCCTCTTCAGAGAGATGCTCCAGGACCCTCAGCATCTTAAGAAACCTCCATTAGCCCTTTGTAGCCTCCAATTAGATTATAAAACACCATCACAGGTGATCACCCCTCCTTCTGAACTCCACAAAATTAGCCATGCTCTTCTAAAATGCAGTTGAAATTGTAGTGGACATTGGAATGATCTGCCCAGGGCAATGGTGGAGTCACCGTGCCTGGGGGTGTTCAAGCAGTGTGGACCTGGTGCCTAGGGACATGGTTTAGTGCTGAATGGTAGGGGATGGAAGGAATTTCTGGGGATCATCTAGTCCAACCCCTCTGCTAAAGCAGGGTCCCCTAAAGCAGATGTACAACATCAAGGGAAGGTTTAGGCTAGATATTAGGAAATACTTCTTCCCTGAAAGGGTTATCAAACATTGGAATGGTCTGACCATGGAAGTGGTGGAGTCATCACCCCTGGGGGTATTCAAGCAGAGTGTGGACCTGGTGTGTGGGGAATCCTCAACACAGGAGAGACATGGACCTGTTGGATCAGGTTCAGAGTAAGCCACAGTAATAATGGGAGGGCTGGAAACCCTCTGCTGTGATGACAGGCTGAAGTATAGAAGGCTCTGGGAAGAACCTTCTTGTGGCCTTTCAGTATTTAAAGAGGGTCTGTAAAATAGTTGGGGAGAGAATTCTTATAAGGGCCTGTTGTTACAGGACAAGGAGTGATGGCTATAAACTAGAAGAGGGGAGATGCACACCAAATCTAAAGAAGAAATATTTTACAATGAGAGGGGTGAAACACTGGCTGAGGTTGCCCAGAGATGTTATAGATGTCCCATCCCTGGAGACATTGAAGGTCAGGTTCTGAGTAACCTGATCTGATTAACTTGATCTAGTTGCAGTTATCCCTGCTCACTGCAGAGATGCTGGACTACATGACCATTAAAGATCCCTTCCAGCCCAAACTATTCTATGATTCTGTAAACATGCAGTCCTTGACATTGCACCATTTAATTTCTTGCTGGGGTCTCCTCTGCCTTGCATATTGATTGATGATCTGGATGAGGGCCTTGAGTCCATCATCAGTAAATTTGCTGACGACACCAAGCTGGGGACAGGAGTTGATCTGCTGGAGGGTAGAGAGGCTCTGCAGAGGGACCTCGACAGGCTGGACAGATGGGCAGAGTCCAAAGGCAGGAGATTGAACACATCCAAGTGCCAGGTTCTGCACATTGGCCACAGCAACCCCATGCAGTGCTACAGGCTGGGGTCAGAGTGGCTGGAGAGCGGCCAGGCAGAGAGGGACTTAGGGGTGCTGGTTGATGGTAGGCTGAACATGAGCCTTCAGTGTGCCCAGGTGGCCAAGAGGGCCAATAGCATCCCGGCCTGTATCAGGAATACTGTGGCCAGCAGGAGCAGAGAGGTCATTCTGTCTCTGTACACTGTACTGGTTAGGCCACACCTTGAGTATTGTGTCCAGTTCTGGGCCCCTCAGTTTGGGAAGGAGGTTGACTTGCTGAAAGGTGTCCAGTGAAGTGCAACAAAGTTGGTGAGGGGTTTGGAACACAAGCCCTATGAGGAGAGGTTGAGGGAGCTGGGATTGCTCAGCCTGGAGAAGAGGAGACTCAGGGATGACCTTATTGCTCTCTACAACTACCTTAAGGGAGGTTGTAGACAGGCAGAGGTTGGTCTCTTCTCCCAGGCAACCAGCACCAGAACAAGAATTTTGAAGGGAAGTAAGTTTCGAAGGGGGAAGGGGCTGAAACTAGTCCCCTCAGGCAGGAGTCTGGGGGTGATAAGATAGAGTCAGAGGTGAAACCAGCAGCCCAGCTGCAGTGCATGTACACTAATGCGCGAAGTATGGGTAGCAAACAACAGGAGCTGGAAGCCTTGTTGCAGCAGGAAAGTTATGATGTAGTTGCCATCACAGAGACGTGGTGGGATGACTCACATGACTGGAGCACTGCAATTGATGACTACAGGCTCTTCAGGAGAGACAGGCAAGGAAGAAGGGATGGAGGGAGGCACTAGATGCCATTGAGATGGAGACTAGGGATGATCGGCTTGAGTGCTTGTGGGTAAGAATTAGAGGGAAGACCTGCAGGGAGACATCCTGGTTGGAGTCTGCTATAGACCACCCAACCAGGAGGAAGATGTTGATGAGTCATTCTATAGGCAGCTTAAGGTTGTCTCAAGATCACCTGACCTTGTTCTCATGGGCGAATTCAACCTGCCTGACATCTGCTGGGATCTCAACACAGCAGAGAGGAGACAGTCTAGGAGGTTCTTAGAGTGCATGGAGGACAGCTTCTTATTCCCACGTGCTACGTGAGCCTACCAGGGGTAAGGCTATGCTTGACCTCCTCTTCACCAACAGGGAAGGGCTGGTGGGAGATGTGGTGGTCGGAGGGTGTTTGGGGTCCAGTGACCACGAGATAATTGAATTCTCATTATTTGGTCAAGCTAAGAGGGGCAGCAAGAAGACCTCCACTCTGGACTTCCGGAGGGCAGACTTTGGGTTACTCAAGGAACTAATTCAGAGGGTTCCTTGGGATAAAGCCCTTAAAAACAAAGGGGTCCAGGAGAGCTGGACCTACTTCAAGGAAGAATTGTTGAAGGCTCAGGGACAGGCCGTGCCAATGTGCCGGAAGATGAGCCGCCGGGGCAGATGGCCAGCCTGGATGGGCAATGAGCTTGTAAAAGAATTAAGGGGAAAAAAGAGGGTGTATCATCTTTGGAAGAAAGGTGAGGCAATCCACAGAATGTTTAAAAATGTTGCTAGATAGTGTAGGAAGAAAATCCGGGAGGCAAAAGCACACTTGGAGCTTAGACTGGCCTCTGCTGTGAAGGACAACAAAAAGTCCTTCTATAAATACATTAATAGCAAGAGGAAGGGCAGAGACAACCTCCACTCCTTGGTGGACATGGAGGGGAACGTTGTAACAAAGGATGAGGAAAAGGCAGAGTTACTTAACACCTTCTTTGCCTCAGTTTTTACTAGCAGGACAGAATGTCCTCCAGAGAGCTGGCCTGCAGAGCTGGCAGAAGGAGCCAGGGAGCTGCACAGTTTTCCCTATGTTCCAGGAGCAGATAGTTGGAGCTTTCTTCAGCCACTTGGATCCCCACAAGTCCATGGGACCAGACGGGATCCATCCTAGGGTGCTGAGAGGGCTGGCAGATGAGATGGCCAAGCCACTCTCCATAATTTTTCAGCAGTCCTGGCTCACTGGAGAGGTCCCAGAGGACTGGAAGCTGGCCAACGTGGTGCCCATCCACAAGAAGGGCTGGTTGGATGAGCCAGGGAATTGCAGGCCTGTCAGCCTGACCTCAGTGCCAGGCAAGATCATGGAACAGGTCATCCTGAGTGCAATAACACAACACTTACAGGATGGCCAAGGGGTCAGGCCCAGTCAACATGGATTTAGGAAGGGTAGTTCCTGCCTGACCAACCTGATCTCCTTCTATGATCAGGTGACTGCCTGGTGGATGTGGGGCAGGCTGTGGATGTGGTCTACCTGGACTTCAGCAAGGCCTTTGACACCGTCCCCCACAGCAAACTCCTGGCCAAGCTGTCAGCCCATGGCTTGGAAGGGAGCACACTGCGATGGGTTGGGAACTGGCTAGAGGGCCGAGCCCAGGGAGTGGTGGTGAATGGTGCCACATCCAGCTAGCAGCCAGTCACTAGTGGTGTGCCCCAAGGATCAGTGCTGGGCCCTGTGCTCTTTAATATCTTTATTTATGATGACCTGGATGAGGGCCTTGAGTCCATCATCAGTAAATTTGCTGACGACACCAAGCTGGGGACAGGAGTTGATCTGCTGGAGGGTTAGAGAGGCTCTGCAGAGGGACCTTGACAGGCTGGACAGATGGGCAGAGTCCAAGGGCATGAGATTGAACACATCCAAGTGCTGGGTTCTGCACATTGGCCACAACAACCCCATGCAGTGCTACAGGCTAGGGTCAGAGTAGCTGGAGAGAAGCCAGGCAGAGAGGGACCTAGGGGTGCTGGTCGATGGTAGGCTGAGCATGAGCCTTCAGTGTGCCCAGGCAACCAAGAGGGCCAATGGCATCCTGGCCTGCATCAGGAACAGTGTGGCCACCAGGATCAGGGAGGTCATTCTCCCCCTGTACACTGCACTGGTTAGGCCACACCTCGAGTACTGTGTCCAGTTCTGGGCCCCTCAGTTTAGGAAGGAGGTTGACTTGCTGGAATGTGTCCAGAGAAGGGCAACAAAGCTGGGGAGGGGTTTGGGACACAAGCCCTGTGAGGAGAGACTGAGGGAGCTGCGGTTGCTTAGCCTGGAGAGGAGGAGACTCAGGGGTGACCTTATTGTTCTCTACAACTACCTGAAGGGAAGTTGTGGACAGGTGAAGGTTGGTCTCTTCTCCCAGGCAGCCAGTACCAGAACAAGAGGACACAGTTTCAGGCTGCACCAGGGGAGGTTTAGGCTGGAGGTCAGGAGGAAGTTCTACACAGAGATAGTGAATGCCCATTGGAATGGGCTGCCCAGGGAGGTGGTGGAGTCACCATCACTGGAGGTGTTCAGGAGGAGACTTGATGGGGTGCTTGGTGCTATGGTTTAGTTGTTAAGGTGGGTTGGATTGGTTGATGGGTTGGACGCGATGATCTTGAAGGTCTCTTCCAACCTGGTTTATTATTATTATTAAGAGGACACAGCCTCAGGCTGCACCAGGGGAGGTTTAGGCTGGGTGTTAGGAAGAAGTTCTACACAGAGAGAGTGATTGCCCATTGGAATGGGCTGCCCAGGGAGGTGTTGGAGTCACCATCACTGGAGGTGTTCAGGAGGAGACTTGATAGGGTACTTGATTGCGTGGTTGAGTTGATTAGGTGGTGTTGGATGATAGGTTGGACACAATGATCTTGAAGGTCTCTTCCAACCTGGTCTATCCTATCCTATCCTATCCTATCCCATCCTATCCTATCCTATCCTATCCTATCCTATCCTATCCTATCCTATCCTATCCTATCCTATCCTATCCTATCCTATCCTATCCTATCCTATCCTATTGCAGTTGGGCAAATAGGGGGTTGCAGTCAAGCCACAGGTAGTGTCTTTGCTGGTCAGATAACTGATTTTTCTCTCTTGCCTGTGGCAATTCTGCAAATCAGGTAGCCTAGCAAGGACTGCAGAGAGTCATTCCTTGCAAAAACAGGCAGCAGCATCCTGTGGAGATGCCAGAAGCACATTTGTCCTGCATTACACAGTGCATGATAGACATCCCATCTGGCTCAGGTCCTGGAAGAAGTAGATCTGAATCAGCACAGTCATCGACTTGATCTAATTATTCCTGAGCAAGAGGAATAGCAGTGGTTCAGCATTACTGCATGCAACACTCCATGCTGCCAAACTTCTCATCCCCCTGTATCTTTTCCCTCTGTAGGAGCATGCAGTCATTACAAGGAGGAGTAGAATCACAGAATGACTTAGGTTGGAAGTGACCTCCAAAGGTCATCTAGACCAAACCCCCTGGGGATGGGACACGGACATCCTCTACTAGATCAGGATGCCCAGAGCCCTGCTTAGCCTGGCTTTGAATATATCCAGGGATGGGACCTCAGCTCACCGTGCACTTCATGTTGCATCAAGCTACAATATAGAGAGCCAGCCAGCACATTTTGATGGTGATTGTGTTCTGGGGAGCTTTTATAATTTACCCATGGTTCTGTTCCAGACCCTAAGAAAGGCTGGGGTCAGAGTGGCTGGAGAACAGCCAGGAAAAAAAGGACCTGGGGGTACTGATTGACAGCAGGCTGAACGTGAGCCAGCAGTGTGCCCAGGTGGCCAAGAAGGCCAATGGCATCCTGGCCTGCATCAAGAATAGTGTGGCCAGCAGGAGCAAGGAAGTCATTGTGCCCCTGTACTCAGCACTGGTTAGGCCACACCTTGAGTCCTGTGTGCAGTTCTGGGTCCCTCAGTTTAAGAAGGACATCGAGATACTTGAATGTGTCCAGAGAAGGACAACGAGGCTGGGGAGAGGCCTTGAACACAGCCCTGTGAGGAGAGGCTGAGGGAGCTGGGATTGTTTAGCCTGGAGAAGAGGAGGCTCAGGGGTAACCTCATTGCCCTCTACAACTACCTGAAGGGTGGTTATAGCCAGGAGGGGGTTGGTCTCTTCTCCCAGGCAGCCAGTACCAGAACAAGAGGACACAGTCTCAAGCTGTGCCAGGGGAAGTTTAGGCTCAAGGTGAGGAGAAAGTTCTTCACTGAGAGAGTCATGCGCCCTTGAAATGTGCTGCCCAGGGAGGTGGTGGAGTCACCATCCCTTGAGGTATTCAAGAGGGGATTGGATGTGGCACTTGGTGCCATGGTTTAGTAGTCATGAGGTCTGTGGTGACAGGTTGGACTTGACAATCTTTGAGGTCTCTTTCAACCTTATTGATTCTATGATTCTAAGAGACCACCCCATTACAACCTCCTTTAAGGTAGTTGTAGAAACCATGAAGGTCTCCCCTCAGCCTACTTTTCTCCAGGTTAAACAACCCCATTTCCCTCAGCTGCTCCTGAGAAGACCTCAGCTTTGTTGCTTTTATCTGGACATGCTTCAGCAGCTCAATGTCCTTTTTGTACTGAAGTCTCTTCCAGCTCAACTATTTCTATGATTCCATGGTTCTATAATGTCTGTTCATGCTGTGAAATTTTGATAATTGCAGCTTTTGTTGTCTTTGGTTTGGATAATCCTTGCTGTTTGACTCAGGAGATTTCAGTCCAAGTCAGGACATCATGTTTTGTCTACTTCTTTCACCCATGTCCATCCCTGCTGCCTCACCACATGTTGCGCTTTCCTGATAGAATCATACAATTGTCAGGGACCTCAAGGATCGTGTAGTTCCAACTACCCTGCCATGGCCAGGGACATCTCACACTAGATCAGAATTGCTCAGAATCCCATCCAGCCTGGCCTCAAAAACCTCCACCACCTCCTTGGGCAACTTTTCCCAGTGTCTCATCACCCTTATGGTGAAGAACTTCTTAATATCCAGTCTGAATCTACCCATTTCTAGTTTTGTTCCATTCCCCCTAGTCCTGTCACTACTCCACATCCTAAAAAGTCCCTCCCCAGCTTTCTTGTAGGCCCCCTTCAGATACTGGAAGGCCACAATAAGGTCTCCTCAGAGCCTTCTCCTCTCCAGTGCAGGGAAGCCATATGTGGGGGGACTTAAAGGTGGGGTACACTGGTTGCATACCTAAAAATGATAACTGTGGCTCTCCAAATCTCCCAGGCATAACATCTTGAACAGCCAGCTCTTCAGGGGACCTAACAAGATCATACTAACCTTGGAGGACCTCATCTTCATCAACCCAGAGCTACGTAAAAAGGTCAGTCCTTCAATTCATGAAAGTAATCTGGTGGGACATTCAAAGAGAGGTTTGCTGTAGGATATTTTCATTTGCATGATATTCTGGGAAGGTCATTTGCTTCTCCATGCCTCATCTTCCCCTGCATATCAGAAGATTTCCTCCATGCCAAGTGTTTTTGAGTCTTGGCTCAGGTGCCCATTCAGTGTCAGAGAGGTTATGATGCTATAAAATAGTTCATTTGGTTGTTCTTATTCTGATAGACAGGGCTTAGTCTTTGTTCTTGAGGCTGGGTGGTGTAGCATACTTCATGTCAATATAGCTAAACCTTCTTGCCCTCTAAAATAAGGTATCTGCAGCCAAACTACCTACTGGGAACCGTACCTGGCCTCTACTGGCTCCTGCTCATGCTGGAGAGGTGCTGAGGGAGTATTACTTGACATAGGCCTGAGAAATGCCCAGGGCCATGCCAACAGTATCAACTGCTGTGGGCCAATCCCTTTGCCAAGGTTATCAGCACAGTCCAGGCTTCTTGCATCTGCCAGAGGAGACACTTCCCTGTGCCTTGCTTTGAAAGCCATGTCTCCTCTGGTGTCTCCACTCCACGGCATTTCCATCACCTCAAATCTTGCAGTTGTGTTTCAAGGCACTGAACAAGGTGGACTTCATGAGCCCCTTAGAGGTTTTCAGAGAGGTAAGATGGAGTTTTGGGAGGTTTCTACTACAGGCGAAATGTTTGACCCGAGGCAGAGCTTGAGTTACCGCCATCCATAGGTGGTAACTGTCTTGCACCTGCTTTGCTTTCCCCCTCAGAGGCTGACCTTGGACAGTCTGACTGACGCAAACAGCGTGGCAGCTGATGGCAGAAGCCTGAAGTCTGTAACCCGCTCTTCTTCCTCAAAAAGTGCAGCTGCCACCCTTGAGACCTCCAATGTGGCTTTGTGTGAGGTAGGTCAGGACCCTCATGCAGCCTTCTCCCACCCCTTCTGTTCACTGAGCTGCTTAAGCAAGGAAAGACTTAGACTGCTGTACTGTAGGTCCCAGGATGAGAATATTGCTGATGGACCCTAAGGGTGAAAGTAAGTTCCCAAGCATAGAGAAAGGGTTGCCAAGCCCTGAACAAGCTGTCCAGGGAAGTGATGGAGTCCCCATCCCTGGAGGGATTTAAAAGCCATTGTGGTGCTGAGAAACATAGTTTAGTGGTGACCTAGCAGTATTGGCTTGGTTGGACTTGATCTTGAAGGTCTCTTGCAATCAGACTGATTCTATGATGCTATGGACTTACTACTTCAGCCCTCACCCTGACACTTGGAGTCATGTGAGATGGTGGTGTTAGACATCCACATTCAGCATTACTAGATCTGATCTCTGTTAGAGATGTCTTCACCTAAAGGCATCATGAAGAACCTCTCTTACAGGACAATCTGTAGGACCTTTCCTGCAACAAGGACCTTTCTTGCAAGACAGAGAAAAAGCTGTCAAATTCCACATTGTGCCAATAGGACCTTGTGGAGTTTGAAGGGAAGCAATGACCAAAAAAACTCATCCCATCCATCAGTTCCTTCCTAAAAACACAGTTTACAGAATCATAGAAAATACAGAATGAACCAGGTTGGAAAAGACCTCACAGATCATCAAGTCCAACCTATTACCTAACACCTAACACCTCCTGACAACTAAACCACGGCTCCAAGTGCCACATCCAATCCTTTTTTTTAACATCTCTAGGGATGGTGACTCCACCACCTCTCTGGGCAGCACATCCCAATGATAAATTACTTTTTGTCTTTTGTTTTGTTTTGTAAAATGCCAAGACACTTTTTTGCCTGAAAAAGGAAGAAACTAAACTTAGTTATTAATGCCTTTTTAATCAAAGTTGTACTAATACAACTTCCAGGTACTGTTCTGATCCAGGTGAAGGTCCTACCTAACCCCACTTTTTTTTTTTACTTTTTTTTTTTTTTTCTGTTGGTTTTCTTATTGGGGTGCAATATGGAGAGAATCTACTGCCCAAAACACTGAAAATCCCCAGTCATTTTCAATGTCATAGAATTGACAGGGTTGGAAGGGGCCTCAAGGATCATCCAGTTCCAACCCCCCTGCCATGGGCAGGGACACCTCACACTACATCAGGTTGCTCAGAGCCACATCCAGCCTGGCCTTAAAAAATTCCAGGGATGAGGCTTCCACCACCTCCATGTCTCACCACTCTCATGGTTGTGGTGTGCAGCTTATTTTTAAAGGCATAACCTAAAACTACCACAATGGTGAAGAACTTCTTCCTAATATCCCATCTGAATCTACCCATTTCTAGTTTTGCTCCATTCCCCCTAGTCCTATCGCTACTTGACACCCTAAAAAGTTCCTTACCCAAAAGTCAAGGATCTGGAGTTCAGACCTGGGTCCCAATATCCCCTGTTGCTCAGAACCTTGCTCTATCATTCACCCACCTCTGTTGTGGACAGGGAGACTGCGTATGGCTGAAGAAATTTGAGGCAGGAGCAGTCCATGAGCTAAGGCAAAGCTCCACCAGCATCTTGAGGAAGGTAGGAGGCACAAGGGGTGATGAGGCATGTGGAGGGAAGAGGGAAGGGTGCTCAGGGGGCCTTTTATGACTGCAGGATGTTTTCATTCTCCTTGTCTCCTGTTTATCCAATGAATCACATCTCATGGCTGTCAATGAGACTTGCCTAGTGAAATCTGGTGGAATGGACCATGAATGATTGCATCTGACAAACTTATCAATGACCCATGTCAGTCATCCAGCAGCTTGCAAAAACCCAGCCTGCATGTGCCATTTCAAAGCTGAATGTACAATGACTCCTCTAAGTGACCTTGTTGGCAAAATCAGACTGCTTTTATCTTCCAGTACCTGAAGGGGCCCTACAAGAGAGCCGAGGAGTGTCTGTTTATAAGGGCAGGTAGCAATATGACAAGTATTAATGGTCTTAAATTACATCAGGGGAGATTTAGATTGGACATTAGGAAGAAATTCTTCACTGTGAGGGAGGTGGAACACTGGAATGGAAGCAGGCCTGAAGAAAAGGATTTGGGGGTTCTGGTGGATGAGAAGCTCAACAGGAGCCAGCAGTGTGCACTTGCAGCCCTGAAAGCCAATCAGCTCCTGGGCTGCATCAAGAGAAGCATAGCCAGCAGGTAGAGGGAGGTGATTCTCCCCCTCTACTTTGCTCTGGTGAGATCCCTACCTGAAGGACTGCATCCATTTCTGGAGTCACTATTACAGGAAGGATCTGGAGGTGCTGGAAGGTGTCCAGAGAAGGGCCAGGAGGGTGATCAGAGGGCTGGAGCTCCTCTCCTTTGAGGACAGGCTGAGGGAGTTGAGGCTGTTCAGTCTGGAGAAGAGAAGGCTCCAAAGAGACCTCATTGTGGCCTTCCAGTATCTTAAGAGGGATACAGGAAGGCTGGGGAGGGACTTCTAAGGTGTCAGGAAGTGATAGAACTGGGGGGAATGGAAAAAAATAGAAATGGGTAGATTCAGATTGGATGTTAGGAAGAAGTTCTTCCCCATGAGCGTGGTGAGACACTGAAACCGGTTGCCCAGGGAGGTAGTGGAAGCCTCATCCCTGGAGGTTTTTAAGGCCAGGATGGATGTGGCTCTGAGCAACTTGATCTAGTTTGAGGTGTCCCTGGCCATGGCAGGGGGTTTGGAACTAGGTGATCCTCGAGGCACGGTTGTGTGTTTCTGTGGGATTTGCTTTGTGTCTCCAACTAAGATACCTCTTAGAAGCTCACTTTCAGTCTCCAGTTCTATTATTACTAGCAAATGACAAGCAAACACATTGATTTTCCAAATCTAAGGCCATTAGGTGTTGGCAGCTCCTGCTAACATCAGAGTGGCATTTTTATGCTTATAAATATAACAAACCTTGCAGGGCAAGACTCCAAAGGTACCATTGATGGATTACTTTGGATCCTCCAGGCATGGTATTGCTTTCCAGAGCAGAGCAGAGCAGAGCTGGAAGAAGATATGCTGAACAAAATATACGCCAGTGAGACCAATTTGTCCTAGTGAATGATAAGGACATCTAATGATATAGTTATCCTGACATGGTATCAATCAGTTGTCCATCATTTAATGGTTAACTTATGGGCAACAAATTAACCATGCGCCAGCATGGCCTAGAAGGCCAATGGTATTCTGGGGTGCATTAAGAAGAGTGTGACCAGTAAGTGTAGGGAGGTTCTCCCTGCCTTCTACTCAGCCCTAGCGAGGTCACACCTGGAGTATTGTGTTAATTTCTGATCTTCCCAGTTCAAGAGAGACAGGGAAAGAGTTGAGTGGAGTCCATGAAGATGCTGAGGGCACTGGAGCACCTCTCTGATGAGGAAAGTCTGAGAGACTTGGGTCTGTTTAGCCTGGAGAAGAGCAAACTGAGAGGGCATCTTCTCAATGCTGATCAGTAGCTAAGGGGGTGGAGAGGTCAAGAGGATTGGGCCAGAAAATCTTCAGTGATGCCTGGTGATAGGCTAGATAGCTGAACTTCGTGAGTCCTCAGTTTCTAAACCTTTAAATGCATTAATAAGTGTGACCAGCAGGTTAAGGGAGGTTCTCTTCCCTCTTTACTCTGCCCTAGGGAGGCCACATCTGCTATGCTGAGTCCAATTCTGGACTATCCAGTTCAAGAGAAACAAAGAACTACTGGAGAGAGTCCAGTGGAGTGTACAAAGATACTGAGGGCACTGGAGCATCTCTCTTACAAGGAAAGGCTGAGAGATCTGGGGCTGTTTAGCCTGGAGAAGAGCAGACTGAGAGGAGATCTTCTTAATACTTATTAATAGAGTACAAACCAAAAGGATGGGGCCAGAGTCTTTTCAGTGGTGCCCAGTGACAGGACAAGAGGCTTCAGGCACAAACTAGAGCACAGGAACTTCCACATAATCACAAGAACTGTTTTCCTTTGAGGGTGCCAGAGCACTGGAACAGCTTTCCCAAAAAGGTTGTCTGGACTAGTCTGGATGTGATCCTGTGCCACCTGCCCTAGGTGAACCTGTAGAGGGACTGGAGAAGGTGGCATCCAGAAGTGCCTTCTAACTCCTACCATTCTGTGACTCTGTGATTTAAAGCAGCTGCTGAGCAGATATTTGGCTGGTTTCAGCCTCTCTGTAATTCGCTGTCTCGTTTCAGATGAAAGATCTGCGTCATGAGAATGTGAACCTGTTCCTGGGCTTTTTCTCTGACTGTGGCATCTTTGCCATAGTGACAGAATACTGCTCCCGAGGCAGCCTGGAGGACCTGCTGAGAAGCGAAGATATGAAACTGGATTGGATGTTCAAGTCCTCTCTCGTGATGGATCTAATTAAAGTAAATCCATTGCTCCTGCTGAGGCATGACCTGCATGTGACTGCTACATTGACATGGATATTTCATCCAGGATATTGGAACTTTTACAGTAATGCAGAGGGGAAAAAAACCAGTGTGGGTGTGACTGTAGCAGTATATAGGGTCTTTAATGGAGACCTCTTACTCTTCTTTTGTTCCCAGCTGGGAGAAGCCCTACAGGGGGTAATTGCATCCAGCATAGAACCAAGCCACAGCTACCCCTTGGTCACAGGACAGCTATATGCATGGACACTTTAGAAGAATGTTCACACACTTTCAATCATGTCCCCTGTGTTTTCACCCCCTAAAGGTGAACTACCAACATGGGACAGGTGGCCTATAAAGGGTGGATTTCCAGAATCTTTCTTGAAACCCATGGTCCACCTTCTGATCCTCCTTGAGGACATGAGCAGACAGTGTGAGTTTGCAGCCCAGAAGGCAAATCACATCCTGGGCTGCATCAAAAGATACATTGCCAGCAGATCCAGAGAGGGGATTCTGCCATTTTACTCTGCCCTGGGGAGACCTCACCTGGAGTACTGTGTGCAGGTCTGGAGCCTTCAATATAGGAAGGACATAGACCTGATGGAACATGTCCAGAGGAGGGCCATGAAAATGATCAGGGGGTTGGAGCACCTCTGCTATGAGGACAGGTTGAGGGAGCTGGGGGTGTTCATCCTGGAGAAGAGAAGGCTCCAGGGAGTCCTAATAGCAGCCTGCCAGTACCTGAAGGGGGCTGCAAGAAGGATGGAGAGAGACTGTTTACAAAGACCTGCAGTGACACGATGAGGGGCAATGGCTTCAAACTAGAGAAGAGCAGATTCAGATTGGATGTTAGAAATAAGTGCTTTACTATGAGGACAGTGGAACACTGCCACAGGTTGCCTAGGGAGGTGGTTGAGGTCCCTTCCCTGGAGATATTCAAGGTGAGGCTTGATGAGGCTGTGTGCAACCTGATGTAGTTGAGGATGTCTCTGCTGACTGCAGGGAGGTCAGACTGGATGACCTTTGGAGGTCCCTTCCAGCCCAGACCATTCTATGTTTCTATGATTGAGAGAGCTGGGTCAGAGACTTCAGCTCTTAGTGGTTTCCCATTGCCTAATCATGGGATACCACACATGCCCACCTTCTTAGAGTCACAGAATCCAGTTGGAAAGGATCATTTATCTCTTTGAGTCCAACTGTCAGCCTAAGACCACCGTGGACATTATAACTGTGTCCTGAAGTGCCATGTCCACACATTGGTTGAATACCTCCACCACTTCCCTGGGCAGCCTGTTCCAATGTCCGACCACTCTGTTAGTAAAGAAATTTTTCCTGATATCCAACTTCATGTTTTATTCCCTGACACCCACACCCTTGTCACTGCAACTTCCTTCCAGTGAGGAGGTCTCCCCTCATGTCTAAAAGCACAAGTTCTGAGTTCAGTGGTCCCAGGGCTACAGAGGGAGACATCTCATTGTTCCTAAAGCTGTCAGCCATTTCTAGTATTACTTTAGACTGCAACTAACCAAATCCATTTCTGAACTTCCCCATAGTTTCATGGGTTGATCATGACTGCATTTGACACAGAGTTGATGTTGTATCCGATGCAATCTCAGGTGACAGTTTAGCTTGATGTCTCTGATGGCAGATGGATAATATCATTCCTGAGGAGCAGCCTCAATCTTTTCTGTGTTTCCTAGGGAATTAGGTATTTACACCACCGAGATTTTGCCCACGGACGTCTCAAGTCCCGTAACTGCGTCGTGGATGGCCGGTTCGTGCTGAAGATCACTGACTATGGTTATAATGAACTCTTAGAGGCACAGAAATGCCCATACATTCAGCCACCCCCAGAAGGTAAGTGCCAGAAGGAAAGAGATTTTGGGGAACATGTCTTCACTGATGTAATTGACCTAATACTACTGCAGATCAATGACTGTATAAAGGATCTGGGGGCTCAGTCTTATGACTTCTGGTTCCCTGAACACAGAATCATAGAATCATAGAATTGTTAGGTTTGGAAGGGACCTCAAGGATCAGCTAGTTCCAATCCTTCTGACATGGGCAGGGGCACCTCACACTACATCAGGTTGCCCAGAGCCACATCCAGCCTAGCCTTAAAAACCTCCAGGGAAGAGGCTTCTACCACCTCCTTGAGCAACTGTTCCGGTGTCTCACCACCTTCATGGGGAAGAACTTCTTCCTAACACCCAATCTGAAGCTACCCATTTCTAGTTTTATTCCTTTCCCCCTAGTCCTATCACTCCCTGACACCCTAAAAAGTCCCTTCTCAGCTTTCCTGTAACCTCCCTTCAGATACTGGAAGGCCACAATAAGGTCTTCTCAGAGCCTTCTCTTCTCCAGACTCATTATTCAGTATTCAGTATCACTAAGATTGGAAGAGACCTCAAAGATCATCGAGTCCAACCTGTCACCACAGACCTCATGAGTAGGGAGGACACTACTGCCCACTGCAGGCTTGAACTCACAACCTTCCCATTAAGGGTCTTATGCACTACCAACTGAACTCCCTCAGTCTGTCCTCAAAGGAGAGGAGCTCCAGCCCTCTGATCATCCTTGTGGCCCTTCTCTGGACACATTCCAGCACATCCAAATCCTTCCTATGATAGTGGCTCCAGAACTGGACACAGTAGTACTCCAGGTGGAGTCTCACCAGGGCAGAGTAGAGGAGGAGGAGACCCTCCCTCGATTCCTCCATGGCGTCTGCACCCCTGAGCAACTGTTATGTGTAGAACTCTGCTTTCTGGGACAGAAGATTGTCTGGTGATGGGAAGTAGAGAATAAACTCTCTCTTTGCTTTTGCTTCCACATGTGGCCTTTCCTCTTCATGTGTGCTTAGCATTATTAAATTGCTTATACCTTATTAATGGCTTTTGTTCTATTTCCCCCCTCTTTTCTATCCATCTAAGAAGAGAAATGATAGAGTGGCTTCGGTAGGCATTTGGCCCCCCAGCTAGGGCCAAACCACCACAAGTTCATTATAGATTAAAGTACCTTCTGTAAAAGCAGTTTGCGTCAGTTTGAAGTACAATCGTTCTTTATCAGCCTATAGATCAAGCAATGAAAGACACAGTTGTGAAACATACCTAGACCCATCAAGAAATGAATCTTCTTCAAACCAGGATATTGTTACCCTGGTAACAGAACATTCCCAGTAACAGGAATAAGGAATGTATCAGCTACTGCAATATATATCATTTTTGTAAGGGAGAAGGTCTTCTGGCAACT
Source organism: Melanerpes formicivorus (assembly GCF_026170545.1). NCBI lineage: Eukaryota > Metazoa > Chordata > Aves > Piciformes > Picidae > Melanerpes > Melanerpes formicivorus. Next base: position 33,657,291 of record NW_027142353.1, on the reverse strand, counting down.
GCTCTACCTGAGACAGTTGGACTAATTGATCAAATTGGTCCCTTCCAGCATCTGGCATTCTGTGATTCTCTGATCCTGTGACAACAGAAATGTGTGGGAATCAAATCCTGTGACACAGGAGTCAAAACACAATGGGGGTTAGGGCCTGGAGGACAGGTTTTATGAGGAGCAGCTGGGGGACCTGGGCTTATTTTGTCTGGAGAAAAGGAGGCTGAGGGGAGCCCTTCTTACTCTCTACAACTGCCTGCTAGGAGGTTGCAGAGGCATGGGTGTTGGGCTCCTCTCTCTAGAACAAGAGGAAATGGCCTCTAGCTGCTCCAGGGAAGGTTTGGGTCAGACATTAGGAAAAATTTCTTTCCTGAAAAAATAGTCAGGCATTGGCACAGGCTGTCCAGTGAGGTGGTGGAGTCACCATCCCTGCAGGTGTTCAAAAAACATGGAGACATGGCATTTCAGGAGATGGTTTAATGGCCATAAGGGTGTTAGGTCGATCATTGGACTCACTGGTCTTAAGAGTCCTTTCTGACCTAGGCAATTCTGGTTTTGTGATATTATTTCAAGCCATATTTCAGGAATAAACACAGGAGGTTCCACCTCAACATGAGGAGGAACTTCTTCACTGTGAGCCCAGCCTGGGTGCTTTGTTCAGCAGCAGCCAAAACACTGCTGTGCTATCAACACCCAGCTACAGCACTGCAAAGCACAGCACTAGAAAGATGCTCTGAGAAGAATTAACTCCAGCTCAGCCGAAGAGCAATGCCAGTAACAGGAAATCTGCACTTCAAGAGACAATGCTTTTCTGAGTGATTGAATCATAGAATCATTTTGGTGGGAAAAGACCTCCAAGATGATTGAGTCCAACCATCAAACTAAGGCCACCATGGCCATTAAACCATATCCCAAACTGCCATGCCCACACATTTCTTGAACACCTCCAGGGACAGTGACTCCACCACTTCCCTGGGCAGCCTATTCCAATGCCTGACCACTCTTGCAGTAAAGAGATGTTTTTTCCTGCTATCCAACCTAAACCTCTCCTGGCACAAGTTCAGGCCATTTCCTCTCATGCTATCACTTGATCCTAGCAAGAAGAGACCAACCTCCACCTCGCTCCAACCTCTTTTCAGGGAGCTGTGGAGAGCAATGAGGTCTCTCTTCATTCTTGGCAGTGCTGGGAAGACTTCTTATGAGAGAGACAAGCTGGCCTTGTAGCATGTAAATTGTTATAGCAATTTTTTTTCTTGAAAGGTAGAGTGAAATTTGGAAAATTCAGGGGTTTTTGGGTCAGGATGGAAGGTTAGTCTCTAGCACATCACAAGAAAAAAAGACTTGATTCAGTAAACAATGACGTGTGCTCCAATCTCTCCCCAAATAGCTGAAACAAAGTCTTCATTTAAGCATTTAATTTGAGGTGGTCTGAGCTCAAGTGTAAGAAATGTGATGCTCTTAACTTTTATAGACTTGCTCTGGACAGCTCCTGAGTTACTGAGGGACCCAGACATGTGCAGAAAGGGCACCTTCAAAGGGGACATTTACAGCTTTGCAATCATCCTACAAGAAGTGGTTGTTCGGGGTCCACCATACTGCATGTCAGAACTCTCAGCTGAAGGTAGGCAACTATTTCACTGTGACTTTAAGGCTTTACAGAGAGTGCTCAAAAAATATCTGGCCAAGCCCCTTGGGCAAAATGTTAGCATCACAGAATCATAAAGTGGCTTAGGTTGGAAGGGACCTCAGAGATCATCTACTTGAAGCTCCCTGTCTTGAGGAGGGACAACTCTCCACTAAATTTGGCTGCTCAAGGCCTCATTCAACCTGGCCTTGAACACTCCCAGGGAGGAGGCAGCCACAACCTCCCTGGGCAACTTATTCCTGAGTCTCACCACTCTCATATTAAAAAACTTTTTCCTAAGATGCAGTAGAAACCTATCCTCCCTCCGCATAAAACCATTCCCCCTTGTCCTACTGCTAGACACCCTTACGAAAAGGCCCTCTTCAGCCTTCCTGTAGGATCTCTTCAGATAATGGAAGGCAGCTATAAGGTCCCCCTGGAGTCTTCTCTAGGCTGAACAACCCCTGCTCCCTCAGCCTATCGTCATAGGAGAGGTGCTTCTGCCCTTGATTCATCTTTGTGGCCCTCCTCTGAAGCTGCTCCACCAGCTCAGTGTCCTTCTTATGGTCAGGACACCAGAACTGGGCACAGAATTTGAGATGGGATCTCACAAAAGCAGAGTAAAGGGGCAGAATCCTCTCTCTTGCCCTGCTGCCACACTCCTTTTGCTCCAGCCCTGCACATAGCTGCCTTGTGGGCTGCATGAGGGTACTACTGGCTCGTGGTGAGCTTCTCCTCAACCAACACCCACAAGTCTCTTTCTTCAGAGCTACTCTCAACCCACTCTGCACCCAGTCCACTCAACTATTCCCCATGAGGAACCTCCAACAAATGTTGCACACGGTGCACTGGTTTCCTGACAATCTGAGGAATTTCTACTCATTGCCTCCTAATCCTCAAGGAGTTTTCACTCATGGTGTGAACTTTAAAACTGCCTGGGGAAGACATTTCCCCTTGGCTGCTCCTAGAAATATTTGGGCCAGCTGATTGGCTTGGGTCTTTTGGTGGAAACTGGTGGGATGAGCCAAAGAGTTTTAAAGTAAGCTGTCAACACCAAAAAAGCTTTGGGTACTCACTGTAGCAGCTGTGGAAATGCAGAGCTCCTGCCAGAAGGAAGGTGACTTTCACTCCATTTGATTGCTCTGCACTACACAAAATGAAATCTTTAATTATTACCACTTTGTTGATGGTTTGGTTGTTGTTTTGTTGTTGTTTTTTTTAAGCAAGAATGTGCTGTTCCACCTTACAGAAATTATACTTCCTCTTCCAGGGCAGTCTTACTAAAAGATACTTACACTGAAGAGTGGATCTTGTTGAGAAGGGAATCTTATTAATGTCTATAAATATCTGAGGGGTGGGTGTCAGGAGGAAGGCCCAGGCTCTTTTCAGTGGCACCCAGTAATAGGACAAGGAATAATGGATATAAGCTAGAATACAAGTCTGTCTCAACAGGAGGAGAAACTTCTTTACTGTGAGGGTGATCGAGCACTGGAACAGGCTACCCTGAGAGGTTGCGGAGCCTCCTTCTCTGAAGACTTTCAAAGCCAATATGGAAGTGTTCCTGTGTGGCCTGCCCTAGCTGATCCTGCTTTGGCAGGGGGATTGGAATCTGTGATCTCTGGAGGTCCTTTCCAGTCCAGGTTGTGTTGAGACATCACTCCAACATTCATGCTTCAGCTGCCAACAAAACCTTGAGGTTCTCAAGTCCTGGTTTATCTAAAACCTGCAGATTTAAGGACTGACTTCTCAGGGTCTGAAAGCCCAAGTTCAATTTCTTATTAATCTTATTTCATCTCTGAGGAGGGATTCATTTCCCAGATATTGTTTGGAACCCAAACTCTCCCTCTTAGAACACTTCCCACTGCCTCCATTCCCATCAACCTCCTACATACTGATTTTAGTTAGCAATGAAACCTCAGAGCCTGGCGTCCTTCCTGTCTGGGTTCAGCAATAACCCTGTGCTCTCCCAGAGGACTTCAGAACTTCATGGACAGAATCAGAAGCAATGTCATTAAATACAAGCCTGAAGGTTTACACATCCATCTGTCACATAACTTTCCCCTATCCAGCCTCTTTATTGCTCATAACCCAGTTCTTCAGGGATTAGAAGGCAGGTGAATCCATTACCTTTTAAGTCCTCCAAGAGAGTCCTGGCAGAGAAAAGCAGAAACCACCTTATTGCTCTCTACAACTACATGAGAGGAAGTCTTAGAGAGATGGGAGTCAGTCTCTTCTCCCTACTAACAAGTGATAGGACAAGAGGAAATGGGCTCAAGTTGCTCCAGGAGAAGTTTAGTGTGGATATTAGAAGAAAGTTCTTCACTGAAAGGGTTCACCAAAACTGGGACAGGCTCCCCAGGGAGGTAGTTGAATCATCATGCCTGGAGGCACTTTAAAGACACAGAGATGTGGTGGTAAGGGGTATGGTCTAGCACCAGACTTGTTAGAGTTAGAGAATGGCCAGCTCTCAAAGGTCTTTTCCAACCAAAACAAATCTATGATTCTGTGATTCTATGATTCTGTGATTCTATGATTCTGTGGTTCCATGATTCAATGATTCTGTGATTCTATGATTCTGTGATTCTATGATTCTATGATGCATTTGACACAGCCATTGGGTGATGAAGAATCACACTAATGGCTCTAGGAACGAACAAGGGACAGGTGAAAAGATCCATGACCTTGGACCCCATCAAGACCCTCCATCTCACAACATGCTTCCCCATTCTGGTTTTTGTCACAGAAATTATAAAGAAAGTGAAGAAGCCTCCTCCTCTGTGCCGCCCAAATGTAGCCCCTGAGTTGGCTCCCCTGGAGTGCATCCAAGTAATGAAGCAGTGCTGGGGGGAAGCCCCTGAACGACGTCCGACATTTGAGGAGGTATTTAATAAGGTCGGTGAGCAGAGCAGCAGGTACAACCCTTAAGTGAGCCCTGCATTAGCAAAGAAGAAGTTCCAGAGCTCTACTCTTGCCTTTGCTATTGGGTTATTTTGTAGTTTGTAGTGTTTGTCTTACACCTTGTCCTGAATTTGGGCTGCTCTAGCACTGTCATGCATGGTGTGAAGCAGGCTGGACATGGGCTTGATGTTTTCACATCTGCAGTGTACCTGCGTGAATGAACTCATGGAGACTGAAGAGCTGTAAATTATGGTAGCACCCTCAGCCCAACCTATTTTTTGATGTTCTAAAGTATTTTAAAGGTGATTAATTTAAAAGGAAAATCCCCCAAAGGCTGTTAAACACAAAGATAGAACATTTCTTACAGAAGGTCTCTGAACTGCAGATTGGTGGAGGCTGGGATCATATCCTAGGGAAATACGATGGTACCTGAGTCCTGTTTGAACAGCCTTCCCAGACTTCTGTTGCTGGGCAAATTCATGAGCAGGTACCAGCAAAACAAACCCCTTGTCTGATCCAGCAGTGTTTTTCCTATGTTTTTTTAAGGTCAGACTAAGTAAAGCAATATCCAGAGCTTTTACTTTCCAATTCTATGAAACTAGGAATAATTTGGCATCCACATGACTCCGCTGTTGAGTCTAAGGAAGCTTCTGAAGACAAATGGAGTAAGCACACCTGAGAGAAGAGCTGGGGATGGGTGGTGGCTTTGAAACCAGTAATACACAAAGAGGTTAAGTGTTGCTAATGTCCTGAAATTTGCACTTCAGAAGGCAAAGGGCTGCAGCTTACCCTGATGTTTAATCAGGGTATAAATGAGAGTGCAAATCATAGAACATTAGAGGTTGGAAGGGACCTCCGGAGATCATCGAGTCCAACCCCTCTGCCAGAGCAGGATCACTTAGGGTAGTCTGCACAGGAATGCATCCAGGTGGGTTTGGAAAGTCTCCAGAAAAGACTCCACAACCTCTCTGGACAGCCTGCTCCAGGGCTCTGGCACCCTCACTGTAAAGAAGTTTCTCCTCATGTTGAGGTGAAAACTTCTATGTTCAAGTTTGTATCCATTGTTCCTTGGTGTATTATTATGCACTACCGAAAATATCTTGGCCCCCTCCACTTGACACCCACCCCTCAGATATTTAAACACATTGATGAGATGTTTTCATCATGATACCTGAAAAGCTGCCCAGTAGAAAAGGACCCGAGAATGTTAGTCAATAACTGTCTGAACATGAGCTAGCAGTATGCTCAGCTGGCTAAGGCGGCCAACAGCACCCTGGCCTGGATCAGCAATAATGCGGCTCACAGGCCTAGGGAAGTGGTTAGAATGATTATCCCTCTGTACTCAGCACTGGTGAGGTCTGACCTCTAAGATCACATTCAGTTTTTTTGGCCCTCACTACAAGAAGGACATTGAGGTGCTGGAGTGTGTCCAGAGAAGGACAATAAAGGTGGTGATGAGCCTAGAGAGCAAGTCTTACCAGAAGTGGCTGAGTAAGCGTGGTTGTCTAGCCTTAAGAAAAGGACACCAAGGGGAGACCGTCACAAACTCTACAACTGCCTGGAGGAAGGCTGTAGTGATGTGGGTGTTGTCTGTTCTCCCTAATAAAGAGTGGTAGGATGAGAGAAACAGCTTCAGGTTGCACCAGGGAAGGTTTAGGTTGGATTTTAGGAAACTGTCTTCCCCAAAAGGCTTGTCAAACCCTGCAACAGGCTGCCTAGGGAAGTGGTGGAGTCATCATCTCTGAAGGGATCTCAAGGCCATGTAGGTGTGGTGCTGAGGAGCATAGATTAGTGGTGGCCTGGCAGTTCTGGGTTAACAACCAGAGTTGGTGATCTTTGTGGTGTTTTCTAACCAAAATGATTCTTTGATTCTATGATAGGACTCTATAACAACTCATATATGTGTTGTCATCTCATGGAAAGTGGTGTTTCACTTAAACCTCACTAAAAGTTCAAAGAGAAGCAACATGCTTCAGGGCAGCTTCTGCAGTAATTGATGCAAATTCACCCTCTAGTTTTCAGTTTTCCTATGTTGCCGAGCTGTTGCCACTGAGAGAGCCAATCTTTAGCATTGTCACATTAAAGTGTTTGCATTTTATTCCTTTCCAAACCTAGAGTGATAAGGATAGAGAACTAACTCTCCAGTTTGCTTTCCCAGTTTAAAACCATCAACAAAGAGAAAAAGAGCAATATCATTGACTCAATGCTCAGGATGCTCGAGCAGTATTCCAGCAACCTGGAAGATTTAATCAGGGAACGGACAGAACAGCTAGAGATTGAAAAACAGAAGACAGAAAAGCTCCTGTCACAAATGCTTCCCCCGTAAGTATTGCTACTTAGATGGCAAATAGACCTCTCTTTGCTAGATTGGACAAAACTGTCCTCCAGAAGTGTGACAGTTTAGACTGTGCCTTTAAGAAAGCATGGGTGCAAAATTCTCTAGCTGAATGTTTGGGTGTAAAAAAGGAAACCAAAGATTAATTCTAAATGAATGTCGTTGGTCCGATGTGAGATGTTCCATGGCAAGTATCTCTCACACTCTTTTCTCTCACTCGCTGCGGCACTCTGTCTCTTGCTGATCATGTGATGCTGTTCTAGACAGAGAGGGAGACCTCTTATCTGCAGACTTTGAGATAAGCATACTAGTTTTTCTCTAATGAAGCTTTTGAGCCTAAATGAAAATTCCCTTAGCAATTTCTTCCTTTCCTCTTTTTCTCCTAATTAAGTAGAGGGGAGGGAGAGAGGCTGGGGGGAACCTGAGGTGGGATCCTCCACAGAGGAGGATTTCTGTGGTTGTTTTCTTTTCTGTAAATTCTTGTATAATACTGTAAAGACTCTATTTGTTGTGTATATTCATTGCATTTCATTATTGCTTGTAAAATACACCTTCATTTGCTTCTCTGACTGTGCCTAGCCAAGTTTTTGTTGGTGTGGGTGGATTAAAACATCACACCACTACAAGAAGTGAGCAGGACTGTAGAGCTGACCTCCAGCTTTGACAAGCACCTTCCAATCAAAATAAGAAACTTTCATCAATGCTTGTTGTGGCCATGTAGATCCTTCTATTTACTGGAAGATCTTCCAAACACAGTAGGACAAGAGTGTGCATTTGCAGCCCAGAAAGCCAAATGACATCCTAAGCTGTATCAAAAGCATAGCCAGCAGGTTGAGGAAGGTGATTCTCTCCCTCTACTCTTGTGACACTCCACCTGGAGTACTGTGTCCAGTTCTGGAGCCCATGTAACAAGAAAGACCTGTGGGTGATGGAAGGTGTCCAGAGAAGGGCCACAAGGATGATCAGAGGGATGGAGCTCCTCTCCTATGAGGACAGACTGAGAGAGTTGGGGCTACTCAGTCTGGAGAAGATGAAGGCTCCAAGGAGATCATATTGTGGCCTTCCAATATTTAAAGGGTCCTAAAAGAAAGCTGTGGAGGAACTTTTTAGGGTGTCAGGTGGTGATAGGATTAGGGGAAATGGAACAAAACTAGAAATGGGTAGATTCAGATTGGATGTTAGGAAGAAGTTCTTCTGCATGAGGGTGGTGAAACGCTGGAAGAGGTTGTCCAGGGGGATGGTGAAAGCTTCATCTCTGGAGGTTTTTAAGGCTAGGCTGGATGTGGCTCTGGGCAACCTGATCTAGTGTGAGGGGTCCCTGCTCATGTCAGGGGAGTTGTAATTAGCTGATCCTTGAGGTCCCTTCCAACCCTTACAATTCTATGATTCTATGAAGAGTGTGTGAGCTCATGACTATGTACTGCAAAAGGGTTTGTGCCCTGACATCTTTGCTTGCATCCTTATTATCAGATCAGTGGCAGAAGCCCTCAAGACTGGTGGCACTGTGGAGCCGGAGTATTTTGACCAAGTGACCATCTATTTCAGTGACATTGTGGGCTTCACCACCATTTCAGCCCTCAGTGAACCCATTGAAGTAGTTGACCTTCTGAATGACCTTTACACACTCTTTGATGCTGTTCTTGGAAACCATGATGTTTACAAGGTGAGGAGCACCTGGGCATGATGATCAAACTGGCCATGAGTCAAGCACTCTTGTAATTTGATTCTACATCTCTTTTCCAACTGTTTTTTTGGTTGGGTTTGTTTTGGGGTTTTTTATTTGTTGGTTTGTTGGGGATTTTTTTGGTAAAAACATATTTATTTAGTTTTAACATAAAGGTATTTGCTAGGTGGAGACAATTGGTGATGCCTACATGGTTGCCTCGGGGCTCCCAAAAAGGAACGGAAACAAGCATGCAGCTGAGATAGCCAACATGTCCTTGGACATCCTCAGCTCAGTGGGAACATTCAAGATGAGACACATGCCAGACATCCCCCTCAGGATACGAATTGGGCTGCACACAGGTAAGCAGTGCCACTTGCCTGTGCCTGTTGTAGAATAGTAGAATTCTTTGGGTCAGTAAAGACCTCCAAGGCCATCAAGTCCAACAGTCGACCTAACACCACCATGACCATTAAGCCATGTCCTGAAGTGCCTTGTTCAGAAGATTTTTAACACCTGCAGTGACTCCATCACTTCAGTCTGACCAATGTCTGACCACCCTTTCAGTAAAGAAATATTTTCTACTATCAAATCTAAACCTTTCTTGGTGCAACTTAAGCCCTCTTGTCCTATCACTTGACACTATGGAGAAGAGACCAACCCTCACCTCACTGTAACCTCCTTTCAGGGACTTGTAGAGAGCAGTAAGGTCCCTTAGCCTCTCCCAGACTGAACAACCCCAGTTTCCTCAGCCATTCCTCACCAGATCTGTTTTCCAGACCCTTCACCAGCTTTGTTGCTTGCTCTGGACATGCTCCAGCACCTCAGTGTCCTCCTTGTAGTGAGGGAGCAAAAACTGAACCCAGTATTTGATGTACGTCCTCACCAGTGCTGAGTAGGGGAACAATCACTTCCCTGATACCTGAACATCAAAGAACTCCTTTGTATTTGAATGCTTTCTCCATGCCTGCCCCAAAACACACACCTTCAGAAGATGCTTCAAAATCTACCACAATAACAAGGTCATTCAAATGGAAGCACAAACCCTGAGGAGGGAAATGGTTCAGTGTCATTTAGGGGAGAAATTATTCTGTCACAGTCAGGAGCTACATCAGACATGTTAGTCACAAGGGTTTTGTTGTAAGGGTGTCTCTTTGATGTGCCACAGGATCTTCACTGGTGTGATATGGAGGCATTCAGTGATGCCTTTGTAATTCTGTTCTGAAATGAAAAAGCACAGAAAAACAGGAATATAGAGTGGAAGAGTGAAAAGTTCGGGGAGATTTTTAGCAGGTAGGACATAACAGGGAGAATATGTGAGAAAAAAAGGATGTTATAAAGAAAGCCAGTTCTCTCTAATGTAGAATTCATCATCTGTTCAATGAAGAACGACAACAACAAAAAAGGCTTATTTAAAAAGAAAATGGGAAGTTAATTTTAATACAAAGTATAATTAACCTACCAAACAAAAAAAAAAAATCCCCACAGGACTGCAGTCACATAAGCAAGAATATGACCAGGATTTTAAATGGAGGAGAAGACATCTGCTGCTGCCATGCAATCAAGTGTTTTTGTAAGACACATGAACTTTCATGATTTTATAACATTCATAATGTTTTCATAGAAAAATAGAACTGCCTGGTTGGAAAAGACCTTGAGATCACTGGGTGCAACCATAAAGTATCACAGTATCAGAGTATCATAGTATCACAGTATATAAGAGGTTGGAAGGGACTTCCAACCGCCCTGCCAAAGCAGGGTCACCCAGGGTAATTCACACAGGAATCCATCCAGGTTGAATTTTTAAAGTCTTCAGAGGAGGAGACTCCACAACCTCTCTGGGCAGCCTGCTCCAGGGCTCTGTCACCCTCACTGTAAAGACGTTTCTTCTTGTGTTGAGGTAAAACCTTCTAAGTTCAAGTTTGAACCTGTTGTTCCTTGTCTTATTAGTGTGCAGGAATGGTAATGGTGGTGAGACACTAGAATGAGTTGCCCAGGCAGTTTGCGACTGCTTCCTCCCTAGAGGTGTTCAAGGTCAAGCTGGACAAGGCCTTGAGCAACCCGATGGCAGGGGGGCTAGAACTAGATGATCTTTAAAGTCCCTTCCAACTCAAACATTGTATGATTCCGAGATCTCCCTATGCCTAAGCTCCTCATCCAAATGTCTTTTAAACAGCTTTAGATGTTTATTCATCCCCAGACTTGTTGCCTCTTCCTCTAAAGTACCAGGTACTGCCCATTGTGGGGAGCCAGTGAATAAAATTGCCCATGAGTCTGTCCCACTAGTACAGGGGAGTTTCATCCTCCTGCCCGCCTGACAATGCCCACACTTTTGGCACATCAATGTTTTACAGAAGTCAGTGTCCTCCTCCTTATTGTACACATCAGGAAACAAGAGCAGAGAAAAAGAAAAATGTCATCCAGAATATGGCAAGAACAGAGCTCTGACTTGAGCAGACCTAAAATCAATATTTCATCTCTCCTAGACCATAGAAGTTCTTCTTTGGGGGTTGTAGAATCATAGAATCATTTTGGTTGGAAATGACCTTTAAGATCGTTGAGTCCAACCATGATCTAACTCTACCAAGTTTGGTGCTAAACCATGTCCCTCATCACCACATCTCTGCATCTTTTGAACACCAGCAGGGATTCAACCATCTCTGTAGGGAGCCTATTCCAATGATTGAGAACCCTTTCAGTGAAGAATTTCCTTCTAACATCCAATCTAAACCTCTCCCGGTGCAACTTCAGCCCATTTCCTCTAGCTCCACCCTGCTGGCTCCAATCTCCCTTCAGGGAGTTGTAGAAGGTCTCCCCTGAGCCTCCTTTTCTCCAGACTAAACACTACCATTTCTCTCAGCTGCTTCTCATGAGACCTGTATTCCAGAACCTTCACCAGCTCTGTTGCCCTTCTCTGGACATGCTCCAGCATCTCAGTGTCCTTCTTGTTGTGAGGGACCCAAAATTGAACCCTCTACCAAAGGTATGGCCCCATCAGTGCTGAGTACAGGATGACAGTTACTCCCTACTCCTGCTGCCACACTATTGCTGATCCAGATCAGGATGCTGGTGATCTTCTTGGTCACCTGGGCACACTGTGAGTTCATGTTCAACTGGCTGTGTCTGAAAACTCATCTCCCTACGGTTTTCTTTGCAGTTCAGGGGATTTAGGTGACCCTTCTCAGAAGTCTGAAGTGTTAAGGAATGAATGTAGGAGCACTGTGGGATTTTATACTATGTCAGAAATCAGATGACATTGCAGCCTCAGCCTCTGTTCCCCAGGACAGGAGTCTCTGGATAACCAGCAGCATGGGAAGAGGAGAATTAGGCATGCAACCACTGCTGGTGACTGTTGATAGTAGTTCTGCAATGCATCTTCCATGCACTCAGCCAAAAATCTATCCCTAGGTGATGTGTAGCGGGGGGAAAGGGATGTTAATTTTGCTCTTGCTTTTATGAACTCTGAGTATCTGGAAAGTAGTGTTGCTATGAGCTGTTGGGTAGGGTGTGAGAGGAACAGAGGGAGGAATTGGTGTCTTTTTTCTAAAGCAGCAGAAGCCAGACCTTGTTTTGCACAGATCTGGCAATGTCATACTGTCATGAGAGTAGCCAGAAAAGCAAAGCAGCTCGCTGAGCCACCGAGCTGACAGCAGAGTTTGATTAACCCTCGACCCTGTTTCTCCTGAGGAGAGCAGCATGAAGCGGGAATCACCAGCTTTATGAAAGCATTGAGAAGAGCCTGGAGGAAAAGAGACCCTGGCTGGCATTTTCACTGTCTTGGAGAGGATGAAGGATGGGTGTGACCACCAGTTTTTCAGGTCAGCTGCTCTCTGGAAACTGGTGACAAGAAGAACTCATGATCCCTTCTCTGAAAAAGCAGTAAACATCATTTGAACATTTGCTGCCTACATCCTTTCAACCCCAATGCAGAACTGAACCTCTGGGAACTTCTGCTGGCCCATGCCTGTGATCTGGGTAAGGCAAAGAGGACAGGAAGACCAGTGTTTGGTCTGCAGTTCCTCCCCTGCTTAAAATGCACTCTGGAATCTTGGCTCTCCTCCTCTTGACTGCACATCCAGAAAATTCAGCTGATTCAGCTGATTCTACACTGACCATGTCTGGGCTGGAGCTGGACAGTCAGGAGTGGTGGTGTGAAGATAACCTTTTCCATGGAGGCTGAAGAAGATCTGTGTGTTGGTCAGGCTCTCTTGCAGGGAGCCTTGCACCTCAATCAAGCTTGTTAACCTCTGTGGCACCACTGATGTTCGTTGCAGAGTCCTGAGCAGCACAGCTCATTAAGTGACCCTGCAAGCCATGGCAGAAAGCCATTTCAAAACAAACCAATGAGCCTATGTAATTAAACAACGAGGCCATGGTGTTCTCATATGCTTCCCTCTGAAACTTGTTACTGTGGGAGATTTATTGCTGGGAGTTTTTGTTAGCTCCATGTTAAAGCTGTCTAGACACATGGGAACACACACAGGCAGAGAAGGCAGCAAGCAAATTAACTTCTGGATGCCTTCAACATGGAGACAGCCTTTGGGAATGCTTACACTGTAGAGTTGGTTGAACTCAGAACTTTTGGCAAGAGAAATCATAGAATGGGTTGGCTTGGAAAGGATCTTTAAAGGTCATCTTGTCTGAACTGCTGCAGTCAGCAGGGACATCTTCAACTGCATCAGGAGAACAGGAGTAAAAGCAGTACTCTGAGCAGCCTGATCTAGCTGAGGATGCCTCTGCTTACTGCAAAAGGGGTTGGACTGGATGACCTTTGGAGTTCCCTTCCAACGCAGACCATTCTATGATTCTGTGATTCTACTCTAGAAAGACAGCAGTTCACCCTAAAAATCTTACTTATCTTAGGTTCTGAGCTTTGCAGAAATTGTTGGAAGTTTGCACTGACTGAGTAGGAAACCTAAATTTAGGCATCAATATGGAAATGTTTCCAGGAGTGTTGGGTGACAGCAACCCCATGTACCAGTACAGGTTGGGGACTGACCTGCTGGAGAGCAGGTAAAAGTACTGGGGGGTCCTGGTGGATTGAAGGTTGACCATGAGCCAGCAATGTGCTCATGTGGCCAAGAAGGCCAATGGCATCCTGGGGTGGATTAGAAGAGCTATGGTTAGTAGGTCAAGAGAGGTTCTCCTTCCCCTCTAGACTGCCCTGCTGAGGCCACATCTGGAATATTGTGTCCATTTCTGGGCCCCTCAGTTCAAGAAGAACCTCAAGGAACTGCTTGAAAGAGTCCAGCACAAAGCCACAAAGATGATGAAGGGAATCTTCCTTATGAGGAGAGACGGAGGGAGCTGAGGGCTCTTTAGTTTGGAGCAGAGGAGCCTGAAGAGGAAGCAGAGAAACCTCATTAATGTTTATAAGTATGTGAAGGGTGAGTGCCAAAAGGAAGGAGCCCAACTCTGCTGGGTGATGCCCAATGCCAGCACAAGAGGCAATGGCGGAAGTTGAGCCATAGGAAGTTCCATGGAAACAAAAGGAAGAATTATTTCACTGTGAGGGTGACAGAACACTGGAACAGGCTGCCCAGGGGAGTTGTGGAGTCTCCTTCTCTTGAGATATTCAAGACTGACCTGGATGAGTTCCTGTGTGATCTGCTCTAGGTGATCCTGCTCTGGCAGGGGGATTGGATTGGATGATCTTTCAAGGTCCCATCCAGCCTCTGACATTCTGCGATTCTGTGTGATTCTGTGGTCTGCTCTCAGTTTGTGGTCAGTGGGGATCTGGTGAACATAGAAGTGGACTCTGGATAGATGCTCAGGGGCAGGAGTGGAAAGGCTTTAACAGGTCAGTTGACTGTGGTGACTTAGATTCCACCAACTACAGCAGGTGTTCATCTTCCTCTATTTGTGCTTCTTAAAAAAGACTCAACCCCTCCTCATTTTTTGACCAGAATCACTTTTTGTGTGTGTCTTTGCAACACTTATTACAGAAGGAGCTTTGATCCTTACTGAGGTTTGAGTGGCACTGTCATGTCATCATCACAAGATGAAGAGAAGTGATGCTGTATTTTCTCAGGGAAAGTTCCTCTTGAAACATGAATTTAAAAGTCTCCAACACATCCCTTTTAGCATGTATGTGTCACATTTGTGAGCACACATTAAGGACCAGGTAGACAGAGGTAATGTTCTTGACCCAGGAGTACTAACAGTGGCACTGTGGATAGGCTGTGGATATTGTTGACATTGTTTACCTAAACTTTCAAAAAGCCTTTGACACTGTTCCCCACAGGATTCTTGTGGACAAACGGGCTGCTGGTGGCTTGGATGAGCACACACTCTGCTGGATAAAACACTGGTTGGGCAAACAGGCCCAAGGAGAGGTGGTCAATGGAATTAAATACAGCTGGTGGCCGGTCATAAGTGGTGCTCCTCAGGGCACTGTTTAATATCTTTATTGATGACCCTGCTGAAGACACAGCGTGTGTCAGCAGTAAGTTTGCAGATTACACCAAGTTGGGTGGGAGTGTTGATCTGCACCAGGGTAGGGAGGCTGTACAGAGGGACTTGGATAGATTGGATCCATGGCCAGCATTAACAGGATGAGCTTTGACAAGGCCATATGCCAGGTCCTACACTTGGGTCACAACAACCCCAAGCAACACTACAGGCTTGGGGCAGTGTGTCTGGAAATCAGCTGGCAGAAAGGAACCTGGGAATGATAATTAACAAGCAGCCCAATATGAGCAATCAGTGCCCAGGTGGCCAAGAAAGCCAATGGCATCCTGGATGGGATCAGCAATGCTGTGTCCAGCAGGAGCAGGGAGATGATTGTACCCTGGTACTCAGCTCTGATGAGTACCTCGAGTATTGTGTCTAGCTTTGGTCACCTCAATACAGGAGAGATGTGGAGGTGCTGGAGCCAGTGCAGAGGAGGGCAAGGAAGGAAGCTGTGAAGGGCTTGGAGAATAAATCTGATGAAGAGCAACTAAGGAGTTGGGGATGGTTAGTTTGGAGACAAGGAGGCTGAGGAGAGACCTCATTGCTGTCTACAACTACCTGAAAGGAGGTTGTGGAGAGGCTGCTGCTGGTCTCTTCTCACAGGTAATTAGTGATAGAACAAGAAGGCATGGCCTCAAGCTATGACTGGGTAGGTTTAGACTGGATATTGGGAAAAAACATTTCCCAGCAAGAGTGGTCAGGCACTGGAATGTGCTGGGCAGGGAGGTGGGTCAGTAAGCAAATCTGGGTGTGTTTCAAGGTGGTTTGGATGTGGTGCTTGGAGCTATGGTTTAGGGGTGACCCTTGTAGAGTAGGGATCTGGGTTGGACTTGGTGATCCTAAGAGTCTTTTCCAACCTGAATGTTTCTGTGATTCTGTGAACAGCGCCTTTACAGTTGTTCTATTAAAGCACCCATAAACTAAACCCCAAAATAACTTCCTCTGGTATATACATCTCCTTTCCTGAGGAGCTTGAACCAAATTAATGATTACTGATAAGGATGGGAATTAAGTTAGAAGACATTCTGAGGAGCAGTGTATTACCCAAAGCTGCACAACATACTGCCAGTAAAAAACCCACCCCAACATTAAATGAGGCTCTCCTGATCTCCTGATCTCCAGCAGTCCCTTCATGTTGTGTGTGACCCAGAGGTCTTTGAGTCCTTGCAACAGTTTTGGTATAAAACATTTTCCCCCCTCCTTTTTTGTTATTTTTTTTTCCCTTAATCTTTAAATAAGATTAAAGATGACTATCTTTCATCAGCCAGGAGTTAAAATCTCTCTCACCTCCACTTTGCATCCTCTGCAAATTAGATGGAAATCCTCCTACTTTGATTCTTCAGAGGTCAGAGCAAGAAGGGTTCTTGCAAAGTTCCCCACAGGTACAAGCTAAGGAGTTTCATTGTCTTTAGGATGTATCTGAGAACTAGGTAAAGCGGACGACACCAAGCTGGGGGCAGGAGCTGATCTGCTGGAGGGTTGAGAGGCTTTGCAGAGGGACCTCAACAGGCTGGACAGATGGGCAGAGTCCAAGGGCATGAGATTGAACACATCCAAGTGCCGGGTTATGCACATTGGCCACAACAACCCCACACAGTGCTACAGGCTGGGGTCAGAGTGGCTGGAGAGCGGCCAGGCAGAGAGGGACCTAGGGGTGCTGGTCGATGGTGGGCTGAACATGAGCCAGCAGTGTGCCCAGGCAGCCAGGAGTGCTAATGGCATCCTGGCCTGCGTCAGGAACAGTGTGGCCAGCAGGAGCAGGGAGGTCATTGTGCCCCTGTACACTGCACTGGTTAGGCCACACCTTGAGTACTGTGTCCAGTTCTGGGCCCCTCAGTTTAGGAAGGATGTTGACTTGCTGGAGTGTGTCCAGAGAAGTGCAACAAAGTTGGTGAGGGGTTTGGAACACAGCCCTGTGAGGAGAGGCTGAGGGAGCTGGGGGTGCTTAGCCTGGAGAAGAGGAGACTCAGGGGTGACCTTATTGCTCTCTACAACTACCTGAAGGGAGGTTGTGGACAGGCAGAGGTTGATCTCTTCTCCCAGGCAACCAGCACCAGAACAAGAGGACACAGTCTCAGGCTGTGCCAGGGGAGGTTTAGGCTGGAGGTTAGGAGGAAGTTCTACACAGAGAGAGTGAGAGAGTGATTGCCCATTGGAATGGGCTGCCCAGGCAGGTGGTGGAGTCACCATCACTGGAGGTGTTCAGGAGGAGACTTTCTAGGGTGCTTGGTGCCATGGTTTAGTTGGTTGGGTGGTGTTGGATGATAGGTTGGACACAATGATCTTGAGGGTCTCTTCCAACCTGGTCTGGTCTGGTCTGGTCTGGTCTGGTCTGGTCTATTCTATTCTATTCTATTCTATTCTATTCTATTCTATCACTTGTTCTAACTAGGAATGTAAAAAATCTTAGTAAAATTCCATTGTCCTAAAGCAAGTAAATAGCCACATCTAAATTAGGTGGTGGTGGTGATTGCTGTTGTTGTTGATATTATTATTTGATTTGATTATTTTAAACAACATTTTCACCTAGGAATTTTTCTCTTGTGAAAAACTTAACTGCTGATGTACAACCTGGACAGATTGGAGAGTTGGGTGGAGCAGAACCTCATGAAGTTCAACAGGGGCAAGTGTAGAGTCCTACACCTGGGTTGGAAAACCACCCTGCACTAGTACAGGTTAAGGGCTGACCTGCTGGAAAGCAGCTACACAGAGAAGGATATGGGAGAGCTGGTGGACAAGTTCACTATGAGCCAGTGATGTGCCTTTGTGTCTCTTGGGGTGCATGAAGAAGAGTGTGGAGGGGGGTTCTGCCCCCAGCTCTGCTCTAAGGTCATATCTGCAGTTCTAGGTCCAGTTCTGGGCTCCCCAATTCCATAGAGGCTCTGAGACAAACTACAGAGGTGATGGGGGAGATGGAGCATCTCTCTGATGAGGAGAGGTTGAAAAACTTGAGTCTGCCTAGCCTCAGGAAAGCAGACTGAGGTTGGATCTTCTCAATGCTGATCAATAGCTAAAGGGCAGGGCTCAAGAGGATGTGGCCAGGCTTTTTTCAGTGGTGCCCAGTGACAGGACAAGAAGCAATGAGCACAACAAAAGAAATTCCACCTAAACATAAAGAAAAGCTTCTTTCCTTTGTGGATGATGGAGCACTGGAAGGGTCTGCCCGGACATGTGGTGAAGTCTTCTCTGGAGAGATTTGCAAGCTACCTGAATATAATCCTCTGCCACCTGTGCTAAGTGACCCTACTTTAACAGGGTGTTTGAACTCAAGGATCCCCAGAGGTCCCTTCCAACCCTTACCACTCTGTAACGTACTGCATTCACATCTCTTGCAACCTTTGCACACGAAAAGCTTTCCTAGACATCAGTTTTGCTAAATCTTAGCCCTGAAGGATCATGACATTGAAAAGCCAAGCAGAGCCTGAAAAGAAATATGACAGAAATGCTTCCAAAGGAAAAGACAGAGAAGATCTTTTGTTTGCAGGAAGTCCCACTTCCGCTTGCACTGCTCAGAGCACTCTGTCTTTAATTTATTGTCCTTTTTTTCTTTCTCTTTTTTAATGTTCTTTCTACTTTTGTTTTTCTTCTTTTTCTTTATTTTAAATTTTCCTTTATATTTTCTTTTTTCTTTTATTTTCTTCTATTTTCCCTTTTTTTTTATTTTTCCTTTTTTCCTTTTCCTTTTCCTTTTCCTTTTCCTTTTCCTTTTCCTTTTCCTTTTCCTTTTCCTTTTCCTTTTCCTTTTCCTTTTCCTTTTCCTTTTCCTTTTCCTTTTCCTTTCCTTTTCCTTTTTCTTTTCCTTTTCCTTTTTCTTTTCCTTTTTCTTTTCCTTTTCCTTTTTCTTTTTCTTTTTCTTTTTCTTTTTCTTTTTCTTTTTCTTTTTCTTTTTCTTTTTCTTTTTCTTTTTCTTTTTCTTTTTCTTTTTCTGTTTCTTTTTCTTTTTTCTTTTTCTTTTTCTTTGCCTTTCCCTTTCCTTTTCCCTTTCCCTTTCTCTTTTTCTGGTGTGTTAATTTCACAAACCTGGTATTTTCAGCTGTGGGTGATGAAATTTAGCATCTCATCCTTCAGAGCACAGTGCAAACATGAGCTAAGCCAAACGTCCCAGCTGACAGTTGTCTGTGCTGTTTGGCTGTCGCATATTTTAGCTCTCAGTGTGTGCATGTTTGTGTGAATCCTACACATGTACTTCTCCCTGAGAACTTGGCGCTGACTCTTTGGAAGCTACTTTGGAAGGGAGTGGATCTTGCCTAAAGAATGAGAAAGAGGAAAAACAAACAGTTTTTGGCTAGACAGGCAGGCTAACGATGTCTTCCTTTCCAAGGAGGGGACACAGGGTGGTCCAGAATGCTGCCAGCATCTCTGGACTTCCACAGCTGATTTTCAAGTCTGTTTTACTGGGGAACAGGTCATATCTCAGGATCTGAACTTTTCTCAGATGGAAAAGGAGATCTTTTAAAAATGAGATTGAGATAGTCCTTGAGCTTCCATAAATTCTGAATTAATTTCTCCCAGATGATGGTGAGCTGAGTCCTACCATGTAAGACCTTTCCCAGTCACCAAACAACAGTGTGCAATCCAGAGCAATGTTTGCAGCAAGTATCAAGACCAATGGGATCTTTAAAAGGCTCTATTCTCTGTCTCTAAGTGAGTTTTGAATATCAGAGGAGAGGATGAGCTGCAGCATCTCTCCTATTGAGACAGGCTGAGAGAGTTGGGGCTGGTCAGTCTGGAGAAGAGAAGGCTCCAAGAAGACCTAATTGTGGCCTTCCAGTATCTGAAGGGGGCCTACAAGAAAGCTGGGGAGGGGCTTTTTAGGACGTCAGGTAATGATAGGACTGGGGGGAATGGAGCAAAACTAGAAGTGGGTAGATTCAGATTGGATGTTAAGAAGAAGTTCTTCCCCATGAGGGTGGTGAGACACTGGAACAGGTTGCCCAGGGAGGTGGTAGAATCCTCATCCCTGGAGGTTTTTAAAGCCATGCTGGATGTGGGTCTGAGCAACCTGCTGTAGTGTGAGTGGTCCCTGCCCCTGGCAGGAGGGTTGGAACTAGCTGATCCTTGATGTCTTTTCCAGCCCTAACAATTCTACGATTCTATGATTTGTTAATGACTTGTAGCAAGCACCAAGATCAATGAGATCTTTAAAAAGCATTCTTCTCTGTCTCTAAGTGGGGCTTGAATATCAGAGGAGAGGATGAGATTTGCTTGTTGGTGAGCTCCTTGATTTGTGCACTCCCATGTGGATTCTGCAGATGACATGTCTTGCAGGGCCTTGTGTGGCAGGTGTGGTGGGGCTTACCATGCCAAGGTACTGCCTCTTTGGAGACACGGTGAACACGGCATCACGGATGGAGTCCACAGGCCTGCGTAAGTATTTGGGGTGGGAGCTTGAACAAACTTCTCAAGAGAGAGGGAGCAATGCACATCTTTAGTCACAAACTGCAACTGAACCCAGTCTGAAGAAAGCGGCAGCACAAATGACATACAGCTTGAATCACTGAATCAACCAGGTTGGAAGAGACCTCCAAGATCATCAAGTCCAACCAATAACCCAACCCTAACTAATCAACTAAACCACAGCACTAAGTGCCCCATCCAGTCTTTTCTTAAACACCTCCAAGGCTGTGAAGGGGAGGTCATCAGCTTTGTCATTGCAGGTTTTAGGACCATATCTGCCATCTACAGATGTCTAATTTGGATCCCATCAACAAAAATTACCATGAATCTTTCCCTAGATTTCTCCTACATGGGGTGGATTGTGCTTTCCGGTAGTGCTGAGAACCTTTAATTCAAAGCTGTTCTTGCGCAGTAAAATAAAACCACAGAATCATGGAGTGGTTTGGTCTGGAGGGGACCATCAAGAACCTCTCCTATGAGGACAGGCTGAGAGAGTTGGGGCTGTTCAGTCTGGACAGGAGAAGGCTCTGAGAAGACCTTATTGTGGCTTTCCAGTATCTGAAGAGGGCTACAAGAAAGCTGGGGAGGGACTTTTTAGGGTGTCAGGTAGTGATAGGACTAGGGGGAATGGAACAAAACTAGAAATGGGTAGATTTAGATTGGATGTTAGGAAGAAGTTCTTCCCCATGAGGGTGGTGAAACACTGGCACAGGTTGCCCAGGGAGGGCATAGAAGCCTCATCCCCGGAGGTTTTTAAGGCCAGGCTGGATGTGGCTCTGAGCAACCTGATCTAGTGTGAGGTGTCCCTGCCCATGGTAGAGGGGTTGGAACTAGCTGATCCTTGAGGTCCCTTCCAGCCCTAACAATTCTATGATTCTATGTGGGCATTGTTTCCATCAAGCTGGAGAGAGATAAAAACAGACCACATACAGTGATGTTGTGCAACATGAAGGCCATGTTTTGTAATGGCTTTATTTAACAGCAAGAACAACTCCATAAGGCAGGTCCTAACAAAATCCTTAAAATTCTATCCCTCTTCAGGTTTTCGTGATGTCTTTATTGCTGGGTTGATGTTTGTGTTGTCTTTCCCTTAAGATCTTGCCTTTGTTTTCCTCAGGCTTTGTGGTTGTTGATCCTGGAGAAGAGATCTGGGCCTCTCAGTTTAGGAAGGATGTTGACTTGCTGGAACGAGTCAGAGAAGGGCAATGAAGTTGGTGAGGGGTTTGGAACACAAGCCCTATGAGGAAAGGCTGAGGGAGCTGGGATTACTCAGCCTGGAGAAGAGGAGACTCAGGGGTGACCTTATCACTCTCTACAACTACCTGAAGGGAGGTTGTAGACAGGCAGATGATGGTCTCTTCTCCCAGGCAGCCAGTACCAGAACAAGAGGACACAGTCTCAGGCTGCGCCAGGGGAGGTTCAGGTTGGATGTTAGGAAGAAGTTCTACACAGAGAGAGCGATTGCCCATTGGAATGGGTTGCCCAAGGAGGTGGTGGAGTTGCTGTCATTGGAGGTGTTCAGGAGGAGACTTGATGAGGTGCTTGGTGCCATGGGTTAGGTGTTTAGGAGGGTTGGATTGGTGGATGGGTTGCACACAATGATCTTGAAGGTCTCTTCCAACCTGGTTTGGTTTATTCTAAATAAAGGAGACCTTTTAATGGCCTTCCAGTACATAAAGGGGGCTACATGAAAGATGAGGAGGGATTTTTTTGTTCAGGAGGTGTAATGATAGGAAAAGGGCATTTAAACTGAAAGAGGGGAGGTTTAGATTAGATGTAGGGAAAAAAACTCTTTCAGTATGAAGATGGTGAAAGATTGGAACATATTGCCCAGAGAAATTGTGGATGCTCCATATTTGGATGTGTTCAGGTCATGGGGTGATGGGACTTTGAGCAACCTGATCTAGCAGAAGATGTCCCTGACCATGGCAAGGTGGTGGGAATAGGTGATCTTTAAGGTCCCTTCCAACTCAATCCATCCTATGATTCCATAATTCCAGTCATAAAACTAGAGTGCACATGTGCAGAGCCAATAGCTGCACCAGATAAGGCAGTGCCATCCCTCAGATGATTCTTACTGCCCTGTGACTGGAGAATTTGAGGTATGCAAAAAGAGCTGGTGGAGAACCATTTACCTGCTTTTCAGTCCTGTGTGTACGTTTGGTGCTGTCCCTGGCTAAGACAGGGATATGAAAACAGTAGGGGTTGAACTGCAGATGGCACAGTGGGGGACGGCAGCATCAAAGCTCTGGATGTATGTGGAATTTTCTTTTGATGCTCAGGAGGTCAGTACAAGCTGATGTCCAAAGGTAAGATCTGATATGCTTTGTTCTTTGATCTCTGTGCTCCCTTTGGATGTATTTTCAACAGCTCTAAGAAGTTGCCTGTGCTGGCTGGTCTGCAAGCTACACAAAGCCTATGGTACCTAACATGAAACACTTGTGGGCTTGCCAGAAATGTGTTGCAGTATTTATGATGCCACATCAGAACTTATTCACTCTTTCATGTCACCCTCACATTTGTAGCTCCACTGATTTTGATTACGCTCATGAAGACTAGCAATTAGGCTAATCATTAATTAAGGAAAATTGCCTTTCTTATGATTATGGCTGGCTTATTTTAAGAGACAAGGATTACATTTGGAAAGCAGTGGAGAGCAGGAAATGCTTTGATAGCAGCTTACTAATGGCAAGACAGATATTTGAAGGATTTCCAAGTTTAGACCCTTGGAAGGAAAGCCCCATGGAGAAAGGAGACAGCAGGAGCGCTGCAGATACCAGAGGATCATTAGATATCAGTAGAGGTGGAGATAAATACACAGCAACGGGAAGGTTTAGTGGTAGGTTAGTGTCTCAGGAGGTGTAGCTCAAAGCTCTGTGGTCTTCCTCTACATATATGAACTGATGTTCTTTGTTCTGATTATCCTGCTAGTAAAAATTAATTGGCTCATGTCCCATCCTTCAAGGGGAAAGGGAATGTTTTTGACACTTTTGGAATAAAAGCTCAACAGAAATAACAACAAAGAAAGCTATTTTCGGGGGGAAATGGTATAGAAACATTCACAGAGTCATAGAATGGTTTGGGCTGGAAGGGACTTGAAAGATCATCTAGCTTCAAAACCCTAACCATGGGCAAGGAACAAGTTCCACTAGATCAGGTTGCTCAAGTCCCTGTCCAACCTGGCCTTGAACACCTCCAGGGAGGGGACATCTACAGCCTTCCTGGGCAACCTGTCCAGTGGCTCACCTGCCTCACTCTAAAGAATTTCTTCCTAATCTTCAATCTAAGTCTTCCCTCTTTCAGCTTCAATCTGTTCCCTCTTATCCTATTGCTACAGGCCCTTGTCAAAAGTCCCTCCACAACTTTCTTGAAGGTTCCCTTCAGGCCACAAGAAGGTCTCCCCAGACTCTTCTATTTTCCTTGCTGAACAACCCCAACTCTTGCAGCCTATCATCATAAGGACATTCCCTAGCTGTGTCACTCCAGCAGAGCAACAAATCTCAATGAGTTCTAACAATGGTTGTAAAATAAACATGGGGAGTTGGGAATTCAACAAAGATAAAATAATAAAATCATTTAGATAGGATAAGACCTTGAAGTTCACTGATTCCAGCCATGAACCTAACATTCCCTGGTCATCCCCAAACCACATCCCTCAGCATCATATTATTGTGTCCCGTTTTGGGCCTCTCAATACAGGAGAGATGTGGAGGTGCTGGAGTGAGTGCAGAGGAGGGCAAAGAAGCTGGGGATGGGCCTGGAGAATAAATCTTATAAGGAGTGGCTGAAGGAGCTGGGGATGGTTAGTTTGGAAAAGAGGAGGCTGAGGGGAGACCTCATTGCTGTCTGAAACTACATGAAAGGACAATGTAGAGAGGCTACTGCTGGTCTCTTCTCACAGGTAATTAGTAATAGAACAAGAGGGAATGGCCTCAAGCTACAATTGGGTAGGTTTAGGCTGGGCAGGGAGGTTGTTGAGTCACCAACCCTGGAAGTGTTTAATGGTGGTTTGGATGCGATGTTTGGGAATATGGTTTAGGGGTGAATCTTGTGGAGTAGGGTTTGGGGTTGGACTTGGTGATCCTGAGGGTCTTTTCCAACCTGAATGTTTCTGTGGTTCTGTGATATCTGCATGTCTTTAAAATACTTCCAGGATGCTGACTCCACCACATCCTTGGGCAGCCTGTTCCAGGGTTGGACACCCGCTTGGGGGAAGAAATATTTCCTAATGCCCAACCTAAACCTCCCCTGGTGCAACTTGAGGCTGTTTCCTCTCATCCTATCACTTGTTCCTTGGGAGAAGAGGCTAATCTCCACCTTTACCCTTTCCACTTCTAGACTGTTTATGACACATCTGGATGGAATCAGCTACTGAAAAACCCAGATGGATCTAGATGCACAGCCACATTTTCTTTGTGTTCCCTTGCAAACTCCATCTTTCTGCTCTTCATCCCAACTTTCAAATTACATTAGGTGTCTGGAAGAGCACAGCTGGTTATTTTAATTTTCCTTCTTACTCCCTAGTTATTCTGTGGCAATAGACAAACCCAACCACTTTTAATTGCAGCTGACAACATTGCTGAAAAAAAGCCCTTAGAATCCACATGAAAAACTGCATTTCCATACTTAGTTTGCTTGGCATCCTTCCCCAGGATGTCCTCAGATCTCCTGAAAGGAGGTTGTAGCAAGGTGGGTTCTGGACCCTTCTTCCAGGAAACAAGTGATAGGATGAGAGGAAACAGCCTCAAGTTCAACCAGGGGAGGTTGAGACTGGATATTAAGAAAACCTTCCCCCAAAGGGTTGTCAAGCCCAGGAACAAGCTGCCCAGGGAGGTGGTGGTGTCACCATCCCTGGAGGTGTATTAAAGATATTTAGAAGAGGTGCTTAGGAACATGGTCTAACAGTTGTGTGCACGGAGATGTTAGGTTGTGGTTGACTTGATGATCTTAAGGCCTTTTCCAACCAAGTGATTTTATCATTCCTCTCAACCTGTGCTTCTTACAATCCTACCTGCAAGGGTTGTAAGAACAACCCAAATGTAAGTACAACCCTACATAATCCTACCTATAGAGGAGCACCACACAGCTACTATCAGCCACACACCTGCCATGCTTTGGAGCATTTTTCCTTGATAGTATAAAACAGTGGGGACTTCCCAGCATGTGTGCAGTTCAGTGACCCAGCTGTTTTGTTTTCCTTTCCCAGCTTACAGGATTCATGTCAGCCAAAGCACAGTGGATACCCTTCAGAGTCTGAATGAAGGCTATGAAATCATACCTAGGGGAAAAACAGAACTGAAGGTAAGAAGGCCAGGGCTGTGTGAAATGCTCCACAGGGCAAGGGTCTTGTTTAAGGAATTTTCAAATTAATGTCCTTTGGCCTTCATCCACCACTCTTCTGATGGATCCTTCCCAAAGTGCCCCCACCAGTACTTTCAGTACATGAGGTAATTGTGGAAGGGGAAAAAGACCTGGGGGTCCTAGTGGGTGGAAGGATGACCATAAGCCAGAAATGTGCTCTTGTGGCCAAGAAGGCCAATGGCATCCTGGGGTGGATTAGAAGGGCTGTGGTTAGTTGGTCGAGAGAGGTTCTCCATCCCCTCTAGACTGCCCTGCTGAGGCCACATCTGGAATATTGTGTCCAGTTCTGAGCCCCTTGGTTCAAGAAGGACCTCAGGGAACTGCTTGAAAGAGTTCTTCTCAGAGCCACAAAGATGATGAAGGGAGTAGAACATTTTCCTTATGAGGAAAGACTGAGGGAGCTGAGGCTCTTTAGCTTGGAGAGGAGGAGCCTGAGAGGTGACCTCATTCATGTTTATATGTATGTGCAGTGTGAGTGCCAAGAGGATGGAGACAGGCTCTGCTCAGTGATGCCCAATGCCAGGACAAGGGGCAATGGGTGGAAATTGAGGCATAGGAAGTTCAATGGAAACAGGAGGAAGAGTTATTTCACTGTGAGGGTGACAGAACTCTGGCTGCCCAGGGGGGCTGTGGAGTCTCCTTTTCTGGAGATATTCAAGACCCACCTGGATGAGTTCCTGTGTGATCTGTTTTGGGTGATCCTGCTTTGGCAGGAGGGTTGGACTGGATGATCTTTCAAGGTGCCTTCCAGTCCCTAATGTTCTGTGACTCTGTGATTCTGTGATATGTCTGCAAGTGGAGATCTGAAGTAATTTTCCCAGCTTTAATCATCAGAAAGAAACTTTTATATAGTTAGTGAAGATTAATTGACCCTTTAGGAACATATTAACCTGACTTTATTCAGCATCCATTTCATCAGTAGATGAATGTTGCCCTAGAAGCATCTGTTTGCCTTCATTTCTCCAGCAAAGGGCGATTGTCTCTGGTACAGATGATGCCTGTATTTCATCAGATACATCTCACCTGCAAAGCTAAATCATTAGTGGTGGGAGAGGAATTATTGTTCTGATACTCAGCCCAGCAACAGTTGCAAAATTGTTTCAATTAATTATATTAGTGATGCCCCAGAAGATGATTAGGGATCCTCTAGTTTCTCACTCCTGTGGAGCTGTGTAGTTTCACTGACCCAGATCAGTGAGGGTCATCTGTAAATGACAATTTGAATAAGGCCTCTTTGTTTAGGATTGTGAGACTCAAATCATCCCTGAGCCATTGTGAAGGACAGCCCAAGGTTTCCAGCCAGACTCTCTTTCTGGATACATATGAAGCCCTCAGAAAACCAGCAAGGAAGTTATGTATTGAGCAGAGGGTGGTCAGGAGGCTGCTCTTTATCTGGGGCTTTTGATTTTCTTTTTAGGGTAAAGGAATAGAAGACACATATTGGCTAGCTGGGAAAAAAGGCTTTCTGAAGCCCTTACCTAAACCTCCTGAAATGAAGCCAGGGTAAGTATGACTTCACTGCTGTTCAATATAGGCATTAAAAGGTTCTTGGAGTTCAGAGGATGAAGAGCTGTCTTTCTAGGGTATCTCTTTGCAAAGTCCACTTCATTTTCCTTAGGTGACTTACATTGTCAGGCATATTACTGGGACTCAGAAGTGAGGAAATTTCTTCAGCTCCACAAACTGATCAGAGTTCCCAAGAAATGTGAGGGAAACTTGCTGTACCTCCTCTAGAGTTCTTTGGAGATGGAGCACCAGAAAGTTCCTTCCTGAGTCTCCTTCCTATTTGGTGTACTTATGGGACACACAGTAGGGACACTCTCACAACTCCGGTGTCACCTGTACATGGATTTTTCTCTCCTCCCATCAAAGTGCAGAAAACAGTTGCCTCATTCACCATGTAAATATTTCTTTGTTCAAACAGGACAGTAAGGAGACTGTGTTGTGAAAACATGGCACCATTAGGTAATGAAAGACTCACAGGTTGCCTCCATGTAGATGATGATGAGCAAAGACAGAGCACAGTGATGTTTGGCTTTGCAAATTCCCTCTTGAGCTGTTGAAAGGATGTTGTGGTCAGGACATAAAAAGCAGGAATGGGATTTGTTTGACAAGAAGAGGGTAGACACCTACGCTAAAGCTAGTCAACCTTGTTTTGGTGACTGTAAAGAGGTCCTAGAGTGACTAGCTCATAGATAGAGGTCTATCAACAAACAAGGTCTGGTTTTATTTTGATCCTGACTTCTTCTGAGCAATCTTGTTCTAAATTTTGCCTCAATTCCTCTCAGACAGCTTTTATCTCCCTTCACAGATAGTGGTTAACCACTTGAGTAGCTATATACCAGACAGTCCATGTGCTCAGAGCCCTCCCAGAGCTTTACTTGGAATAAAATGGAATTAGCAGTATTTTGGGTCATAGCTTTTCAGGTTTTTGGATGTCTGTCAGGGTGAAAGAGAGAAGATAATTTTAAGAGAGAATATTTTGTAGGCTTGGAGGAACTTTATTGGTAATACTTGATGGGACTGAGCAGCTGAGTAATGTGTGTGGATACCAATGATGTCTTATTCATGGGGAAAGGTTCTCACTGTGCTGCTGTTGTGTTTGTTTCTTCAAGAGCAAAGTCGTGTACCTCAACCTTATTGCTCTGAATGACTCAACCTTCACATCTTACACACTGCTCTGAGAGACTTTATGCCTGAAGGAGAGTGGCCTAAGGCAGGTATTAGAGCAAAGTACAGCTTCAGGCTTGCTCATGCTGCTTGTGGTAGGGGTTCAGTGGAGACCTTTCTTGGAGGTGTTGGTGGACAGACAGTTGAAGTATAGTCAGGATGGGCCCAGGTGGCCAAGGAGGCCACCAGCATCCTGGCTTGGATCAACAATAGTGTGGCCAGCAGGACCACGGCAGGGATTGTCCCCCTGGATTTGGGCACTGGTGAGGCCACGGCTTGAGTACTGGGTTCAGTTTTGGGCTCCTCACTCCAAGAAGTACATTGAGGGGCTGAAGTGTTTCCAGGGAAGAGAAACATAGGTGGTGAAAGGCCTGGAGAACAGGGCTGGTGAAGAGTAGCTGAGGGAACTTGGGGTGTTTAGTCTGGAGAAAAGGAGGCAAGGGGACACCTTCTGGCTTTCTACAACTCCCTGAAAGGAGGTTCAAGCCAAATGGGGGTTGGTCTCTTCTCCCAAGCAATAAGAGTAAATGGCATCATGTTGCACCAGGTGAGGTTTAGGTTAAACATGAGGAACAATTACTTCACTGAGAGAGCTGCTAAGGCCTGGTCCAGGCTGCCCAGGGCAGTGGTGGAGTCCCCATCCTTGGAGGGGTTTCAAAGCTGTGTAGCTGTGGTGCTGAGGACCATGGTTCAGTGGTGACCTGGCAGTGCTGGCTTGAGAGTTGGACTTGATGATCTTAAAGGTCTCTTCCAACCAGACAACTTTATGACTCTATGAACATAAACCATGGGGTAGCTTTCTTGGATAAGCAAGGTGGGTTGGCTTACCATGAGACCATAGAAATACCAAAACTTCTGCCATGAGAGTAAGTTCTTCTCATCCTGATTTTACCACCTAAATGTCATGTGTTAGGCCTCTTGGCTATTGATGTTCTTTCCATAATCCTCAAAGACCCTGTCCTCTGGTCATGTATCCCCAAGTCAGAAAATGCAGGCCTGAGATGCAGGTCTGAGCTGTTTTTAAACATGGATTGCAAGTTTCAGAAAATGCATCAGGGCCAGGGGGACAGTAAGAGGAGGCACAAAAACTTCTCCATGTACCCAAGATCACCATCCATGTGTAACCTCAGAAGAACCCACCAGCAGCACTGCAGAGAGAAATGCGGTCTTCTGCTTCCAGCCTTATATTGATGGTTCTATTTGATGTAGGTTTATGAGAGGATGAAAGTTGTTTCTCTGTTTTGTCTATATGTTGGCCAAGACAGTGCTTTGATACAGTTCTGTAGGAATTTTCTCATCTGTAGGCTTTTGTGCCAAGAAGGAGGTGCTGAACAAATTCCACTTCTGCTATCTTTTCACTCTGTTCTGAAGCAGCTCATCTCTTATTGAGGTCTTCCCTTTCCATGAGGTCTTGCATGGCCCAGTCCCTCCTATCTGGTGAGATCACTGGGCAGCAGCAGGTTTTCCCCTCCTATTCAATGAATTGTAGAATTATTGAATCCTTTAGATTCAAAAAGTCCTTTAAATCCTCAATGGCAAGGTCTTTAAGATCATCAACAGCAAAGGACACATCCCTCACCACTTCATACCACATATTCCTCACTCAGTTCCTCTCACCACTTCATACAACATATTCATCACTCAGTTCCTCATGGCTTACCAAAGCTAGAGATTGATCTCTTCCAAGAGATGTGGTGGTGGAGACTTTCAGCCCATAGTTTGGCTTATTACCTGAGCTGTTGACTTAGACCACCACAGGGAATCACATTCATCAACTACTAAACAACAAGGAAAGAGGATTTGCTTCAATGAAGCAAGTTTCAGCTTCCATGTTCTTTGCTGCCATGACAAGTCATGGTTCTTGAGTACTGAAGCATTTCAGGCCTCTCTTCACTGTGGAAAAGAGAGAAGATAAAGAAACCAACCCTAACTTCCTATTAATTCCTATGATGTAAAACCAATCAGAGCTGTAAGCCCAGTCCTTGGCAGAATGATTTCTTGATAAGTGAAAGCAATTTTCCACCTCTGGTATACAATCATGAGAAGACCTCTGATCAAGTAGGCTCATAGAGCTGTTCATAGATGTCTAGGGATAAATCAAGCTTTCAGCCTACTGTGCTTGCAGTAGCCTTGGCACCCTGGAGAATGGTCCTTGACCTTACAAAGGTGAGTTTAGATACAGGTTAGAAGCCAAACTTAATAATCATTTCATTATGTGGTGGAGGTAATACTAATGGTCCAATAAACTACTGTGACAACAACTCCTTCTGGAGCTGCTGAAATAGCAAGAACACAATTGAGATAGATATATCTGATTGTCCAGCAATAAATTTGTAGCCACCACCAAATGAGTAACAAAGGAATAATTGTTGTACCCTACATAATTGGAATTTAATGGATATTCATCACCCCCTCTGTTTAATCCCAACTACAGACTTACTGGAGGCATGAGTTGGAGCATTCTCATGGTTTGCAGGAGGCTTTCATACATCTACAGCTGTCTAAGGTGTTCAGCTAAATGTACTTCACCCTTAAAGCCCAGGTACTGGGGATGACATGGTTCACACAGGATAGAAAGCTTTTTAATTAAGAAGAAAGGTAATTCAATTAAAAGACCTAATACCACCCTTTCTTGCTCACCACCACTGCTGTCTTCCAGCCATGTATAAAATCAGATTAACTGAAAGGCTCTTCTTAAAATTAACTTTGTGTGAAGCTGCTCAGGGTCTGTAAATCTGTTTTCAGATGTAAGAAAGCTTACTTGAAAACAAGCAAGCAAGCATTCAACATGCTCTTGCGTGTTAGGGTAGAAGGGCAGTAGCAGTCCCAGGACACAGGGAAGGGAAAGTGCAGTTTAAAGTCCAGATTGCAAAGAGTGCTCTTGTCCCAGAGAATTTTCCCTTTTGAAGGATTATCCACTTCTTTCTGGGTCTGGTCAAATCTCAGCTTTATCTGGGAATAAGCCCCTGAACCATCAGAGGTTAGAGAATGACCTGTTGGAAAGCAGCTCTGCAGAGAAGGACCTGGGCATCCTGGTGGCCCAAATTTGCCCATGACCAGCAATGTGTCCTTGAGCCAAAAAGTCCAATGGCTTCCTGGGGTGTATCAAGAAGAATGTGGCCATTAGGTTGAGGAAGGTTCCTCTCCCTCTCTGCTCTACCCTACTGCATATGGAGTATTGTGTCCAGTTCTAGCTCCCCAGTTCAACACAGACAAGGAATTACTGGAGGCCATGATGATGTTGAGGGAACTGAAGCATCTATGTGAGGAGGAAAGCCTGAGAGACCTGGGGCTGCTTAGCCTGGAGAAGACTGAGGGGATATCATCAATGGTGATCAATATCTTAAAGTTGGATGTCAAGAGGATGAGCCCAGATTCCCTTCAGTGAGGCCCAGTGATAGTACAAGGGACAACAAGCTCAAACTAGAACACATGAAGTTCAGTCTCAGCATAAGGAAGAACTTCTTTCCTGTGAGAGTGACAGAGCACTAGAACAGGCTGCCCAGAGAGATTGTGGAGTTTCCTTCTCTAGTGACCTTTGAAACCAACATGGACATGATCCTGTTTAAGCAGGGAAGTTGGACTAGATGATCTCCAGAGGTCCCTTCCAACCCCTACCATACACAACTGAACAGAACGACATGGGTTCTTTACAGGAAAGGCATAGACCTTGTGGAGAGGTCCAGAAGAAAGCCACAAAAATGATCAGGGGGCTGGAACACCTGCCCTATGAGGACAGGGTGAGGGAGCTGGGGTTATTCAGACTGGAGAAGAAAAGGCTCCAGGGACACCTAATAGTCACCTTCCATACCTGAAGGGGGACTACAAGAAGGATGGAGATAGACTGTTTACAAAGGCCTGCAGTGACAGGAGGAGGGGGAATGGTTTGAAATTAAAGAAGATTAGATTTAGATTGGAGGTTAGGAACAAGTTCTTTACCATCAGGGTGGTGGAACACTGGAACAAATCGTCCAGGGAGGTGGTTGAGATCCCATCCCTGGAGGTATTCAGGGTGAGGCTCGACAAAGCTCTGAGCAACCTGATCTAGTGGAGGATGTCCCTGACAACTACAGGGGGGTTGGACTGGATGACCTTTGGAGGTTACTTCCAACCCAAACCGTTCTATGATTCTTCTACCCAGTATAAAGTTCACCTTGCTTTATCTATGTTGAAGCACTCTAGCAAGATGGAAGATGATCAGTAGAGAGTCAGATGAATCAGTAGAGTGTTGCTGTAACTACAGATGTGTCTCTCTGGGGAGATAAGAGAAAGGATTTCCATCCAGCCTCTTATTTATAGTTTTTTCACCCAATGGATTTTTTTCAATCAGAGCTAAAATTGCTGGTGAAGCAAAGAGCAGTGAAAAACTTGCTGTCCTCACTTCACTGCAATTATACAACAGCATCACAACATTTCCTAAATAAACTTCATAGCACATGTAGCAAAGGTTATTTTGGGGAAATGAAAGCATCCTCATGGCTCATGCTTGCTCACTCAGTGTCAGGACAGATGCCTTTTGTTTCACAATCAATGCTCTCTTTACAAATTGATTCAGAGACCCTAGCACCCACAGCAAAATGAAGGGGAAAAAAAAGGTTATTCTGGTCATGGCTATGGCATAATGCAGGTAAGAAAAAATACATTTCTTTTTTTCTTTTAATCTGAAATCTGATTAGGAGGAGAAGGGGAATGAAAGCCAGTGACTCATCTTCCTTTGAGCAAGGCTGTCTGGCTTCAAATGTGGTTGCTTCAGGTGATATATTTAAAGAAGGTCCTTTTAAGTGAGGTGAGGTTTCTGGGGAAATTGGCTGGACTATTAGATTAGAGAATTGCTGCTGATAGCAAGAAACTCTAAATGCAGCACTCAGAAATGAAGCAAAGTCAAGTGGTGCCATTGTTTGGCTGGAAGGTGCACTTGGATCACAACACCCCTGTGTAATGCTCCAGGCTTGAGACAGTGTGGCTGGAAAGCTGCCCAGCAGAAAAGGACCTGGGGGTGCTGGTTGACAGGTTGCTGAAGATGAGCCAGCAGTGTACCCAGGTGGCTAAAAAGGCCACCAGCATCCTGGCCTGGATCAGGAATAGTGAGACCAGCAGGATTAGTAATTGATTGTCTCCCTGTACTGGGTGCTGTTAAGACTGTGCCTGAAATACTGGGTTCAGTTTTGGGCCCTTCACTACAATAAAGGCATTGAGGTGCTGGAGTGTGTCCACAAAAAAAGCATTGCTCTTTACAGCTCCCTGAGAGGAGGTTGTAGTGACATAGGTGTTGGTCTCTTCTCCCAAGTATCAAGAGGTAGAACAAGAGGAAATAGCCTCAGGTTGCACTAGGGGAGGTTTAAGTTGGATATTAAGAACAATTCATTTACTGGAAGAGTGGTCAGGAGTTGGAACAGGCTACCCAGGCAAATGGTGGAGTCTCCATCCCCAGAGAAGTTCATAAAGCATGTAGCCATGGCACTTTGGAACATGGTTTAATGGCCATTGTAGTGTCTGGTTGACTGTTGGACTTGACGAACCTAGAGGTCTTTTCCAACCAAAACAATTCAATGATTCTATGATTCAATCCATCAAACTTTCTCCCATGGATATTTCTATGGATTTAGGGAAAGGTAACTCTGAAACTCTGCCCAAGACCTGAGTGGGTTTGTGGATCACATTCTGGCTTTTAACTATGACTGAGGTGTGCCTAGATGGTCCTGCACAGACCCAGCAATTTCAGCTGTGTCATACAGATACCCCTTGTCCTATCACATCTCTGCTAAAATGATTGTCCCCATCTTCCTTATAGGCTGCCTTTCAGTACTGAAAGGCCACAGAGCCTGTCCCCAGAGCCTTCTTTTCTCCAGGCTGAACAACCCCAATGCTCTCAGCCTGTTCTCAGTAGAAGGGTTCCACTCCAACAGGTCAGAGTTGGGACAGGGAACTGACAGGGAGTTCAACAGAATACTGCAAAGATGATTAAGGGACAGAAGCATCTCTCTTAGGAGGAAATACTGATAAACCTGGGGCTGTTCAGTCTGGAGAATAGAAGGCTGAGAGTGGATCTTATTGAAGCCTGTAAATATCTGAAGGGTGGCTGTCAGGAAGGGGGCAGTCTCTTTTCAGTGATACCCAGATAGGATGAGGGACAATGGATATAAGCTCGATCACAGGAAGTTCCTCTTCAACCTGAGGAAAAAATTCTTTACTGTGAGGGTGACAGAGCACTGGAACAGGCTGCCCAGAGGCGTTGTGGGGTGTGGAATCTCCTTCTCTGGAGACTTTCAAGACCCATCTGGATGTGTTCCTGTGTGACCTGCCCTGGGTGGTCCTGCTTTGGCAAGAAGGGTTGGACTCAATGATCTCTGGAGGTCCTTTCCAAACCCTATCATTCTATGATTCTATGAGTTCAGGAGATGTGCTTCTGCTGCTTGCCCTGGATCTTTCCTCAGGTTATTGCGGCATGGGTGAAGAGCAAGTCATTATCAAAGGATTATTTGATGTTTGTCTTGGAGGTGATGCTTGGGCAATTTGGTACTGTGCTTGAGCCTCAAATACTCTTCTCTGGTCTGCATTTTGTGTGGGTCACAGATTGGTGCATTATTGTGCAGCAACAGGCAGGAACTTCCTCCATTCCTCCATGGATGAAGTCCTGATGGGTGGACTCAAGGAACAATCCCCTCACATTTACCCATGTGCAGCTGCATTCTGCTACTGCTTGCATAATGGACTGGAGATGAAAGCCCCTCCAGCTGGTAGGAATTGACCTTATGAGAAATTATTTACCTCTAACACAGACACCTCCCTCTGATCTGGTCATCTTGTACATCTTTTAGAGTCAATGGAGAGAAATAGACTCTTCTAGGTGCAGCTCATCTCCACAGAGGACATCTACTTCAGGTAAAACTTCCACTGAGGTTCACCAGTACCTTCTTCCCTCCACCAACTCAGAAGAGAGACCAAAATATTTGGGTCACAGGGAGACATCTCTGTTGCAGATAGTTAGATTTCAGGGAAACAAATCCCACCCAAGCTGTAGATTGCCAGAAGAAGCCATTCCTCATTCCGCTTATCAGGATTGTATCCTCCTGGCTTCCTTGTCCTTGAGACCCATCCTTAGAGGCAACAACATTCAGGGGAGGCTTTATAAACAGGAATTCATGTTTATATAAAAAGGAAAGGTGTTCTCAGAGCTAAGGATTTAGGTAAGGCATGGAAGGACAGCTTGCTTAAATGTTTCTGTTTGTTGGATGGAGTTGGCAAAAGGGCTGAAACTTGACTCCAGTCTCTCTTGGGAAAAGCAGTTACATTTATGCTAGGCTTTCAGGGAAAAGCGGCTGTCTCTAGGGTCAGCTAAATAGGATTTCCATCTGGAAATGTGCCCATAGCTTTGAGACCTGTGAGTTTGTGATAGCAGCACCCCTGGAAGACCAAAAGGCACCGAGGCAGGAGCTGGATTCACCAAAGATCTTCACAGCAATTTAGTTCTGCTCTTCCCTTTGATCAACGAGAGGGAGGGTCAGAGGAGTAATGAAATAATTCTCCCAGAACTCATTTTGTCTAATAGATGCTGGCTACAGCCATGATAGATGCATGGATGGTGGTCTTCAATCCACAAAGTCATTCATCTCGTGGTGGGAGAAGTGTCTAACGTGTGTCAAGAGACCTCTGGAAGTGCCTGGCTATAGAGATTATAAAGTAGCTGTCTCAGAGCAGGCACTTAACTTTGGGACACTTACAATTAAATTAGCTAACCTCACACTTTGCAAGAAGTGGAGCTGAAGAAATAGAAGAAAGAAATAAATAAATTTGCCCAGGAATAAACAAATTTGCCCAAAAAAAAGTTGTGGATGCCCCCTCCCTGGAAGTGCTCTGGGAAAGATTGGATGAGGCTTTGAACAACCTGTTCTAGTGGAAGGTGTCTTTGCTCATGGCAGGGAGGTGGGAATCACAGAATCACAGAATGTTAGGGGTTGGAAGAGACCTCTAGAGATCATTGAGTCCAACCTCACTGCCCAAGCAGGATCATGTAGGCCAGGCCACACAGGAATATGTTCAGACAGGTTTTGAAAGCCTCCAGAGAAGGAGACTGCACAGCCTCTCTGGGCAACCTGTTTCAGGGCTCCATCACCCTCACAGTAAAGAATTATTTCTTTTGTTGAGGAGGAACTTCCTGGATTCCAGTTTGTATCCATTGCTTCTTGTCCTGTCACTGGGCACTAGTGAAAAGAGACTTCTTGATACCTAACCTTAAGGTATTTGTAAACAGTGATCAGATCTCCTCTTAGCCTTCTTTTCCCCAGGCTACACAGTGAGAGGTCTCTCAGCCTTTCCTTTTAGGAGATGTTCTATTCCCTTATACATCCTCGTAGCCCTCTGTTGAATTCTCTGGAGTAGTTTCTTGTCTCTCTTAAACCAGAGACCCCAGAACTGGACATAATACTCCAGGTGTGGTCTCACCAGGGCACAGTAGAAGGGCAGGAGAACCTCCCTCAACTTGCTGGTTGCACTCTTCTAAATGCAACTGAGGATACCATTGGAACTAGATGACCTTTAAAGTCCTTTCTCACCGAAATCTGTGATTCTATGAAAATCAGAACCAGGCCAAATATTTCTTTTCCTTTTTTTGTGACAGAAGACATTTAGCTTTTCCTCGGTCTCCATTATGGTCTGTTCTTTATTGCAGATGAAACTGAACTGTTTCTTTCTCTAATGGCCTACATGTTCACTGCAGGTGTAGAGCTCATGGGTTACCTGAGGAAGAAATTGCAGAGTTCAAAAGGAGGAAAGCTGCAAAACTCCTTGGCAAAAAGGCCTAGATCGCAGGTAGTAGCTGTAGGACACTTCCAACCTAGCTCTGCTACTTAGTGGCTGCTTATGTGTTGTCTGCACTATGTTGGTCTTAGTGTCATGTCTTCTTTAGGGTTTTTGGGGGGGGCTCTTGGTTGTTTTTTGTGTTGGTTTTGTTGGTGGTGGTGTTTTGGTTGTATTTTGTTGTTGCTTTGGTTTGGTTTGACTTTTTGTTGTTGGAGTTTTTTTTTCCTTATTTTTGTTGTTGTCTTTTGGTTTGGGTTGGTTTGGGTTTGGGTTTGGTTTTGGGTTTCCTTTGGTCAAAAATATGCATTATTATTCACCTCAATCAAAAGCAGAGCTGTCCAAAGACAGTAGTAGCCTTGTTGGGTGACATCCCAGCAAATTCATGACCTGAATAGAGTGAGTCCAAAGGAGGGCCACAAAAATAATCAGAGGGGTTGGAACACCTCTGCTACAAAAACAGGCTGAGGGACCTGGGGGTGATCAGCCTGGAGAAGAGAAGGCTATGGGGAGACCTAACAGCAACCTTGCAGCACCTGAAGGAGGCCTACAAGAGGGATGGAGAGACTGTTTGCAAAGGCCTGCAGTGACAGGATGAGAGGCAATAGCTTAAAACTAGAGAAGAGCAGATTTAGATTGGATGTTAGGAACAAGCTCTGCAACACGGAGGTGGTGGAACACTGGAAGAGGTTGCCCAGGGAAGTGGTTGAGGCCCCATCCTTGGAGATATTCAAGGTGAAACTCAACAGAGCTCTGGGAAACCTGATCTAGTTGAGGATGCCCCTGCTGACTGCAGAGAGGGTTACCCTGGATGACTTTTGGAAGTCTCTTCCAACACAGACCATCCTATGATTCTGGTTTCTGACAGACTTACAGCATTAGTGTGCTTACCTGTAGTGTGTTATCAATCTACTAGATGTTGATGGACACTATTACAGGAAGAGCCCAGTCCGTGGTAAACACTGGAAGAATAGAATAGAATAGAATAGAATAGAATAGAATAGAATAGAATAGAATAGAATAGAATAGAATAGAATAGAATAGAATAGAATAGAATAGACCAGGTTGGAAGAGACCTTCAAGATCGTCGTGTACAAACCATCACCCAACACCACCTAATCAACTAAACCATGCAACCAAGAATCCAAACTGCCTGTGGTTGCTTTCCTGTAATGCATAACTCCTGCCTAAGTGTAATTCTGTATCTCATAGAATCATAGAGTGGTTTGGGTTAAGAGAGACCATTCAAGATAATCTTATCCAAGACTTCTGCATTTGGCAGGGACATCTTCAAGTAGAGCAGGTTGCTCAGAGTCCCGTCCAACCTGACCTGGAGTGTGTCCAGGGATAGGGCATCTACCACCTTTCTGGGCAACCTCGGCCAGTGTCTCACCATCCCCAGCGTAAAATATTTTCCACATCTAGTCATAATCTCTATTCTTTCAGTTTAAAACTACCACTCCTTGTCCTCTCACAAAAGGCCCTGCTAAAAAGTCCATCTCCATCTCTCTTATAGGCCCCTTATGTACTAGAAAGTTACATCTGCCTGGAGCCTTCTCTTCTCCAGGCTTGACCAACCCCAGATGTCCCAGCTTTTTTGCAGCAGCAGTGCTCAGCTATATTATCCTTCACTGTGGTACCCACTGGTACAAGAAAGAAACATGGATTTCACATAATCACAGAACTGTCAGGGTTGGAAGGGACCTCAAGGATCATCTAGTTCCAACCACCCCTGCCATGGGCAAGGACACCTCACCCTACATCAGCTTGCCCAGAGCTACATCCAGCCTGGCCTTAAAAACATCTAAGGATGAGGCTTCTACCACCTCTTTGGACAACCTGTTCTGGTCTCTCACCATCCTCATGGTGAAGAACTTCTTCATCATGTCTGATTTAAATCTCCCCTCCTCTAGGTTGGATCCATTCCCCCTAGTCCTATCACTACCTAACACCCTAAAAAGTCCTTCACCGGCTTTCCTGGAGAACAGGACTATTTGGTTGGAATTCAGAAGTTACATGGAGTATATCTACATGACCTGACATGCCTGCTCAAAGAGGTGCTACCAGAGCAAAGCTGGCATATAACCCTGGACACCCGCACAGGCACATAGAGGGTTTGATGTTCCATGGAAATACTGTATAGTTGGGGTGTTTTTGAATGGTAGCTCTGAAATTAGCATTAATATTTCTGCTTGGTGCCTCTAAACTGAATTTTACTTTATTTCCACTTTCTCAGAATCATAGAATCATAGAATCAGTTGTTAGGGTTGGAAGGGATCTCGAGGATCATCCAGTTCCAACCCCCCTGCCATGGGTAGGAACACCTCACACTAGATCACATTGCTTAGAGCCACATCCAGCCAGGCCTTAAAAACCTCCAGGGATGAGGCTTCCACCACCTCCCTGGGCAACCTGTGCCAGTGTCTCACCACCCTCATGCTGAAGAACATCTTCCTAACATCCAATCTGAATCCACACAAAAAGACAGAGGTGGCTGAAAGCCCCCAGTGCTTAGACACTGGCTGCTTACAACCCCCTAAAATACAACACATCAAGCTCATAGATTACTCGTGAGATTAAGGATTTTCCCTTTTTCTCAGAAGAGTAAAACTCAGAAGAGAACTTCATAGAATCACAGAATGTTAGGGGTTGGAAGGGATCTCCAGAGATCATTGAGTCCAATCCCACTGCCAAAGCAGAATCACTGAGGGCAGGTCACACAGGAACACATCCAAGTCGGCTTTGAAAGTCTCCAGAGGTGGAAAGTCCACAACCTCTCTGAGCAGCCTGGCAACCTCTGGCTGGGTTCTTCTTTCCCATCTCCAACTTTTGAGGGTTCAAGGTGGGGCTTACTCTGCTGTTTAATCTCCCTGAGAGATTTTAACATTTTTTTTCTGAGGCTCTCCCTGTTCTAGGAAAAATTCCTCTTTTAAACCAAAGCTGTAAATATGGGACATGCTGTGCAGAGGCCCCTGCATAAGCATTACCATGTGTGAATAATCACTGTGCTCCAAGGCACAGAAGACCACCCTGCTGATCTACACCTATGAGCACAAGCTACTCCTCTCCAAAGCCAGAGACAAAAGGGGTTGCTCACTTGGGTTAGCAACTGCATTTTCTACTTACGTCACCCACAGTCAGAGACTTCAGCACTGAAGCAAGGCTGATTACCAGCAAATTATAGGGAACAGAAGGTCCTCATTAGCCCACTTGGCTCCAATCATGGGACACAGCAGAAAAATCAATAAGGCATTTATACCTGGAGCTTTTCAACACTCTTAGTTCAATTCTTCTTGTGTGCATGAAGCTTTCAACAGAGGCAATTATGTCTTCAGCAACCACTTATTCCCACGTGCCTGTTTGGTGGTTTAGTGGAGTTTCCAGCTAATCTATCTTAAGACATTTATGATGAAAGGGAATATAGAATTACTAATCCTTGAAGGCAATAAAGGACTGCTCTACAAGGATCTGAGATGTAGTGACCTGTAGTCCATTCACCCAATTTACAGTCCCATTAGACTGTATATAAACTGCTAACAGTCTCCTTACTCTGATAAGGTAGAGATCCCTATCTTGGACTATTTCTGTATTTTGCAGTATTTATCTCTCCTGGAGTATAGAGGAAGGTTGAGACTCTGCTCCTCATGCTCAGGAAGCAAAGCCTGTGACCATGAAAGGCTGAAAGTGGGCTCTATTGTCCTTGGTGGGAATCTGTTTTTGAAGAGAAGTGATGATTTTGGTGGGATCTCAATAGAAGCATGCAGCAAAGTGTAAGGAACACAACAGTGCACCTCCAGTTGCCTGAAGATAAACCTCTTATCTATAGCAGTGGTAGTCCTTACACTTTGTCCTATACTAGTATCTGTGAGCTTACACGTACCAACTAACCCACTGCAACGCTGCCAGGTGAAACAGCAGCTGAAGACCACATAGGATAAGCCACAGAATCTCAAATACTGCTGGGCAGTATCCACAGATAGCTGATTCCCACCCCCACTTGGGGGTCCTGGTGGATGGAAGGTTGACCATGAGCCAGCAATGTGCTCTTGTGGCCAAGAAGGCCAATGCCATTCTGGGGTGGATTAGAAGGGGTGTGACCAGTAGGTCGAGAGAGGTTCTCCTCCCCCTCTACTCTGCCCTGGTGAGGTCACATCTGGAATATTGTGTCCAGTTCTGGGACCCTCAGTTCAAGAAAGTCAGTGAGCTGCTTGAAAGAGTCCAGTGGAGAGCCCTGAGGATGATTAGGGGAGTGGAACATCTCCCATACAAGGAGAGGCTGAGGGAGCTGAGGGCTCTTTAGCTTAGAGAAGAGGAGGCTGAGAGGTGACCTCATCAATGTGTATAAATATGTAAAAGGTGAGTGCCAAGAGGATGGAGCCAGGCTCTGCTTGGTGATGGCCAATGACAGGACAAGGGGCAGTGGGTGGGAGTTGAGGTGTAGAAAGTTTCATGTAAATATGAGGAAAAATGTTTCCAGTGTGAGGGTGACAGAAGACCGGAACAGGCTGCCCGGGGGGTTGTGGAGTCTCACTCACTGGAGATATTCAAACCTCGCCTGGATGTGCTCCTGTGTGATCTGCTGTAGGTGATCCTGCTCTAGCAAGAGATTTGGTCTGGATGATCTCTCAAGGTCCCTTCCAGCCCCTGAAATTTTGTGATTCTGTGAGTTCAAGGGGCAGAGATTTCACCCCAAGTGTGATTGGTAGCAGCTCTATTTATGGAGAGATCTATGGTGTATAAACCTTAGTGTCACCTCTGTTGTTTTTTGCTGACTTTCAGCATACAGGCAGCATGTCCTGCATGGATGATGGGTCAGTTTGGGACCACCTAAAATTACTGAGAGTCCATTTCTAAAATAATTTTCTCTCAATTTTGTTTTTTTTTTACTTTCAAAACTTTATGCCATGAACTCAGTGACAAGTGGTCCCTCCTATGAGGAGAGGCTGAGGGAGCTGGGATTGTTTAGCCTGGAGAAGAGGAGGCTCAGGGGTGACCTCATTGCTCTCTACAACTACCTGAAGGGGGGTTGTAGCCAGGAAGGGGTTGGTCTCTTCTCCCAGGCAACCATCACCAGGACAAGAGGACACAGTCTCAAGCTGCACCAGGGGAAGTTTAGGCTGGAGGTGAGGAGAAAGTTCTTCACTGAGAGAGTCGTTCGCCATTGGAATGTGCTGCCCAGGGAGGTGGTGGAGTCACCATCCCTGGAGGTGCTCAAGAGGGGATTGGACGTGGCACTTGGTGCCATGGTCCAGTCATGAGGTCTGTGGTGACAGGTTGGACTCAATGATCTTTGAGGTCTCTTCCAACCTTGGTGATACTGTGATGTCCAAAGGCAGCAGCTCTTTCTGTTAAAGTTCAAGGACTGAATTTTCAAGGTGAATCCTCTGCTAAATCCTACATTTCTGTAGGTGGATACATTTGAGTGGTTTCTTAAGATTCAGCATTTTACCTTTAGATTCCTTTCCTGATTTTCATCTTTGGCTGACCTTGGCTGCACTTTCACTGAGTGCAAGCCAATGAACACAAGGTCTTTTGGAGTCTGAGGGAACTGGGATTGCTTAGCCTGGAGAAAAGGAGGCTGAGGGGAGACCTCGTCTCTACAACTACCTGAAAGAAAGTTGTAGCAAGGTGGCAGTCAGCCTCTTCTCCCAGGTGACAAGTGATAGAATGAGAGGAAATGGCCTCAAGTTGCACCATGGGAGCTTTAGATTGGATATTAGGAAACATTTCTTCATTAACAGGGACATTGGACATAGGAATAGGCCAACCAGGGAAGTGGTGGAGTCACCATCCCTGGAGGTGTTTAAAAGACATTTGGATGGGGTGCTTTGGGACATGGTCTAGCAGTTGTGTATAGGGGAATATTAAGTTATGGCTGGACTGAATGATCTGAGTGATTTTAAGGTCTTTTGTAACCAGGCAATTCTATGAGTGAAAGAAAGATGATGTGTGCTGAGTTTGAAGGTCCTGGCTCTTCTCTTGTTGCATCCAGATTAATTAATGGTCTGTTTCAGGCACAAGGAAGCAGACCATTAAACACCACCTGCAGAATATTTGATAAGATAATCAAATAGAATTCCTTGAGTAACAAAAAAACATTAGATATGTAGTGATAAACTACAGAGTATCTGAGGAGGTCAACCCTGTTAATTGACTTTGCTATAGTCTTAAAAATATGAAGTATTTTTATCCACTTTATAGATATCTAATCATAGAATCATAGAATGGTCCAGGTTGGAAGGAACCTCCAAAGGTCATCTAGTCCAACCCGCTCTGCAGTCAGCAGGGGCATCCTCCACTAGATCATGTGGCACAGAGCCCTGTACTTTGAGTACCTCCAGGGATGGGGCCCCAACCACCTGTCCATGCAACCTGTTCCAGTGTTCCGCTATCCTCATAGTAAAGAACCTGTTCCTAACATCCAGTCTAAACCTGCTCTTCTCTAGTTTGAAGCCATTGCCTCTTGTCCTATCACTGCAGGCCTTTGCAGTCTCCAGCTTTCTTGCAGGCCCCCTTCAGGTACTGGAAGGCTGCTCCCCAGAGCCTCCTCTTCTGCAGGCTGAAGTCCCTCAACCTATCCCCATAGCAGAGGTGCTTCAAACCCCTGAACATTCTTGTGGTCCTCCTCTGGACCTGCTCCATATAGTCCAGGTCCTTCCTATATTGAAGGCTCCAGACCTGGATGCAGTACTCCAGGTGAGGTCTCACCAGAGCAGAGCAGAGCAGAGCAGCGGCAGAATCGCCTCTCTGGATCTGCTGGCCACACATCTTTTATGTAGTCCAGGCTGCCATTGGCCTTCTGGGCTGCAAGCTCACATTGTCTGCTCATGCCCAGCTTCTCGTCCATAGATACTTTAAAGGGAGATCATCCTGGCCTGGCATTAAGAGTAGTTTCATTAGGCTGCTTAACAATTCTGTATTAATAACTGGTCATTAGTGTGAATAGTCTTTGGATTTAATAATATTTGATCCCCTTCTTTCAAGACCTTGTATCTTATACTTGTGTGATAGAATCACAGAAGCATGAAGTGATTTGGGTTGGAAGTGACCTTTCAAGGTCATCTATTCCAGCTCCTCAGCAGTGAGTAGGGACATCTTCAA
Organism: Melanerpes formicivorus; assembly: GCF_026170545.1. Classification (NCBI taxonomy): domain Eukaryota; kingdom Metazoa; phylum Chordata; class Aves; order Piciformes; family Picidae; genus Melanerpes; species Melanerpes formicivorus. The sequence continues at coordinate 33,613,005 of NW_027142353.1, read as the reverse complement.
GTAGATCAGGTTGCTCAGACCGTCATCCAACCTTGTGGTGGGTTGAAATTTCCCTCGCCCCAGCATTAAATTTGCCAGACCAGACCAGCTGCAAGCAAATGAAAGCTGTATTTACAAGCAGAACTACAATCTACAGTGGAATGCAATGAATGTGTACAGAATATACAGTACTTACAATATTTACAGGTATTTGCAATTGACAAACAGCACAAGAACCCCCCTGGTCTTTGACCAGGGGAAGCTACTAGCTTCTCCCTCCTCACCTCCCCCTTATACCCCTGGACAAAAGGGACAAGAGAAAGGAGCAGAGAGATATTAGACTTAACCAAAACAATGCAGCCAAGGTCAAGCAGAAGCAAGTGAGTATCTCTCCCAGAGCGAACAAGTGAGAAGAGAAGAAAGATTGTTTTGGTACCACTAGTTTTAGTCCCTTATCTCTTCCAATTGGGTTGCTTGGAATTATCTTTATTTTCCTTTTTACACCCAATAGTGATTTACTTACATTTTACTACTTCCTCTTCAAGAGCTGTGAAAAATTTTAAAGGCATAGCCTAAAACTACCACAAGCCTGACCTGGAGTGTTTCCAGGGATGGGGCATCTACCACCTCTCTGTTGCCAGTGTTTCACCACCCTGAATGTAAATATCTTACTGACATCTGATCTGAATCTTCCCTCTTTTAATATTAAACTATCACTCCTTGTCCTGGTGCAACAGGATCCAGGATCCCTGCTTCAGGGAGTCAGTTCTGTTCTGAAGTAATTGCTGCTTCATTGCACATAGCAATGGTGTCTGCAATTTAAAGCCATATGTGTGTGTGCATGTACACAATTTCTCAGCTATTTCTTTGTGCTGCCTGTATACTCACAGTGGAGCTGTTGGGATGGGTTAACATTTGGTTCTTTTCATTTGGCAGCAGCTGGAATGAAATAGTCTTCTATTCTCCACAATGAATTTGATTTCATATGATGCTTGATGTAGGATGTGACAGCTGTAGAGTTAAGGTCTACCTAAACCTCTGCCATTCACTCAGTTTCTGGCCTTTGACAAGGCCTTGATGTTTGTTTTGCCTCTGAAACCCTCATTATGTTCTAAAAAATTCTGTGCCCACTAACAGATGGTAGAACCTGGGCATCATGGATGTTTGGAGCATCACAGCAAATGATTCTCCAGCTCCACTCACTTACTAGCCTGGATCTAGTTGTAGTCTCTTAGCTAGCCCAGCTCTTAAATCCTGGTACTCAGCAGAGCTCATTCCATCAGGAAAAGCACCAGGCTAAGGCAGCAAACCCACACGTGGATCTGAGATGGGTGTCAGGGCTTTCTGCTTCTCTGTCCATCCTGTTTAGGGCTTGGTGAGATGATCAGGTTATCAGAGCAGCCAGACTTTCACATTTCACATGGATAGCAGTGAATGACTTCAAACCAACTGATTAACATGGAATCTTTTTGTTACCAGCCAGGCTTGTGATGCACAGCTAGGGATGTTTTTCAGAAGCAGCTGAAGCCCTTTGGTTGTTTTTGTGTAAATGCAATTTTCATTTGAAAAGTGGGTATCCTTGGATGTCTACTCTGTGTGTCCTATTGACCCGTGCAACAGATGACACCAAGCTGGGAACAGGTGTCGATCTATTGGAGGATAGGAGGGCTTTGCAGAGGGACCTTAACAGGCTGGACAAAAGGGCAGAGTCCAAGGGTATGAGAATTAACACATCTAAGTGCCAGGTTCTACATATTGGCCACAGAAACCCCATGCAGTGCTACAGACTGGGGACAGAGTGGTTAGAGAGCAGCCAGGCAGAGGGGGACCTTGAGGTACTGGTTGACTGCAGTTGAATACAAGCCAGCAGTGTGCCCAGGTGGCCAAGAAGGCCAATGGCATCCTGGACTGCATCAGGAATAGTGTGGCCAGCAGGAGCAGGGAAGTTGTTGTGCCCCTGTACTCATCACTGGTTAGGCCACATCTTGAGTACTGTGTCCAGTTCTGGGCCTCCAGTTTAGGGAAGATGTTGAGTTGCTGGAACATGTCCAGAGAAGGGTAAAAAAGCTGGGGAGGGGTTTGGAGCACAGCCCTGTGAGGAGAGGCTGAGGGAGCTGGGATTGTTTAGCCTGGAGAAGAGGAGGCTCAGGGGTGACCTTATTGCTCTCTCCAACTATCTGAAGGGAGGTTGTAGCCAGGTTGGGGTTGGTCTCTTCTCCCAGGCAACCAGTGCAGAACAAGGTGACACAGCTTCAAGTTGTGTAAGGGGAAGTTTAGGCTGGAGGTTAGGAAGAAATTCTTCACAGAAAGTGAGATTGGCCATTGGAATGGGCTGCCCAGGGAGGTGGTGGAGTCACCATCCCTGGAGGGGTTTAAGAAGGAACTGGATAAGGCACTTGATGCCATGGTTTAGTTGACTAGATGGTGTTGGGTGATAGGTTGGACTTGATGATCCTGGAGGTCTCTTCCAACCTGGTTGATTCTCAATCTGATTCTGAACAGCTCCAGCAGCTGTGTGGTGTTTTAAGACCACCACATCCCTGCAGTTCTCTGCCAACATCCTCCCTTGCCTGATGCTTCTTGCTGGCTTTGAGAACATCTAATATTTCTGCTTTGTCTGACATAAAATGATGAAAATCAAAAGGTTCAAGGGTTGGTAACTCCTTCTCTCTTCTCTGTTTTACAGCCACATCTGGCCAGATGTACTGACCAGGAAACTCAAATCTGTCCTGAGGACCACGAAGAGGACACTGACAAAAGCAACCTTTAAAGAGCTGGGGAGCATGAAGGAGGCTGAAATAAGTGTGGAAGAGGATGAAATCTGAAGGGAACAGCAAAATAGTAGTAAGATCAAGATAGACACCTTGAAGCCAACTCACTAGAGGAGTTAAAACCCTCCTTTTAATTCCCTTCCAGCCAAAAGCAGTGTAATAGATGGAGTCACTTAGCTCTTGCAGAGGGTGAACCTGAGCAGGCAGCTGAATCCTGACCATCATTGTCCTGTGAAACTGGGCTTCAGCTTAGAGCTGTATGGGTGCATTTATGGCAGGGGTCCACTGAGGAGGACAAGGATGATTGCTAGTAGTGCCAGCTCTTCATCAGCTTCTGTCACAACAATCAGCTCCAAGAGTATTTTAGCTAGGTCTGCATGGCAATTCAAATATGTAGGGCTGCACTTGGACCTGGATGGGAACAGTAGTGCTAGAATGGTTTAACTGTCTTGCATTAAGTAGATTTGTTGTTGTAGGAAACTCTGCTTTCATGAAAATCAACAAGAAACTTTAAATCAAAATGTTTTGTCCCTTCTGTGTCAACCTAAGCTGAAACATTTTCTTTTAGAAATGACATTTCAGCAGCAAGTGCCATTTGAATGCTAGGTTTTCTTTCTTTTTTTCCCCAACTGAAATGGCAGTTTTGAAATGGAACAGTTTGGTATGAATCAATATTTGTTTCCAAATGCCAAAATGTGACTCTGCTCAAAATGTCAAAATATGGCATCTTCACAGTTCCAGATCCAAACTGGAAGAACATTTTGTTTTGCACATGCACACATACAGAGCATACATAAAACACTTTAAGCTTTGCAGCCCAAAGCAGGATAAAAGCAGAATGCCAAGATATTGGGAAATTGAGATGTGGGGAAGGACATCCTGCAGTACCTTTAGATAAGTAATGTTAATCCCAGAATCACCGAATGTTAGGAGTTGGAAGGGACCTCTGGAGATCATTGAGTCCAACCCCCTTGCCAGAGCAGGATCACCTAGACCAGATCGCACAGGAACACATCCAAGTAGGTCTTGAATACCTCCAGAGAGGGTGACTCCACAACCCCCCATGGGCATCCTGTTCCAGTGTTCTGTCACCCTCACAGTGGAAAAAAATTTCCTCCTGTTTCCATGGAACTTCCTATGCCTCAGCTTCCACCCACTGATGAGAGGATCACAGGATGTTAGGGGTTGGAAGGGACCTTTGGAGATCATCAAGTCCAACCCCCTGTCAGACTAGGACCATGGAATCTAGCACAGGTCACACAGGAATGCATCCAAATGGGTCTTGAAACTCTCCAGAGAAGAAGACTCCACAACCTCTCTGGGGAGCCTGTTCCAATGCTCTGTGACCCTCACAGTGAAGAAGCTCCTCCTCATGTTGAGGTGGAACCTCCTGTGCTGTAGTTTACATCCATTGCCCCTTGTCCTTGTACAGGACACAAGTGAGTGGAGGCTCTCCCTTCCTTCTTGACCCATTAGACATTTCAATTTGTGGGTAACCAACTCAGAAATAATCTTTTGAGCATATGTTTTTGTTAGGCCAAGGAGTAGAGTAGAGTAGAGTAGAGTGGAGTGGAGTGGAGTGGAGTGGAGTGGAGTAGAGTAGAGTAGAGTAGAGTAGAGTAGAGTAGAGTAGAGTAGAATAGAATAGAATAGAATAGAATAGACCAGGTTGGAAGAGACCTTCAAGATCATCGTGTCCAACCCATCATCCAACACCACCTAATCAACTAAACCATGGCACCAAGCACCCTATCAAGTCTCCTCCTGAACACCTCCAGTGATGGTGACTCCACCACCTCCCTGGGCAGCCCATTCCAATGGGCAATCACTCTCTCTGTGTAGAATTTCTTCCTAACCTCCAGCCTAAACCTCCCCTGGTGCAACTTGAGACTGTGTCCTCTTGTACTGTCACAGGTTGCCTGGGAGAAGAGACCAATCCCCACCTGGCTATAACCTCCCTTCAATTCTCCCCTGAGTCTCCTCTTCTCCAGGCTAAGCAAACCCAGCTCCCTCAGTCTCTCCTCATAGGGCTTGTGTTCCAAACCCCTCACCAACTTTGTTGCCCTTCTCTGGACACGCTCCAGCAAGTCAACATCCTTCCCAAACTGAGGCCCCCAGAACTGGACACAAGACTCAAAGTGTGGCCTAACCAGTGCAGTGTACAGGGGCAGAATGACCTCCCTGCTCCTGCTGGCCACACTGTTCCTGATACAGGCCAGGATGCCATTGGCCCTCTTGGCTGCCTGGGCACACTGCAGGCTCATGTTCAGCCTACTATCGACCAGCACCCCCAATTAATTTTCTATTTTTAAAGAAAGCAATTGAGTAGCCCAAACTTGAATTTCCCAGCTGTGACAATTTAAACAAGAGGATTTCAACCCGCCCTTTTGCACAGAATTTTGGGATTCCTTCTTCAGCCTGGAATCTTCTAAAATAAACAACATTCTTTGACTGTATTTTAATAATAATAATAATAATAATAATAATAATAATAATAATAATAATAATAATAAAATTAATTTGTCAATCTGTGGGAAAGGGTAGCAGAGAAGCAAAGTCCTAATTGGTGAAGACTTTAGTAATCCCTGGATAATTCATATTTCTCTTTGAAGCCAGTGGTGATTTTTTGTCCATTTAATTTCCACAAGAAAAGGTCAAGGACTAATCCCTGAGTGTGATAACCTCTACTGGTAGAAAGCCATCAAATATATTTATATTTTCCTCTCACTGTTCTGTGTAGACAGGTTTAGGTTTACTCATGAGACTTCTTCCCATATTAACTCCTTCTCTGGAGACTTTCAAAACTCACCTGGCTGCATTCCTGTGTGAACTACCCTAAGAGATTCTGCTTTGGCAGTGGGGTTGGAATCAATGATCTCTGGAGGTCCCTTCCAAGCTCTAACATTCTGTGATTCTGTGAAGTTCTCTTCTGAGTTTTACTCTTTTGAGAAAATGGGCTGGATCCTTAATCTTGGGAGTAATCTATCAGCTTGACATGGTGCATCTTAGGGGGTTGTAAGCAGCCAGTGTCTAAGCACTGTGATCGGGCTCTTCTGTTGTTGGGTTTTTATTCTCTTCTCTTGTTATTTTTCTCCTTAAACTAGTGTTTGAATGTTGCAGAGTGGATAATGGGGGCTGGAAGCTGTGAATCTTTAAGTATCACAGTATCACAGAATCACCAAGGTTGGAAGAGACCTTGAGGATCATCGAGTCCAACCTGTCACCACAGACCCCATGACTAGGCCATGGTACCAAGTGCCACATCCAATCCCCTCTTGAACACCTCCAGGGATGGTGACTCCACCACCTCCCTGGGCAGCACATTCCAATGGTGAACGACTCTCTCAGTGAAGAACTTTCTCTTCACCTCAAGCCTAAACCTCCCCTGGTGCAGCTTGAGACTATGTCCTCTTGTTCTAGTGCTGGTTGCTAAAGAGAAAAGACCAACCCCTTCCTGGCTACAACCCCCCTTCAGGTAGTTGTAGAGAGCAATGAGGTCACGCCTGAGCCTCCTCCTCTTCTCCAGGCTAAACAATCCCAGCTCCCTCAGCCTCTCCTCACAGAGCTGTGCTCAAGGCCTCTCCCCAGCCTCACTGCCCTTCTCTGGACACGTTCAAGTGTCTCAATGTCCTTCTTAAACTGAGGGGCCCAGAACTGGACACAGGACTCAAGGTGTGGCCTAACCAGTGCAGAGTACAGGGGCACAATGACTTCCTGCTCCTGCTGGCCACATTATTCCTAATGCAGGCCAGGATGCCATTGGCCTTCTTGGCCACCTGGGCACACTGCTGGCTCATGTTTAGGCGGCTGTTGATCAGTACCCCCAGGTCCCTCTCTGTTTGGCAGCTCTCCAGCCACTCTGACCCCAGCCTGTAGCTCTGCATGGGGTTGTTGTGGCCAAAGTGCAGCACCTGGCACTTGGACTTGTTGAATGACATCCCGTTGGACTCTGCCCAATGGTTCAGTCAGCCGAGGTCCCGAAGTAAGTTTTGTAGCTTCACAGCAGACTTCCCAGGTCATTGTGGCCACTTTGGAACTTCTGAGGTAGTGAAGTCCATTCTCTCGGAACCACTATCAGGAAGACCTGACCATGTTGATTGCTGGAGGTTTTAGCACTAATGTTGTAGGATGAATTTTAATGTAATCATGTAAACAAGCTGAGAGCTATAGAAGATGTGTTTATGCACCATATATACTGTCTGAATATAGTTCATATTTCATACATGATTTTGAACAGTTAATTAAAACCAAATGCAATAAAGAATCCTTGCAGTCCTACCCCTCCACCTGAAAGTCTTGTTCTTGTTTGTGTTTTGTAGGATGATTAAGGGACTGGAGCACGTGCCCTATGAGGAGAGGCTGAGAGACCTGGGAGTGTTTAGGCTGGAGAAGACTGAGAGGGGACCTAATAAATGTCTATAAATATCTGAGGGCTGGGGGTCAAGAGGGAGAGGACAGGCTCTGCTCAGTTGCACCCTGGGATAGGACAAGGGGCAATGGATATAAACTACAGCACAGGAGGTTCCACCTCAACATGAGGAGGAACTTCTTCACTGCTTCTTTACAGAGCACTGGAGCAGGCTCCACAGAGGGCTTGTGAAATCTCCTTCTCTGGAGATTTTCAAGCCCCATCTGGATGTATTCCTGTGCCACCTGCTCTAGATTCTATGGTCCAACTTATTACCCAACACCTCCTGACAACTAAACCATGGCTCCCAGTGCCACATCCAATCCTTTTTTGAACACCTCCAGGGACGGTGACTTCACCACCTCCCTGGGCAGCACATTCCAATGGCCAGTTTCTCTTTCTGGGAAGAACTTTCCCCTCACCTCGAGCCTAAACCTCCCCTTACACAGCTTGAGACTGTGTCCTCTTGTTCTGTCACAACCGCCTGGAAGAAGAGACCAACCCCCACCAGGCTACAACCTCCCTTCAGGTAGTTGTAGAAAGCAATAAGGTCTCCCCTGAGCCTCCTCTTCTCCAGGCTAAGCAACCCCAGCTCCCTCAGCCTCTCCTCACAGGGCTGTGCTCCAGACCCCTCCCCAGCTTTGTTGCCCTTCTCTAGACATGTTCCAGCAACTCAACATCTTTCTTGAATTGAGTGGCCCAGAACTGGACACAGGACACAAGCTGTGGCCTAACCTGTGCTGAATACAGGGCAGAATGACTTCCCTGCTCCTGCTGGCCACACTACTCCTGATGCAGTCCAGGATGCCATTGGCCTTCTTGGACACTTGGGCACATTGCTGGTTCATGTTCAGCTGCTGTCAACCAGTACCCTCAGCTCCCTCTTTGCCTGGCCTCTCTCCTCTGTCCCCAGCCTGTAGTACTGCATGGTGCTGTTGTGACCAAAGTGCAGAACCTGGCACTTGGACTTGTTAAATGCCATCATGTTGGACTCTGCTCATTTGTCCAGCCTGTTACGGTCCCTCTTCATGGGATCAAAGCATTAAGATGCTTTGATACATCAAGATGTTTTGGCAGGGGAGTTGGACCTGATAATCTCTGGAGGTCCCTTCCAGCCCCTAATATTCTGTGGTTCTATGCTGTTCTGGGGCTTGGGGTCACAGCTGGCTGAAGGCCAAATGAGAGCTGAGCATAGGTCTTCCCCAGCAGTACCCCTCTATGAACTCATGGAACTATGTTGTCTCTGTCCTGACATCCTCATGCAAAAATCTCAGCACATCTGCCTTCACTGAAGCCCAGGTTACTTCCCTTGGCATTATAGATATGTCCTTCATTGGTGAGGTCAGGGATATCTCCATGGTCACTGAAGCAGGAGCCTTTGCTTCCCTATAACCTTCCCTCCTGCTACCAGCAGTGGATTTGTTTCTTTGTCAAACTTGTCGAGTTTGAGACAGAATGATGGAATGGTTTGGGTTGAAGGGGATTTTTAAAGGTCATCTTGTCTAACTCCCTGCAGTCATCAGGGACATCTTTAACCACAGAAGGTTGCTCAGAGTCCTCTCCAACCTGACCTGGAATGTTTCCAGGGACAAGGCATCTACCACTGCTCTCCAACCAGGGCCAGTGTTTCACTGCCCTCAGCATAAAAAAAACCGCTTCCTTCTCTCTAGTCTGAATCTCCCTCTTTTAGTCTAAAACTTATCACCCCTTGTTCTGTCACCAGAGGCCCTGCTAGAAAGCCTTTCCCCAGCTTTCTTATCAACTTGTTTGAGCACTGAAAGGTCACTATAACATCTCTCTGGAGCCTTCTTCAGGTTGAACAACCCCAGCCTGTCCTCACAGCAGAGGGGTTCTAGCCCTCCCATCATTGTTGTGGCCTCCTCTGGCTCTCCAAGAAGTCCTTAGGCTGAGGACCCCCAGGACTGGACCCAGCACTGCAGGTGGGGTCTTAGCAGAGTGGAGCAGAGGGGCAGAATCCCCTCCTTTGTTGACTACAGCAGTGTTGACTACTACAGTACAGAGACTACTCACTGACACAGCAAACCCATTTTATTCAAAGGAATTAAATCTCCTTTTGGCCACTATCTCTTCTCAACTTGGGCCTGTCGAGGAGCCAAAACAGACAGTACAGGCTGCAGGCAGGGTTACAAAAACTGTACAACAGACTCAGAGAATAAATAGATTCATTTTCACCAAGTCAGCTGGCTGAAACATTTTTTCATGAACATATGCAGAAGAGCTCAGGGGAAGTGGATGTGGGGCCAAGGAGCAATGCTGAAATATGTTGTATCTACATAGACCTGATGTCCAAATGAAAACCACAATATGATGCATGAAATTCCAGTTGGGCTTGAACAGAAGGTATTTATTAACACTGAAATCTTCTTCTTCTCTTTTTTTTTTTTTTTTTTTTTTTTTTTTTTTTTTTAATGCCATTGTTGTCAGAATTTGCCAAGTTGCAAATGTTCTACAGTTTGCAAATGGAAAATGGTCTGGGTTTGTACTGGTTTGTTTGCCAGGCACCTCAAGATGCCTGTCTGCTGGGCTATTGCAGCCAGGGATTCTAGCCCCTTGCTGCATAGAGTCATACAACAGTTTTGTTTGGAAAAGATCTTTAAGATCTTCCAGTACAACCATGCTCTAACTCTAACCAAGTCTGATACCAGCCATGTCCCTCAGCACCACATCAGGAAGCCTACAACTACCTGAAAGGATGTTGTGGAGAGGCTGCTGCCAATCTCTTCTCACAGGTAATTGGTGATACAACAAGAGGGAATTGTCTCAAGCTGCCACTGGGTAGGTTTAGACTGGATAGTAGGAACAAATTTTTCACAGCAAAAGTGGTCAGGCACTGGAATGTGCTGGGCAGGGAGGTGGTTGAGTCCACAGCCCTGGATGTGTTTAAAGATGGTTCGGATGTGGTGCTTGGGGCTATGTTGTAGGGGTGAACCTTTGTGGCAGCTCAGGCTGGGTGCCTCCTGCTGCTGCCACGCAAGCTACAGCTCTGGTGTCCCCAGGGTCCAGCCCAGGAGGTGGCCACAGGAAGCTGTGTGTTGCACACCCCTAATGTCCTGTGCCCTACAAATCCATCTGCAAAGCCTTTCTCTTCCTCTCTCTTCCCTCTCTGCTCCCCTGGGAGATGCTCTCTATCAGGTAATGCTGGGAGAGTATCTCAAGGCCTCTCAGGCCTGGCTAGACCTAATGCCAGGAGGAGAAGGGGGAGGGGAGGTCTCAGACCAGGCCAGCTGAGACCAGCCTAGCAATGAGAGGAAGAAAGAGCCCTGGGGGGGGTCTTGAATATACCCTCAGGTGGGGAGAAGGGAAGTGTTGGGAGGGTTTTGGGTGTGCTGGAAGGGACTCTGTATGCTTTGGGGTATCTTTGTCACTGTGCTTGTAGTTTCTGTAAAACACTAATTGCTTTTCCGTTTAAACTTTTGCAATCCAATTTTGTGAGTCTCATTCTTTTGCCCCTCTCAGGGGCAAGAGAGGATCTCCTGACCTCAAACCAGGACACCCTTGTAGAGTAGGGTTCTGTGTTGGTCTTGGTGATCCTGAGGGTCTTTTTCAACCTGAATGTTTCTGTGATTCTGTGTTCTCTTCATCTTTTAGGCACCTCCAAGGATGATGATTCAACCACCTCCCTGGGGTGCCTGTTCCAGTGTTTCAGAACTCTTTCAGTGAAGAAGTTTCTTCTAATACCCAACCTAAACTTCCCCTCGTGCAACTTGAGGACATTTCCTCTCGTGCTATCACTTGTTACCAGGAGAACAAAGCAGCCCTGGGGACAGAGGATTCAGATCCAACCTCCATATCCAATTTCCTTAATATTTATTATTTTGTTGTTCAAAAGCTGGAACTGAAACAGTTTCAAATTATTGAAATCCTGCAGGAAACCAACTGACCTTTCTCTGTGCTCCTCAGAAGATTGTGGGCAGAAAGAGAAAGCAGCAAGGAGACTCTGCTTGGCTGAAGCTGCAGTCTTGAGATCTTTGCTCACCAGGAGTCTGAACATTGTGTAGCATAGAATAATATCTGATGGCAGAAATACTGCAATTAAGCACTTTAATAACCACAGCTTACTGAATACTTTTTTTTCTGCTGTAATACACAGGATCACAGAATCACAGAAATATTCAGGTTGGAAAAGACCCTCAGGATCACCGAGACCAACCCAGAACCCTACTCTGCAAAGGTCACCCCTAAACCATAGCCCCAAGCACCACATCCAAACCACCTTGAAACACATTGAGGCTCAGTGACTCCACCACCTCCCTGCCCAGCACATTCCAGTGCCTGACCACTCTTGCCCTGCAAAAGCATTTCCTACTGTCCAGTCTAAACCTATCCAGTGGCAGCTTGCGGCCATTCCTTCTTCTTCTACCAGAGGGCTTCATTCTGCCAGGGGTAAGATCCTCATGTTTGCCTATGACAGGATACAGATTGAGTCTGGTGCTGTAGAAGTTGCTTTGAATCATACAATCATTGAGGTTGGAAAAGATCTCTATGATTATCAAGCCTAACTGTCAACCCAATGCAACCATGCCCACTAAACCATGTCCTTAAGTACCACATCTACACCTTTTGAGCACCTCCAAGGATGGTGACTCTACCACCTCCCTGGGCAGCCTGTTCCAATATCTGACCACTCTTTCAGGAAAGAAAAATTTCCCAATATCCAATCTAAACCTTCCCTAGTGCAACTTGAGGTTGTTTCTTCTCATCCTATCTCCAGGGAGAAGAGACTGATCTGCACCTCACTTGGACCACCTTTGACATGGTTGTAGAGAATAAGAACGTCCCCACTCAGCTTCCTTTTCTCCAGAGTAAACAACCCTGGGTCTCTCAGCTGCCCACAAGCTCTGGATGTGAGCTTTGCTCTGGTGCCTTTATTGCTTTAAAGAATAAACCTGAAATTGTTCATCTGAACAGTTTTGCTTTTAAAGGAAGCTCAGCCTTGCCTCTGAATATGCATTTTGTGTCTCAGGGCTGTTTGCAATAAGAAAGCATTGCAGGAGCAGAGCATTCCTTGCCAATCCTTGTTCTGAGCTGTCTGTGAAATCTTGGCACCCTGTCCCAGAAACACTGTGTGGAATGAAAGCTTTTGTTTAACCTACTTGTGTGGGCTCCCTGAGGATGTGATGGTCTGCACAGCCAAATCTGTAACTCCAGCTACCCAAACGTCCAGACAGCACCGGAGGGAATAAACCCAAGCTGTGATCCAGATAAGGTGCTAAAGCTTATTTGTCCAGAGGTGTCCTTGAGGTTGCTCTGGTTGACTGCAGCTGTCAGGAGTGCAACACAGTCAGGACAGGAGGGAAATAGGAGCTTTTGCAAGAGGTTGTAGTGATAGGATGAAGGAGAAAGGTTTTAAGCTGGAAAGGGGTAGATTTAGACTGGATATCAAGAAGAAATTCTTTAGTGAGGGTAGTGAGACACTGGAACAGGTTGCCCAGGGAAGTTGTGAGTGCCCTGTCCTTGAAATGTCCAAGATCAAGTTTGACAGCACCTTGAGCAACCTGGTCTAGTGGAAGGTGCCCCTGCTCATGGTAGAGGGGTTGAAACTAGATGATCTTTAAGGTCCCTTCCAACCCAAACACTTGTATAATTCCATGATGACCTGATAATCATGGGGGTCCAAGCCTCACGCCCAGTCTGCAGGATGACAGAGTGAACACATTTTCTTACACTGTGAAGGAGAAGGATCAGCCTGAAAACTCCTCTCTGTCCCTGCTGCTGTAGATTTGTCCTGGTTGCTGAGCATTGCGAAAGGTAGAGAACCTCCAGCACTAGTGTGTGTAGTGAGAATCACAGAATGGCTTGAGTTGGAAGGATCTTAAAGGTCATCTAGTTCCAGCCCCCCTGCCATGGACAAGGACACCTCCCACTAGATCAGGTTGCTCAAAACCTTATCCAGCCTGTTCTTAAACATTTACAGGGTTGAGGCAGCCACAGCTTCTTTGAGCAACCCATTCCAGTGTTTCACCACTCTCATATTAAAGAACTTCTTCCTAATGTCTAATCTAAATCTACTTTGCTCTAGTTCAAAGTCACTGTCCCTTGTCCCATCACCACAAACTCTTATAAATAATAGCTTTCTTGTAAGCTTTCTTCAGGTACTGGAAGGCCTCTCAATGTTATCCCCAGAGCCTTCTATCCTGAGGGACTAACCTGCTGATCAGGTGAGGTTAGAAGATAAAAAGTTCTTCATTTAACCTGCCTTGGCTGTACATTCAGGCAGTGCTGTTACATGTGCACAGCCACCAGAAGATGGACAGATAGAAAGAAACTGAGTGAAGAATCACCACAGACAGGGAATCCCATTTCATATCCTATAAGGTCTTCAGCAAATAATTCCCCATATATGGAAAACCAGAAGGCCCTAAGTGTTAAGAGCAACCAAGCTTGCAGGATCATTCCACATACTTAGAAAAGGAAAAGCACAAATGGATGTTCCTCAGAAAGCAGTGGGGATACCTGCAAAATTAAATGAGATGTGTCTGACACCCTTCCCTGGCACTGCAGCCAGGTAATAAATTGCCTTCCCCTCACAAACACAAAATTGCATGATGGGGCCATCCTTGCCCACAGAAATGCTCCACGATTTGGGGTGGTGGTTGTTGGCCTAGGGACCACCAGTGGTATCAATTTAACAGCTGAATCTAGCACCCAGGAACAGGTTCAAATAGAGCTGCCATGAGACAGAAAAGCAGACATTGACCTCCACAGTCACTGGGCAATGTGCTATAGTTGATGAGTTTCGATAGTATGGACATCACCTTCATGTTGCTCTCCATAGCTGAGGAAACCAGAAAGACTGTATAAGTGACCTGCTCTATAGAGTCACAGAAACATTGAGGTTGGAAAGGACCCTCAGGATCACCAAGTCTAACTGATAACTACTATACAAGGTTCACCCCTAAACCATAACCACAAGCACCACATCCAAACCACCTCGAAACACATCCAGGTTTTGGGACTCAACCACCTCCCTGCCCAGCACATTCCAGTGCCTGACCACTCTTGCTGGGAAAAAATTATTCCAGCCTAAACCTATTCAATCACATCTTGAGGCCATTTCCTCTTGTTCTATCACTAATGACCTGTGAGAAGAGACCAGCAGCAGCCTCTCCATAACATCCTTTCAGGTAGCTGTAGACAGCAATGAGGTTTCCTCTCAGCTTCCTTTTTTCCTAACTAACCATCCTCAGCTCTTTCAGTTGCTCTTCATAAGATTTATTCTCCAGGCCCTTTAGCAGCCCTCCTAGACAGAGACAAGTGACAATCAGGACTGCCACTTAACTCCCATTTGAAGACAAAATCATGAATGAGTTAAGTGGGAGGTTTAGATGACCTCATGTGACCCTTTGGGAGGTGTAGATGACCCAATGTGACTCTTTCAGAAAGATGTGATGCTCAGAGATCTACTTGCGCAAGAGCAGAGCTGGATGAAGTAATTTTGGGTAACCAATCCGTTGTCCTTGTAGCACCTTTCATAGGTTGAGCTGAACATGCTGTGCATGATGCTCCTGAGAAAGCACTTGTCAACCTAATGCACCATCTTCTTTTTGGTCTTACAGCAACTTAGGGTTCCATGAGGCCAGGGACATGGTGTGCTCATCCCAGTGTGTGGCTTCAAAACACAATCCAAGGCAAATATGAAATCAGGATGTTAATCTGTAGAAGGACTTGCAGATCTCAAGAGCTGAAGACCGTTTTGCCAAAGGGCAAAGGCTGTAGGTGCACTTGGAAATGCTGAGTCATTTCTCATCTGGAGTTGAGGGTGGTGAGACACTGAACAGGTTGCCCAGGGAGGTGGTAGAAGCCTCATCCCTGGAGATTTTTAAGGCCAGGCTGGATGTGGCTCTGAGCAAGCTGATTAAGTGTGAGGTGTCCCTGCCCATGGCAGGGGGGTTGGAACTACATGATCCTTGAGGTCTGTTCCAACCCTAACATTCTGTGAGAAACTTCTCAGATTCACCTCCCTCTAGACACAGACAAACCTCACCAACATCAGTACAGCCTGAGAAGATATTTTTCTGCCCTTCCAACCATAACAGATCATCCAAAGAGAAAAGGCTGGAAATAGAGTGTTTAAGCCATACCTCCTATATTTGTGTGCCCTGAGAGCCACAATGTCAAACACATTTATCCTCACTACCTCACGTCCAGGTGCTGGATGTGTTTCTAGATGTGGAGGGCTGCAAGGCAAATCCCACAGCTTTTTACAGATACAAGGGGAAGTGGGTGGAAATATAATGTTGAATCCTTACTGAACAGAATCAGAGAATCACAGAATAGTGAGGGCTGGGAGGCCCCTCTGGGGGTCATCTAGTCCAAGCACTCTGCTAAAGCGGAGTCACCTACAGCAGGTTGCACATGATCACATCCAGACAGCTTTTGAATCTGTTTAATGGAGACTCTACAGTATCTCTGGGCAGCCTGGTCCAGTGCTCTGGCACCCTCAGAGGAAAGAATTTTTTTTGTCATCTTCAGTTGGAACCTCCTGTGCTCCACTTTGTGCCCATTGCACTTTTTCCTGCTGCTAGGCACCACTGAAAAGAGTCTGGACCCATTCTCTTGACCCCCACCCTTGAGACACTGATAAACATCGAAAATAAACCTCACCAAGTGGCAGATCCTCCAAGCTTTCAGCCCAGGACCACAGTTCTCTTCATGCCCTCCTGCTAACCCAGGCTGGCACTGGGTAAGGAAAAGCACATCCATGCTGCAGCAGTTATTTTTCTGCTGTCCTGTGTTTCCTGTAAGAACTGGTTCTGGAAAAAAAAGACCAAAGCCCACATTTTTTTTTGCTTGGTTTTGTGCAGCTCACCCAGTTTCAGCAGAGTTTATTTATAGAGAGGGAAGGGACATGTGAGGAGATCACTGGTCTCTGCAAGCTGGAACAAACATTTAACTCCACTCTTATTATTTTCATGCTGAATTATTTTAGACAAAGAACATTCTTAGCAAAATCGTGGTGAAAGTGGGAAAAATCTTCAGCATTTAAAAGGCCAGATAATGACAATTATTTGCTACTGCTCACATCTATAATGTGCAGGCTTAAGGTGCAACTGTTGCAGCCAAAACAATTCTATGTTTCTACAATTCTGTGAAAGCATTTTCTGCCCTGTATGCCAATGAACATCCATAGATGCATACATATCTATGTATCTATGAATATATTGATTAGATAAATACATATCTGTGGTATAAATCTGTCCATACAATTAATCAGCAGCCACTCACCACAAGAGGGCAGGCAGAGAATACGTAAATCAAGATGTCCTCTCTGTTCCCTGCACATGGAATCGCAGAATCATGGAATGGTCCAGGCTGGAAGGGACCTACAAAGGTCATCCAGTCTGACCGCTCTGCACTCAGCAGGGACATCCTCAACTAGAACAGGTTGCCCAGGCCCTTGTCAAGCCTCACCTTGAATATCTCCAGGGATTGGGCGAGAACAACCTCCCCAGGCAAGCAGTTCCAGTGTTCCACTGCCCTCATGGTAAAGAACTTCCTCCAGATATCCAATCTAAATCTGCTCTTCTCCAGTTTGAAGCCATTGTCCCTCATCCTGTCACTTGCAGGCCTTTGTAAATAGTCTCTCTCCATCCTTCTTGTATCTCCCTTCAGGTACTGGAAGGTTGCTAATAGTCTCCCCAGAGCCTCCTCTTCTCCAGGCTGAACACCCCTAGCTCCCTCAGCCTGTCCCCATAGTAGAGCTGCTCCAACCCCCTGATGATTTTCTTGGCCCTCCTCTGGACCTGCTCCATCAGGTGGATGTCCTTCCTATACTGAGGGCTCCAGAGCTGGAGGAAGTACTCCAGGTGAGGTCTCAATAGAGCAAAGTGGCAGAATCACCTCTCTGGCTCTGCTGCCAATACTGCTTTGGATGCAGCCCAGGCTGCCTTTGGCCTTCTGTGCTGCAAGCTCACACTGTCTGCTCACGTCCAGCTTCTCATCTATCATCACTCCCAAATCCTTTTCCCCAAGGCTGCTTTCTGTCACCTTCTCCCCCAGCCTGTATTGATAATGAGGATTGTTTTGGCCCAGGTGTAGAACACTGCACTTGCTCTTGTTGAACTTCATGAGGTTCACCTGGGCTTCACCTCTCCAGCTGGTCCAGGTCAGTGAGTGACTTAGTCACTGGCCAGAAAGGTATCACCAATGTTTGCTTCCATCAGCCATATCCTGGGCAGCATCAAAAGAAGTATGACCAGCAGCACAAAGGAGGTGACTCTGTCTCTCTGCTCTGGTGAATACTGTGTCCAGTTCTGGTGCCCCCAGCACAAGAAGGACACAAAAATGTTTGAGCAGGTCCAAAGGAGACCATGAAGGTGGTCAAAGGCTGTAGAACCTCCTGTATAGGGACAGGCTGAGAGAGTTGGGGCTTTACAGCCTGGAGCAGAGAAGGCTGTGGGGAGACCTTAGAACAGCTTTCCAGTACCTGAAGGGAGCTACAAGAAAGTTGGCAAGGGACTTTTAACAGGGCTTGTAGTGATATGACAAGGGGCAATGGGTTGAAGCTGGAAGAGGAGAGATTTAGACTGGAGATTAGGAAGAAATTCTTTACAGTGAGGGTGGTGAGACACTGGAGCAGATTGCCCAGGGAAGTTGTGGATGCCTCCTCCTGGAATTGTTTAAGACTAGGTTGGAAAAGGCCTTGAGCAGCCTGGG
Organism: Melanerpes formicivorus; assembly: GCF_026170545.1. Taxonomy (NCBI): domain Eukaryota; kingdom Metazoa; phylum Chordata; class Aves; order Piciformes; family Picidae; genus Melanerpes; species Melanerpes formicivorus. The sequence continues at coordinate 33,595,170 of NW_027142353.1, read as the reverse complement.
CTAGTGGAAGGTGTCCCTATCCATGGTGGGTTTGTTGGAACTAGATGATCTCTGAGGTCCCTTCCAACCTAAACCATTCTTTGATTCTATGATCTCCAAAGCCTTTTTTGCCCTGAATCTTGAGCCTTATGACATTTGAGATTGTACAGTAAAAGGACTGGGTTCTTCTGGGGTACGTTAAACATTTCTCAAGACTGTCTTACCTGACAACTGGAAACAACTGAGATCTAAATACAGCAATCTTGACATGAATCAATAAGTGATGTGGCTGCTCTCACAGTCCTGAATCTTAGGAACAGCTTATTTGTCCATTAAGATGTGAGGTGTACCAGCAGGATTATGGAGCTTCTGGAAAAGTACACTGAGCAAAGAAAACCTCTTCTCTTTTCAATCATGCTATGGAAAGGATGAAACTACAGGGGTCAAGACACCAGAAAGTAAATACTAGGAAGCTTGCTCCTCCAACCTGGTTGGAAGGGACCTGGTTGGAACAGATCATCAAGTCCAACCCCCCTGCCAAAGCAGGATCACCCAGGGTAGTCTGCACAGGAATGCATCCAAATGGGTTTGGAAAGCCTCCAGAGAAGGAGACTCCACAACCTCTCTGGGCAGCCTGCTCTAGGGCTCTGGCACCCTCATTGTGAAGAAGTTTTTCCTCATGTTGAGATGAAATCTTATATGTTCAAGCTTGAACCTCTTGCTCCTTGTCCTATTGCTGTGCACCACCAAAAAGAGCTTGGCCCCATACCCTTGACACCCATTGATCAGATCCTCTCTCAGTCTTCTCCACACTAAACAGCCCCAGGGCTCTGTCTCTCTTCACAGGGCAGATGCTCAAGTCCCCTAAGCATCCTCATGGCTCTCCCTTGGACTCTCTCCAGCAGGTCTCTGTCTCTCTTGAACTGGGGACCCCAAAACTGGACACAGGGTTGCAGCTGTGGTCTCACTAGGACAGAATAGAGAGGTAGAAGAAATTCCCTAGCCCTGCTGGCCACACTTATTTTGATGCACCCCAAGATCCCATTGGCTCATGTGGAACTTGTTGTCCACTAGGAGATGCTTATCATATGGCAGAGACACACCTTTTAGATAAGATAGGTCATTATGTGCTTGAGGACAGAGAGGAATGTGCTGCCCAGGAAGGTGGTGGAGTCACCATCACTGGAAGCATTTAAGAAGGGACTGGATGAGGTACTTAGTGCCATGGTTTAGTTGATGAGATGGTGTTGGGTGATAGCTTGGACTCACACTAGGTCAGGTTCCTCAGAGTCACATCCAGCCTGGCTTTAAAACCCTCTAGGGATGAAGCTTCCACCACCTACCTGGGCAACCTGTTCCAGCATCTCACCACCCTCATGGGGAAGAATTTCTTCATCCAATCTGAATCTCCCCATTTCTATTTTTTTTCCATTCCCCTTAGTCCTATCACTCCCCAACACCCTAGCAAGTCCCTCACCAGCTTCACTTGCAATGTTTGTCACACATCCAGAAATATCATCTCTAAGTGGCTTCTTCCAAGGAAACCTGGAACGTATTTTAAGTGATTGATATGCCCAACCTGGGTAGGAAAGCTGGGGGTTTACACCAGCAGGAGGTATACCCACAACCAGCAAAAACTCCTGATCTCTATTTCCTTCCTGTGAGGGGGATTCATTTCCTTTAGTTTTGAATCTGTGTCTGTGTTAGTCACTCACCACTCCCTTGAGTTCACAGGAGAATGTAGGAGCTCCTTCTGAGTGACTCATCTGCTGTGGGGAGGAGAGGGTTTCCATTTCCCTCCATGAGCTGTGAAGGATATCAAGATCAGTGGTTTGATAGATGTCAGCCATGCAGATGTCTACGTTTGATCAGAGATATCACAGCTTCTTCACCTATGACATCATTCTGGGGTTAGAGATTTGTATAAGAAAAAGGAAACCAAGAGTTCAGTCAGCTCCTCAATGCTGCTGCTGTAGCTTCCACCTGTCCTTGATGGGGGCCTGATGATAAATCACAGAATCACAGAATTAACCAGGTTGGAAAAGACTTTCATGATCATCAAGTCCATCCTATCACCCAACACCATCTCATCAACTAAACCGTGGCACTAAGTGCCTCATCCAGGCTCTTTTTAAACACTTCCAGTGATGGTCACTCCACCACCTCCCTGGGCAGCACATCCCAATGGCCAGTCTCTCTTTCTGGGGAAATTTCTTCCTCACATCCTGCCTAAACTTCCCCTGGCACAGCTTGAGACTGTGTCCTCTTGTTCTGGTGCTGGTTGCCTGGGAGAAGAGACCAACCCCCACCTGGCTACAACCTCCCTTCAGGTAGTTGTAGAGAGCAATGAGGTCACCCCTGAGCCTCCTCTTCTCCAGGCTAAACAACCCCAGCTCCCTCAGCCTCTCCTCACAGGGCTGTGCTCCAGACCCCTCCCCAGCTTTGTTGCCCTTCTCTGGACACATTCCAGCAACTCGGCATCTTTCTTAAACTGAGGGGCCCAGAACTGCCAGGGAGGTGGTGGAGTCACCATCACTGGAAGTGTTTAAAAAGAGCCTGGATGAGGCACTTGGTGCCATGGTTTAGTTGATGAGATGGTGTTGGGTGATAGGTTGGACTTGATGATCTCAAAGGTCTTTTCCAATTTGATTAATTTCGTATTCTGTATGTAACTGGAGACAAATGTTTGAACATAGTTATCTCTGCTTCCATGTTCTCTATATTTCACTATTCCAATTCACTAAACCTCATAGAATCCTGGAATGTTTTGAGTTGGAAATGGCCTTTAAAGTTTATCCAGTCCAATGCCCTTGCAGTGACCACAGACACCTTCAACTAGATCAGGCTGCTCAGAGGCCCATTCAACCTTCAACATTTCCAGGGATGGAATTTCTGTGCAATGGGTTCAAAGATCTTTTTGCTGAGAGCATCTGACATGTGAAATCTAGAGGCAGATGTTCACCATCACATTAAATTTTCAGTGTTTGGACAAAATCAAAGGGACTGATGAGAAGAATTAAAAAGGACTTTTTTTCCCTTCAGGTTCTTGCACTACGTCTGCTGTCTTTCTCCACTGAAATAACTCTGATATTCTAATATGAAACCTTACCTGGAGTGATCTGTTCAGCGCTGGGGACCCCCAACACAAGAAGGACATGTACCTGTTGGAGCAGGTCCAGAGCAGGGTCACAAAAATGATCAGAGGACTGGAGCAGTTCTCCTGCAAAGACAGGCTGAGAAAGTTGGGGCTGTTTAGACTGGGGAAAAGAAGGCTCCAGGCAGACCTGAAGGCTGCATTTTAATATCTGGATTGGACCTACAGGAAGTCTGGGGAAGGACTATTTAGGAAGGCTCAGAGACATATGGGAAATGGCTTGAAAGTGGAGCAAGGAACATTTAGGTTGGACTTTTGAAGTTCTTTACAATGAGAGTGGTGATTGGATGTTAGGAACATGTTCTTTACTATGAGGGTGGTGAAACACTGGAACATATTGCCCAGGGAGGTGGTTGGGGCCCCATCCCTGGAGATATTCAAGTTGAGGCTGGACAGGGGCATCCTCATCTAGTTGAGCATGTTGGACCAGATGACCTTCAGAGGGCCCTTCCAACCCAGATCATTCTATGATTCTATGAAATACTGGAACAGGTTTCCCAGAGATGTGATGGAGGCCCCATCCCTGGAGACATTCAAGGTTTATCTTGATGGGCCCCTGAGCAACTTGATCTAGCTGGATGTGTACCTGCTCACTGCAGGAGTGTTGGACAGGGTGATCTTTGTGTGTCCCTTCCAATCTGATGCATTCTGTGATCCTCCTAAGTCTTCCCACAGCTTCATTGTTTAGTCTAAAGAGGTTCTTAGATGGTGCAGGTACCTTTCTTCTCCTCCAGAAGTATGTTCCACCTGAATCTATATAGGGGTTGCTCGTGATGTACTGTGTCAGAATAGCAGAGGCATGCTCAGGACATAAACCAGGGCTTCATGACATCCTGGTCTCCAAGCTGGTGTTGCATGGGTTCCATGGAAGGACCATTCAGTGGATAAGGAACTGGCTTGACAGCCCCACCCAAAGGGTGGCTGTCAATGGGTCCATGTCCCAGTGGAGGCCAGTGACGAGCAGAGTCCCTCAGTCTGGGGATGACGGAGGTGGGAATCAATACGGCTGATCAATGTGATCTAGTATTGTTCCTTTATTGCTCCATCATTGTTCCGTTATAAAGCAAGCATAGTGCAAAGCAGACAGTAGAGCTGACAGGCTAGTAAGAAGTGCGCAGAAGAAGTGCGTATTAAGAAAAACTTTACAACTTATATAAGCTCGGGGGGCATTGCTGGCATGGCTTCATTGGCCCCTCACGAGTGACCACACACTGTACTACTGTGGATTATTGGTTAACATGCGGGATTGTTGATATACGTGTGTGTCCTGTTATTCCCAGATAACTCTCTGTGTTTATAGCTACCAGGGCCCTGCTTTGGTTACACAGTGCAGGCACAGCACTGTTCTGCTACACTGCTAGCCACTTCCGCACTCATGCTGGGCACGGCCTACCACCATGTCAGGCTCTAGGCCTACACTGTCAGATTGCTCACACTGCCTGTCACAACCATTACCACACCTCAGGGATCAGTCCTGGGACCTGTCTTGTTCAACATCTTTGTGGGTGCCATGGACAGTGGCATTGAGTGCACCCTCAGCAAGTTTGCTGATGACACCAAGCTGTGTGGTGCAGCAGACACGCTGGAGGGAAGGGAGGCCATCCAGAGGGACCTTGACAGGCTGGAGAGGTGAGCCCATGATAATCTCATGAGGTTCAAGAAGACCAAATGCAAGGTCTTGCATCTGGGTTGGGGCAATCCCAAGCACCAGCTGGTCAGGGACTGATTGAAGAGCAGCCCTGAAGAAAAGGACCTGGGGGTGCTGGTGGAGGAGAAGCTCAGTGTAAGCCACCAGTGTGCACTTGCAGCCCAGAAAGCCAAGCAGAGCCTGGGCTGCATCAAGAGAAGCATAGCCAGCAGGTCAAGGGAGGTGATTCTCCCCCTCTACTCCACTCTGGTGAGACCACACCTGGAGTACTGCCTCCAGTTCTGGATCCCTTATTATTGGAAGGATACAGAACACAGAACACAGAATACAGAATTAACCATCTGGAGGTGCTGGAATGTGTCCAGATGAGCAGAGAATGAGCAGAGGGCTGGAGCACCTCTCCTATGGAGAAAGACTAAGGGAGTTGGGGTTGTTCAGTCTGGAGAAGAGAAGACTCCCAGGAGACCTTACTGTGGCCTTGAGTATCTGAAGGGGGCTACAAGAAAGCTGGTGATTCTCCCCATCTACTCTACTCTTGTGAGTTCCCACCTGGAGTAGTGTGTCCAGTTCTGGAGCCCCTATTACAAAAAGGATCTGGAGGTGCTGGAAGATGTCCAGAGAAGGGCCACAAGGGTGATCAGAGGGCTGGAGCACCTCTCCTATAAAGACAGACTGAGAGAGTTGGGGCTGTTCAGTCTGGAGAAGAGAAGGCTCCAAGGAGAGCTTATTGTGGCCTTGCAGTGTCTGAAGGGGGCTACAAGAAAGCTGGGGAGGGACTTTTTAGGGTGTCAGGTAGTGATAGGCCTGGGGGGAATGGAGCAACACTAGAAATGGGTAGATTCAAATTGGATGTTAGGAAGAAGTTCTTCCCCATGAGGATGGTGAGACACTGGCACAGGTTGCCCGTGGAGGTGGTGGAAGCCTCATCCCTGGAGGTTTTTAAGGCCAGGCTGGATGTGGCTCTGAGCAACCTGCTCTGGTGTGAGGTGTCCCTGCCCATGGCAGGGGCATTGGAACTGGATGATCCTTGAGGTCCCTTCCAACCCTGACAATTCTATGATTCTAGGATTCATTATTTTTACTCCATGGGAAAAAAAAAAAAAAAAAAAAAAAAGAGAGAGAGATCCAAAATGCATCACTGAGGGTGGGTGGCAGTTAGGTTATTCCACAAAAGCCAACCCACTGCACAGGAAGCAAAGACATTTTGGAAATACCCCAGAACCCAGCTGTGGACTCTAAAAACAAACAAAAAACCAGAAATGCTTTCAATAAGTGATGCTGTATTGATGTATCAAGGGGCTATGGGAAGGATCAGAGGGTTTAAGGAACATGACAGAAATAGAGCATTTTTAGCTTATTTCTTTCCTCCCTAGGATTATGATTGCAACTTGTTTTTTTTTTCAGTGTTTGTCTGAAAAAAAATCATCATAGAAGGAGCAAAGGGCAGAGTAGATCAAACTTTTAGCCAACTGTGGTGAAATCCTTTTCCACAAAAGCTGACAATTACCTGTTTCATAATTCAGTGGGTAAAAAAAACCTGGCTGGATGGGCAAGTTTAAAGAGTGATGGGGAATGGAGTTAAATCCAGTTGGTGGCCAGTCACAGTTGGTGCTCCCCAGGGCTCAGTACTGGGGTCAGTTCTCTTATACATCTGAACAAGGGGTTAAGTGCACCCTCAGTAAGTTTGCAGGTGGCACAAAATTGGAAGGGAATGTTGATCTGCTTGAGAGTAGGAAGGCTCTGAAGAGGGATCTGAACACACTGGATCATCTGGTTGAAGTCAACTGTATGAGGTTTAACAAAGCCAAGTGCTGGGTCCTGCACTTATAGAATCATAGAATTGTTAGGGTTGGAAGAGACCTCAAGGATCATCCAGAATGGAATGGAATGGAATGGAATGGAATGGAATGGAATAGAATAGAATAGAATAGAATAGAATAGAATAGAATAGAATAGAATAGAATAGACCAGGTTGGAAGAGATCTTCAAGATCATTGTGTCCAACCTATTATCCAATACCACCTAATCAACTAAAAAATGCAACCAAGCACCCTATCAAGTCTCCTTCTGAACACATCCAATGATGGTGACTCCACCACCTCCCTGGGCAGCACATCCCAATGGCCAATCACTCTCTCTGTGTAGAACTTCTTCCTAACCTCCAGCCTAGACCTCCCCTGGCGCAGCTTGAGACTGTGTCCCCTTGTTCTGGTGCTGGTTGCCTGGGAGAAGAAACCAGCCCCCACCTGGCTACAACCTCCCTTCAGGTAGTTGTAGAGAGCAATAAGGTCTCCCCTGAGCCTCCTCTTCTCCAGGCTAAGCAACCCCAGCTCCCTCAGCCTCTCCTCACAGGGCTTGTGTTCCAAGTCCCTCACCAACTTTGTTGCCCTTCTCTGGACACATTCCAGCAGCTCAACATCTTTCTTAAACTGAGGGGCCCAGAACTGTACACAGTACAAGTTCCACAAGTTCCTCAAGTTCCTCAAGTTCAACTCCCTTTTACATTCCCTTACAGTTCTAAGTCTAGTAACTTCCTCCTTCAATTCAGTCACTAGGTTAAGCAGATAGTTGATCTGCAGCTCTCACCTGCTCAAGGCCATTTTGGTTGTGTTTAAATCCCCAGGCATGCCACAGGGTGCCACCATCAGTCAGTAATTACAAAATCTGATTTTTATAAGCATCTGTTAAAGGTCTGTTGCCCTAGAGAATTCTAGAGTTCCCCCACAACCCTTGAGGGCAATCTCCGGCACTGTTGCCAATGTTCTCTTTTTATCTTTACAGTTTCAATTGCTGTTTGTTGTTTCTGCATTGTTGCTCATATTGTTCAAATTGTTACTTGTTCCTGCTGGTGAGAGATCTGTTCCACAACAGAATATTTTGAACCAGTAAATAGGTTTTATTAATATTTTCCGTGGTATTTTTTAATTATTAATTAAGTTATTAATATTTTTATTAATCTTTCCTTCTATTGAACATTAATAGCCTCTTTGTGATCATAGCAAGGTGGTGAAGGGTCTAGAGAACAGGTCTGGTGAGGAGAGGCTGCGGGAACTGGGGTTGTTTAGTCTGGAGAAAAGAAGGCTCAGCAGAGACCTTCATACTCTTTACAGCTCCCTGGAAAGAGGTTGTAGTAAGGTCCAGCTGGTCTCTTCTCCCTAGTATCAAGTGACAGAATGAGTGGAAATGGCCTGAGATTGCACCAGGAGGGGGTTAGGTTGGATATTATGAATTATTTGTTTACATAAAGAGTGGTCAGGTATTGGAACAGGCTGCCCAAGGTAGTAGGGGAGTCACCATCACTGGAGGTGTTCAAAAACTGTGTGGACATGGCACTTCAGGACATGCTTTAATGGTCATGGTAGTATTGAGTTAACAGTTGGATGTGGTGATCTTAGAGGTCTTTTCCAACCAAAATCATTCAATGATTCTATGATTTTATTTTTAGATATAAGGTCTTGGATACATAATGCCAGAAAAGACTCCTTCACAGGATCAGAGAACCACAGAGTCACAGAACCACAGAATCTTAGAATCACAAAATCACAGAACCACAGAAGCACAGAACTACAGAACCACAGAATCACAGAACCACAGAATCTCAGAATCACAGAACCACAGAACCATAGAATCACAGAATCTCAGAATCATAGAACCACAGTACCACAGAATCTCAGAATCACAGAACCAAAGAATCACAGAACCACACAATCTCAGAACCACAGAACCAAATAATAACAGAATCACAGAATCACAGAACCTCAGAACCACAGAATCTCAGAACCACAGAACTACAGAGTCACAGAATGATGGAGGATGGAAGTGACATTTGAAGATCCTCTAGTCCAGCCCTCAGACAGAGCAGGATTACCCAGAGTAAATCACATGCACATGGGTTTTTACTGCTTCCAGAGACGTAACCTCTACAACCTGTCTGAGCAGCCTGTACACTATAGCTTCACTGCAGTAAATCACCACCTACCCAAAGCAAACAGTAAAGAGGTGCATCAGAAGGGCCAAGAAAAATGGGAAAACTGGTGATTTCAGTCATGGGTGATAGCTTAAAGTCATTTTCCCAAGGTCTGAGTCAATGGCAAGGACTGAAAACGCCAGGAGGAGCTACTGATTTTCTTCTTCCTTGTCCCAGCCAAAAGGAAATGAAAGAAAGGAAGAAGAAAGGATGCTGCTTCACACTTTGAACTGAGATCTAAAGAAAGAAACATGATCTTTAACCCTATTAGCACAGTTGACAGAGCCAACTGTTCTGCACCTTGTTTGGCACTACCTGATTCCGAGCTCCTCCTGCTGCAGTGGCATGCAGAGATATGAGAAGCATTTGCAAGAGAAACCACATCAGTCCCATCTGGTTTGCATTTCAAGACAAACCAGATTTGTCACATGGAGCATAGCTTCCTGAACCTGTTGATAAAGATTTGGATATTTCAAACACAGCAAGAAAAACATCCCTGGAGATGTTTGGGTTGGGGTAGACAGAGCCCAGAGACACCTTGAAAAATCTAAGGTGGATCATAGAATCAGCCAGGTTGGAAAAGACCTCAGAGATCATCAAGTCCAACCTATTACCTAATACCTAACACCCCATGACAACTACACCATGGCTCCAAGTGCCACATGAAAGCCTTTTAGAACACCTCCAGGGACAGTGACTCCACCACCTCCCTGGGCAGCACATGCCAATGGCAAATTACTCTTTCTGTGAAGAACTTTCTCCTCACCTCCAGCCTCAACTTCCCTCTGCACATCTTGAGGCTGTGTCCTCTTGTTCTGTCACTGGTTGCCTGGGAGAAGAGACCAACCCCCACCCATCTAAAACCTTCCTCCAGGCCATTGTAAACAGCAATAAGGCCTCCCCTGAGCCTCCTCTTCTCCAGGCTAAAGATTCAGGCTGCCTCCAGCCATCAGAGCCGGCAGGGCAAGTGCAAGACAGAAGGTCTCTGCTCTTATATCTGTCTTCTTGAGATGGTTCATCTGGCAGCTTTGCTTGCAAGTCATACCTCAAAGTTTCGCTAAGAACTGGTGTAAGCCTTAGGCCCACAGCCACTGGAAAGTAAAACCAGAGGATCCCAGGGACACTTTTGGCCTCCCACAATCCAAATACAAATTCCAGTTGCCCCATTTCAACCCCCAAAAATGCTGTGACTCTCTATAGCTCCTGAGATGCACTTTTTGTTGCCATAGAATCATAGAATTGTTTTGGTTGGAAAAGACCTCTAAGATCATCAAGTCTAACCATCAACCTAACACTACCATGGCCGTTAAACCATGTCCCAAAGCATGTCTTGCTGTCTTGCTGTCCCAGAAACTCCTACATAGAATCATAGAATTGTCAGGGTTGGAAAGGACCTCAAGGATCTTCTAGTTCCAACCCCCACCTGACACGAGCAGGGACACCTCACACTACATCAGGTTGCTCAGAGCCACATCCAGCCTGGCCTTAAAAACCTCCAGGGGTGAGGCTTCCACCACCTCCCTGGGCAACCTGTGCCAGTGTCTCACCACCCTCATGCTGAAGAGCTTCTTCCTAACATCCAATCTGAATCTCCCCATTTCTATATTTTTTTCCATTTCCCCCTAGTCTTATCATTACCTGACTTATGGCCATCATTTCCTCCTCACCTGTATTTGTGTTATCTTCTGTGGTTTCTCACTCTGCAGAAGACCCTCATCACCAAAGCCACCTCATCTAGACCCTGTGGTGGGATGTGCTCCTGTTGGGAGGCACAACAATACCTGCCGCTCCAAGTGATGTGCAATGGCCCTCAAGCACCCCACAAATATCTCAAGCAGTGCTTAGGGACAGGCATCCAACCATGAGTGAGAAGAGGAGCCAGGACTATGCCCATCCTGCAAATCACTGCATCATAGCATGGGCATGGTTGAGCCTTAGTCACATCTGCCTCGGTGAATCTGGAGTGGTCCTGGGGAACCAAACATGTTTTTTTCCCCCCAATTTTTGAATTAATTTCACAGATGCTTGTTCCTTGTGTCTGGTTTAGAGCCAGCTAAGGTATAATGGGGCTCTGATCAACCTACTTAGGGATGCTGCTGCTGACTGCAGGGGGGTTGGACTGGATGACCTTTAAAGGTTCCTTCCAATCCAGTGCATTCTATGATTCTGTGTCTCCTCTGCAGCTGCAAGTGGAGCTGTTTGCATCTTCCAATGGCAATGTCTTCGTGGCCCCAAGGCTAGGTGGACCTGAGGAAGGTATCACAGAGCACTAAGCCAGGCCTAGCCCAGGGAGATGCCAAGATGAGCATCTTCCTCAAGTTAACTTAAGACAATGCCTGACATGTGGCAGGTGCCATATGATGAGGCTGAGATGGGACAGGAACCACAGCTGAGCTGATGGCAAGGACAACCAACCCTCTTATCCTACTCACCAACAACATCAACATCAATGCAAGCCAAAATCCCAACCTGTAAAGCATCATCATGCCCCTAACAGCAAATTTCCTTGGCAGGAATAGAAAATTAGTGGCCAGAGCAGAGCTTTTGGGCATCCTGTTCCTCATGTACCTCAGAGCCGGAAGAAATGGAGCACCAATATCAGACTGGGTTGAGTCTGGGGAAATATCACTTCCAGTTAGAGATGAGCATCCTGTTGACATGGTACAACCTCCCTGAGCAGATGGTCAACCTCTAATCTTTTGCAAGAGACTAAAACCTGACAGTTCTTCTTTTCCTGGTTGGTTTCTTTTCCTTTTCCTTCTTTTATTTTTTTTATCTTTAGTGTCATATCTAAAAAGCAACTGGGCTAAAATCAGCAGAAGATGATGATGTAGTGGCAGTGAGATCTTGAAGTACCCTGAGAATGCTGGTTGACAGCAGCTGAACAGGAGCCAGCAGTGTGCCCAGGTGGCACTGAAGGCCAATAGCATCTTGGCCTGGATCAGGAATCATGGGGCCAGCAGGAGCAGGGATGTAATTTTGCCCCTGTACTCAGCACTGGTGAGGACTCAGCTTGAGCACTGTGCAGCTCTGGGCTCCTCACTTCAGGAAGAATATTGAGATGCTGGAGTGGGTCCAGAGGAGAGTGACAAGTTGGGGAAGGGACTGGAGGGAAAGTCTGATGAGGAAAGTCTGAGGGAGTTGCTGGTGTTCAGCCTGGAGAAGAGGAGACTCGGAGGGGACCTTACTGCTCTCTACAACTACCTAAAAGGAAGTTGTAGTAAGGTGGTGGTCAGGCTCTTCTCCCAGGCAACTTGTGACAGGACAAGAGGGCATGCTATAAAGCTGCATCAGGGGGACGTTTAGGTTGGGTATTAGGAAGCAATTCCTCACAGAAAGGCTGATTAGGCACTGGGATGGACTACACGGGGTGGGGGGGGTGGAGCTGCCATCACTACAGGTCTTTAAGAAAAGATTGGATGTGGCACTTGGTGGCATGGTTTAGCGGATGTGGTGGTGTTAGGTCACAGGTTGGACTTGATGATCTCAGAGGTCTTTCCCAGCCTCAATAATTCTGTGATTCTGTGATCTCAGTAACTGTGAATTTTGCTTTCTGTTCATACCCTTCTGCTTATCTCTATGCCAGCCCCATCAACCAAGCCTTTTCATCTCTCCCATGGCAGAGTGAGAATTCCATGAGACTTGGAAAGGCTGAGCCTAAGGTAGGCCATGACCAGTGCTTGACTTTGTGTGACCAGTGCTGACCTGTGGCCCTTTATCTGAAGTGAGATTTCCCTCTTGCCACATCCTGCTGCCCTAATGTGGAGGCATGCAGGTGGTATCAGAAATCATCACAGTATTGGTGTTTGTCAGCAGTTTGGGAAGCATGATGCTACAAGTCTTCAGGGTGTGGTGTCCCTTCTGGTGTCCTCAGGTTCTTTCATGGGATATGCATGGGTACATCAATGCTATCAGATAATCTGGCTCCCCACACTCAACCACACTGAAGTTTAGCTCTCTCCTGGACACCCTTCCCCACCAAACCAGCTTGGGTGTAGTTATGGAGTTTCCTTCAGGGCCTGCATCTGGTTTGGCTGCTTCTGCTCCACATTGTCCTCCTACACTATTCCAAAGGGGTTTGCATAGTGTCCCCACATTATCAAAAGCACTCTGGCAGACATATAACAGTGGAACAGTGACCTCAGGGCTGTGGGGACACCCTCCAGAGCTAGACATCTGAGTGATATTTACTCAGGCATCACCAGTTTTCTCTAGAGAAGGGCCAGGTCTGTGCAGATCAGGCCAGAGGTGACCCCCTGGTAGAGACATCTTTAGTGGGAGAGGTGTGCCTGGAGAAGCATCAGTACTCAAATGTCACTGAGGATCAGCCACAGGGTGACCCAAGATTTCTGCTGCCTGCACACCAGAGATGGAGGCCTAACAGCAGTAGGATTTGTGGGAACAATTCCTTCTGCTTCCATATGAGTCTGAAACTTACTCTCAGAAGACTTCTTATCCTTGCTGCAGGAGGGCATTTTCCTGTTATCTAGCCATGCATCATGTGGAAAATACAATTGGACCCCCATCTCTAAACATCAGCTCCACAACTCTCCTCCAGGTTTGGCTGCTATGACATCAGCTTGGCCTGGCATGGTCACAGGAGAGGATACAGTATGTTCTTGCTCCTCACTGAACTCTCACTGTGGATCAAATAACCTGGGAAAGAACTAAGAGGTGACTTCCAGCTTGAGTACACGTCCATCAGCACATCAGTGCCAAACTTGTGGCAAACCAAGTGGTGCAGCCATATTCACTAGGCATGGTGCCACAAGATGGAGTGATGAAGGATAGTGGACAGCTAGTTTAATCATTGCACAGAGCTGTTGGTGCTACAGAGCTTTTTCAGACCATGCGCTCACTCCTTGGTCCTACCCTGTATACTTGGGACCACCTATATCCCATAACAGTGTTATTCTGAGGACATCAAGAAAGTTTTTGGGTTGCTGTACAAGAGCAAAGTTCTCCATAGGATCTGATTCTGTGGGCAAGACAAGTCATTGAGAAATTGTTCACTAATTTATAAGCCCTGTAATAAATATATATACACAGCTGTACATGTCCTGCAGCAATAAAATCATGAGTGTTTAGAATTGTTAGGGTTGGAAGGGACCTCAAGGATCATCTATTTCTAACCCCCCTGACGTGGGCAGGGATCCCTCACAGTAGATCAGGTTGCTCAGGGCCACATCCAGCCTGGCCTAAAAAACCTCCAGGCATGACACTTCCACCACCTCCCTGGGCAACCTGTGCCAGTGTCTCACCACCCTCATGCTGAAGAACTTCTTCTTGACATCCAATCTGAATCTACCCACTTCTAGTGTTGCTCCATTCCCCCCAGTCTTATCACTCCCTGACACCCTAAAAAGTCCCTCCCCACCTTTCTTGTAGCCCCCTTCAGACACTGCAAGGCCATAATATGGTCTCCTCGGTGCCTTCTCTACTCCATACTGAATAGCCCCAACTCTCTGTCAGACCTCATAGGAGAGGTGCTCCAATCAGAATCAGAATCAGAATGAACTTAGCATTAGGTACATGTCAATATTAAATTTGTTAGTCTTGTTACACACTTACTGCAACAACACAGAATCATTAAGGTTGGAAAAGACCCATAAGATCATCACAGCCAGCCATTAATCCAACTAACCCATGTCCCAAACATGCAAAACATATTTACTGCAATATTTAGTCACAGAATCAAAGAACTGTTCTGGCTGCCAAAGGGCTCTAAGGTCATCAAGTCTAGCCATCAGCCCAACACCACCATGCCCACTAAACCATGTCCAGAAGTGACATGTCCACGCATTTTTTTAGTGCCTCCAGGGATGGTGACTCTACCACCTCCCTGAGCAGCCTGTCTCTATGCCACTCCTGCAGCAAAGAACTTTTTAATAACAGTCATTTTAAACTTTCCCTGCCACAATTTCCTTTCATCCTATCACCTGATACTAAGGAGAGGAGACCAACCCCCACCTCACTCCAACCTCCTCTCAGGTAGTTGTAGAGAGCAATGAGGTCTCCCTTCAGCATCCTCTTCTTCAGACTAAACAATCCCAGTTCCCTCAGCCACTCCTCACAAGATCTGTTCCTCAGGCCCTTCACCGGCCTCATTTCCTTTCTCTGGACATGCTTCAGCAACTCAATGTCCTTCTTGTAATGAACCACATATTTCACATCTGTGGATGTTTTCATCTTGAACCTTTTCATCCCAGGGTACTGCAGATCTGAAGTAACTTGAACTTGCAGGAGGAGGTGTGCTACAGAAAATGTGCAGTAGCCTGTTGCGAAGAGCCAAGGGCTAGGAGGTGGTGTATGTTAAGCAGAATCCACAAAGCTGTGTAGCGCATGGTATAAAAGGACATGGCTTCCATCTGATTTTAATAAGCACATCCAGGAAAGTGAGGCAGAATTGATGCTGTCCAGGAGAAGGCGGTCAGCACCCCAATTTTTGGAAGCAGATCATTTGCCATCATTGCATGTCTTGGTTGAAAGAGGGTGTGTGTGGGTGTGTGTATGGGTGTGTGTGTGTGTGAAACACATAGAATTATAGAATCTTGGAATCTTGGAATCATAGTATCATAGAATGGTCTGGGTGGGAAGGGATCTCCAAAGGTCATCCAGTCAAATCCTCCCTGCAGTCAGCAGGGACATCTCAACTAGATCAGGTTGCCCAGAGCCCTGTCCAGCCTCACCTTGAATATCTCCAGGGATGGGACCCCAACCATCTCCTCAGGCAACCTGTTCCAGTGTTCCACCACCCTCACAGTAAAGAACTTGTTCCTAATCTAATCTAAGTTTCCTCTTCTGTAGTTTGAAGCCATTGCCCCTTGTCTTGTCACTGCAGGCCTTTGTAAACAGTCTCTCTCCATCCTTCCTATAGGCTCCCTTCAGGTACTGGAAGGCTGTTCCTGAGACACCTACACAGGAGCTAGCAAAACCCTATTAGAAAGTGGAACTCTTGCAAACATGGGGAGCCAGTGGACATTTGCCCAGATACCAGAATGCTCCTAAATAGAAGACAGTAGGAACAATTTGCAGGTTTCCTATCAATTTGCACAGAAGCATTGCTTCTGGAATAAAAGGAATTTTCATACCCAAGGAAAAGAAACAGAAGTCCATACCATTGCCCTCTTTAGAAGACATTTACTTTATTACCCATCCAAGCATTAAATTGAATTTATCCTTTCCCCCAAGGGTACATTTTACCATCCCACTGCTGTGCCACAGTGACACACCTGAGTTTCTGGGACACCAAACAAGGTCTGTTTCCCTACTGTGATGCTTCCCCTCTGACTTTCCCTTTTCCCACACACCTTATCTTGCATGGATTTGAAGCTTAGGATTTCCACCCAGCTCATTCCCTGAAACAACATTGTGGAGAGGCTGGTACTGGTCTCTTCGCACAGGTAATTAGTGATAGAACAAGAGGGGATGGCCTCAGGCTGCTACTGGGTAGGTTTAGACTGGACAGTAGGAAAAAAAATTCACAGCAAGAGTGATCAGGCACTGGAATGTGCTGCCCAGGGAGGGGTTAAGTCACTAACCCTGGATGTGTTTCAAGGTGGTTTGGATGTGGTGCCTGGGGATATGGTTTAGGGGCGAACCTTGTGGAGTAGGGTCCCGGGTTAGACTTGGTGATCCTGAGGGTCTTTTCCAACCTGTGGGTCTGTGATTTACCCCAGTCCTGGAGAGAGCTCTGCCCCCAAGAACCTGCAGGTCATAGAATCATAGAATCGAGCAGGTTAGAAAAGACCTCAGAGATCATCAAGTCCGTGGGGTTGAAAACACCACTCACATCTGCAGAGCAGGCAGGGTGAACTTAGCTCAGGGACAGGCACTGTGAACTTCAGAGACAGGCATGGTGATCTTCAGAGGCAAGCACGTGTGCCTGCAGCCTGTGGAGGGGATTTTCTGTGGTATTCACAAGAGTGTTTCATGTGTCAATGCGAGAGGAGGGTAATTACCAGCTGAGAAGCTGCAGGAAACCAGCCAAGGTTGAACAAATGAAATGGAAAATCAAGAGAAGAGCAGAGGACACACACATTTTAAAACTATTACCGAGGTATGCATTCACGTGCTCCTGGGAGCCTGGGAATATATAAGAGCTCATGACTGCAAAGGAACGAATTCAAGGACTGGTCTATGGGGAGTATTTCTGTGTTGTGTTTTTTTTTTCCCTGTGACTTCAAACTTCTCTCAGAGCTCACAGAGTTTTAGTCAGCTGGCATGCAACAGAGGTACGACTTCCCCAAGGAAACTCTTCCTCAGCTTGAGCTGGAAAGGCTGCTGGGAGAGGCTGGGAGGCAGAAGGCTGCAAGCAGAGGCGAAACCTCCTCCTCCTTCTCCTCCACCTCCTCCTCCTCCTCCAGCCACAGAGCAGGTACGTGGAGACGCATGCGAGACCGGGAGCCGGCTGGAAAGTTGAGCTTTGGACTTCAGGAGAGATGGGGAATCTGTGGTGACTTAGAGCTGCAGCCTTTAAAACATAACACAGATGAGGAAGGTACTGTATAAATAAAATATGCTGTGCTTATGTACAGGCTGAGGAAGGGACGAAACACCCTATGTAGATGGGTCTGTGCACACAGCTGTATATTTAATCCATCAGGGACTTGCACTGCAGTGACTTAGAGCCTTTACTTTAAGGAGGCACCAGTTAGTTGATAACAATACAGTTGTCATCTGCCTGCTTTGTTGTAATTCTCAGCGTTTACAGCCGTGGAAGAGGAGGAGATGTCGGTGGGGTGTTGGGGTTTTTTTCTTTCTTCATGGGACTTTAGTCTATTTCTGGTGTTACTGCATTGTAGCAGGAGTGCTGCAGGGATGCGCTGGTTAAACGCTGCTCTCCCACACACCGAGTCCTATCATAGCCTTGGGCAAATCACACAGTGGCTGGGGTGGGATGGACAAAACGCAGCCTGCTCTTCTTACTATCAGCGCTGTCATTGAACTCTCCCTGTTGGAGTATAAGGTGTGAGACGACAGGGTTGGTGTTTTTTTCTACTCTTAGGATGCTGACAGCTTGAATGTCACCTTGGGAGGACTTACTGATAGCATTTTTGCTGCATCTGGATTGTTACCATGAGGAATTCGTCTTTGGGCAGTCTTTGGAAACTCAGTAAAGTTTGAGAAAATCCTGGGTTTTATACAAGTCAAAGATAATGTTCTAAGGCCAAACCCTGTTGTGTTTTTGCTAAAAGTAGAGATAAGTTCCCCTGAAGCAGAAGCCAGAAGTTTGGCTTTCTACAACAGTGGAAATCTCTTGGCTTTGTGTTTTTTGTTTGCTTGTTTGTTTGTTTGTTTTAACTAAGTCATCATTATTTCAAATTCAGCATTATTTTATTACTCTAAAATATTGAAATACTTTAGTTCTCAGTAACAAAACTTCACAAGCAGTCTCCTCTATTTAAAGGAGATGGTTACAACTTAATGATGGTGTCAGTGCTTGGCCTTTCACTAATGCAGTGATGGATGGATTCAAGGGTGGGTATTGGTATCATGTAAGACACATCTATTAGAAAGAGTTTTTCTCACTTCATTTTATCTCCTGTTGGATCATATAAATGGAATCCACCCCTTTCTCACATACTGACTCTACTCTCAGTAACAGAAAAACTGCTGAATTAAAAGCCAATTTTTCTCTCTCTTTTGCTACATTAAAGATGGTGAGGGGAAAAAAAAAAATCTCCTTTAGTTCCTGAATTTGAGTTCCTCCAGGGAAAGCATTTTGTGGTCAGAGAATTTTATCTGTAATGCCAGTGCATGTCACTTTTTGTTGATTGAAGTGTTCTTGTTCTCCTTTTCCCTTCTGCTGTTGCCCCTTTGGCCAGCTCACAAAGTCTCCAGCCTGGTGTCTTTCATGCAGTTCTCATTCACTTCCATTTTCTTTCCTGGAGAGAGGTGAATGAAGTAGGGGAGCTGGCTGAGCCCTTGTGTGTCCAGTTAATAGAAAATGTTCTTTTTGGTGGGGAAATATTGTTGGCCAAACAATAGAGGTGCATGTGGAGAGAGGACAAAGAGAAGAAGGCAGACAGTAGCTTCAAAAGACAGGAGGAAAATCATATTTGGATTAGAGAAGAGTCTGGTTTGATGTGTGGAGTTGGCACCAAAGAAGCAGGAGGCTCCATCAATCTGTGAGAGATCAAGCACAATGCAGGCAACATGAACAAACCCAACCAGTGGAGGCAGCTCCTGGAGATGCTGTAGGGGCTCAGGGGGCTGGATCTGTGCCTCCTCCTCAAAGTTCATGGCTTAGGATGGCATGGGCTGTTTATTTGTTTTGATAGGATTAATATTAATGTTGTCCCCAGCTCCCTGGTGGGATGAATCGCCAGGGAGCTATTCCGGTCGAAAGGGAGCAAGACTCGTCCCACTCCTGCCCCTGAAGTTCAGAGCCACTTTCTAAGGCGGGAGCTTGTTTTGTTTACTTCTCTGGAGAGATTGATTCATGCAGCTCGACACAGGACTCAACCCAAAAGCAGAGCCTTAGAAAGCAGCAACAGCAGCATTATGGATGGACAGACTCCAAAAGGTCTGGAGGTTCAAGACACATAATCGTCAAGGCATATTCTTGTTTATCTGAAACCCTTGGGAACCTGAAGCAGATTATGGACCAGCTCGTGAGAGCCACTGGCTGGGATATGCTTTTCCTTCTTGCTCTGGGCCAGGCTGGGAAGAGGGTTTGGAGAAGTCACCCTCAGCTTTGGGTGATGTTGGGCGAAATTGAGCTGATGTTGGCAGCAACCAAGCAGGCAGTAATTGCTGAGGAGACGACAGGGAAGTCAGGAGGGGTTTGATCTCAGTCAGAGGTGCAAACCCTTTAGTCAACAGTGAAATGGGACAGCCATTGCAATTTTGGGGACAGAAGAGCTTGATCCTCCAAGTCTGACTGATGGAGGTGACTCCAGGAGGAGACCCTTTCTCTGCAGACGTGCACATGCTGCCAAAGCACATGGAATCATAAAACCATAGGGAGGTTTAGGTTGAAAGGGACCTTAGAAACCATCTACTCCAACTGCCTGCTATGGGCAGGAATGCCTCTCACACCATGCTAATGTTTCAACAACATTTCAAGGTGTAAATTGCTGGGTAGCCCAGAGCAGACAAATATTGAGAACAGGAAGTCAGCCAAGGTGCTTCAGAGTCTTTGAAACTTTTTGCTGTCATATTCCCTTTAGGAAAGGGCAAAGACAGTAAGGACAGCACTGCTGGTGTCCTCTAAGGCTGTGGTTTTGATGAAGCAAAGTCCTGAGCAGCAGAATCAGTGCATGCCCTTCCCTCCTGCTTTGGCATTTGTTTCTGTCCAGGCTCTTCTTCACAGTTCAGCTGGCACAGCTGCTTGGCCACTCAGTAAAACAGCTTGAGGAACAGAGCTGGCTTTTTAAAGAGCACAACCAACAAACACCCTGCTATTTTTATCTCTGTGAGTTCAAACTTCCCAAAGTGCTCTGAACACTCAGGTAGAAGAAAATGTGAGGGGGCAACCATCCACAACATTTGCTACTCTTCATTATAGGCAAGATATCTGCATTCCATCTCCAAATCAAATCCAAATATTCTACTCAAACAACACCAACAATAAATTTCTTTTCTTGAAGAGCTTGAGGGAGGGTTGGATTTGATCATAGAATCATAGAATAGTTTGGGTTGGAAGGGACCTTTCAAGGTCATCTAGTCCAACCCTCCCACAGTCAGCAGGGTCATCTGCAACTCGAGCAGGTTGCTCAGAGCCCCAGACAACCTGCACTGGAATGGTTCCAGGGATGGGGCTTCTGCTACCTCTCTGGGTAATCTGGGCCAGGGTCTCACCACCCTCAGGGTAAAACAGTTCTTCCTTCTCTCTAGTCTGAATCTCCCTATTTTAGTTTCAAACCATTCCCCCCCTTGTCCTGTCACAACAGGCCCTGCTAAAAAGTCTGTCCCCAGGTTTCTTATTGTCCCCTTTAGTACTGAAAGACCACAATATGATCTTCCTGGAGTCTTCTCTTTTCCAGGCTGAACAACCCAAACTCTAAGAGGTCTTTTCCAACCAAAATCATTCAGTGATTCTATAAATATTTCAAATTTTCCTTGTGGAAGTGTCTGTGTGTTGCAAGTGCTGCTAACAGTAGGACAAGAGGAAATGGCCTTCAGGTTGCACCAGGGGTTGCTTAGGTTGAACACTGGGGGACATTTCTTACCCAAAGGGTTGTGAAGCCCTGGAACAAGCTGCCCAGAGAAGCTATGGAGTCACCATCCCTGAAGGAATTGTAAAGCCATGTAGATATGGTGGTGAGGGACATGGTTTAGTGGTGGACCTGGCAGTGCTGGGTTCATAGATGGATTTTGTGATCTGCAAGGCCTCTTTCAACCAAAATGATTCTAGGATTCTCCCTCTCAGGAGATATTCAAGACCCATCTGGATGCATTCCTGTGTGATCTGGTATAGGTCATCCTGCTCTGGCAGGATGCTGTGTGATTATTCTATTGCTGATAAGGCAAACTCTACACCAAAAAGGCATTTAAACCTCTACACAGCATAGTGATCCCAGACTTCACCACGGATTTCCTTCTTGCCTTAAGAGGATTGCAGATGGAGGGCTTGACTCTAAGAAGTCTGCCAAAAGAATCAAAGGGAAAACAGCTCTGGAAGCATCTCTCACCAAGGGCAGCTCAAGACACTACACATGTCTGACAAGGAAAGGCTGATTGACCGGGGGCACTTTAGCTTGTAGAAGAGAACACTGAGAGGGAATCTTATCAAAGCTTATCAGTATCAAAAGAGGGCAGGTCAAGAACATGAGGCAAGGTCATCAGGAGGTCAAGAACATCTTTTCAGTGGTGCCCAGTGACAGAACAAGGTGCAACAAGCACAAAGAGGAACAGAGGAGTTTCCACCTAAACATAAGGAAAATCTTCTTTCCTGTGAGGGTGCCAAAGCCCTGGACCAGGCTGCCCAGAGAGGTTGTGGAGTCTACTCTCTGCAGACTTTCACACTCTGCCTGGATGTGATTCTTTGCAGCCTGCTTCAGCAAAGATTTTGGGCTAGATGATCTCCAGAGGTCCCTTCCAACCTTAATCATTCTGTTACTCTGTGAAAACCAGTATGTTGAGAACCTAGTTGAGGAAAGCCTGCCCAGGGTTGTGATAATCTCACTGGCACTGTTCTCCTGAGAGCTAAATAATGAATTTTTTCTATCCATTTCACAAAACTATGCCCTCTCCTGCCCACACAAATGCTGCTGCCTCTTCAAAGCCTTCATGCCTCTCATTTCTGGGTGTATTGCAAAGCAAATGAGATGCTCTTTGGTGCATTATTTCAACCACGGGAAAAATGCGTGGCAGCAGTTCAGGCTTGTGAAACTGGGAGAAAACAATAGGGAGAGATCTTTGTAAAGGTGGATGTTCCAAAAGCAGGACTTAATTAGCAGGAGGGGGGTTGAGGAAAGCAGCAATTAAACATCTACTCCAGCCCTAGAGGGCAGCACAAAATAATAAATAAGAAGATCAACTCGCAGGCAATCTGACATCCTCTCTGCATGACCAAAAAAAAAGCCCTTTTGCAATGGGAAGTTTTCCTAGCAGCTCCAGTAGACTGAGCACTACCTACTCACTGCTCAGGAGCTCATCTGGGTGTTTGGATCCTCCTGAATCTCCCTAATTCCTGCCTTGTGCCATGAAAACCCTTCAAAGCTGGTGTGTTGTAGCTGCCACTGAAGTCTGATCCTGCCAGCAGATTGCTATCCTGTTCTGATCAGTGGGCTCACGGCAAAGAGGTTTTATTCTTTCAGGACAAGTTTCCAGATCCTGGGCTCTTTTTTTTCTTTTCAATCACAGCCATGAATTTGAAACCTTTAATCTTCAAGTGCTGATTTCCTAACCACGCAGAGAATTATTTAGGTGCAGGAGTAGGAAGCTGCAACCCTCCAGGAATGCAACTTGCAGACTCAAAACCCTAAAGTAAACACACCTCCTTGCACCACACTCACAGCCAAACAATGGCATTGGCCCTGATAAGTCATCTATTTCCCTGAGCAAACCCATGGCCTGATCCTGACAGTTCCTCTGGCATAAAATTCCCCCCTCCCGCTTCTTAACGCCTGCCGTGAGCGAGGGTTTCAGGATGTCGCACAGTAGCTGACTCCGTCCGGAGCACAGCGGTGGCTAGGACCCAGCAACAGCCTGGAGACGAGTCCAGAGGAAGACAGGCAACGTAATTTAAAGCAGACACTGTCCCAAATAAGGTTATTTCCCCTCAAAATGCCTTTGTTCTGAAGTTATGGGGAAGCTTTTTGGTGTCCTCCATGGGGGAACGTGAAGCTGAGGAACAATTTCATCGCTGCCGGGACTGAACTGGTTTGGAAGAGCTGGATATGCTTTTTAAAGACATGATCAGCAGTGTCTGGGGATGCCAGAAGCCCTTGAAACAAGGTAAATTGTGAAATATTAACTCTTTTGTAACCCTGAAGGCTCTAACTTAGCAGCAAAGAGCCCTGCGTCAAAAAAAAGGACCAGACCCTAGGTTGTGTTTTGTGTATCCTCTTGCATTTACCCTCTCTTGGGCACAGGAGAAAGTCTCTGCTAATTGTCTAAGCAGCAATAAAAGTGATCTTTGGGGGAAACTGGGAAGGTGCTACTATTGTTAGCTACAAGTAACATCTATGAAGTGGTTTCAGGGTTAATGTTGTAAAGAGAAGTGGAGGAAAGTGTTGTTCTAGAGTAGGAAATGGGCAAAACGGGACCAAATTGTGGATATTTCATGGCTTCAGATGCATCTTGGTGGAAATCACTGCTCTACTCTGCCTGCACCCTCCCATCTGTTAAGTGGATGTGCTGATGTGGTTTGGGTACCATGACTTTTCTATCTGCTAAATAATGTGACCCACTTAATAAGACTCCTTAGGGGTGTTCCTCACTGCAATCGCCTCTATTTTTCAGCTAGGGATGGGGGAGTTTAAAATCCTGTGATGGAAATCTGTGACACTGAATGAAGCTCAGAGCTCAGTCCTGCTCTGAGTTGTGCTGGGATTTTTATTACAGCTGCCAGTGGGAGCAAACTGGCACTGAGCATGGAGCTACTTCAACTCTTGGAAAGCCTTAGAGCACTAAAAACTTCTTTAGGTCAAATTTCTGCTGCTGCTGCCCCCAGACTGGTTTTGTAAGCTGTGATTTGAGACATCAGTGCCAGTGCCAGTGCTCTGACACCTGCCTTGATGTCAGAGAGAAGGGGACATTGTGCTGTGTCATGCTAGGTGTTGCTGAGGAGGCTCTAAATATTGTCCAGGTTAAAAACAGGCAGGGAAAGCTCCTCAGCTGGCCTGGTGAAGTGAAAACCACCTAGGAATGGAATTTCCACAAGCAAGGAAGTTCTGCTGTACCTTGAAGGGGTGACTTAGCCTTCTCTGGACAGAGTCCAGCAGTCTCATGTGCCAATAAACTGCCACTTCCTAGTGCTTCAGAGTTTGACAGCCACCTTAGAAACACCTTGAGGGACAGCATCCTTGCTTACTACAGCAAGACATTAAATCACTCTTCTTTTTTTGTTGTTGTGGTGTTCAAATAGATCAATTTCCTGTTTTCTTCATTAATTTATAATTTAAGAAGTTAAGACCCTGGATTGTGTCAGGTTTATTATTGAAGAAGCAAAGAGATCTTACTTTTGCACTGGCAGTGTAAGCAAAGAAGATATCTCAGAGTGCATGGGATGGAGGATGTCCATCAGGGTGGTGATCTGTCATGGGTAATATCCATGGAGATTTCCCCAGCCTAATTCATTTCATCTAAACAGAATCAGCATCCATCTGAGGGCTCTGAGTAAAGCCTTGCAATCATCAGTGTGTTTGTCACTTCTCTCAGTTCCAGCAAACCATATACCCAAATTATCCCATTTTCTCCTCCATAGAGGAGATATCCACACCTCCAAGCCTGGGGAATGAGGAACAGAGGAGGAATGACAGAGACATTATAGAATCATAGAATTTTTAGGGTTGGAAGTGACCTCAAGGATCATCTATTTCTAACCCCCCTGACATGGGCAGGGATCCCTCACAGTAGATCAGGTTACTCAGGGCCGCATCCAGCCTGACCTTACAAACCTCCAGGGATGAGGCTTCTACTACCTCCCTGGGCAACCTGTTCCAGTGTTTCACCACCCTCATGCTGAAGAATTTCTTCCTAGCATCTAATCTGAATCTACCCATTTCTAATTTTGCTCCATTCCCCCCAAAAAGTCCCTCCCCAGCTTTCTTGTAGCCCGCTTCAGTTACTGTAAGGCCACAATAAGGTCTCCTCGGAGCCTTCTCCTCTCCAGACTGAACAGCCCCAACTCTCTCCATCTGTCTCCATAGGAGAGGTACTCTACTCCTCTGATCATCCTCCTGGCTCTTCTCTGGACACATTCCAGCACCTCCAGATCTTTCTTGTAATAGGGTCTCCAGAACTGGATACAGTACTCCACGTGGGGTCTCACCAGAGCGGAGTAGAGGGAGAGAATCACCTCCCTTGACCTGCTGGCTATTTTAGTTGGTGGTATCAGCAATTCCTTCTTCCACAGGATATTTTCAGCACATTTGGCAAAGGTTACTTAGAAGGATGGAGAATGAACTTCCTTGGTCTTTTTTTAAAGAAGGGGAATAGATTTCTGACCCTGCCGCTGAGCCCCAAAAACAAACTCCAAGTTCTTTCTCCTTGGGAGTGCCAGGTCATCATCCATCACTACTTGTTTCCCTGAACTGGAAGGAATGTGCAGTTTCAAAATAGAGTAGCTGTGGTCCAAGCCTCCCCAGTTTTACTTTTCCTAGTACACAATTCTATTCTATGGGAAGAAGAGGGCTGGGAAACTTCCTATAGTGAACCTACTGGCATCACTATTCAGCAGTTGACATTGCTGCATGCAAGGGTGGCCATCAGCTGATCCCACAAAGAGTGACCAAGTGGAGAGATCCCCACCAGCTGGGAGTGATCCCATCTCTTTTGTTTCCACCTTTCTGATGCTCTGCAGGTGAAATGTGCTGAATAACAAGACACCAATGCTGAATTTTGGTGGCACATATGGATTGGTGTCCCTTTGGACCTTGCCAGAAGCAGACTTGCACTTAAGAGCAGTTCATAGAATCATAGAATGTTAGAGGTTGGAGTCCAACCCCCATGCCAAGGCAGGATCACCTAGGGTAGTCTACACAGGAATGCATCCAGGTGGGTTTTGAAAGTCTCCAGAGAAGGAGACTCCACAACCTCTCTGGGCAGCCTGTTCTAGCTCTAGCTAAGCACTGCTTGGTGGCTTCCAGTTGAGAGTTGGTATGTGTCCCATTGGCTCTGGATGCAGGTAGGACCAGCTCAGATCTGCATGCGAGGAGCCATACAAACACAGAGAGATTTGGTATGTTTGCAGCAGAGGCTGTCACAAAGAAGTGATGTCTGGAGCCTGCATCAGTCCTGACCACAGCCTGTAGCATCCATGTAGAAACAAATCACATGAAGTTTGAGTGCTTTCCCTTGGCGTCATTTGCTTTTGATTGCCATTGCCCAATGACAGCTCTCCCAGTGTTGTTAGCTCCTCTTGCAGTTCTTTCTGTGCTCTTTTCTGGAGTGCTTTCCAAAGAGTTAACCTCTGATGAATCCTTCATTTCACTCTAAGCCATTCCATCTGCTTTTGAATGCATTTTAAAGCCTGCCCATACCTGGGATGGATACAATAGAAAACTGGCATTTGACCAAAAAGTTCTCAGTCCATTCTTCAAACTCTTTATATTAGCTCAACAAATCTAGATGAGCATGCAAAACCTTATAGAAACTCTGGGATAAGAGGAGTGGAAAATGGATGGAAACAGAACCTCTTCCCAGTCCTTGCTGTTTCTGAGTGGCATCTCTGCTCTCGGCTCAAAGAGAGCAACAAAGCTGGTGAGGGGTTTGGTGCACAAGCCTTGTGAGGAGCAGCTGAGGGAGCTGGGGCTGTTTAGCCTCAAGAAGAGAAGACCTTATTGTCATCTCCAACTACCTGAAGGGAGGCTGTTGCCAGGTGGGGGTTGGTCTCTTCTCCCAGGCAACCACAACAGAACAAGAGGACACAGTCTCAAGCTGCAACAGGGGAGGTTTAGGATAGATGTTAGGAAGAAATTCTTCCCAAAAAGAGAGATTGGCCCATGGGAATGTGCTGCCCAGGTTGGTGGTGGAGTCACTGTGACTGGAGGTGTTTAAAAAGAGCCTGGATGGGGCAATTAGTACCATGGTCTAATTGATGAGATGGTGTTGGGTGGTAGGTTGGACTTGATGATCTTGAAGGTCTTTTTCAACCTGGTTAATTCTGTAAATTCTCTAATGATGACTTGGCACCCCAAAACTCCAGCCTAGTTGGAAGCACCTGGAGTTGTCATTAGAAGGGAGAAGGTAACTCAGTCTTCTCCAGCTGCCTTGCTACATGATGTCAGACCTATTTCCCAGCTGGAACATCTGGGCTTCATTGGGTGACCTGGTCAGACATTAGAATAGGCTGGCCAGGGAGGTGGTGCAGTCACCATCCTTGGAGGTGTTCGAAAGACAGGGAGACACAGCACTACAGGATGTGTTTTAATGGCCATGGTGGTTTTAGGTTGATGGTTGGATTCAATGATAGAATCATAGAATCAACTGTTTAGTTGGGAAAAGATCTCTAAGCTCATCAAGTCCAACCTCAAACTTAGAGGTCTTTCCCAACCAAGACAGTCCTATGATTCAATGACCTGGATATCATCTAGGTAGCAGCTGAAATCACAGTGGGACAAGCCCATGAATTGCCTTTGACCTTTCTTTCAAATCCTCATACAAATGTCTCTTTATCCCATCAGACTCAAAGGGATGCACATAGGTAGGTCATGAGTGCTGTAGGTTCAGAGATGGTTTCATTTATTACACTGTACACTTTTTTTCTCCATGCTAGACACTGATCTGGTGCCAGCTTTTGCATGTGTTGGCCACTGTGCCACATGTGAAGTCTAACCATCATTATTTTACCTGCAGAGCCATGAAACTGTACATCATCTTCCTCCTGGCAGTGGTGAACAGAGGGACCTCTGACAATCAACCCACAGAGGGGATGTCCTGTGAAATGGTAAGGTTGTCTCCCTACTCAACCCCCCTGAGATCTTGTATAAGGTTGGGACCTCCTTGCTGCAGGCACTGCACAAAGAGTTGTGGTGTCTGAGAAGGGAAATCCCCCCAAGGAGCAGGCTCTCTGTGGTGGCAGAGGTGAGCTCTGCTGGGTTAGTGGATGCACAGTAGGCTGTTCTCAGGCTATATTCCTTGCTGTAGGGGCAGCACATAAAAGGGTTAAAAGAAATGAAGGGTCACTATCTCCACATTTTTCTAAGGGGGAGCTGGTTAAAAGAAATTTGACCTCATTTCTTTGTGGCTGAGAAAAAGAAGCTAGACCTTAAAACAACTCCTTTATATCAGGCCTGAGCTTTTTATGCTTTAAATAAAGGATCTGCTGTGAAACATATATCCACCAGCCCTTTTGTAATAACAAGGAGCCTGACCTCCTGTGCTCTAACACACCACCTGACTTCTGCTGGAGGCAAAAGAAGTGACAAAGCCTCTTGCTCCACGACAAAAATTTGCTCCTTGAAATTTTCCAAGCACCTGGTGCTATATCCTAAATGTCATTCACAGCTGAACTTTCTCCCTTCCTTATGCAAGCTACCCAGTTCTGGGCCCCTCAGTTTAGGAAAGATGTTGAGTTGTTGGAACATGTCCAGAGAAGGGCAACAAAGCTGGTGAGGGATTTGAATCCCAAGCCCTCTGAGGAGAGGCTGAGGGAGCTGGGGTTGTTTAGCCTCGAGAAGAGGAGGCTCAGGGGAGACTTTATTGCTCTCTACAACTACCTGAAGGGAGGCTGTAGCCAGGCGAGGGCTGATCTCTTGTCCCAGGCAACCATCACCAGAACAAGATGACACAGTCTCAAGCTGCACCAGGGAAGGTTTAGGCTGGAGGTGAGGAAGAAATTCTTCCCAGAAAGAGAGATTGGCCATTGGAATGTGCTGCCCAGGGAGGTGGTGGAGTGACCATCACTGGAAGTGTTTAAAAAGAGCCTGGATGAGGCACTTGGTGCCATGGTTTAGTTGATGAGATGGCGTTGGGTGATAGGTTGGACTTGATGATCTCAAAGGTCTTTTCCAGCCTGCTTAATTCTGAATTTTATATTCTAAGTGCTTCTGACTGTTACAAGCAGTTTAAAAATACTTATCTTGGTGGGTTTTTTAATCCTTCCCCTGAATGTTGAAGCTGTTCAGCCCAAATCCTCAAGAACTTCCAAAATAGGGAAGAGGAAAAAAAAAATTAAAAAAAAAAAGGAAAGAAGAAATAAAAAAACAAACCAGAATTTGCTAGCTGTACACCATCTCCCTTATGGGACTCATTCCGTTCCTGCCCACTCTGCCTTACTGCTGCACTTCCTGAATTCCAGAGAAATTAAGACCTAGGATATATATACATAAAGATCTTTGGAAGGTGACTGGGCAACTCAGCTCCCTGGCTGGGGAGGGAAGACTGATGAAGCCACTGTAAACAGCACAGCTTGGATCCCATGCATCACAGTCACATCAAGGCTGGGCAAGACATGCAATAATCCCAGCAGATTCATCCCCTCCCATTTCTTGAAGGGTCACAAATCAGGCTGGTTGCTGCGGAGTAAACACAAGCTTGTTTCCACCACTCCGCTTCAAACTGCTTTCACCAAGCCAACAACCCAAGACTCTAGGCAATGAGGCTGGGACAAATTCAGCCTCAGCCTAAACCAAGCTGAAGGCAGGGGCTGTGATGGTATAAACTAGGAGAGCTCAGCATTGTTAGTGTCCATGAGACCTCAGCTACAGCAACCTGAAAGAAGGCTGTAGTGAAGGGGGGGGGGGGCAGACTCTTCTCCCAGGTAACGAGTGATGGGATGAGAGGAAATTGTCCTGAATCACACAATCACAGAATGTTAGGAGCTGGAAGGGACCTCAAAAGATCATCCAGTCCAAACCCCCCACAGAGCAGGATCACCTGGGGCTGTTTAGTCTGGGGAAGAGAAGGCTGAGAGGGGATTTAATAAGAGTTTATAAATATCTGAGGGCTGGGGGTCAGGAGGAAGAGGACAGGCTCTGCTCAGTTGCACCCTGTGATAGGACAAGGGACAATGCATATAAACTACAGCACAGGAGGTTCCACCTCAACATGAGGAGGAACTTCTTCACTGTGAGGGTCACAGATCTCTGGAAGAGGCTCCCCAGAGCGGTTGCGGAGTCTCCTCCGCAGACTTTCAAGCCCCATCTGGATGTGTTCCTGTGTGACCTGTGCTAGATTCTATGGTCCTGCTCTGGCAGGGGGTTGGACTTGACAATTTCTGGAGGTCCCTTCCAACCCCTAACATTTTTTGTTCCTGTGACCTAAACCAGATCACATAGGAACACATCCAGGTAGGTCTTGAATATCTCCAGAGAGGGAGACTCCACATCCCCTCTGGGCAGCCTCTTCCAGTGTTCTGTCACCCTCACAGGGAAAAAAATTTTCTTCATGTTTCCATGGAGCTGCTCTGAGCTGCAGCAAAGGAGGTTTATTGGATATTGTGAACATTTTCTTCACTGAATAGCTCATCAGGCACTGGAAGAGGCTGCCAGAGGAAGTGGTGGAGTCATCGTCCTTGGGGGTGTTTAAAAGACATCTGGATGAGGTGCTTAGGGATGTGCGCTTCACAGTTGTGTATAGGGGGATGATAGGTTATGGATGGACTCAATGATCTTAAGGTCTTTTCCAACCAGGCAATTCTGTGATGTTGATCATCTTCATTCACTTGGATTTGGTCCACTTGAAGGAGGATGTAAATCCCAACACAAAGCATGGGAGTCACTGGGCTAGTTGATGGGTCCATTGAGAGTCCTGCTTATTTCACATGATTGTTTTTCAGCTCAGCCTCACTCTTTTACTTGGTACTTTCCCTGTGGTGACACCTTTAGAATTGCAAAGGCTCAGAAGTGGAAGCTTTCATCCCAAATCTTGTGGAAGAAGCATGAGTCAGAAACCTGTGCCCCTTCTGACTCATCTCTGGTGCTCCTGTCATAGAACTAAAAGAGGCTTTAGGAAGCAAACTGTCCCTACAAGGCTGCTGACAGAGGATTGAGCTGCACTGATTATACAACTACTGCACATCCACCTGCCTGCCAGAACAAGGCACAACCTAAATGCAAGGAGATTCTTCCCAATTCCTTTTGGCTAGCAGGAGTAGGGAAGTGATTGTGCTCCTGTACTTGACACTGGTGAAGCTGCACCTTGAATACTGGGTTGAGTTTTGGGCCCCTTGATCCAAGAAGGATATTGGAGTGGTGGAGTGGATCCAGAGAAGGGAAATGAATCTTCTGAAGGGTCTAGAGAAGAGATCTTGTGAGAAGTGTCTGTGGGAACTGGGGTTGTTTAGCCTGGAGAAAAGGAGACTGAGGGGAGACTTTCCTGCTATGACTACCTGAAAGGAGGTTGTAGTGAAGTGGATGTTGGTCTCTTCTCCCAAGTAACAAGTGACAGAACAAGAAGAAACAGCCTCGTGCTGTACCAGGGGAGGTTTAGGCTGGGTGTTAGGAACAACTTTTTCCCTAAGATTGTTGTCAAGTCCTGGAACTGGCTGCCCAGGGGGGTGGTGGAATCACTGTCCCTGTACATGTTTAAAAGACCTGTAAATGTGGTTCTGAAGAGAATGGTTTAGTGGTGACTAGGGAGAAGAGACCAACATCCATCTTTCAGGTAGCTGTAGAGAGCAAGAAGGTCTTCCCTCAACCTCCTCTTCTCCAGACTAATGATGGTTAAGCCAGAACTTGAGATCAGCAAAAAACTCTTTTCCAGCCTCAGGCTGACAGCCCATTGGGCTATGGGGTAGGAGAAGTGGAAACACAGACAAACAGATGCTCCATCCCACTGGGACATGCTTCATCTTTCCTTCCTAGAGCTGATGAGAATGAAATTCATGCTGCTTGAGACTCAGGGGGGAAAAGATGGTGCAGAAGATGCTAGATAAGAAATTCATTGAGGAGCAAAATAGTCAGTGGAAAAGAATGAAAGTATATAACATGTTATAGGAACGAACGGCAGATGGTGGGAAGTACAGATTTTACCAGCCCCTTGTATCACTGGGAAGGTTCAGTAGATGCCCATTTTAAAGGCCTAGTCCTGCAAGATACCTGATGAACTGGGACTGACCTCTTGGTCACTGAAAACCAGCTGGGTGATGTTGAAGGGAGTAAGGCCAGGACTGTTAAGATGCTGGGTAACCAGAAGGAGGGGAGGGTGCTCAATATTTCACAGAATCACAATATTGCAGGGGTTGGAAGTGACCTTTGGAGAACACAGTATGCTAGGGGTTGGAAGAGACCTCTGGAGATCACCAAGTCCAAACTCCCTGCCAGAGCAGGAGCATAGAATCTGGCACAGGCCACACAGGAACACATCCAGACAGGTTTTGAAAGGCTCCAGAGAAGGAGATGCCCCAAATCTCTGGGCAGCCTGGCAAAGGAGACTCTCTGAGCAGCCTAGTCCAGTTCTCCATCACCCTCAGAGTAAAGAATTCTTTTCTCATGTTGAGGAGGAATTTCCTGAGTTCCAGTTTGCATCCATCGCCTCTTGTCCTATCACTGGGCACCAGTGAAAGGAGGCTAGCCCCATCTTCTTGACACCCACTCTTCAGGCAATTGTAAGCACTGATCAGATCCCCTCTCAGCCTGCACTTTTCCAGGCTAAACAGCCCCGGGTCTCTCAGCCTCTCCTCCTAAGAGAGATTTTCTAGTCCCTTAATCATTCCTGTAGTCCTTGTTGACTCCAAGTGAGGGAAGAAACCTGGCATCTGCCTTAGGCTCCAAAGCAGCTGCTGCTTTTCCACTCTGGATTTCTGTACGCTTTTGGCTTCTCCCTCTTCTACAAAACAAGCAAGAAGAAACTTCCTGCTCTGTTGTTTGGGCCTTGAAGCTAAACCCAGTTCTGTGCATATTTTAGCTCAAAGTGACCAAATCTACAATGAACTTGCAGGAAAACAGCAATGTCATAGAGAAGCAAGAGAACACTCTTCTCTTTTTTTTTCCACTGTCTTTATGTTTTTCTCTTTTGTTCTTTCCTTTTTTGCTCTTTTTTTCCTTTTTCTCCTATTTTTGTCTTCTATTTAGCTTTTATTTTGTTGCTTCTTGTATGCTTTTTTTAATATATAATCTAGGGTAGATATGAGTGGCTTGCAGGAAAGGAGGGGAAAGGCCCCTCAGTTTAAGAAGGACATTGAGACACTTGAATGTGTCCAGAGAAGGGCAACAAAGCTGGGGAGAGGCCTTGAGCACAGCCCTGTGAGGAGAAGCTGAGGGAGCTGGAGTTGTTTAGCCTGGAGAAGAGGAGGCTCAGGGGAGACCTCATTGCTCTCTACAACTATCTGAAGGGTGGCTGCAGCCAGGTGGGGGTTGGTCTCTTCTCCCAGGCAACCAGCACCAGAACAAGAGGACACAGCTGCACCAGGGGAAGTTTAGGCTCGAGGTGAGGAGAAAGTTCTTCACCGAGAGAATGTGCTTCACTGCTGGAATGTGCTGCCCAGGGAGGTGGTGGAGTCACCATCCCTGGAGGTGTTCAAGAGGGGATTGGATGTGGCACTTGGTGCCATGGTCTAGTCATGAGGTCTGTGGTGACAGGTTGGACTTGAAGATCTTTGAGGACTCTTCCAACCTTGGTGATTCTGTGATTCTGTCATGGAGAAGCTAGAGAATCCCCTTCTCTTTTTTTTTTACTTATCTTCTATTTTCTTTTTATCCCCTCTTTCTCTTTTCTTTCCTTTTTTCATATTTTTTTTCCTTCTTTGTCCTTTTTCTGTTTTCCTTTTTTTCTCTATTTTAATTTTGTTTTTACTTTTTCCTTCTTTTTTCCTTTTTTTCCTTTTTTTGTTTTTTTTTTCTACTTTTCTTTTTTTCCTTTTTTTTTGTTTCTTTTTTCTATTTTTCTTTTTTCCTTCTTTTTCTTTTATTTTTTCTATTTTTCCTTTTATTTTTCTTTTTTGTTTGTTCTCCTTCCTTTTCTTGTTTCTCTTCCTTTTTATTTCTTTTTTTTTTCCTTTTTACTCATTTCTCTTCTTTTTCTTCTTTTTCTTTCTTTTTTTTTTTTTTTTTTTTTTAATAATCTAGAGGAGATCTGAGTATCTTGCAGCAAAAGAAAGCAAGGGGTTGAAGGCTCAGCAGGACATCTATTTGGGATCTTTGTGCAAGATGGATCATGAGAAGGGCTGTGGAGCAGCCTGTGTATATCTACAGTTTGGATGAGCACTTACACTCCTCTGGCACATTTTTGTGCAGTCTCCAAAATTCACATGATTCCAAAGAGACTCCCAAAATGCTGACTACTGCCCCACATCTCCTAAACAGACCTGCCACTTCAGGCACCTAAAAGTTCACATGAAACAGATGCCTTTTGATATGTTCTTTTATGGCTTTTAATGTTTCTTTAATCTCTGAAAGGCTTTACGTCATGGAATCTTGATTCTGCTTCTCCACATAAGTTAAGATCCAACAGATCTTTTTATTTTTTCCCTTTCTCCTCTCTCTGCTGTTTCTACAAACAGTACATGACCCAGTCACCCAAATGCATTCATAACAAGAGTCTTCCTCCACTAAATTAAATGCTGTCTAAACCTTTTGCATTCTGCTTGCTCTTGCTCATGTAGGTTCTCAATAACAAAATACACAGAATAACACACAGAGAATCAATCAGGTTGGAAAAGACCTCAGAGATCATCAAGTTCAACCTATTACCTAATACCTAACACCCCATGACAACTAAGCCATGGCTCCAAGTGCCACATCCAATCCTTTTTTGAACACCTCCAGGGATGGTGACTCCACCACCTCCCTGGGCAGCACATGCCAATGGCAAATTACTCTTTCTGGGAAGAATTTTCTCCTTACCTCAAGCCTAAACCTCCCCTGGTGCAGCTTGAGACTGTGTCCTCTTGTTCGGGTGCTAGCTGCCTGGGAGAAGAGATCAATCCCCACCTGGCTACAGCATCCTTTGAGGCAGTTGTAGAGAGCAATAAGGTCTCCCCTGAGCCTCCTCTTCTCAGCTTGTTGGTTACACAAGAACAATTATGTTGTGTGCTCACAGCCCAGATGCCAGCCATCTCCTGCACTTCATCCCCTGTGGGCAGCAGGTGGAGGAAGGGCATTCTGCCTCTCTGTTCCTCTCTGCTAGGACCCCATCTGCCATTGAGTCCAACTCTGGAGTCCTCAGCATGGGAGATACATGGACTTGCTGGAGCAGGGCCATAGGAGGCCACGAAATTATTCTGAGGGCTGGAACCTCTCTGCTGTGAGGACAGGCTGGAAGAGTTGAATTTGTTCAACCTGGAGAAGAGATGTTCTGGGGAAACCTTATGTGGCCTTTCAGTACTTACAGAGGACCTATAAGAAAGATGGGGACAGGTACTTTAAGGGCTTGTGACAGGACAAAGGATGATGGTTTTAAAGAAAAAGAAGGAAGATTTAGACTAGATAGAAGGAAGAAATATTCTAGTGAGGGTGGTGAATCATTGGCCCAGGTTGCCCAGAGAGGTGGTAGATGCTCCATCCCTGGCAACATTCCAGGTCAGACTGGACAAAGCTCTGAGCAATCTGATCTAGTTGAAGACATCACTTCTCACTGCAGGGGGTTTGGACTAGATGACCTTTAAAGGTTCCTTCCAACCTAGACAATTCTTTGATCCAATGGAATCTATCCTCATGTTTCCAATTTTCAGTATGAACATACTGAGGGAGCTGGGATTGCTCAGCCTGGAGAAGAGGAGGCTCAGGGGTGACCTTATCACTCTCTACAACTACCTGAAGGGAGGTTGTAGACAGGCAGATGATGGTCTCTTCTCCCAGGCAGCCAGTACCAGAACAAGAGGACACAGTCTCAGGCTGCGCCAGGGGAGGTTCGGGTTGGATGTTAGGAAGAAGTTCTACACAGAGAGAGTGATTGCCCATTGGAATGGGCTGCCCAAGGAGGTGGTGGAGTCGCTGTCATTGGAGGTGTTCAGGAGGAGACTTGATGGGGTGCTTGGTGCCATGGGTTAGTTGTTTAGGTGGGTTGGATTGGTTGATGGGTTGGACACGATGATCTTGAAGGTCTCTTCCAACCTGGTTTGGTTTATTCTAAATAAATAAAGAGTTTTTTCTAAATAAATAAAGTGTCCAAGGGAAGGCCTCACTTAGAAATCTGAACTAGTCACATCACACTCCAAATTTTACTCTGGGCACAGATTCAGTCCTAGCTGAAATTAAGCAGACGTGAACTTAAGTTAATTTGACATTGATACTTGTTTGTTTGTTTTCTTTTCTTTACACTTCTGTAGAGAATTGGACTAAGAAGACATTGCTATCAGTCCACGTCACAGCTTTTTTTCCCTCTCAAAACCTGGCTTTACATAACTTGCCTTTTCCGTCTTGTATCATGTGTGTCTTGTGTGGGTAGTTTCATAAGGTGTGTTCCCCATGAAAGAAGACGAGAACCTTTAGGAATAGGGTAAACTTGGATGGTAAGAATAGGAGGAGCTCAGAGATTTGCGTCAGAAATGTTTCAGTTAAAGATGTGTTGTCTAACTAAGCCATGCCTAAAGCTGTGATCAAATATTTGAAGATCTGACCTTAGTAGGAAGAAGAGAGATGGTTTTGTGCTATTGGATCCTGTGACCACTTTAGGCTGTGCCTTTAAGAAAGGGACAGCTGCTGGAACACTCTGGCTGAATGTTTTGAAAACATTCAGATATTCTAAACGAATTTCATTGGTAGATTGGTAAAATGCAACTTTAAGTTTTAGTTCAGTTTGAGTCTCTGTCTCATTTCCAGTCTGTTCTGTCTTTTCAGCCTGTCTGCTTCTGAGCAACAGCTGCGGGACCAGTTAACCTTGAGATAAGAAAACTAATCCTTGCGTGCACTTTGAGCTAACAGAATTGTCCTCCTTAATAATTACTTTTTCTCTCTCTCTCTAACCCTTTTGGGAAAAAAAGGGAGGTAGGGGGAGAAAGGGAGTACAGTGGGGGGACCCTCCTCTGGCTGGAGGAGGGAGTTTTGTTCTGCATTACTTCCTTTGCTGTGTATTTCTGTATATATTGTAAATATTGTATATTGTGTATATATTCACTGCATTTCATCCTGCTTGTAAATATAGCTCATTATTCATCTTTGCTTCTCTGACTTAGTTAGCCGTGGTTTCTTTGTGGGGGAGGGAGAACTGAACTTTCTCTCACCACCACAGATCCTTACACATTTCACCAGGTCCTTGCTTTGAGAGACTGAGAGCCCTGGGGCTGTTTAGTCTTGAGCAGAGAAGACTGAGAGGGGATCAGAGTAGTGTCCATCAATATCTGAGGGGTGGTTGTCAAGTGCAGAGAGCCAATCTCTTTTTGTTGGTGCACAGTAACACACCAAGGAACACTGGATACAAACTTGGACATAGAAGATTTTGTCTCAACATGAGAAGAAACTACTTTATAATGAGGGTGACAGAGCCCTGGAACCCAGAACCCAGGGGAGTTGTAGAGTCTCCTTCTCTGGAAAGTTTCAAACCCCACCTGGATGCATTCCTGTGCAGACTACCCTAGGTGATCCTGCTTTGGCAGGCGGGGTTGGACTTAATGATTTCTGGAGGTACCTTCCAACCTCTGACATTCTATGTTTCTATCCCCCAACAGAGTGAAGTTCTGGTTGGTTTAATGGTTTAGAGGTGACCTAGCATTACTGGGTTAATAATTGGACTTGGTGATCTTGAAACTCTCCTTCAACCAATATGATTCTATGAGTCTATGATTCTTCTGAGTACTACTTACTATTGCAAATACAGTTGGCAAAACTAAGTACAGTGATGAATCTGAGAAAATTAAATATCAGAAGTAAGGTGAGGAAATGATGTTTGATTGCAACTGGAAGCAGGCAAAGCTCCTTCTCTTGGGACTAATAAAATGAGCCTAGGAGAAAGGTACAAAAAAAGAGAACATCTGGTAGGTATCACATACAGATAAAACTGTCTAGTGCTGTAGAGAGTTTAGGCTTCATGGAGAGGCTTGCCAAGACTTGAAACAGGCTGCCCAGGGAAATGGTGGAGTCACCATCCCTGGAGACATTTAAAAGACATGTAGATGTGGTTTAGTGGTGACCTGACAGTGGTTGGTAAATGGTTGGGCTTAATGAGATCAAAAGTCTCTTCCAACCAAAATGATTCTATGATTCTAAGTCAGAAATGCCTTTAAAGTTAACTGCTGCAAGCAGCAAAGAAGGGTTAGGATCTTTAAGGTCCCTTCCAACCCAAATCACTCTGTGATTCTGTGATTGTTGTTCTTGCTGTCTGAATGCTCAGAGAAAGTGGTGTTATCAGTGCTTCAGAAGAAGGCTCTGCCTGGATGTTGAATTTGTTTTCTTTATACTTCATGCCACATGGTAACTCCTTTTCTTTCTTTTTGTGGCAGGCAAACTCACAGGCATTTTGCCACAACAAAGACCTCCACCAAATCCCTCGTGTGCTCCATCCAAAGTTAAACAAAATAGATCTGTCTGGAAACCTGATTCAAAGCATCCCTGAAATGCCATTATCATCTTACACCTCCCTCCAGTGCCTGGATTTAAGCTCTAACCAGATAAGCTTCATCACGCCCGGAGTCTTTGCACACATGACAAGTTTGCTGGAAATTAATTTAGCCAACAATCACTTATATGAGCTTGCTCACAATGGGACAGAGGGAATTGGACTTTTACCCAAGGTGGAAGTACTAGACTTGTCCCACAACAGTCTGTACAATGGGATGGCTGAGTATTTCATCAAACAAGCTCCAGCACTGCGCTACCTTTCCTTGGCAGACAACAGCATTATAATGATATCACACAAGATGTTTCAGGGATCTCCCAGTCTTGTGGAGATAGACCTTCAGAGTAACATCATCATGGAAATAGAAGAAGGTGCTTTTGAGCCTCTAGTGAACCTTTCCAAACTTAATCTCTCCATGAATTCTATTACTTGCATCTCTAATTTCAACCTCAGGCAGCTGGAGATACTTGACCTTAGCAGGAATAGCATTGAGACCTTCCACACCACAATGTCGGACGATGAATATAGCTTAAGACGTTTGGATCTGAGTGAAAACAAACTGCTTTACTTCCCAGCCTTCCCCCAGGTAAATAAGCTGGTAACTCTGAATTTATCAAAGAATTTAATCCAGCTCATTTCTGAATCCTCTCACAATAAAATGGACTACATGGAAAATGAGTGGCTGGATGCTTCTATTCTTATTCTTGATCAGAAGCAAAGCAGAAACAAAAGTTCTCTTTATTTGCCCCAGCTTGTATATTTAGACTTAAGTTATAATGAAATCAAATCCATTCCGGATGATTTCTTTGAATCAATGTTGTCCCTTCACACCCTTAACCTCAGTAAAAACTGTCTTCAGGCATTTGCAGTGACTTATGACAGCGTTTTGGTCTCCCTAACTGTCCTTGACTTGAGCTACAACGCCTTGCAGAGCCTTCTCCTAGATGCTGGCACATTGTCAAATTTGAAGGAGCTCTATATTCAAAACAACCACCTTCAGACCCTGCAATTTGATATCTTCTCAAGTCTTCCTAGCCTCAGACTGCTTAATCTACAGAGCAATAACATCAGCATTTGCAGCATGTACTCAGGATTAGCTAAGCGAAGACTTGCTGGAGAGGAAAGTGGTTGTGTGTCATTTGTTGATTCTTCCACTCTTCAGTGCTTGTACCTGGCTGACAATATGTTGAGCATCCTACCAGCCTACACTTTCTACAAGACCTCTTTGGTTGTCTTGGATCTCTCCATGAACCCTGGACTGAAAATAGAAGTGAAAGCATTGTCAGGACTGGAAAACTCTTTGGAATATTTGTATTTACATGGCAATAGCCTGCTAGATTTAAATATTGATTTGCCTTGTTTTAGTCACCTTAAACATCTAAACCTCTCTGAAAATCAGCTGAACTGGTTGCCTAAGTGGGATAGTGACTCTCCACTAGAAGTCCTGGACCTAAGGAACAATAGGTTTAGCACATTACAGGGCAGCAACATTTTAGCATTAGAAAATTCCCTTAAAAACTTATATCTCACTGGGAACCCACTCGACTGCTGTGGAAATATCTGGCTCTCGTCAATGATCCAGAACAAAAACGTCCGGATCCCCAACGTGGAGCACTTAATGTGCCAGCACACTCAGAACTTTGGGTACCAGGAGGAAATGCACATTGAGAACATTAGACCAGAAGACTGTGAAAAAGAGGACCTGAAGAAAATCAACTTCCTTATTATATTGACTTTTGTCTTGGTTTTATCCGTCATCATCATCGGCGTGGGGTCGTTCTTCTGCTTCCGCAGGCAAAACTTCAGCCATCAGTTTAAAGCTTAGGACCACAAAATGCCTTGAAGAAAAAATAACAGTAATATTTAAAAAAAAAAATAAAAAATGAAGAAATCAGGTGCTACACTGCCAGTGTGTAGAAGTGAAGGGTAAAATTCTCACCTTTGATTTTCAACTGTGGATTCTGAGGTTGCTTTCAACGTGCCCCTGAAGTGAGCCACTACCGCTCCAGGTTGCGATGCCAGAAAGGAGGAATTTGTTGGTTTCCACTTCACTCATGAGCAGATCTGCTTTAAAAGTTTATGAAGTAGTAGGAGAGGCCACTGCAAAGCCCTGATGGTTTTTTTTGAGGGATGTGCAATTCAAACCAGGCCGAAACAAACACACAAAAAAACCCCCAGCTCCACTCTCTTAAGTTGTTGAGAGTTTTTGCTAGGCTCAGAAATAGCCTTTGTGATGTCCCTTCACAGAAAGACTTTCCGCAAATTGAACATTCTAACCTAATCACTTTTTTATGACAGTCATTGGAGACATCAGCTGAATAGGAAAGCGCTTTTCGAAGCTCTGAGATATTTTGATTTGTTCTGGCTTTTCCTTTTTCCTAGGCTTCTTCAATCAAAATCATACAAACTTAGGCCAGGGCTGGCCAAAATACAAATTTCCCCTCCTTGAAGTCGGTCTCAAATCTCTCTTGAATTTGAAAACAAAAAGAGTTTAGCTAAAACAAAAAGAAAGAAATCACAGTTTGTGTCTGTTGTTCTCAGGGCTGCCATTTAGGAACTCCCCAGCTGACCATGAGAACTGAAGTCCTTGGTGGTAGGAACCTTTTTTTGGGTACCTCCCTTTGTTTGTAGCATGTTGCTCCGGCCACTGGGGCAAGATGTGAGAGACAGATGAGGTCATTTAGTCTTTGCACTTAATACCCATGAGGTATGTAAGACAAATCTCAGGCTTGAAATAGCTGCACTGTACATTACCCAGATCTGCTCGGAAGGTCACAAGCTCCACAGTTCAACTCAAAGAGGAGAAATTCACCCCTCAAGTGCAATACATATTTAACTGGGTTTAATGTGAACAAATTCATCTCTGGGGGGATGGCTTTTTAAAAAGAAGGGGGAAAAAAAAAAAAAAACAAACAAACAAAACTCTGAGAATGAATTTCAACCAGCCAACATTGAACTGAAACATGGGGTTTTTCATTTCTGAGGAAAACTGTTGGGAAGTCCTCGCATACAGTTGCATTCCGAAGCAAAAGGATAAAAACATCTATTTTTAAAGGTCATAGGAGATAGATAGCAAATCAAAACAAACCAAACAAAAGAAAAAGGTGTTTTAAAGGTAGTTTGAAAACCTAGGAAACCTAGTCCTGGGCCGTTGTTCAGACTAGACGTCCACTGTTCTCTCCCTCAAAAAAAAAAGGTCTAGAGGACTGGCTGCAAGAAAAGTTATGTAGATTGTAGTTCTGTGATGGGTTTAAGATGGTCAACCTCTTGTGCTGCTAAAAGCACTGAGAGCAAGTTCACTCTTTCGAAGTGAAAAAAGAAGGCTGACCAAACGTGAGAGCCTGACCTTCTAACAGGCTTCAACAGCTCCAAAAGGAGCTAGATCAGGTTTTTCTCTTAATGCCAGGAACTGTACATTAAAGCCACATAGGA
The DNA here is from genome assembly GCF_026170545.1 of Melanerpes formicivorus. Classification (NCBI taxonomy): domain Eukaryota; kingdom Metazoa; phylum Chordata; class Aves; order Piciformes; family Picidae; genus Melanerpes; species Melanerpes formicivorus. The sequence continues at coordinate 33,553,443 of NW_027142353.1, read as the reverse complement.
GAAGTAGAGATCAAACCAAAACCTGTCCAGGTAGTTTCAAAGACAAATTGCTGCTCCATTTCTGGTTCTTCCAGCTAGTGAATGTCAAAATGAACACACTACAAAAAGGTGTACAACTCTATTTTTTAAAGCAAAATGTGTAAGAAGCTGGCTGGTGGCTTTCATTGTGGAATTTTGTACAATAAAAACACCTCTGAATTTTGTAAAAAGCACAGGGTTGTGAATATATTAAAGCACCAGCTTGGAATGCTGCACAGATGCAAAGTTATGTCTTCCTATTTTTCTGCTGTTCAAACTCCACCTTAGACCTTTACCTTCTGGTCCTGAAACAGGGAGAGCTGTTCTGTATCTTAGAGTACCACCAATGGAGAAAAAAGAAGATCTAGTGAAGGGTGCTGGTTGAAAGCAAGCTGCAGATGAGCCAGCATTGTGCTCAGCTGGCCAGGAAGGCCAACAGCATCCTGGCGTGGATCAGCAATAGTGTCCAGCAGGAGTGGGGAAGTGATCATTCCCCTGTTACTCAGCACCGGTGAGGACACACTTTGAATACTGGGTTGAGCTTTGGGCCCCTCATCACAAGAAGAACATTGAGGTCCTGGAGCTTGTTCAGAAAAGGGCAATAAAGTTGGTGAAGGATCTGGAGAAGAGCTCTGGTGAGCAATCACTGAGGCAACTGGGAATGTTTAGTTGAGAAAGAGGCTGAGGGGAGAACTCATTGCTCCCTACAATGGTCTGAAAGGAGGCCGGAGTGAGAGGAGGCTTTATCTCTTCTCCCAGTATCATGTGATGGGATGGGACTAAATGGCCTCAAGTTGTGCCAGGGGAGGTTTATGTTTGATATTAGGAAAAAAACCCATCTTTTCTGAAAGAGTGGTCAGGCATTGGAATAGGCTGCCCAGGGAGGTGGTGGAGTCACCATCTCTGGAGATGCTCAAAGAACACGTAGATATGGCACTTCAGAACGTGGTTTCATGATGGTGTTAGGCTGATGGTTGGATTGCATGATCTTAGAAGTCTATTCCAACTGAAACAATTCTATGATTCTAAGATGTAGGCAAAGAATTGCTCAAACAGGCAGCAACACTAGGGCCTGATCTAGCATCTATGAAAGCCAATGTTACCCATTGGCTCCAGCTCTCACTATTGTAGGAGAAAGTTTGCAATCTCAGGGATTAGTTGGTGACCCTCTCCTCTGGTGTGAAAGTAAGCTGAGCTGTGTGCCCAGACACGGGCTGAGTTCATGCCTTTTGTGTGGAGCAGGGTGAAATGATATCTCCTTCTGAGAGGCAGCATTAGCTTGGCTGCTCTGACTGGAATTAGTTAATAACCTAATGACAGAGCCAAACCCATTTAATTAACGGTTTTAACACTGCTTTTGTTTGGCTTCAGCAAAAGGAAGTGCTTGTTATTACTAAGCATCTGGGATTAATTAGGCTTCCATTGACTTCCCTGGGAGCAGAAACAGCTTTCTTGAGGAACAGACCTCAGGAGTAAAGTGCAGCAAGGCTCATTCGGATGTCTATTAGCAGCACAAGCAACCCAGGAGTGACATGAGCCTGTTCCAGCCAGCTCTGTTATTCTGGATGGCAGAAGGAGGGAAAGAAAATATGAATAAAAGAGGAAAGAGAGGGGGAAAGGGAGAAATGGAGCTCTCTAGGAAGACTGGGGTTGTCTAGCCTGAAGGAATGAAGGAGCAGGGAAGACCTTTTCGCTCTATAAAACTACCTGAAAGGAGGTTATAAGAAGGCAGGGTTTGGTCTCTCTTTCCAAGTAAGCAATAAGACAAGAGGATATCATAGAATGGATTCAGTTGGAAAGGATGTTAGAGATCATCTAGTTTCAACCCTGCTGCCCTGGGCAGGGACACCTCCCACTAGATCACGTTGCTCAAAGCCTCATCCAGCCTGGTCTTAACCACTTCCAGGAATGAGGCATCAACAACTTCTCTGGGCAACCTGTTCCAGTGTCTCACTGCCCTTATAGTAAAGAACTTCTTCCTAATGTTCAATCTAAATCTCCCCTGCTCTAATTTAAAACCATTGTCCCTTGTCCTATCACCATAGGCCCTTATAAAAAGTCCCTCTCCAGTGGGCCTCAAGTTGTACCAGAGGAGGTTTAGACATTATGAAAAAATTCTTCACTGAAAAGGTTGTCAAGCCCTGGAACAGGCTACTCAGGAAAGTGGTGGAGTCACCATCCCTGGAGGCATTTGGAAGCTGTGTATGTGTGGTGCTGAGCGACATGGGTTAGCCTTGGACTTGATAGTGCTGGGTTAATAATTGGACTCAAGGATCTTAAAAGTCTTTTCAAACCAAAACCGTTCTATGATTCTAAGATTATTCCTCACAATGGGGGTATGCAGATGACAGTCCCCAACTCTTGCTTCTCCTATCTTCTGTGCCTACAAGAAGCCCAAACAGCCAAGTATCTGATCCTGCATCAAACATAGCCATTATACAAACCTTACATGCCAGTCAGTCCCATTGACACAGAATCACAGTCACTGAATGGCAGAGGTGGGAAGGAAGCTCTGAAGATCATCTACTCTGGTGATCCTTCCAAAGCAGGATCATCTAGATCACAGGAGAGTGTCCAGGTGGGTTTTGAATGGCTCCAGAGGTGGAGACTCCACAACACCTCAGGGCAGCCTGATCCAGTGCTGTGCAGCCTTCAAAGTGAAGATTTTTTTAATTTGTGTTTACATGGAAGCTCCTCTGATCCAGTTTGTGCCCAGTGCCCCTTGTCATGTTAATGGACACCACTGAGAAGAGTCTGGCTCCATCCTCCTGACACTCAGCCTTTAAATATTTAAAAGCATTAATGAGATCTCCTCTCAGGCTCCTTTTCTCCAGGCTAAACATCCCTGGTCTCTCAGCCTTTCCTCAGAAGGTGAATGTTCCAGTTCTCTCATCATCTTAGTGGCTCTCCACTGGACTCTCTCCAGTTCCTTGTCTTTCTTGAATTGGGGAGCACAGAACTGGATCCTATGGATGCAATATTCCAGGTGAGGTCTTGCCAAGGCATAATTCAAGCTGTCCTAATCATGATTTTGAACCAAAGATTACATCCTCATGTATTGCGTCTTAATAAAGTCCTTTCAACAACCTCTGTTGATACAAAGAGAGATCATGCTGCTAAGCCAAGGAATATCACAGTCACAGAATGTTAGGAGGTGGAAGGGCCCTTGAAAAATCATCCAGTCTAAACCCCCTGCCAGAGCAGGATCACCTAGACCAGATCACACAGGAACACATCCAAGTGGGGCTTGAATATCTCCAGAGTAGGAGACTCCACAACCCCCCATGGCAGCCTGTTCCAGTGTTCTGTCACCCTTACAAGGAAAAAGTTTTTTCTCATATTCACATGGAACTTCCTATGCCTCAACTCCCACCCATTGCCCCTTGTGCTGTCATTGGACACCACCAAGCAGAGCCTGGCTCCATCCTCTTGGTTCTCACCCTGAACATCTTTATAAAAACATGAATGAGGTCACCCCTTACTCTTCTCTGCTCCAAACTAGAGAGCCCCAGCTCCCTCAGTCTCTCCTCATAAGGAAGATGTTCCACTCCCTTCATCATTTTTGTGGCTCTGCACAGCAGTTCCCTGAGGTCCTTCTTGAACTGAGGGGCCCAGAACTGGACACAATACTCCAGATGTGACCTCACCAGGGCAGAGTAGAGGGGGAGGAGAACCTCTCTCGACCTACTGGTCACACCCCTTCTAATCCACCCCAGAATGGCATTGGTCTTCTTGGCCATAAGAGCATGTTTCTGGCTCATGGTCAACCTTCCATCCACTAGGACATATGGGATATATAGTAGAGCATGTGGGATTCATGCTGCCAATGCAAACTTCTCTTCAAATTGTTGCATGTAACAAGCGGCTCCCTCTCTGAAACTGTTTGCATGTGGCAGGACAAGAGATTTCCTTCAAATATTTTCTGCCACAGATTGCTGCATTCCCAAGAATGAAATTCTGTAGTGAGATCAAATAGAGATGAGTAATGGCAGCACTGGGAAAACTCCCAGAGAGAGTTCCTAAAAGTTCAGCAAGTCATGACTCACGTTGGCCTTCCATGGAAAGTCAAGCCTCAGTTTCCAAAGGCGTTGGCTTTTCCTGCAAAGTCAGGACAAAACAATACCCAAGCTCAGAACCAGAGCCTCTAGGTACAGACCTCTCTGCAGGGACTCTGCTCAGTCCTGAACTAGACACAGTGGATTAGCATAACACCCACTACATGATCCCTGGTATTCTGGGAGCCTGGAGCGTTTGTTTTCCTGTTCCTGTCTTTTCCCCATGCAATTCAGCACCTTCTTACTTGCCTGGGGAGAATCAAGCCAAAACCACAACCTCAGTCCCCTGTGCTTGGCAGTGGAGAGGCTGCACCTCAAAGCCTGGGGTCAGTTTTGGGCATCAAGAAAGACATTGAGGTGCTGGAGTGTGTTCACGGACAGGTGACAAAGCTGGTGAACAATCTGGAGAACAGGGCTGGTGAGAAGCAGCTGAGGGAACTGGGATTGTTGAGGCCTGATTAAAGGAGACTAAGGGGAGACCTTCTCACTCTACAACTCCCTGAAAAGAGGTTGCAGTAAGGTGGGTGTCGATCTCTTATCGTTAGCGACAAGTGATAAGACAAGAGGAAATGGCTTCAAGTTGAACCAGAGGATGTCTATGTTGGACACTAGGAACAATTTCATTTGCAAAAGTGTTGTCAAGCCCTTGACCAGGCTACCCAGGGAAGAGGTGGAATCATCATGGAAACATGAGGAAAACGTTTTTCACTGTGAGGGTGACAGAATAGTGGAACAGGCTGCCCAGCAGAGCTGTGGAGTACCCTTCTCTGGAGATATTCAAGACCCACCTGGATGTGTTCCTGTGTGATCTGGTCTAGGTGATCCTGCTCTGGCAGGGGGGGTTGGACTGGATGATCTTCTGAGGTCCTTTCCAACCCCTAACATTGACAAATGAAGCCAGTATTTGTGGTGTGAGAAGGACCAAGCTAAACACCTCCTCTCCACTCACAGAACAATCATATACCTGCTGTTGTGGCTTCATTTGAGTGAAAGAGGAAAGAACAGAAATTAAGTGTAGGGTCTGCAGCTTTCTGACAATGCTCCAATTATTCAGCCAGAGCAGATTTTGGTGTCACGGGACACAGACTGGTGAGTGTCCAAATAAATTTGGCTAGGGAACAAGAAGAGAGATGAGAGGAGCTGAGAGCCAACAGAGAGCTCAGGGTAAGTGATGGGAGAAGCATAAAACAAAGTGGTGTAATACCCTTCAAGCAGTGGAAACCTGAAACTAAGTACCTGCTGACCAACCCATCAGGTTAGAGGGGATCTGTGAATCTTCATCCCATCTATTGTAGTGGAAAGATGAGAAGAGAGTTGAGAAGACAGAAAACAGAGAAGCAGAAAAGAAGGATAATAGAAGACAGACCTACAGTAATGATCAGAGGGCTGGAACACTTCTGCTGTGGACAGGCTGAGAGAGTTGGGGTTGTTCAACCTGGACAAGACTACACAAAGACCTTACTGTGGAATTTCAGTACTTAAATGGGGACTAGAAGAAAGATGGGAAGAGTCTTTTTAGCCAGGCCTGTTGTGACAGGACAAGAGGTGATGGTTTTAAACAAAAAGAGGGAGATTCAGACTAGATATAAGGAATGAGCATTTTGCAATGAGTGTGGGAAGTCACTGGCCCAGGTAGTGCAGAGGTGGTAGGATGGGATAGGATGGGATAGGATGGGATAGGATAGGATAGGATAGGATAGGATAGGATAGGATAGGATAGGATAGGATAGGATAGGATAGGATAGGATGGGATGGGATGGGATAGAATAGAATAGAATAGAATAGAATAGAATAGAATAGAATAGAATAGAATAGAATAGAATAGAATAGAATAGAATAGAATAGAATTAACCAGGTTGGATAAGACCTTTGAGATCATCGAGTCCAACCTATCTAATCAAAGAAACTATGGCACCAAGCACCCCTCATCCCCAGAAATATTGTAGGTCAGGTTGTTTGGCGATCTGAGCAACCTGATCTGGTTGAAGATGTCCCTGTTGACTTCTAGGGGTTGGACCAGATGACTTTTAAAGGTCTCTTCTAACCCAAACTGCTTAGTGATTCCATGATTCTAAGTGAAAGAGGGAAGAGGAGTAGAGAAGAGGGGTTTAGTAAAATTTAGCTCTTCTTGATGGGTAACAGAGAAGTGTAACTGCAAACTGGAGAGCTTCCAGGGAAGGGGGATGGGTAAATCTTAGCAAAGAAGCCATGAGAGCTCAGTTGTATGGATCAGGAGAAGACATGGGAACCTTAGGTAGGCTACACAGAATCCTAGAATGTTCTGGGTTGGGAGGGAGGAAGAGACATCCAACATCTAGTCCAACCTCCCCAGTTTTTAGGCTAGCTGCCTGGAAATATGTGACACATGTAAACAAAGAGGGACATCAGCTTGCAAGGGATGACAAACAGAAGTTTATAGTAACCAGGGAAACAGGATGGAAAGGAAACAGGAGGGAAAAGAGACTGGATAAGCACAGCAGTATTTTCCGAGGAGGGCTCGTCATGCTCTGCAACATATTTTTGGAAGTAAACACATTTGGAGGCTGATGCAACATGCTAAAACCCAAAATTTTGGCAAATATAAAGGAACAGTCCTGCAACACTGCTGGGAGAATCAATTTTCTCCCAGGCTATCGATCGTGGCTCTGTCACATTGCAGAGCCAAGTTACTTCCACAGATTTCCTCCTTCTGTCCATTCCTAACAGTCATTGCATCAACCATGTGCATTCTCCAGTTCATAAGCTATATTCTTTATGAGGAGACATTCTGGAGGGTGATAACAAAAGTGATTCCTCTCTACTGTTTCTGACCTTCCCAGAAAATGGAGTGGAGAGTGAAGTCCATGAGGAAAGGACCATGGAGCCGTGAGTAGAAATGGAGAGAAACAGATTTTCAGGCAGAAAACTACCCAAGAGAATAAAGCCTGGGACGTGTTGGAAGGTCTCCAGAGAAGGGCCATGAGGATGAGCAAAGGGCTGGAGCACCCCTCATACTGAGAGAGTTCGGGTTGTTCAGTCTGGAGAAGAGAAGGTTCCAAGGAGACCTAATTGTGGCCTTCCAGTAGCTGAAGGAGGTCTTCAAGAAAGCTGGGGGGGGACCTTTTAGGGTGTCAGGGAGTGATAGGACTAGGGGGAATGGAAAAAAAAATAGAAATGGGGAGATTGGATGTCAGGAAGAAGTTTTTCCCCATGAGGGTGGTGAGACACTGGTACAGGTTACCCAGGGAAGTGGTGGAAGCCTCGTCCCTGGAAGATTTTAAGGCCAGGCTGGATGTGGCTCTGGGCAACCTGGTGTAGTGTGAGGTGTCCCTGCCCATGGTAGGAGGGTTGGAACTGGATGATCTTTGAGGTACCTTCCAGTTATGACAATTCTATGATTCCACATGAGGCTCTGAGTCAAACTTCATGACGTTCAGCAAAGATCTGCGCCCTTGCACTGAACAAGCTCATGCAACACTCCAGCCTAGGGACAAGATGACTGGAAAGTAGCTGTGCAGAAAAAGGCCTGAGGGTCTGGGTGGACACAGAGTTGTCCATGAATCAACATCATGCTCTTAGTGACAACTAAATCCAGCTGCACACTGAGCTGTATTTGTAAAAGCTTAGTGAGAAAGTCAAGAGATGCTGTTACTCTCTACTTGGCAAATCTAACACCACATCTGGTTATTGTGTCCAGCTGTGGGCCTCCCAGTGAAAGAGAGAAGCTGACAAAATGGAGTGAGTCCAGCAGAGGCCACCAGGATGGTCAGGGGGCTGAAGCATAGAATATCTGATATCTGAGAAATAGATAGAGGGAACTAGACTTGTTCAGCCTGGAGGGATGTGCTCTGGGGGGAAGTCTTCCTTCAGCACTGGAGGGGCAGTTAGAAAGAAGATAACATGAATTCCTCCCAGGAGTATTCTGTTATAGGACAAGATGTGACTGCTGAGAGTTGCAACTGAGGAAGTTCAGCGTGAACATGGGGGGCGTGGGGGGGGAAACATTCTTTATAATGAGAGAGGTCAAGCTTGGAATGTTTTCAAAACTCGTCACGGCAATCACTACTGACATTGAAGCTGGCCCTGCTTTGATGGGGGAGCTGGACTGGAGCTCTCCAGAGGCTCCTTTCAACCCAAATTCTTCTCTGAATCTTTGCAAAGCAAGAATGAGTCATGCACTGAGGTGAGGGATAGAGTAGCAGAGAAACTTCGGAGCAGCAGAAGCCTGCTAGTGATGCTTACTCCCTGCAGTGAAGCTGTGGAAGGGATCTGGCAGCAGCAATGTCCAGAGAGGTGGCAAAAGTGGCTGCTGCTGTCTGATGTGGGCAGAGTGAGGCAGATGGTGAGAGTCTGAATTCACATAATGTTTCCTCTAATTTGAAAGTAATGTTTTCATTTTTTTTTCCATGAAAAACAAAACAAAGACACACAAAAACGCACACAAAAAAAAACCAACAACACATGAAGTTGGGATATGTTTTCCTTGTCAAGTCAGAGCTTCAGTTTGAAATCTGTTATTCCTGCTGCACGTTCTCACACAATTAAAAGCAAATAAATCATTGCAACATTCGGTTTGCTTTTGTTATCCTTGTTCTAGAGCAGATGAGGAAATGCTTCAATGTTATTTCCCACCCACCCCCAATTATCCCCAAATCAAACCAAAGTCAACCAAAACAAAGTAAAAATAAAATGTATATATAGATATGCCAGGCTCTTGAAAATATATAAATCTTTTCCTGTTTGAATGCATCAGTTAGTGCTGGGACACAGGGAAAATATGTAATAAATTAAGAATAATATTAACTATCTGAAGTTCCAGAAGAGACCAGTTAGGTGAGAGCACAGAGTTGTCAGGGTAGGAAGGGACCTCAAAGATCAGCTAGTTCCAACCACCCTACCATGGGCAGGGACACCTCACACTACATCAGGTTGCTCAGAGCCACATCCAGCCTGGCCTTAAAAACCTCCAGGGATGAGGCTTCCACCACCTCTCTGGGCAACCTGTTCCAGTGTCTCACCACCCTCATGGGGAAGAACTTCTTCCTAACATCTAATCTAAATCTCCCCTCCTCTAGCTTCCATCCATTCCCCCTAGTCCTATCACTACCCCACATCCTAAAAAATCCCTCCCCTGCTTTCTTGTTGGCCCCCTTCAGATACTAGAAGGCCACAATAAGGTCTTCTTGGAGCCTCCTCTTCTCCAAACTGAACAACCACAAGCCTCTCAGTCTGTCCCCATAGGAGAGGAGCTCCAGCCCTCTGATTCATCCTCATGGCCCTTCTCTGGACATGCTCCAGAACCTCCAGATCTTTCTTGTAATAGGGGCTCCAGAACTGAACACAGATCATAGATTTGTAGACTGGTGGGCATTGAAAGGGACCTCCAAAGCTCATCTAGTCCATCACCCCCTGCTATTGCAGATTAATGTTTCGACTCAGAAATGTTTTCTTTATTGTACAGTTTCCTTCCATGGTGAGTACTTGTGCCATAATTGCTGTTTTTTAATAATATTTACAAGTTTTAGGACTCCACTGCCTTTCACTTTAAAATGTTATTACAAAAGATTCTGGCAAGAGTCTTAGGCTGAAGAGTTTCAAAACCCCAGCTTCATTAGTTGTTTCTTACTCTTGGAAAAAGCTTTTTTTGTAATAGACTATAACATATGTTTCTTGCCTTGCATGTGTGATCCAAGGCCATATGTTTCCTCTAATCTGTCCCCCGTGTTTCACCACAGACATCAGGCAAGCTATTGCATTTCTGAACTGGACCCAGCACCCCCAAATCTTGCTCCTTTCCTATTTGGCAGGAGTGATGCTCAGCAAGGTGAAGGTCCAAAAGGGGGAAATTTAGGTGCTTCAACTGACACTCTAGATATTTAAGTCCAACAATCTAAATCTTAACAGTCCTTGTTCAGCTGCTAATTGTTCTGTCTCGTGCCTAAACTCTGTAGAGAACTGTGTTTGATGTTGAAATTTGAGAGTCTGCTTCTTGGCATATTCAGAGATGCTTTGCAGCCATTTGTATCTGTGTCAGCCCCAAGAGAACTCTCATGTTGAGCATGCCTCTACCAAATCCCTCCTAAGAGGGCAGATTCACAGGATCATAGAATCCTGGGGGTTGGAAGATACCTCTAGAGATCATCTACTCCAACCCCCCTTCTGAAGCACGGTCACCCAGAGCAGGTTGCAGAGGATGACACTGTTCAGGTGGGTTTTGTAAGTCTCCAGAGAAGGAGACTGGGCAGCCCGGTCCAGCGTTCCAGCAACCTCACAGGAAATCATTTTTCCCTCATGTTCAGGGGGAAGCTCCTGTGTTCTTGTTTGCTCTTTTTGCCCTTTGTCTTGTCACTAGGCACCAATTAAAAGAGCCCAGCACCACTTTCATGACCACCATCCTTCATATATTTGTATATATTTATAAGATCCCCTCAAAGTCGTCTTTTCTCCAGGCTAAACTGTCCCAGGTCTCTGAGCCTCTCCTCCTAACAGAGGTGCTCCAGTCCACTCATCATCCCCATGGTGCTCTCTTGGACTTTCTCCACTACTTCCCTGTCTCTTTGGAACTGGGAAGCCCAGAACTGGGAAGCCCAGAACTGGACACAACACTGATGATTTGGCCTCGTAAGGGCAGAGCAGAGGGAAATAACCTCCCTCAACCTACTGGCCACACTTGTTAATGTACCTCAGGACATCATTTGCCTTCTTGCCCCACAAAAGCACATTGCTGGATCTTTGTGGACTTGTTGTCTACTAGCAAGAAGAACCTCAGGATCCTTCTCCACAGTTCATCTGCAGCATTGCCAAAGCATCACTGCCAGATAAAGCTCTGTACAAAGCATACCTGGAAATTGAGCTGCCATGGTAACTCCATGCCTAAACAGCTTGCTCCATTCTATTCCCTACCCAGGTAGGTGCTTTCTGCTCCTCCAGAAGTGCTCTCTTTCTCAATTCAAGGAGAGAGCTAAGTGGACCAAATCAATTTATCCTCAGTTTTGTGTCAATTTAGAGAATGTTGAGCCCCTTAAGGAGCAATTTGGTAATCTGTGGAGAAGGGAAACATGCCCTCCACACAATGTCATTGGGACTGCAGAAGGCAGAGGGCAAGAGCCTGAAAAAGATGTTTGGGAAGTACCATGCTCCCATATTATTTGCTGTACTGATTAAAGCAATTCTCTTCCTGCAGAGAAGAAAACTGGCCATACTCTACAGGATGCTCTAAACACCCTGAGAAGGAAAAGCTACCACAACCTCTATTCATTGTATTTCATGAGAAAGGTCTAGGGATGTGGACTCCCAGTAGCCAGTGCCACCTTGAGCTCTAGCCCAGGTTAAGGCACTGAAGACAGGCAACCTAAAATACAGGTGCCAGCATGAAAGATTACAACATCTCAGTCTGCTGATGGACAGCTGAGTTCCTTTAGGTCTTCTGATGGAGTCTATGACTCTGATCTTCTGGGAGATCCACAGTCCTGCTACTAGGTGAGCTGAACCTCTCTTCAGCCTTCATCAACTGTATTGAATAGATCTCCACTAGCTGCAAAAGAAGCATCAAGCATCAGCTCACATGGTGATAACTACATCTAGACATTTACAGTCAAGTATCTAAGAATCACAGAACAGCTTAGACTGTGTCCAGGTTTGAGCAACGAGCTGCCCAGAGTGACAGGACAGGAAGCATTTTGCCCCAAAGGAGTAAATAAAAACACTCACACAGAATTGGAGGCTAAATAGAAAATACTATTTACAAAAGTAACCAAAAGTACAGAATATATAAAGGCACAAAGGATGTATATACACAAAACACTGGAGCACCTCTCCTATGGAGACAGACTGAAGGAGTTGGGGGTGTTCAGTCTGGAGAAGAGAAGGCTCCAAGGAGACACTATTGTGACCTTCCATTATCTGAAGGGGGCTACAGGAAAGCTGGGGAGGGACTTTTTAGGGTGGCAGGGTGTGATAGGACTAGGGGGAATGGAACAAAAATAGAAATGAGGAGATTCAGATTGGATGTTAGGAAGAAGTTCCTCTGCATGAGGGTAGTGAGATACTAGCACAGGTTGCCCAGGGAGGTGGTGGAAGCCTCATCCCTGGAGGTTTTGAAGGCCAGGCTGGATGTGGCTCTGAGCAACCTGCTGTAGTGTGAGGTGTCCCTGCCCATGGCAGGGGGGTTGGAACTGGATGATCATCGAGGTCCCTTCCAACCCTAACAATTCTATGATTCTATGAAATCAGAATGAGCCTCGGCCCATCTGGGCTTACCAAGGCTCACTTGGCCTCAACCAGGACAAAACCTTTGCTTAGTTTCTTTAAATCCTAAGTAGGCCAATCTGCCCCTGCCACCACCAAGAGAGGCCTACCAGGCCTACTTATATATGGATTGCAAGATTAGGGGATGGAACAGCAAAATTACAATATCCTGTGTCCACCCTTTGGGGATTACCCACCCCTGGCACTCCAGAGAAATTTATTCTTATGGTAGGACACCTAGTCCTCAACCTATAGCATGCTGGAAGGGACCTTAGAGATCATCTAATACAACCTCCTCGTCATGGGCAGGAGCACCTCTCAACTAGACCAGAGAATACAGAATACAGAAGTAACCATGTTGGAGGACACCTCTGAGATTATCAATTCCAACTGATCACCCAACCCCATCTAATCAACTAAATCATGGCACTAAGTGCCTCATCCAGGCTCTTTTTAAACACTTTCATGGATGGTGACTCCACCACGTCTCTCGGCAGCACATTCCAATGGCCAATCTCTCTCTGGGAGGAATGTCTTCCTAACATCCACCCTAAACCTCCCTTGGCACAGCTTGAGACTGTGTCCTCTTGTTCTGGTGATGGTTGACTGGGAGAAGCGACCAACCCCCACCTGGCTACAACCTCCCTTCAGGTAATTGCAGACATCAATAAGGTCTCCCCTGAGCCTCCTCTTCTCCAGGCTAAGCAACCCCAGTTCCCTCAGTCTCTCCTCACAGGGCTGTGCTCCAGACCCCTCCCCAGCTTTGTTGCCCTTCTCTGGACACCTTCCAGCATCTCAACATCTTTCTTAAACTGAGGGGCCCAGAAATGGACACAGGACTCAAGGTGTGCCCTAACCAGTACTGAGTACAGGGCAGGATGACTTCCCTGCTCCTGCTGGCCACACTATTCCTGATACAGGCTAGGATGTCATTGGCCTTCTTGGCCACCTGGGCACACTGCTGGCTCATATTCAGAGGCAATTAAGTTGGAAAGATCCTTAAGATTATTGAGTCCAGAAAGAACATTGAGTCCAACTATTAACATAACACTGACAAGCCCACAACTAAAGCATCACCCACTCCAGCTCCTCAATGTCCTTCTTGTGAGTGGCCCAAAACTGAACACAGCAGTCAAGATGCGGCCTCAAAACTTCCAAGAACAGGAGAATGAGTCCTGCTGGCCTCACTAGTCCTGCAGGTTGCACTACTTCTGATACAAACCAGAACTTCATCTGAACAACCCAGAGATAAAGACTTGAGTCAATTGTCCAAACACAGGCAGCAAGAAACTAGTGCAATTTGGGGGGTTAGATACATCAATACAGCATTTGCAGGGATGATACAGGATAAAGAGAAAGCTCAGCTCTTCTTCAGTATCAGCTGGAGGCCAGGCAGCATAATCCAGGGTATTTCAAAGCCAAATGAGCACCAGTTTGTGGGCATTCAGTCAAACCCACTGTTGGATCAGAAGTCAGAGTTAGTTTGAGAAACAGGAGTTTTTTTTAACTGGTTGATACTTTAGATCTGCTCTCTGAAGTCTAATGTCAGCACAGACTCTTTTTAACAGTAATCAAAACCAGAAACCAGGACCAGCTTTCAGCCAGGAAGGTTTTGAACCACTCTCTGCCTGGTTTCATCCAATATCATGTTATCTGCTTTTCTGCTTTTCCCACGGTGTAATTGCTTTCCCAACCTCCTGCTTGCTTAAGCTGCTCACGAGGAGGCTTTTGAGTAAATGCAAGAGAAGTACAATGATGATGTGTGTGTGTGATACAGAGTGTGTCACTTCATTCAATTTCATATGTCCACTTCCTACTACTCTTCAGGGGAACTCTGGGCTCCCACACAAGAAGTATACTCAGATGTCTCCTAGCAGTGTACCTGAGTGATGTGTTGTTAAACAAACCACAGAATCACAGAATTGTGGGGATTGAAAGGATCTCTGGAGATCATCTATGGTTGGAGCACCTCTGTTATGAAGACAGGCTGAGGGAGGTGGGGTTGTTCAGCCTGAAGGAGAGAAGGCTCTGGGAAGACCTAAGAGCAAATTGCCAGTCCCTGAGGGGGGCCTACAAGAAAGATGGAGAGAGACTGTTTACAAAGGCCTGCAGTGACAGGACAAGAGGCAATGGTTTCAAACTAGAGAAGAGCAGATTTGGATTGGATATTAGGAACAGGTTCTTTACTATAAGGGTTATGGAATTCTGAACAGATTGCCCTGAAAAGGGACATCCTCAACTAGATCAGGTTGCTCAGAGCCCTGTCAAACCTCACCTTGAATACTTGCAGGGATGAACCCCCTAACACCCCCTTGCACAACCTGTTCCCCTTTGATTGTAACACCCCATCCTCATGACCTCCACCCTTTAGATATTGATAAGCATTGAATCACAGACTTTAGAATCATAGAACCACAGAATCATGGAACACTAGAGGTTGGAAAGGACCCCCAGAGATCATTGAGTCCAACCCCCCTGCCAAAAGCAGGATCACTTAAGGTAGTCTGCACAGGAATGCATCCAGGTAGGTTTTGAAAGTCTCCAGAGAAGGAGACTCCACAACCTCCCTGGGCAGCCTGTTCTGGTGCTCTGGCACCCTCACAGTAAAGAAGTTTCTCCTCATATTGAGGTGAAACCTTCTATGTCCAGGTTTGTATCCATTGGTCCTTGTCTAATTGCTGTGCACCACCCAAAAGAGCTTGACCCCCTCCACTTGAAACCCACCTCTCAGATATTGCTAGACATGGATCAGATCCCTCTCAGTCTTCTCCACACTAAACAGCCCCAGGGCTCTCAGTCTCTCTTCATAGGGGAGATGCTCAAGTCCCCTAATCATCCTTGTGGCAGATCCCTGTCTCTCTTCAACTGGGGAGCCCAAAACTGGACACTATACTCCAGGTGTGGTCTCACCAGGGTAGAGTAGAGGGGCAGAAGAATCTCCCTAGACGTGCTGAACACTTTTCTTGGTGCACACAGGATTGCATTGTCTCTCTTGGCCACAAAGGCAGATGACTGTTTCACAGGGAACTTGATGTCCACCAGGTCTCCAAGGTCTTTCTGAGAAGATCCCTTTTCACTCTTTTTTTTTCCAGTCCAAAGATCCCCAGGTCTCTCAGAGGCCCAGGTTTCACTTGCTGTGGTCTGTGCAACAAAGCTTTCAACATCTCATGGTTCAAATGCTGTGGATTTTCTCTTATCACTTATTTCACAACTCCCCTGTTGGGATTTTGGTCTTATGCAAGAGCTGTAGTGGGAATAAAGTTTTATCTCAAAAAAAGATCTTGCTTTCTTTGGCTTAAACAAAAGGAGTAGATCCCCCTAACTTTCTTCCTCCAATAATAATAATTAAAAGACAGAGTTAAGGCATAGATAAGTTTTTCATACAAACATCAAGACCTCCCTTGCTTTTCCACTCTTTCAGACACCTCCACAAATCAGAAGTGCAGACAAAATGCACTATCCACACTGGCAATCATTTTTCTGCTTACCTCAGTGGAGTTTTTGAAGACACCTCAGCCATAAATGAACGGGATCAGTTACAATTTGTTTACCAGCCAAACCCTCACAGCTCTCTACACCTCTCCTCATTTGTAAAGTAGTTGAAATCATCTTCATGTTTCACCTGACAAATGAGAAAGGCTAAGACTATGTCCAAGTATCATTTACAGCCTGAACAGGTG
Organism: Melanerpes formicivorus; assembly: GCF_026170545.1. Taxonomy (NCBI): domain Eukaryota; kingdom Metazoa; phylum Chordata; class Aves; order Piciformes; family Picidae; genus Melanerpes; species Melanerpes formicivorus. Next base: position 33,537,464 of record NW_027142353.1, on the reverse strand, counting down.
TCCTGGTCTGAGCTAGAACAGCACTAATTCTGCTCAGGAATTTAAATTTCCAGCTTAGTCTCAGCTCAGGGAGGGCACTTTCTGAAGTTCAGGGCAGTTTGTACAGCCAGAGGCTGCTTCTAACAGTGAGAAGCTCATGGGGAGAGTAACTGCCCAGGGTTGGACTGCAGAAAGGCTTTGGCTGAGACTTGCTCCTGTGCAGACTAAGGGCACTGTTACATCTTGTGTGCCACACTGGGATGCAGTAAGTAAGAGGGGGCATCTGTGGGGAGGATCAGACAGGAGAGGTGATGCTAAAGTGACACACAAGAGATTTCATCCCATGGATGTCGTGTTCAGCATCAACAGATTCAAGCTCTGTTCCTGAGTGGCTGGGGTCTGAGAAGGATTCTATCCATTCTGTTTTCAATTCTACCCATGAGTTACTGAATCTTGTTGCAGAAACCAGGTCCTGAATCCAGTTCAAAACTGCCACTGAGTCCATTCTGGACTTTCCCAGTGCCTGCCCACAGCATTCCTGGTGCTGGTAACACGAATGCCATCAAGGGTTGTGTTTGTTGTTGGTTTGCATCTATTGTATCTATTTTGTTTATTGTTATTATTACCATTAAAGCTGGTTTGTTTTCTTTCCCAACCCATCAGCCTCTCTCTTCCTTATTCCTTTTATTTTCCCTTTGGGAAGGGAGAAGGGGCTCACAGAGAGCCCCTGTGAGCCCATCCCCAACCCTTGACAGCATTATTAGGTCATGAGACCCAGTGCCATGGCAGCTGCTTCTCTCCCCCTTCTGCTCCCTTGTTTTGCAGAGCTCCCAAATGCACTCCTCAAGCTCCCTGGTACTTTCTTTCAAGAATGAGGTTAAGAAACCTGGAAAAGTTTTCCAGCCAGACACTGTGAGAGAGTTCAGAGGGTTCAGCAGCAACTGGGAAAGGTGTGAGAAATGGGACCTTTGCAGAAAGGTTATGAGAATTGGTTCAGAGTGGAAGAAGGAGAATAAAAGCATATAAACAGAAAGGGATGTTTTAAACATTCTGTATCAGCAGGGAAGAAGGAAGAAACACATAGAAAATATAAGTCAAAATGTTGAGTGGATTTTTTACCACCTCAATGGCAGCGTAGATGTAAATGTCTGCTGGGATCAATCCTGATCCCAGAGGACCCTGCAGAGACTTGCCTCCTGGAAGAAGCTTCATGCAATGGGGAAGGGAGAGATGCTTTCCCATCAATTTGGACTTGCAAAAGATGGAATGTGAATTATTCAGCACTTCTGGGACAACTTGAATTATTCTGGAGGGTTTTCAGATCAGGCTGAGTGCCTGAATCCTTCTTGTTCCATGAATTAAAAATGTACTTGTTTCTCCCAGGACAATTCAACCAGCACATCCAAGTTCCTGCTTGGGAACAGGCCTTAGGTGGGAGAGTTTCATTCACACCAGTGAAGGCACAGCTGTCAGCGGTGCTCTCTCTTTGCTCTACAAGTGGTGCCAACAACATACATGGGTCTGGTGATGATATCAGGTGATGCCATCAGGTGATACTCAGAGAGTTTGATGTATCCAGCAGCTTTTTGGACTGTGCTCAGAGGACAACCTGGGTGAAAACCTCACCATCAAAAGTGAGGCTTTGTACAGAGTATTCATTCTTCTACTGCATTTCCTACTTCTTCTTCTCCAGCTGTTCTGTTTGCTGCATCCTGACCACTGCCATCCTCTTCCCCTCTTCCTTGTTCCTATCCTCTCATCTGTTTCAAGCTGTCTGTCCCAAGCAGACCATAAATTCAACAAAATTGGATCCCAAGCTGAACTTTTGAATTGTATGAGAGGACTAGAGATTAGGTCACAGGAATTTGCATGCCCACGTTTCAGCAAGAGATGAGGCCTCTCTTCTTTGTTTATTATTACTAAAACATTTAAATGGTTAGGAAAAAAATATTATTGATTAGGAAAAAAAAATCTGCTCTAATTGAAACTGTCATTTCAATGTACCAAAATATTATGACATCAGCCAAGTTTGTGCTCTAAAGGACGTAGGCAAGCATGAATTATGGGCTGGCACTGTGTCAAAAATGCAGCTATTGTTCTCAAAAACAGGATGCAGACCAAGGGGAAATAGTGTCTAGTCTTGACTTTCATAGTATAGGCTCAAAAAAACCTACCAGAGTCCTACTGAAAAGGTAGAAGGTCAAATTTTCATGGGAGAATTTTTTTTGTTGTTGTTATTCTCCTGAATCTGTTGATTTCCACCAGTAAAGGTCTGGATCACCAAACATAGAATTACAGAATTGTCAGGGTTGGAAGGGACCTCAAAGATCATCCAGTTCAAACCCCCCTGCTAGGGGCAGGGACACCTCACACTACATCAGGTTGCTCAGAGCCACATCCAGCCTGGTCTTAAAGACCTCCAGGCATGAGGCTTCCACCACCTCCCTGGGCAACCTGTGCCAGTGTCTCACCACCCTCATGGGGAAGAGCTTCTTCATAACATCCAACCAGAATCTACCCACTTCTAGTTTTGCTCCATTGCCCCTATCACTCCCTATCCCCCTATCACTCCCTGACACCCTAAAAAGTCCCTCCCCAGCTTTCTTGTAGCCCCCTTCAGATTCTGGAAGCCCACAATAAGGTCTCCTTGGAGCTTTCTCTTCTCCAGACTGCACAACCCCAACTCCTTCAGTCTGTCCCCATAGGAGAAATGCTCCAGCCCTCTGATCATCCTCGTGGCCCTTCTCTGGACATGGTCAAACACGTCCAGATTATTCCTGGAACAGAGGCTCCAGAGCTGGACACTGTACTCCAGGTGAGGTCTCACCAGAGCAGAGTAGAGGGAGAGAATCACCTCCCTTGACCTGATGGCTATGCTTCTCTTGATACAGCCCAGGATGTGATTGGCTTTCTGGGCAGCGACATATTTAAAAGGATTTGGTTCATTCATCCATTTCTGGAGTGTGTTATCCATAGCACATGTGGAACACTTCAAAGCAGAGAAACTGATAAATTATAAACTTGGAAAGTTCCTTTAAAATCTGGTATTTCAAAAAAAGCTGCAGAAAATTGACTTAAAAACCATTGCAGACTTTGAACCTATGTGGACAAAGAAGAATTCCTTTTACGTTCCTCAGGTAAGGACTTGTCCATGCCGCAGTCACTGTGAGAGTCCTGCAGGGATCAGGACTGCCCTGTGATAGGTGTGTATCAAAACACAGCAACTGTCTCACATCTGCATGGTCAAGTCTTCTAAAGAGTTTGGGGATGCAGAGATGTGGTGCTGAAGGATGTGGTTTAGCACCAGACTTGGCACAGTTGGATAGTGGTTGGACTCAATGTTCTTGAAGGTCTTTTCTAGTCAAGACAATTCTATGATCTGATGTCTGAAGAGATTCCAGTCAAAGTTAACCAAAAATGGGTGGAGAGAAGCACAGCCTTCCTCCTTCCATAGATGGGGAGGATCTCATCTCAGGTATTGGAATAGGTAGCTCAGGGAGGTGGTGGAGTCAACATCCCTAGAGGTGTCCAAGAAATGTGAGGACATGGCACCTCAGGACATGGTTTAATGGCCATGGTGGTCTTAGGCTGATGTTGGATTCAATGATCTTTGAGGTCTTTTCCAACCAAAACAATTCTATGATTCTATGACCTGCATAAATCCCTTCAAACACAAGGAGAAACTGCACAGCCGAGACAAGAAACTACTGGGAAGTGTCCAGTGGAGGGCTGTGAAGATGCTGAGGGGAAAGGAGCATCTCTCTTAGGAGGAAAGGCTGAAAGACCTGGAGCTGTAGCTTAGAGAAGAGCAGATTGGGAGGGGATCAATATCTGAAGGGTGAGGATCAAGAGGATGGTGCCAGACTCTTTTCAACAGTGTCCTGTGACAGGACAAAGGGCAGTGGGTGCAAATTGTAACTGAGAACGTCTTTCCTTTCAGAATGACAGAGCACTGAGCAGGCTGCCCAGAAAGGTGGTGGAGTCATCTTCTCTGGAGATATTCCAAACCTGTCTGGACACTGTGATCCTGTGCAACCTGCTCTGGCTGACCCTGCTTTAGCAGGAGGGTTGAACTAGATGATATCCAGAGGTCCTTTCCAACATCTATCATTGTGTGTTTCTGTGACTCTGTTACTCCATTTGGAGCCTCCTTATCCAGTAGATATCTCCTTTAGATAGTTCTCGTTCTTCAGGTGCATCAATAGCTCACACTCCATACTTGCAACAAAATGCATTTTGCGTTGGGCAAGGGTGGTGATGTGCTCTGCACTAACCCCAAGGCACAGAGCCATAGGAACACAAAGTGCTTTGGGTTGGAAGGATCCTTTAAAGGTCATTTAGTTCAAATCCGCTACAGTGAACAGGGACATCATTAAGTACATCAAGCTGCTCAGACTGCCATCCTACCTGACCTGGAATGTTTCCAGGCATACATATCTTTCCTGAATTTCCTTGTAACAGCCATTCTCCATGTCTCCAGATCCAACCCCATCAAGCTGGAGATAAACTTGAAGCTTCCGGTTTAACAACCAAACCAGTTGGTCCTCAATCCAAACTAAGCTGAATGGAGCTTCCCTGTATGGTTCTTCTAGCTGGATGGCTGCTCTTCGCCTTCCCTTGAGTTGGGAAAACCCATGCATGGGTCTCAAAAGGGATCTGGGTCCTGAGGAAGTTGTGAGAGAAAGCATCTTTCTGTTGCTTAGCAATACTCAGATAACACTGAAGAGCAGATCCTCACCTCAATGGAGGGAAGGAGAGAAGGATGGCACAGTGAAAACACCCCAGGGGGCTTGGCAGCTGACTTGCCACCTCTCCAGGGTGCTTTTGGATACAGTGGTAGGGAATAAATCATGCTTTCCCCAGACCCAGGCGACTTGATGCTACTGTTTTCCTTCCATGCAGTAACATGCGCCACAAATCATGGCTTTTGTAACTCAGCACTCCATCAGCCTATGAGCACATTCCTCCTCCATGAAGGAAACAGCCCCCTGAGGAAGGTTGCTCCAGACAAGTCCTGTGCCAGGGAAAATGCTTCTGGGGAAAGGCATTGGATAACCCTCCCCAGCAGCTCTGTGCTTCCCTTTGACCTCCCCAAGGGTACATCTCCACAAACGGGTGCAGACGGATGTATGTTTACTCCACCCAAGTGCTGAGCTGCTTGGCCTTAAGCCAGCTCTGACTGCAATCTTCATGGTTGCATGGGCCTGAGCTCACAGCTTCTACCAAGGAGTTTTCATGGGCACACAGCCCCAGACAGGGTCAGCCCATACCCTAGCAATGTCTCTCTCTGCTGACTAGCCCACAGAGAGGTCAAAGGCTGAGGACTCGGGAAGTGACGTAGCTGCTCTGCTGTGCTCCCCGCTACTAAATTAGGGAAACTCCTAATAAAACTGGAACCAAGCAGCTCCTGGGGCCACTTGGGCTGACAGAGATGACTCAGTAGCCATACTGATCACTCTGATCACATAGATCACTCTGCTGTTTAGTGCTGCTTTTATCTAATGTAAGAAACCTATCCCAGAAAGGGCAACACAGACATGGCTCACCATGTCTGACATAGGGAATGGTCCAAGGATGGTTGCTAACATCAGAAACCCACAGGATAGCTGCTCTGATGGGTAGCTGAGATGTGAGGGATTATGTTTTATGAAGAGTGGCTGAAAGAAACACAGAATGTTAGGGGCTGGAAGGGACCTCAAAAGATCATCCAGACCAAGCCTCCTGCCAGAAAAGGATCACCTATACCAGATCACACAGGAACACATCTGGGTGAGTCTCCAGAGAGGGAGACTCTACCACCCCCCTGGGCAGCCTCTTCCAGTGTTGTGTCACTCTCCACAGTGGAAAAAGTTTCCCTCATGTTTCCACTGAACTTCCTATGCCTCAACTTCCACCATTGCCCCTTGCCCTGTCACTGGGCATCACTGAGCAGAACCTGGCTCCATTGTCTTGGCACTCACCCTGCACATCTTTATAAACATTAAAGAGGTCACCCCTTAGTCTCCTCCCAACTAAAGAACCCCAGCTCCCTCAGGTTTTCCTTGTAAGGGGAGATGGGGTTGCTTAGTTTGGAGAAGAGAAGGATGAGGGGAGACCTCATTGCTCTCTACAACTACCTGAAGTGAGCAGGGGGTTAATGTCTTCTCTCAAGTAACTAACAATAGGAAAAGAGGAAATAGTCTCAGGTTGCACCAGGGAAGGTTTAGGTTGGATATTAGGAAAAAAATCCTTCCTGAAAGAGTTCTAGGGATTGGAACAGGCTGCCCAGGGAGGTGGTGGAGTCACCCTCCCTGGAGGTGTTCAAAAGACGTGTAGACATGTCACTTTGGGACATGGTTTGCAGGTGCTGTGGTTGGATTGATGATTGGACTTGATCTTAGAGATTTTTTCCAACCTTAATGATTCTATGACTCTATGACTAGTCTCTGCTATGCATGATTAGTGAACACAGGCAGCAGCATTTCCTTTCAAGGTCCTGGAGAATCTTGTGGTGCTTGCAGGATGCTCTGAAGAAGAATTAGTTTTGGTGCCTGGGGATGGGTGAAGGGGCAAGCCGTTTTGCACTCAATTCACACAAAGCAGTGGGTGTCCCGCCTAAGGACTGCACTGGGTGTGCTCCATTCCTTCCCAGTGATTGACCTGGACCTTGTCAGGCTTTTCGTTGCAATATTACGGTTACGCTCCAGCAATGCAAAGAGGTAGAGAGGACAGGGCTGAGGCTCAAGTCCTCTCTGTGAGCAGGCAACAGCCCTTTGCTCAGTGTCCTGGAGAGGGGAGCTAGGCTGGCAGGGGTGCAGAGAGGCTGTACAGCAGCCCAGGGGAGGGCTTTCTGGCTGATTCAGCAACGTTACTCATGCAGACTCTTTGGCTGCCCGCTCCTGACCAGGGCTGTTTAAAAGATAAGCAGCTCCCTGATTATCAGCTGCAAGAAGCGATAGTTGCTTTAACAAGCCAACTGTTACATTTTTCTCACAGTGGAGGATTGTCCTTACTGAGAAAGCTTGGAAAATACTCAGAGGAGCATGAGAAATCATCCAGGGTGCAGGCAGAGGTCATGCAAGATAGCAGACACTTTTCTCCTGGCATATTTTTCCTGGGATCCTGCACCTGAGTTGGGACAATCCACAGTATCAATCCAGGCTGAAGGGGTGAAGGGATGGAGAGCAGCCCTGCAAAAATGGACTTGGTGGTGCTGGTGGACAAATAGATGGACATGAGCAGACAGTGTGAACTTGCAGCCCAGAAGGCCTGCTTCAAAAGAAGCATGGCCAGCAGGTTCAGAAAGGTAATTCTGCCCCTCTGCTCTGCTCTGGTGAGACCTCACTCAGAGTACTGTGCCCAGCTCTGGGGCACTCAACACACGTCCTTCTAAGAAGGACATGGACCTGATGGAGAGGGTCCAGAATCAAAAATGATCAGAGGGTTGGAACATCTCTCCTATGATGACAGGCTGAGAGAGTTGGAGTTGTTTAGCCTGGAGAAGAGAAGGCTCCAGGGAGAACTTACTGTGTCCTTCCAGCTCCAAAACAGAGCCTACAAGAAAACTGGGGGTGGACTATTTATAAGGGCATGTAGTACTAGGACAAGGGGCAAAAGTTTTAAACTGGAGAAAGGGAGATTTAGGTTGGACATCAAGAAAAAGTTCTTTACTATGTGGGTAGCTGGATACTTGAACAGGCAGCCCAAGCAGATGGTCCAGGCCCCATCCCTGAAGACATACAAAATCAAACTTGGGAGGTCTCTGAGTGACCTGACCTAGTTGGAGATGTCCCTGCTCACTGCAGGGGGGTTGGACTAGATGACCTTTAATGGTGCCTTCCAACTCAGTGCCTTTTCCGATTCTGTGACTCTATGATTTTACTTTTGGATGTTCAGCCTCTACTTGCAAAACACCAGGGAGTGCAGGGGCAATCTGGCCAGGACACAGGCTACCGGAGAGAGGGTTTCACTGATTTTTTTTTTCTGTTGTTGATGTCCTTTCTCTACCTAATTATCAATGGGGATTGCAAGGCAAAACAAACAGCCTTCCTTCTGGCATAAGTTCCCTGTGGCCATGCCCTCTTTCCCTGTTCAGGGGGCTCTCCCATGCTGTTCAATTTTCTCATCAATCCTGGCTTTATTCACAGCTGACATGAGTTGCATTGCTGGGAGGGTAGAGGTCTGTTAACCAAGTATCTGTCATCACCAGGTAATACTGGAAACTGCAGCCAATTAATCATTATTGCTAACTGATTTAGAATCATAGGGTTGGAAGAGATCTTTAAGACCATCAAGTCCAGCCATTTACACAACATTACCAGGTTACCACTAAACCATGACACTCAGCATCACATCTACACAGCTTTTAAATACCTCAAGGAAGGTGACCCCACCACCATTGAAATCAATTCCAGGGATGGTGAATTGACCAACATTTTAATATCTAATCCCCTTGTGAGCAGAGACTGAGGGAGCTGGGGCTCTGTGGCTTGGAAAAGAGGAGACTAAGGAGTGACCTCATTCATGTTTATGAAGATGTGCAGGGAGAATGCCAAGAGGATGGAGCCAGGCTCTGCTCAGTGATGCCCAATGACAGCACAAGGGGCAATGGGTGGAAGTTGAGGTATAGAAAGTTCCATGAGGAATCTTTTTTTCACTGTGAGAGTGACAGAACACTGGAAGAGGCTGCCCAGGGGGGTTGTGGAGTCTCCCTATCTGGAGACATTCCAAACCTACCTTGATATGTTGCTGTGTGATCTGGTCTAGGTGATGCTGCTCTGGCAGGGGGGTTGGACTGGATGAATTTTAGAGGTCCCTACCATCCCCTAATATTCTGTGATTCATCTAAGGCTGCCCAAACCACTGCACTCCTGTGCAGTTACTAGACTCTTGTAGAAAACTGAAGCTGAGACTTGGAGGAGTTAAGTGAGCAGAGAAGTGTAGGTGGAAATTGAATGGAGCAGCTGTGACTCACAGTCGCTTGCATCCCTCTATTGTTTGCACTGCCTGTACTGTTTCCAGAGTTCCAGTTTCTCAAAACTGGTGGCTTTAGCCAGCCCAGCAGAAATAAAGCAACAACCTAGAATCAACATCAGAGAAAGAAATACCATCAGTTTAACCAGTACAGAGAAATAATCCTTGGATGACATCCTGTGTGTGATAGGTTGTGCATTGTGGAGAGGTTGCTCTTCACAGTAAGATTAATTGATGGCATAATCAAAAAGAGTCAGCTTGGGGGTTTTGGTTGTGTATCCAGACAGAGGGTGGTGAGACTCCAGCCAGGGCACCACTGCCAAGTCAGAGAGGAAATGTGAGAACCTGTTAAGGAAGCTAAAGGAACATGAAGGGTACTACAAATTAAAACCAGACAATAGAAGGCTGTTCGTGTAGAAGGGAAAAAACAACCAGTGCTTCTCCAAGCACAGGCTTTGCTTCAGATCTCCTAAGCCACTTCTGCTGCTGTGGCATGAAAATACACGGCAAGCTGTTATGGGGCCCAGGGAATACAGAGAGGTACAGCAGACACGCTAAGGTTTTAGTGGTTTGATACTTCACACAAGTGGTTAATACACCGACTCAGTGCATCAAACAACTCAGAACGTATCACTGACCAGATACCATCTTCTGCAGTAGGTCAGGTGATTAATTAACCCAGCTGGACATTGTGATGCTGGGCAACCATGGAGGGAAAAAAAAGGAAAACCACCACAAAACAAAAGCCCCCAAAAGTTGGGGCTGTTCAGTCTGGAGAAGAGAAGGTTCCGAGAAGACCTTATTGTGGCCTTCCAGTATCTGAAGGGGGCTACAAGAAAGCTGAGGAGGGACCTTTTAGGGTGTCAGGTAGTGATAGGACTGGGGGGAATAGAACAAAGCTAGAAATGGGTGGATTCAGTCTGGATGTTAGGAAGAAGTTCTTCCCCATGAGGTTGGTGAGACACTGGCACAGGTTGCCCAGGGAGGTGGTGGAAGCCTCATCCCTGGAGGTTTTTAAGGCTAGGCTGGATGTGGCTGTGAGCAACCTGATGTAGTGTGAGGTGTCCCTGCCCATGGCAGGCAGGTTAGAACCAGATGATTCTTGAGGTCCCTTGCAACCCTAACAATTCTGTGATTCTAGGTGCAGTCTTGGTAGCTACCTGCTTCTTCCTAAAAAAGAATTATATAATAATTGGGCCTTGGCATAAATGAGCAAGTACTGAGACAAGAGTAAATGGACTTATGTTGAGCCAGGGAAGGTTAAATAGTAGGAAAAAATGTTGTACTGAGAGAGTGGTGAGGCAATAGAACAGGCTGCCCAGGGAGGTGGTGGAGTCACCATCCCAAGGTGTGTTTAAAAGACAGGTAGATGTGGTGCCTGGAGATATGGCTTCATGGTGGACTTGGTAGAGCAGGGTTGATGGTTGGACTCAATGACCTTGAAAGTCTTTTTCAATCTAAGTGATTCCACCATTCTGTATTCTTAGACCATTCAGCCTCAGACAGAAAAACCCAGATTGGAAAGACTATCAGCCCGAACCCCAGCTGCAGAAGGTAGTTTTCAGTGGGACAACTGTGGTCATTATACAGGAAGTTTGTGAAGAGAACATCTTAATTTAGTTGCATATGACCTTAGCTGAGCATCTTGCATAGGAGTGAAATATCTTTAGTTTGTGAGAGATTACCATGGAAATGAGGAGCAAGAACAGCCTCAGTCATCAGACCTACTGACTTAACCCAACATGCCAACATGACCCCAGAACCACATATGTGGTTCCACCACATACATGGTTTTGGAATCATGGTTTTGGAATCATGTTATCATATTGGGTTGATCTTCAGCAAGGTAAAGGAATCACTGTGCATAATCCTACTCAGCTGGGACAAGTGGAAGCTGAGTGGAGCTTTGATCACACTTCTGCTGGGCTGAATATAAATTTATATAGGTTTTATTGGCATTGGTATTAATTTGGCTGCTTCATTAAATTAATTTTCATTTCAACCTGTGGGTTTTCTTGTCTTGATTCTTCTTCTCTGCTGGGGAGGGGTCATCAGGTGATAGAGCAACTGCTATAGGCTAGCCCCATATATGGACTAAATCAGAGAATCACAGGATCACAGAAAACATCTTGTTGGAAGAGACCTCAAAGATCATCCAGTCCAACCTTTGACCCAGTTTAGGGTCAGTCCTAAGCCATGTTCCTAAGCACGAGGCCCACAGGCTGCTTAAAAACCTCCAGGGATCTTGACTCTACCACTGCCCTATACAGCCTGTTCCAATATTTGATAACCCTCTCTGTGAAGAAACATTTCCTAAGCAATGCAGACACCCAGAGAGGTGGTAGGTGACACATCTCTGGAAACACTCCAGGTCAGGTTGGTCTGGGCTCTGAGTAACCTGCTCTGGTTGAAGATGCCCCTGCTCACTGCAAGGTGTTTGAATTAGACGACCTTGAAAGGGCTTTTCCAATCCAAAGTATTTTATGATTCTGAGATTCTATGATTTAAATGTATAGCTGAAAGCAATTCCAGAGCAGTCCAAATGAAATACAAAGCAGATGCCCTCAAGAAAAAGAGCGGAAGTGACACCTTCATGGCGCAGACAACATAGATCCATATTTCAACGAGTGAATCTGTGCTTCCCAACTTGGTTTCTTGCTGGTTTCTTGAAGGAGTTATCAAAAAACCACAGCATTTGGCATTTGTTTTTTTATAAACAAAGTAAAAAGTCCTACTCATTGTTCCTCGTAATCTTTTCCCTGGATTTGGCTTCTTGCCTGCATTTAGAAATGTTTCATCCCAGTTTTGACTCTCAACAGGCACATCTTCAACATTTGGCTGAATTACTTCAGTTTCATTACATTCTGCTTTGGGGATTTGGGTCAAGATATGTCAAAGAAGGGCCACAAGGATGATCAGAGGGCTAGAGCTCTGCTCCTATGGAGACAGACTGAGACAGTTGGGGCTGTTCAGTCTGGAGAAGAGAAGGCTTTGAGGAGACACTATTGTGGCCTCCAGTATCTTAAGGGGGTCTACAAGAAAGCTGGGGAGGGATTTTTTAGGGTGTCAGGGTGTGATAGGACTAGGGGGAATGGAGCAAAACTAGAAATGGGTAGCTTCAGTCTGGATGTTAGGAAGAAGTTCTTCCCCATGAGGATGGTGAGACACTGTAACACGTTGCCCAGGGAGGTGGTGGAAGCCTCATGCCTGGAGGTTTTAAAGACCAGGCCAGATGTGGCTCTGAGCAACCTGGTGTAGTATGAGGTGTCCATGCCTATGGCATGGGGCTTGGAACTAGAGATCCTTGAGGTCCCTTCCAGCTCTGACAATTCAGTGACTCTACATGCTTTTTTCACACTTAAAACACTTCATTTACTTCCATAGCATTACCTGAAATTAGAAGGAGATCTGGGACCCACATAAATCCAGACAGATCTGGTTGAGCATACTTCAAAGTACTAAGAATCAATATTAAGAGGATCCAGTGTCAATCATTGCATCATTGCTATTGGAAATTTTGCAGTTCCAGTCTCAGACTTTCCAGAACATGCTGATGGTGTTCTGACACCAAGAGAGATCACCAACGTTGTGTTTGGGCTCCAACAGGAAATGGGGAAGTATCAGGAGAAAAGTAATTGGGAAAATTAGTTTGATTCCCAAAATTCTAATTCCCATTCCAGACAAGTGTTGCCTGTTTCATGATGTGCTGAGCTGGGATGGGGGGGAAATAAAACATCAAAGAGGAAATCTTCACAGATCATTAATGAGCAAAATAGCAGCAAAAGTAAGTATCCACGGATACTGCAATTGGAAACATCACCAAGTGCAGTAAAATGGATTGTCATCAGAGAAGTCTTATATTTTAAAAGTCTGCAGATTACAAAGGAAGACTGTTAATGATATCAAGAAATTGCATAACAATGCAATGATTAACAAACGTTCATCCAAAATCCTGCCTTAGACACTTAACTAATTCCCTTATTTACTTGATGGTTGTCCTCTTATTCCTTTCCACAATGTTTCCTTGACCACCTTCTTGGGCACTTTGCAAAGTAAGTGACATAACTTTGAGGTACGGGGCTGGATGTGCACCTTTATTATTGAAAAAGTCTGAGAAAAAGAAAGATGTGCTTGGACTTGGAGTAGAACCAGAATCACCCATGAGGACTGACAAAAGAGCCATAGAATGCATTGGGTTGGAAGGTACCCTCAAAAGTCATCTTGTCCAACCACCCTGCAGCCAGCAGGACATCTCCAACTGGATCAGGTTGCTCAGGGCCCCATCAAGTTTTATCTTGAATGCTCCCAGGGATGGGGCCTCAACCACATCCTTGGACAACCTGTTCCAGTATTTTACCACTGCCATTGTGCAGAACTACCTCCTAAGGTCCAACCTTAATCTACCCTACCCTAGTTTCAAACCATTGCTCCTTATCCTATCACTACAGGCCCTTCTAAACAGTCCTTCCCCAGCCTTCCTCTAGATCTCCTTCAGACATTGAGATACATAGAATACATAGAACAAACCATGTTGGAAGAGACCTTCAAGATCATTGTGTCCAAACCATCAACCAATTCAACCCACCTAAACAACTAACCAATGGCACCAAGCACCCCATCAAGTCTCCTCCTGAACACCTCCAATGACGGCGACTCCACCACCTCCTTGGGCAGCCCATTCCAATGGGCAATCACTCTCTCTGTATAGAACTTCTTCCTAACATCCAACCTAAACCTCCCCTGGCGCAGCCTCAGACTGTGTCCTCTTGTTCTGGTACTGCAGCTATAAAATCTGCTCAGAGCTTTCTCTTCTCCAGGCTGAACACCTGCAACTCTCTGAGCTCAGAAATTCCCTTGAAATGCTCACTGAATGTTGTGACATGACAGTAGCAGCACTTAAAATTCTCAGCATCTAGAAAATCTCTTTGTCAACCTGAAATGACAGAATCACTCTTTCTACTGCCATCAGAGTGGAATGCTGGACCTTCAGGATATGTTTTACCCATCAGGCCCTGATGGAAGTATAACAACAGCAGATGGGAGAGAAGACTGACAGTCATCTGGTCATTTAGCTCTTTCTATTCCATTTCAGCCTCGCAACAGTTTTCATGACACCTTTGAACCAAATTAAGTACTTAAAGAGGCCTGGTGGTCACTGACAGATTTTTTTTATTGCACCTACGTTCTATGAGTTCAAAATTTTCAGAAACATGTTTTAAAGGTCCGTTAAGTCTTCATTTTGGTCAAAGATGTTTTCACTTTGTCAAGTTTTTGTTTGGTTCTTTGTTTGTTTTTCTTTGTGTAGGGTTTTTTGTTAAAGAAAAAAAAATAACCTAACACCAGTTTGTTCTGGAATCTCAACACAGAAACACAGAATAATGAGGGTTAGAAAGCACCTCTGAGGGTCTAGTCCTGCTAAAGCAGGGTCACCCAGAGGAGGGTGCACAGAAACACAATGTCTAGGTAAGTTTGGAATCTCTTCAGAGAAGGAGGCTTCACAACCTCTCTGGGCAATCTGCTCTGGTGCTCTAACAAAAGTTCTTCCTTATATTTAGGTGGAATTCCTGTGTTCAAGTTTGTGCTCACTGCCCCTTATCCTGTCACTGCACACCACTGATAACAGCCCAGACACATCCTCTTGGCATCCACCCTTTAGCTATTGAGAAGCATTGAGAGGATTCCCCTCTCATTCTGCTCAACAGTCCCAGGTCTCTCATACTTTCCTCCTAACAGAGATGTTCCAGTCCCTTTGGCATCTTTGTTGCCTCCACTGACCACTGTTTATTAACTCCTTGTCTCCCTTGAACTGGGGAGCCCAGAACTGGACACAGTACTCAGGATGTGGCTTCACTAGTGCAGAGGCATGGGGGAGAAGTACCTTCCTCAACATGCAGGTCATGCATACTCTTCTTAATGTACTCCAGGGAACCATAGACCTTCTTGGCCACAGGAAGTGAACTTGCCTACCAGCACTCCCAAGTCCTTCTCAACAGAGCTGCTTTTTGGCAGGTCAAGCCCTAACCTGTACTAGTGCAGGGGGCTATTCTTTCCCAGGTGTAAAACTCTATACTTGCCCTTGAACCTCATTAGGTTCGCCTCTGTCTGAATCTCCAGGCTGTTCAGCTCTTAATACCTGCATAGCCTGATGGCATCAGCAACTGTTCACATTTCTGTTATCAACACCTTTAAAGTCATCCCATAAAGATCTTTTTTTCACCTCTCAGCTCTGAGTACTTGCCTGGGGATGGTCAGATACATCCATCTCACTCCTTCATGATTAAGGCTGGGCAGAAGCTTTAAGATGTTCATCTATAGCCAACAGAAAGAAGCACTTCCAGAAGATTACATCATGAAGTGATTTTAAATATTTTGGGGTAGGAAGGATGTACTTCAGAGACTTTTTTCTCTTCACAATCAATAGTAAAAAAGTAACTTAAAGCAGATAACTTTCCAGAAGCAGAAATAAGTGTCAGAAGCAACCATTAATGCTTCCTCATTTAGTGTAGGATTAAGCCACCTGTGCATATCTTTTCTACTGAAGCCACAGAGTCATAGAATCATAAAATGATCTGGGTTGGAAAGGACCTCCAAAAGTCACCTAGGTCAAGCCCCTCTGCAGTAAGCAGGGGCATCCTCAACTAAATCAGGTCATGACTCACTTTGTATTCCTCCAGGATGGGGCCCCAACCACCTCCCCGGCAAAACTGTTGCAGTGTTCTACTTCCTTCGTGGTGCAGAGCTTGTTCCTAACATCCAATCTAAATCTGTTTCTAAATAGTTTGAATCCATTGCCCCTCATCCCATTACTATAGTTATCTGGTCTTTCCCTTTTATAAGAAACAGCTCAGACAAATGCTTGCAGAGAGGTCCAGAAGCACTTGATCCACTGTAGGAAACAGGCGACCTACTCATGACCTAGTCAATCTTCTCTGTAAGATTGTGTGCAATCAAGATCAGTTACTGGATCAGCCTCTTCTACCACCAGTCTCTAACCATGCCTCTTTCTCTCCACTGGTAAAAAAAGAGAAAGCAGGCACACATCTCACACATCTATATTTATTCTGCCAAATCCCACCAGTGTGGTTCAAATAGAAAGCACATCTTGTGCAATTTAGTCTCCAATATTTGCAGTTTTGATAGCACAGCTGGTATCTCCTACTTGCTAGCAAAGGAGAAAGACCTCCAAAGCCCTTCCAAGGCATATGATGTTTATTAGAAGCAAAGTGTCTCTGATATCTGCTATTGAGTGATAATGTGCGAGGTTGAAGAGCAGCCTCACAGTTTATAATTCAGTACACTTTCTGGTTGTCTAAAGACCAGATGTTTCAGCAACATGATGAGCACCGAGTAGGAGGAAGGTTTGAAGACAGGATGATAATGCAGAGCTGAATATTGCACATTCTCCAGAATCTTATGTGTCTATAAATCACAGTGGGTTTCTTGAAACTGCAACGGGAGCCAAATTCCACATTCATCTTCCATCAGAATGGAAATTTATATCAGGGAGAACAGTTGTGGTCTAGCTTTGAACAAGCAAGAGTTAATCAACTAGTAGAATGAAAGCAAATTTGTTTGGCTTTCAAGATAGCATGACTAAAAAAATAAAACTGAAGTTCTCCTTCTACCATATTGTCACAGAGAAGTTGAATGAATAAAAGAGTGCAGCACATAAATTAGTCTTTGGAGAAGACAAAGTTTTCCTCCTGAGTGTGGCCAGAAGGCCAGGGGAGGTTGTCTTCCCCCTCTAGTTGGCACTTGTGATGCCAGATCTGGAGAACTGTGTCCAGTTCTGGGCTCCCCATTTCAAGAGGGACAGGAACTTGCTGGAAAGAATATAGCAAAGGGCCACAAAGATGCTGAGGGGACTGGAGCCCTATGAGGAGAGGCTGAGGGAGCTGGGATTGTTTAGCCTGGAGAAGAGGAGGCTCAGGGGTGACCTCATTGCCCTCTACAACTACCTGAAAGGTGGTTGTAGCCAGGAGGGGGTTGGCCTCTTCTCCCAGGCAACCAGCACCAGAACAAGGGGACACAGTCTCAAGCTGCGCCAGGGGAGGTTCAGACTCGAGGTGAGGAGGAAGTTCTTCACCGAGCGAGCCATTCGGCATTGGAACCGGTTGCCCAGGGAGGTGGTTGAGTCATCGACCCTGGAGGCGTTCAAGAGGAGATTGGACGTGGCACTTGGTGCCATGGTCTAGTCATGGGGTCTGTGTTGATAGGTTGGACTCGATGATCCTCGAGGTCCTTTCCAACCTAAGTGATACTGTGATACTGTGATACTGTGATCTCTCTGATGAGGAAAGACTGATAGAACTGGGGCTTTAGTCTGGAAAAGATCAGACTGAGGAGAGATCTCATCAATCCTGATGACAGGGGTGGGTGTCAGGAAGGGCTACTTCAGGGGTGGGTGTCAGGAAGACAGCATCAGGCTTTTTTCAGTGGTGCCCAGCAACAGAACAAGGGGTGACAGGCAGAAGCTTGAACATAAGAAGCTCCATCTAAACATGAGGAGGAAATTCTTTAATTTAAGGGTAATGGAACACTGGAGCAGGCTGCCCAGAGAGGTGGTGGAGTCTTCATCTCTGGAGGCATTCCAAATCCACCTAGATGTGTTTCTGTGATACTTTTACTAGGTGACCCTGCCTTGGCAGAAGGGTTGGACTCAGTGGTCTCCAGAGTCCTGTTCCTGTGGAAGGTGTCCCTGTCCCTGGCAGGGGAGTTTGAACTAGATGCTCTTTAAGGTCACTTCTAACCCAAACCATTTTATGATTCTAGGACTGGTGGCTCAAGCCCTCAGATGGTGCCCTCCATGAGTGCTGATGCTCCATTGCAGACAGGAATACTGTTGGCCAATATCAAAATGATGTGACAAGCTGAGTTTTTCATAGACATTGTGTTTACAGACCACAGATTCTTTTCCTTTGGAGATACAAAAGATATAAACAGGATGAAAGTTTCCTTCTCCAAATGTTTACAAATGTGCTGCTCTTCATTCACCAGAGTGAGCTAACTGACATCAGGTACTTAAACATGTGGATAGATATTACCAGCTCGGGGGGAAAATGGAGTTGAAAAGTAAAAGCAAGCCCTTAGGCAAACAGTTATATATAATTAAGTAGGTGGTTAAGAAGCTATGGCTTCTCAGCTCTGGTACTTATGCACATTCTTGGTGTGCAGGAGCACAACTCCGCTTTGACATGAGGAGTGGAGGAAAGATTTAAGGACGAGCATTTAGCTGAAGTAGACTGAGGGCAGGAACATGCCCACTGACAGCAGCTCAACAGAAGGCAGCATTTTGATAAAGGTCAACAGACATGCTGCCAAACTTCTGAGCCATCCTTCTTCAAGCTTGGTTTTCAAAGGTCATTGCTGAAAGTGATAGGAGGAGTTGTGTAGGGTATGAGGAGTGTATCTGTATGTCCACCTAAACATAAGGAAAAACTTCTTTCTTCTGAGGGTGATGAAGCCCTGGTGCAGGCTGCCCAGAGAGGTTGTAGAGTATCCTTATCTGGAGAATTTTAAGTTCCACTTGAAGGGTGTTGAGACACTGGAAGTGTTTGCCCAGGGAGGTTGTGGATGTCCCTTCCCAGGAGGTGTTCAAGGCCAGGACGGATGAAGCTCTGAGCAACCTGGTCTAGTGGAAGATGTTCCTGCCCATGGCAGGGGAGTTCAAACTAGATGATCTTTAAGGCCCCTTCCAACCCAAGCCATTCCATGATTCTATGAATGTGATCCTGTGCAGCCTGCTCCAGGTGATCTTACTTTAGCTGGATGTGTGTCTAATGAATTATATAGTCTCCAGAGGTCCCTATCAATCCCCACCATTCCGTGATTCTTAGTTGCTGGAATCATGGGGAAAGTTCCTGTAACCCCCTTAAAAAAAAAAAAAATAGATCTTTTTCTCGACAGTGCCTCTTTTGAGAAGGAGCAAGACTCAGAAGTCTTGCACAGCCAAAGTGATTAGTAATATTGCTCAGAAGCAGTCCTAGTTTTGAGCCATGAGCTGTCCAGGGCAAAAAGACAGAAAAGCTATTTTACCCCTTCCCAAGGAGTGAAAAATAAAAGTGCTCCACACTGGATTGGAAGTTTAAATGGAAATCCTATATACAAATATATATATAAAAGGCACTCAGGTCAAAGGAATGCATTCACAAATTAGGCTCCGTTCTTTGCCTGGGACAAAACCTTCCAGAGCCTTCCAAAAACCTCCACCTCACTCAGCCTCAGCTGGCAAGTCCAAACTACAGCCCCCCTTCCCACCTAGACCCAGGCCTACTACAGTCTTCCACAGTGGCATAGATGGAAATTTGCTGCCAGCCAAGGTCATCAGAAAGCCTCTGCCCCACAAACCATAAAGCTAAGCTGTGTGCAGGTCCTGAGATGGAGAGAAGAGAGAGCGAGCTTTGGCTGTGCCCTCACTTAATAGACAGATATAGGAAAATGGAATAGAACAACCGATTACAATATCCTAGAACAAGCTTCCCATCCCCCTGGGACTCTCTAGCCTCTGAAGGACTTCATGGATATACCAATTAACTCTTAATTTCCCTTAACCTACAACAGAAGCATTTACCCTAAACTCAGGAAAATGTAGGGAAAAAACCTAAACAAACAAACAAACAACCCAACCCAAAGACATTTTAAGAGCTTTTTTCTTTATAAATCACATTTTTGTTGCCTCTCTGTTGTTCCAAAATGGAAAAATGGCATGCAGACTATCATATCATATTAGTGTCCTGTGAAGAGCCACGAGGATGAGCAGAGGGCTGGAGCACCTCTCCAACAGAGACAGGCTGAGAGAGTTGGGGCTATTCAGTCTGGAGAAGAGAAGGCTCCAAGAAGACCTTGTGGCCTTCCAGTATCTGAAGGGGGCTACAAGAAAGCTGGGGAGTGACTTTTTAGGATGTCAGGGAGTGATAGGACTGGGGGAATGGAGCAAAACCAGAAGTGGGTAAATTCAGATTGGCTGTTAGGAAGTTCTTCCCCATGAGGGTGGTGAGACAATGGAACAGGTTGCCCAGGCAGGTAGTAGAAGCCTCATCCCTGGAGGTTTTTAAGGCCAGGCTGGATGTGGCTCCAGGCAATGTGATCTAGTGTGAGGTGTCCCTGCCCGTGTCAGGGGGGTTGGAACTGAATGATCTTCGTCGTTCCTTCCAACCCTGACAATTCTATAATTCTATGGTTCTGTGATATCTGAGTGTAGGATGTATCAGCTTGCCTGCATCTACTTCATCTGTGTGGGTAAAACCAGCTAGCTTCAGGAATGTGTAAGCCATGTGGTTTTTTATTACATGAGAAGCTATCCTGCAGAGCAAGGGGAACTGCATTACTCAGGGCTTTGTTGATACGTAGAGGTGTACGTGGCGAAATAGCAGCTTTCTGTGTTTTCCTATAAAAGGCCTGGAAGGATATAAAACCAATAAACAAGTCTGACAGCACTCCAGGTCTGACAGCTTGCTGAATAAACCTGAGTCATGTGAACTGCAAGAGCTCATTCGTCACAAAGGAAACAAGAAGCACTTGCAGTTCTTGGCACTGTCAGGCAGCACACAGCAGTCTGTGTCAGGAGCAATCTTGTAACATGTCTGCAAAAAGCCTTGCAAAAACCAAGAGATTTAAAAAGAAATACTGCTCCAAGACATTCATAATGGATCTGGGGAAGGACTTCTGTTGGTCTCAACTGCACATCAGGACTGACTGAATGAGGGGAGGTGATGTTCTGAGCTTGGACCTGGTCTCTCGGCTAAGATTTCACAGAATACATCATCCAGTCCAACCCTCAAACCAGCACTGAACAGTCACAATAAGCCATGTCCCTAAACATCAGACCCACATGGTGCTTAAACACATGCTGGGATGTTGAATCCACCAGTGCCCTGAGCAGACCATTCCTATGTTTGAGAACCCCTTAAGTGAGGAAATATTTCCTAATATCCATCCAGAACCTCCCCTGGCACAGCTTGAAACCATTTCCTCTGGTCCTGTTAATTGACACCAAAGAGAAGAGGCTGACCCTGTCCTCACTTCAACCTCCCTCCAGGTAGTTGTAGAGAGCAATAACGTCTCCCTTGAGACTCCTCTAGAATGAACTACCCCAGCTCCTTCAGATGCTCCTCATGGTCCATGTGCTCCAGGCCTTTCACAAGCCTCACTGAAATCAGCTTAACCTGGCAAGATCAGTTAGAATCCAGTTCTGGGCTCCTCAATTTAAGAAGGTCATTGAGATACTTGAATGTGTCCAGGGAAGGGCAACAAGGCTGGGGAGAGGTCTTGAGCACAAGCCCTATGAGGAGAGGCTGAGGGAGCTGGGGCTGTTCAGCCTGGCTCAGGGGATACCTTATTGACATCTACAGCTGCCTGAAAGGAGGTTGTAGACAGGTGGGAGTTGGTCTCTTCTCCCAGGTAACCAGCAACAGAACAAGAGGACACAGTCTCAAGCTGTGCCAGGGGAAGGTTAGACTGGAGGTGAGGAGAAAGTTCTTCCCAGAAAGAGTAATTTGCCATTGGGATGTGCTGCCCAGGGAGGTGGTGGAGTCACCATCCCTGGAGATGTTCAAAAAAGGATTGGACGTGGCATTTGAAGCCATGGTTTATGTGGTGGTTTAGGCTGGGTGCTGGCCAGGATGCCACTGCACAGATCACACCTGGGAGGTCCCAAGGGGTGGGCCCGGCCCAGGGGGTGGTCACAGGAAACCAGGTATTTCATTCCCATAATGTCCTGCTCCCCTATAAAATGCCCATGTGGGGTCTTCACTTTCTCTTTCATCCCCAGCTGCAGCCTAGGTAAAATGGTGTGAGCCGCCTCCCTTGGGCCTGCCAGGCCCAAGGCTGGTTTGGGGGCAGGGAAGCAAGAGCCCTGGGGGGGTTTGGGTGTACCCCCAGGTGGGGATGGCATGTTCTTGGGTATGTTCTGGGATTCCTCTCTTTTGTCACGGTGCTTGTGGTTCTCTGTAAAGCTTTCATTGGTGTTTGTTTTTAAATTGTTTTTCTATTTAAACTTTCCATCACTTTTGCAATTCCTTTGTCTGAGTCGTTGTTTCTGCCCGTGGTGGGGAGGGGGTTTGCCCCAACCCATTACAGTTTAGTTGTCAGGAGGTGTTAGGTATTAGGTAGTAGGTTGGACTTGAGGATCTCTGAAGTCTCTCTTATCTTGGTTGATTCTATGATTCTATGAATATTTTGGGTTGGAAGAAACCTTTTAAGATGATGTAGACTAATGCCCCTCCAGCATGGTGGTGGTGGTGAGGGTGGTGAAACACTGTCCCAGGTTGCCCAGAAAGGTAGTAAATTCCCCACCCCTCAAAATATTCCAGCTCAGACTGGATAGAGCTCTAAGCAACCTGATCTTACTGAAGATGTCCCTGCTTATTGCATGGGGGTTAAACTGGGTGACCTTTAAACATCCCTCCCAACCCAAACCTTTCCATCATCATATGATCTTCAGTATAGTATACAGTGTGTGTATCTACCTATCTATCTATCTATCTATCTGTCTGTCTGTCTGTCTATCTACCTTTCTATCTATCTCTATAATGTATATTAGCTGCTTCTTGCAGAAGAAACCACCAACAAGGCTATTACACACTTCATTAAACACTATCAAGCAATTACCTTCCTTTTTTTTAACCAGAATTAAAGCTGTTGTCCCCAATAAATATTTTCTTTCCTTAATAATAATTTTGGTTAGTCACAACTTGGATATATGAGAATGAGATAGTTATCTTTGGCTGATTGCAAGTGATTTTTATGAGCTCTCTTAATATTTGAGAAGTGACTCAGAAGCCCTGACATTCATCTTCAAACCTTTGACACAGTTCAGAAGGTCAGCACTGTCCCACTTGGCTGTGCATTACCCAATTTAAATGAAAGAAAGGCTGTGCAAAGGCACAAGACCAACACAGTTCTTCCCAATCAGCAACAGGTTGTATTCCCAAGGCACCACAGTAAGCTTTATGAGGCATGGAAGCATGCAACACTTCCACTGTGCACAGTAGTTTCCTGCAGCTCAGTGTCATAACTCTGCGCTTTCAGGGTTCAGTGGCAATGACAAAAGATTATCCACAGTTCCAGGACTGGGAAAATCTCAACCTTCTGGCACAGCAACCCTTTCTTATAGAGGTGGGATGAAATACAGAGCGTTCTCAGGGACAAGCTTTCTCCAAAGAACCCCCGCAAGAACTGCAGCTCTCTATTCCAACTGCAACACCCATTCCTGACCTCCCTCCTCTAAATTAAGTACAATTCACTGAAATCTCCCAATAATCCTTCCAAAACAAAGCAGCCCACTTCATCTCCTTCTCCCCCAGAGAGAATGAGAGAACAAACACATGATACGTTAGTCATAGGCTGCAAGATCAGAGAAGACCACGGTGATCGTCTTGTCTGACTTCTTGCGTAAGAGGCCGTTAGGCTCTGGCAGTTAAATCATGCTTCAAAAGGAGAAGAATGCACTGTGGTGATCTGGAGAATTGCTAGTAATGGAAACTCAACCACATTCCCTATTCCAAACTGTGCAAATGACTTGTTACTTGTCTCAGTTTTAAACCCTAGTTTGTTTAGGCCTATTCTCCAGCTTTTCAGTTTTGTTTTGCTTCTGTCCCCAAGGCTGAAAATTCTCCTAAATCATCTTCTGAAGCAAGTACTGTAGGGATCTGATTGAGAAATCTTTTTCCTCTGGCTTTGACAGCTACATGGCCTGAGCTCCTTGTAACTTTTGCTACAAAGAAAAATTTTCAACACCTTAATTATTAAGAAGGACATGAACCTGATGGAGCAGATCCAGAGGAGGGCCATGAAAATGACCAGAGGGTTGGAGCACCTCCGTTATGAGGACAGGCTGGGGGAGGTGGGGTGGTTCAGCCTGGAGAAGAGAAGGCTCTGGGAAGATGTAATAATGACCTAATAGCAGCCTTTCAGTACCTGAAGAGGGCCTACAAGTTCTTTACCATGAGGGTGGTGGAACACTGGAACAGGTTGCCCAGGGAGGTGGTTGGGGTCCCATCCCTGGAGATATTCAAGGTGAGGCTGGACAGGGCTCTGGGCAACCTGGTCTAGTTGAGGATGTCCCTGCTGACTGCAGAGGGTGGTTGGACTACATTACCTCTGGAGGTCCTTTCCAACCCAGACCATTTACGATCAAGCTACTACAGGCTCCCAGATAAAGTCCTCAACCCCACAGATCTACTGATAATCTTGTCCCACAGATAACCTTTGTTAACATTGCTCCAAGCGGGGACACAACTTTAGCACCCCATCAGTGTGGGAGAAGGTAGACATTTTGGTGCATAACCCCATCCTCTGGCATTTTGGCCACTTGATAGCAGTAGCCAGGTCTTCTCCGTGTTCTCAAAGCATTGAGATGATTACTAAGGTTCCAGATCCACCTCACCCCCTTTGTAACCATCAACCATACCAGAGTTGTTAGATCCACCCAAAACAAAACAGGGACATCTCCTTCTGCTGTGTGACCTGACTCAGCTATTCCAGACACATGGCTTTATCATCCAGCAGCCTTCTTTTATGGATTTCTCAAGTTAGGCAGGCACAAAGGAAGTCATTAACACTTACAACATTGATTAAAAGCAAGCAAAAACCAAATGAGCCTGTCAAATACAGGAGCTTCATATCTCTCACAAGCTCATTTCCAGGAAATATTGTCTATAGATCTTTCTCCAAGTTATTACAAACAACACCATTTACTTTGATCCCAAACCACCAGGGACGTTGATATGAGTTGGCTTACCACAGAGCCCTCTTGCACACACATAGCTTTGACCTCAAAACCAACCCCCTGGCTTGGTCATCGAGGAGATAACAACCCCTTCAAGTAGGCAATTACGTGAAAATGTCCCAACACAAAGGCTTTCATACTGTGAATGTGGGGTTCACTGCAGTGAAGCAGACCTGAACCCAAATTTCCAGGCTCACTGAAATACACTAAAACAAATCAAAAGCTTCATTTGAGGATAATGTCACAGCTTTCAAAAACAAAGGACAGGCTTGGTTAAAAACTGGTTGACAACTGGCTGGACATGAGCCAGCAGTGTGCCCAGGTGGCACAGAAGGCAAATGACATCTTGGCTTGTATCAGGAATAGTGTGGCCAGCAGCACAAGGGATGGAATTCTGACTCTGTACTTAGCTCTGGTGAGGACTCACCTTGAGCAATGTGTGCAGCTCTAGGTCCCTCACTGCGAGAAAGGTATTGAGGTGCTAGAGAGGGTCTAGGGGAGAGCAACAAGACTGGGGAAGGGAGTGGAGGGAAAGTCTGATGAGGAGAGGCTGAGTGAGTTGGGGGTGTTGAGCCTGGAGGAGACATGGGGAGGATCTTATCACTCTACAACCACCTGAAAAGAAAGTGTAGTTAGGTGGGGGGCAGGCTCTTCTCCCAGGCAACTTTTGTGTGGACAGTGTGCCCAGGTGGCCAAGAGGGCCAATGGCATCCTGGCCTGCATCACAAATAGTGTGGCCAGCAGGAGCAGGGAAGTCATTCTGCCCCTGTACTCAGCACTGGTTAGGCTACACCTTGAGTACTGTGTGCAGTTCTGGGCCCCTCAATTTAAGAAAGACATTGAGACACTTGAACATGTCCAGAGAAAGGCAACAAAACTGGGCAGGGGTCTGGAGCACAGCCCTGTGAGGAGAGGCTGAGGGAGCTGGGGTTGTTTAGCCTGGAGAAGAGGAGGCTCAGGGGAGACCTTATTGCCATGACCTTATTGCCATCTACAACTGCCTGAAAGGAGGTTGTAGCCAGGTGGGAGTTGGTCTCTTCTCCCAGGCAACCTGTGACAGAACAACAAGACACAGTCTCAAGCTGTGTAAGGGGAAGTTTAGGTTCGAGGTGAAGAGAAAGTGCTTTCCAGAAAGAGTAATTTGCCATTGGGATGTGCTGCCCAGGGAGGTGGTGGAGTCATTACACCCTGGACGTGTTTAAGGAAAGATTGGATGTGGCACTTAGTGATGTGATCTGGTCCATGTGGTGGTATTAGGTCATAGGCTGGACTTGATGATCTTAGAGGTCTATTCCAGGCTCAACAATTCTGTGATTCTGTGCAAACAAACCAGCTCCAAGTGCAACTAGTGGCATGTTGCTCTTTGCATTTCTCAGCAGCTATACATTATTTAACTGAGGATGTGGTACATAAATAATGCAGGCAGCTAGCTGGGTTCTGATTTTTAAAAAATAAAGTAATAAATGCAATTCCCATCTGGGGAAAAAAAAAATCCAAAAACTCACAGGGAGCTTGACTGGTGGCCCCGAGGGTCTAGGATGTGAGTTGTTTCAGTGAGCCAAAGCGGAGACAGTGTTTTTTTCATTCAGAAACCAGACGTTGTGAAACTTCATTGAGACTACTGAATTATTCTAGACTTTAATTCCTGATTAAAGAGAGCTGGAACACCTCTCCTATGGAGACAGACTGAGAGAGTTGGGTTATTCAGTCTGGAGAAGAAAAGGCTCCAGGGAGACCTTCTTGTGGCCTTCCAGTATCTGAAGTGGGCTACAAGAAAGCTGGGGAGGGACTTTTTAGGATGTCAGGGAGTGATAGGACTGGGGGGAATGGAACAAAACTAGAAGTGGGGAGATTCAGATTGGATGTTAGGAAGAAATTCTTCCCCATGAGGATGGTGAGATACTGGAACAGGTTGCCCAGGGAGGTAGTGGAAGCCTCATCCCTGGGTGTTTTTAACGCTAGGCTGAATGTGGCTCTGATCTAGTGTGAGGTGTCCCTGCCCATGACAGTGGGGTTGGAATTGGGTGATCTTTGAGGTCCCTTCCAACCCTGACAGTTCTGTGATTGTGTGTGATTTTTCTCACTACAAGGAGAGATATCTAAGAAACACACAGGTCAAATTTTACTCTAATTTATATCAGTTCAACTCCAAGAAGCAAGCATGAACATCCAGAAGCTCCTCCAAGGGTCTGCCAGCAAGAAAGGTGTTGACCATAACTGATTCCTACAGCCCAGACCCATCTGATTCATCTGCCTCTTCAGTTCCTTGAAATCCCAGACACTGTGCCTAATACCCATTGTGTAGTGCTTTTCCTCACATCCACTTGCCTTTGCTATCACAGCTTATTCACCTCTGCTCCTTATAGGATGGAGGGTTCCTGTGGAAGTTATAATTGGAAAATGCTCACTGTTAGACTATGGCAATACCGGGAAATGAGGTTTCTATAGAACTTCACCTTTCAACCACTACCTTATTTTTCAGTGGATATCTTATTAATTAAGTTAATCAATGATTGAAAGCATCTGGGCCACCTGTACTTTGCTTGGGAGCATCTCTCAGCCTGCTCTTCCAAGACAACTAATCTAATGGGCTGTAGAAAGGAGAGATATCTGCTTATCACAGAATCATAGAATGGCTTAGGCTGGAAGGGACCTTAGAGATCATCTCCTCCAGCCTCCCCACCATGGGCAGGGATGCCTCTCAACTAGACTCAGCTGCTCAAGGCCTTTTTCAACTTGGCACTGAACACCTCCAGGGAGAAGGCATCCACAGCCTCCCTGGGCAACCTATTCCAGAGTCTCACCACCCTCATACTGAAGAAATTCTTCCTAAGATCCAGCCCTACTCTCCCTCAGCTTGAAACCGTTCTCCCTTCTCCTATTGCTGGACAGCCTTATGAAAAGTCCCTCTCCAGCCTTTCTTTATGATCATCTCAGATATTAGATTGGTGATGTTTGCTATCCAGATAGGACTTTCTCAGTCACACTACTAAAAATCAGTTTGCTTCATTGGTTGTAAGACCAGAGTAGATCAGCCTGATCATCTGTATAATTTGATGATCTTGAAGGTCTTTTCCAACTTAAATTACTAAATGATCTGTGATAATGTAGGGAATGGGATCTCTTGAGTAAGTTTCTGTTTGCACAAGAGTGTTGTTGTAGAAGAGGTTGTGGAGTCTCCTTCTCTGGAGACTTTCAAGGCCTGTCTGGATACATTCCTGTGTGACCTGAGCTAGATTCTATGGTCCTGCTCTGGCAGGGCGTTTGGACTTGAAGATTTCTTTGGGTCCCTTCCAACCCCTGACATCCTGTGTGATCCTGTGATTTGTAAGAAAACCTTCAGTTCCTGTGCTCCTGATTAAACATGTTACAATAGATATGTTTATTGCTGTTTTCTCCTGCATGCTCTCAATAATATGTACTTTAATTAGTGCTATCACTGATGAAAAAACAAACAACACAAAGGGGGAGGGAGTTTAATAAGGAATGTTCAGATCTAAGATTACAACTTACAGTTTGTTCCTTCTGGGGGAAAAAAACCAAAACAACATGCAGTGAGCTCATGATCTGAGCCAAAGTGTTCATCCTGTTTGAAACACTAGAGAATTCAAGAATTTCAGAAGCAAAGCCACACTGGTCCATATCCATCCTTGAGTTTGTGGTGACCTTCCTCCAGGACTGGGAGCAAGGATCAGAATGTGTTCACAGTTCCCTTTTTCCTGATTTATGAATGTGATTCCCAACATAAGATGCTTAGGTTGCACTTCAGAAGCTATTCCTGGAAATATGACATTTCCTATACATTAAATTGCCTTAGCAGTCATTCTTAGGTCAATGTAAGCCAACCAGCATATTTTGAAATCAGCAGGATAGAGAAATTGGGAGGGGTTTGTGCTGTTTTTATTAGCTTCAAACATTTCCTTAGTGCTTTATATCATGTGTCTCATCTGGAGGCAAAGGTGCTGTAACTCCAACTGCCATGGAAGGCTAAAGATGTGAATAAATCTGCCACAATTAAGTTCACAAAGCAGGGGCAGGATATCCTCTTGACAGCTTGGAGCACCCAGTGACAGCACTGGCAAAAAAAAACAAAAATGCTGTGTTGCTGTGTCAGAAGAACCTGAGGTGGGGTCTGACATCCTTGGTCAAAGTAAAGATTAAATCTTTGTTTTTGCATCCAGACAAAAACACTGGGCAGGCAAGGGCAGGGCTGTTGTGGTACTGTTTTCTCATCATTAGCTTCATCCCTTGCCCAAAAGCTTCCCACAGAAACCACTTGGCAAATTCTTCCAAATTTTAGAGTAAATTCAGAGTTGAACAAAATAACCTTTGTGCTAAAAATAATTAATGTTGGTTTCCTTACTCTGTTTCTCCACTGCAGAAGCACTCCACATATAGCTATCAACCTGATCTCCTTCTATGATCAGGTGACTGCCAGGTGGATGTGGGGCAGGCTGTGGATGTAGTCTGCCTGGACTTCAGCAAGGCCTTTAACCCTGTCCCCCACAGCAAACTGCTGGCCAAGCTGTCAGCCCATGGCTTGGACAGCAGCACTGTGTGTTGCGTTAGGAACTGGCTGGAAGGCCAAGCACAGAGAGTGGTGGTGAATGGTGCCACATCCAGCTGGTGGCCAGTCACCAGTGGCGTCCCCCAGGGATCAGTGCTGGGCCCCATCCTCTTTAACATCTTCATTGATGATCTGGATGAGGGCATTGAGTCAGTCATCAGCAAGTTTGCAGGTGACACCAAGCTGGGGGCAGGAGTTGATCTGTTAGAGGGTAGAAGAGCTCTGCAGAGGGACCTTGACAGGCTGGACAGATGGGCAGAGTCCAACAGAAAGCGATTCAACAAGTCCAAGTGCCAGGTGCTGCACTTTGGCCATGGCAACCCCATGCAGAGCTACAGGCTGGGGTCAGAGTGGCTGGAGAGCTGCCAGAAAGGGACGTGGGGATACTGTTTGACAGCTGGCCAAAAATCAGCCAGCATTGTGACCAGGTGGCCAAGAAGCCCAATGGCATCCTGGCCTGCATCACAAATAGTGTGGCCAGCAGGAGCAGGGAGGTCATTCTGCCCCTCTATTCAGCACCAGTTAGGCCACACCATGAGTCCTGTGTCCAGTTCTGGGCCCCTCAGTTTAGGAAAGATGTTGAGTTGCTGGAACATGTACAGAGAAGGGCAACAAGGCTGGGGAGAGGCCTTGAGCACAAGCCCTATAAGGAGAGGTTGAGGGAGCTGGGGTTGTTTATCCTGGAGAAGAGGAGGCTCAGAGGTGACCTCATTGCCCTCTACAACTACCGGAAAGGTGGTTGTAGCCAGGAGGGGGTTGGTCTCTTCTCCCAGGCAACCAGCACCAGAACAAGAGGATGTAGTCTCAAGCTGTGCCTGGGGAGGTTTTGGCTGGATGCTGAGAGGAAGTTCTTCATAGAGGAAGTGATTGACCATTGGATTGTGCTGCCCAGGGAGGTGGTGGAGTCACCATCACTGGAGGTGTTTAGGAAGAGACTGGATGGGGTACTTTGTGCCATGGTTTAGTTGATTAGATGGTGTTGGATGATAGGTTGGACTCAATGATCTTGGGGGTCTTTTCCAACCTGGTTAATTCTACTCTATATGGAGGACCAAAGCACCAGGTTAGTTATCAGGACAAAACCAAGCTGGGTGGGCGTGTTGGCCTGCTTGAGGGTAGGAAGGCTCTACAGAAGGGATCTGGACAGACTGGATTGATGGTCTGAGGTTTGAGGTTCAACAAGGCCACATACCACGTCCTCCACTTGGGCAGCAACCACCCTGTGAACACTCCAACCCTGGGGAAGAGTGGCTGGAAAGCTGCCCAGCAGAAAAGGACCTGAGGGTACTGGTGGACAACTGGCTGAATATGAGCCAGTGTGCACCCAGGTGGCCAAGAAGGCCAACAACATTGTGGCCTGTATCAGCAATAGTGTGGCCAGCAGGACTAAATAAGGGATCATCCCCTTGTACTTGGCACTGATGAGGCCAAGCCTTGAAACACAAGTCTTGTGTGGAGCAGCTGAGGGAACTGGGGGTCTTTAGCCTGCAGAAAAGGAGGCTGAGACCTTCTCACCCTCTACAACTACCTGAAAAGAGGTTGCAGTGAGGCAGGGGTCAGTCTCTTCTCCCAAGGAACAAGTGATGAGGAAAGAGGAAATGGCCTCAAGTTGCACTAGGCAGGGTTTAGGTTGGACATTAGGAAAAATTTCTTCCCTGTAAAGGGCTGTCAAGCCCTGGAACAGGCTGCCCTTGAAAATGGTAGAGTCACCATCCCTGAAGGCATTTAAAGACATGTGGATGTGGTGCTGAGAGATGTGGTTCAATGGTGACCTGGCAGTGCTGGGTTAACAGTTAGACTTGATGGTGAAAGTTGGGCCCAAGCCAACATGATGAAGTTCAGCAAGGCCAAGTGCAAAGTCCTGCACCTCATTTGGGGCAATCCCAAGAACAAATGCAGACTGAGCCAGGAGTGGATGAAGAACAGTCTTGAGGAGAAGTGCTTCAGAGTGTCAGTTGATGAAAAACTCAACATGAGCTGGCAATAAGCACTCTCAGCCCAGAAGGCCAATGGTATCCTGGGCTGCATTATAAGAAGTGTGACCAGCAGGTCAAGTGAGGAGATCCTCCTCCTCTACTCTGCTCTCATGAGACCTCACCTGGAGTACTGCATGTTAGAGCCCATAGCGTAAGAAGGACATGGAGCTGCTGGAGCAGGTCCAGAGGAGGCCATGAAGGTGATCAGAGGGCTGGAGCACCTGCCCTATGGGGGGCAGGCTGTGAGAGTTGAGGCTGTGCAGCCTAGAGAAGAGAAGGCTGTGGGGAGACGTTAGAGCAGCCTTCCAGTACCTGAAGGGGGCTACAAGAAAGCCAGGAAGGGACTTTTTACAAGGACTTCTAGCAATAGGATGAGAGGGAATGGATTGAAGATTGGGGTGGGTAGATCTAAACTGGTTATTAGGAAGAAATTCTTTACAGTGAAGATAGTGAGACACTGGAACAGGTTGCCCAGGAAGGTTGTGGATGCCTCCTCCCTGGAGGTGTTCAAGACCAGGTTTGATGAGGCTTTGAGCATCCTGGTCTAGTGGAAGGGGTCCCTGCCCATGGCATGGCAGGGAGGGCATGGATTTGAAACTACATGATCTTCAAGTTCCCTTACAACCCAAAGCATTCTATGAACCCATGAATCTCAGTTTCTTCCAGTCAAAAGAAGTCTGTGATTCTATGACCTGAGCTCAGGACCTGAAGTCTGGTTTTCAGTATTAGTTTCAGGAAGAGCTTTGGTACCTGACACCAAACCCCATATTTAGACTTGAATGGCCTTTATGCAGATGATAAAACATATTCTACTACATTTCATCATCATCTTGTTTCCTCTCACAGCATAATACACTTCTATATGTGTTTCATTGGTCTGTTGGATCACTTGTAATCACAGAATTGTTAGGGTTGGAAGGATTATCCACTTCCAATCCCCCTGCCATGGGCAGGCACACCTCATACTAGATCACATAGCTTAGAGCCATATACAGCCTGGCCTTAAAAACCTACAGGAATGAGGCTTCCACCACCTCCCTGGGCAACCTGTTCCATTGTCTCACTACCCTCATGGGGAAGAACTTCTTCCTAACATCCAATCTGAAGCTACCCATTTCTAGTTTTGTTCCATTCCCCTTAGTCCTATCACTACCTGACACCCTAAAAAGTCCCTCCCCAGCTTTCTTGTAGCCCTCTTCAGATACTGGGAGGTCTTCTTGGAGCCTTCTCATCTCCAGACTGAACAGCCCCAACTCTCTGTCTGTCCTTATAGGAGAGGAGCTCCAGATCAGAGGATCATCCTCTTGGCCCTTCTCTGGACACATTCCAGCACATCCAGATCTTTCTTATAATAGAAGCTCCAGAACTGGACACAATACCCCAGGTGGGGTCTCACCAGAGTGGAATAGAGGGGAGGAATCACCTCCCTCAACCTGCTGGCTATGCTTCTCTTGATGCAGCCCAGGATGTGATTTGCTTTCTGGGCTGCAAGTGCACACTGTTGAGCTTCTCCTCCACCAAATCTCCCCAGAAGAATGATTGTCGTTGCTTACACCTTCCTACAGCACCTGGAGTGGCAGGATCCTGTTTCAGCATCTCTCTACACAATGTGGTGACCAAAGCCCTTGTGGCTCTGCCAGCAAGCTACACACACCCAGGCATGCACACGTCAGCTGGAATGTGACCTCCTGTCCCCTCTGCCATTTAAGGACTGCAAAAAACCTCAGGAACAATGTGTGCAGGGGAGAAATTCAGAGCAAGGAGACTGCATGCTAAGAGTTTACATTAAAACCTACAAATAATGTTTAAAAGGAGAAAAAAAAAAAAAAAAAAAAGAAAGGCAAAAAGCAAAACCCTGTAGTTTAAGGAATTTTTATCTCTGCTTTGAACTGTGGAGCCAACAGTATTTCCCCTTCATGTCCCTTGTTCTCTGGGGATTATTGGGATTTTCTGCCAGACTCGAGACTGCCTCAGCTTTGTTTCCCAAAGAGCAAATATTTTGTGTGAATTGTGGTTATCCAACAATGCAACTCTGAAAGCTCCTTTGGAAGAATAAAAGGAAGGAGTTGGGGTTTTGCCAGATGAGTTCCTGCTCTTATCTCTTGGAGCTTGTTACCTTGAAAGCACTTCACCTGCTCAGTGTCTGCCAGGGAACCTCCCAGCACAAAATTTGAAGGCAAAATTCCCAGTAGAGGACTATCCCTGAGGAAAAGCAAGCACTGTTGCATTTATTGCTACTATCACATCCTGCTGTTGTTTCAGCTTTCATTTGTTTCTAAAACTCCTCAATTCATGGGCCCCTCAGTTTAGGAAGGATGTTGACTTGCTGGAACAAGTCCAGAGAAGGGCAACAAAGTTGGTGAAGGGTTTGGAACACAAGCCCTATGAGGAGAGGCTGAGGGAGCTGGGATTGCTTAGCCTGGAGAAGAGGAGGCTCAGGGGTGACCTTATTGCTCTCTACAACTACCTGAAGGGAGGCTGTAGACAGGCAGAGGTTGGTCTCTTCTCCCAGGCAGCCAGTACCAGAACAAGAGGACACAGTCTCAGGCTGCGCCAGGGGAGGTTTAGGTTGGATGTTAGGAAGAAGTTCTACACAGAGAGAGTGATTGCCCATTGGAATGGGCTGCCTGGGGAGGTGGTAGAGTCACCATCATTGGAGGTGTTCAGGAGGAGACTTGATGGGTGCTTGGTGCCATGGGTTAGTTGCTTAGGTGGGTTGGATTGGTTGATGGGTTGGACGCGATGATCTTGAAGGTCTCTTCCAACCTGGTTTATTCTAAAAATTCCAAAAATTCATTCTTTTAACATGCTGGAAGGGCCTTACTCTGTTAGGGTAATGAAGGTAAGAAGCTTTCAAAGTTTAAAATGCTAAATCCCACCAAAAGATTAAGCATCCAGTAGTTGCATCTAGCATGAGGGTAATACCAAACTGCTTCCACTTAACTGCTTAAGATCCTTAAAATTCCATTAGTCTGTGTTCCCAGTAGTAGAGTTCCACAGCAGCCTATGGTAGTGTTTTGATGGTATGAAGAGGACTGCCAAAGTATTGGCAACACAATATGCCTAAAGTTCAGATACTTCTTTGTGTCCTCTTCAGAGTCTGGTCCCAAGAGTCTGAAAGTCCCACTGGGAAATGTTAATCTCAGATGCCACAAGCATTAAGCACTTGGATGAAGGTGCTGTCCACAGGAAGAGCCTAGCAAAGCAAACCTCCAAAGCAAAGATTTATTATGGTTTAGACCAGGTGCTCCCCATCAGAGTGAGCTTGGGTGCCCGTTTGAAATCCTTGGCCCAGAGAAAGAGGTCCTTGGCCCAGAGAAAGAGGTCCTTGACCCAGAGAGGTCTGGGATAAAAGGAAGGATCATAGGCTCTGCAAAATAAATTGTGACATGCTGTACCTTCATCCATGGTCATACCTGTTCATTCTTGGAGAGTGGGTCTCTGTGCTCCTGGTGCCTGGTAAAGTCAACTAGGTGTTGCCCTGCCCCACAAAACAACAGCAGGAGGATGTCATACTGGGAAGTCCCTTAGCATCTTGCAAGTGCACTCTTTATTTTGAGGAAGGAGTTTTATCTTCAAGTCACCTGAGGGAGAGGAGGGACTTGAATCCAGCATGCTGTGTCTTCTATGAACAATTTCAAACTACCTTGAGTTAAAAGAGAGAAGCTTTACTCCTTTGCCACATTGTATGAAAAAGGATTGAGGCAGTACATGAAGAAAGCTGATGAACCCTGAGAAAGTGCCTTCCACCAGGTCAGCACTGGGTGGATTGGTCCTACTTGGAGCCTGAAGGCTTGTCCTCCTATTATATTTTCTAGTTGCTATCTCATGTAGCTCTCTTCTCAGCAGCATGAACCTTGTCCTTGGTGCAGAGCATCTCATGGTAACTCCAAATCCAGCATGAGCTGCCCAGGAAAGGTTTGGCACCTACACCACTACAGGGAACAATCCTGGTGATGACTCCTTACTGATGACATCAAAATAGCAACCAGAAAATAGTTCTCTGGGGGCAGGCACTGCAAAATGAACTCAAAACAAGTCCCAAAAGTCTTACCCTAAAGTGATTACAGCTTAATGAGACCAGCGAAGGCAAGAAGTAGGGTTCCTAAAGCTGGCAAGCAGATGAAAAAGTCAGGGAGCAGAGCCTGGCTCCCAGCTGCCGATCTGGGGCTCACTTCCATGTTTTATCACAATTATCTGACATGATTCAGCATCTAATCTGATAAAGCACTGATAATTTAATCCTCACTGCGGGCATCCAAAGAATGCATCCAGCTTCCCGAAAGCCAGGCTGACGTTTTCTGCTGGGCCTCTTCCCATTTGTGCTGCTTCCTCTCAGCAAAGTTCAGTAACTAATCCCTCATTTCCTTTTATGTTCACAGCCTTCAGATCTCAGCTGACTCCTATGTTACTATACTCCTCAGTCATCTCCATGCCAAGCTTTAGGTATCAAACTCTTTAATACTTTCTCACACATCTCCAGCTATCCAGGAACATGATTCCCTGATATGAATGACTTAGCTCATGTGGAGACCTGCCACAACTGCATATTGCAAATCATAGTATCACAGACTGGTCTGGGTTTGAAGGGACATCCAGTCAACCTGCTCTGCAGTCAGCAGGGACATCCTCAGCTAGATCGGGTTGCCCACAGCCCTGTTGACTCTTACCTTGAATATCTCCAGGGATGGGGCCTCAACAACCTCCCTGGGCCATCTGTGTCAGTGTTCCACTACCCTCGTGAGGCAGAATTTGTTCCTAACATCCAATCTAAACCTACTCTTCTCTAGTTTGAAGCCATTGCTCTGCTTAAGGCATCTTCATGGAGCCCCACCCTGGACCACATGAAGCATGAAAGAAACCTGAAAATCCTCCTGCCAGCCACGTGTCATATTCTGGACAGACTGAGGTGTTTAGACAAATTTCTCTTGAAGCTTCAAGCAGATTTTAGAGTCATTTCATGACAGTTGTGGCAAAAAGGCTGCACCTCTGCCTTCAGGCAGGGTAGTCATAATTCCAAATAACGGTAGATATTGATTAAAACAAAGTAGATCTTTTAGCCAGAGTGGACAAGGAATGGAAGGACTGATCGGTGGCCACTAGATGGGCCTCAAAGAGAGATCAGGGCACCACTTACTTACTCTTCAATTAATTCAAAGAGTGGAATAGGCTCCCCAGGTAGGTGTTTGAACCACCATCCCTGGAGTTGTTTAAAAGATGCATAGAATCTTAAATGTTGGAAAATATCATCAACTATCAACCCAAACCTCCCATTCCCACTAAACTACGTCCTGAAGTGCTACACCTACATGGTTTTGTACACCTCCAGGGATGCTGACTTCACCACCTCTCTGGGCAGCCTGTTCCAATGCCTGACGGCTATTTCAGGAAATAAATTTTTCCTAAAATCCATCCCAAACCTCCCCTGGTACAACTTGAGGCCATGTCCTCTTGTCCTGGGAGAAGAGACTGATTCCCACCTTAATCCAATGTCCTTCCAGGTAGTTGTAGAGAGTGAGGTATCCCCTCAGCCTTCTTTTCTCCAGGTGAAACAACCTGGATCTACTTGAGAGAGTCCAATGGAAGGCTACAAGGATGATGGACTGGAGCACTGCCTTATGAGGAAAGGCTGAAAGCCCTGGGGCTGTTTAATCTGGAGAGAAGACTGAAAGGGGATCTAATAAATGTCCATAAATATCTGAGGGCTGAGTGTTAGGAAAGAAGGGAGAGCCTCTGCTCACTTGCACCCTGTTATAGGACAAGGGACAATGGATGTAAACTACAGCACAGGAAGTTCCACTTCAACATGAGGAAGAACTTCTTTACTATAAGGGTCACAGAGCACTGGTGCAGGCTCCCCAGAGAGACTGTGGAGTCTCCTTCTCTGGAGACTTTCAAGCCCCATCTGGATGTGTTCCTGGGCAACCTGTGCTAGATTCTATGGCCCTGCTCTGGCAGGGGGGGTGGACTCAATGACCTCCAGAGGTCCCTTCTATCCCCTAACTCCCTGTGATCCTGTGAAAGCCAGAAGCTCAGGCCAGTACAGACCCAAATGATCAGCTCAGAACCAAGTATCCAGAGCAGCTCCCAGCTGAGTGGTCAATAACTTTATGAACAGTGTTGTAAGATTGGTGGAAATCTGATTCTTTTTTAACTGTGGACATCAGGCTGATTCAAATAGAGTTACATTTCAGAGCTGGAGACACCAGAATAGAAACTGGGAAGTCTTAGCAGGGTGAAACTCTTTTCTTACAAAAAACAGGCTGAGGAACAATGATTCAACCAACCAAGGATTAATTTGTAATAACTATGTTTGATATAAATGCACAGCTCTTGTCAGAAACAGCTACACTGTCTTTCTTGCAACACTTTGATAGAAGCCTCTGGATTTTCTATGACTCTGGATGAGTTAAATCAGAGTCTCTCAAAGAGTCAGACAGTCAACATCTGGTTTGCATCACTGAGATCTGAAGTGTGTGTTTGCATCTGTGCAAAATAACTTCATTGCTAACCTCCCCCTTCATTGCTCGTCTTCTCCCTCTGCTCTGAGATCAGAAAATAAGGGAAAGAAAGGGGGGGGGGGGGGGGGGGGGGGGACTGGAAATCACATGCCCTGTGATCTTAACACTTCACTGGGAAGAGGACATCAGTTTCTCACAGGTTCCCTCTGAAATAAAAAAAAATCAAACCACATCCTAACAGAACCATCAAAGAGGAAAAATGAGATAGTCACAAAATTAGTCATAGCTGTACATTTTGGTTGAGAGGATTAAAAACTCTTATCTGAACTGAGACTGTCCCTTTCTCCCAGGCTGTCCAACTCTATCCAGCTAAGCTGGTCTCAGAGGTCCCCGCGCTGGCGGGGCTGTTTCTCTAGCAGACGCCCCTTTGCTTCAGATGTTTATCTGCTTTCTCAGGAGGAGAGTCTGTGAACTTAGTGATTGGAAGGAAAAGCTCTCATGTCTTCAGAAACTGACAAAAATGTCCAGACAATAAAAATGAGCAAAGAGGAATGAAATCAGATGACAGAACTGAATATATATGTGGGCCAGGGAGATCTTGCTGGTGGCACAGCTGGCACTTGGATTTAGCTATGCATGTGTGCCACAGATCTTTAACCCTTTATGTCACTCATTCTGAGTTCAGCTGGTAGATACAATGTCAGCTGGACAAACCACAACTGCTCTGCAGGAAAAAACTTCACACTAACCACCACCACAGCAATGACCTTCTTTGGTGGTTTGCCTCTGTGGGTGTGATGTTTGTGTTGTATGGGCACTGGAGACGGCTTAAACTCTTCCCAAGCCAGCCCTGGGACCAGACCCTTTTCTCAGGCAGCTGAATTGAAAATGTTGTCCTTACAACAGAGTGCTCAACTCAGCCAAGAGACAGAGCTTCACATGAAAAGAAGAATGGGCCACAAAATCCAAATGTCCTGACACCACTTATAATCCCATTTGTTATGTTCTGAGGAGCTAACTGAAGAAATTGGGAGCATTTATGAATAATCACCTGCATGCTGCTCTCCACTTTGCTTTGGCTGCTCTACATTGGGTCAGGTTATGGCTCAAGGCTGGAGCACTGGGAGTCCTGAAAGCTGCTCTCCAAGTGTGAGCTGATGACCGGATCCATGTAGAACATGCCACAATTTCTCTTGCAGAACCAATGCACTTCTGTCCCAGACCTGAACTTCCACCTCTCTGGGCCAAGGATTTCAAATGGGCTACCCAGCTGCCTCCAATGGGGAATGCCCAGTCTCCAATATAATAAATTCTTGCTTTGGAGATGACAGCTAGGCGCTTTCTGTCGACAATATCTCCATCCAGGTACATAAAACTTGTGGCATCTGAAATTAGCATTTCATACCAGAACTTTCATACATTTTTAGTACCATCCCCCGGCTGTCTGAATAAAGAAATCACAGAAACACAGCATGTTAGGGGCTGGAAGGGACCTCAAAAATCATCCAGTCCAAACCCAGCAGGATCACC
The DNA here is from genome assembly GCF_026170545.1 of Melanerpes formicivorus. Lineage (NCBI taxonomy): Eukaryota > Metazoa > Chordata > Aves > Piciformes > Picidae > Melanerpes > Melanerpes formicivorus. Next base: position 33,498,272 of record NW_027142353.1, on the reverse strand, counting down.
TAGACCACATCACACAGAAGCACATCCAGGCAGGTTTTGAATAGCTCCAGAGAGGGAGACTCCACAACCCCCCTGGGCAGCCTGTTCCAGGCTTCTGTCACCCCCACAGGGAATAAGATTTCCTCATGTTCACATGGAACTTCCTATGTCTCAACTTCTACCCACTGCCCCTTGTCCTGTCATTGGGCATCACCCAGCAGAGCCTGGCTCCATCCTCTTGGTTCTCACCTTTTACATATTTATAAACATAAATGAGGTCACTCCTTAGTCTCCTCTGCTCTAAGCTACAGAGCCCTCAGCTCCCTCAATCTCTCCTCGTAAGGAAGATGTTCCACTGCCTTCAGCATTTTTGTGGTTCTGCACTGGTCTCTCTTAAGCAGGTCCCTGAGGTCCTTCTTGAACTGAGGGGTCCAGAGCTGGACACAATAGTGCAGATGTAGCCTCACCAGGGCAGAGTAGAGAAGGAGGAGAATCTCTCTCCACCTCCTAACCATACCCCTTCTAATCCATCCCAGAATGGCATTGGCCTTCTTGCCCACAAGAGCACATTGCTTTCTTGGAGGTCAGTGCCATTGCAGTTATTGTTTTGGATAAGAAAGGGCATTTCTAAAGACAACCCCGAAGCAGCACTTCATGTTTCCAGCAGTGTATATTCATCATGGATTTCTCTGCCAGTAGCAGTACATAAAACCCAGCGGATAAACAGCTCTCCTTTGGCTTTCAGCTCTCGGAAGATACATGTGCTTCTGATTCATCTGCCCCAAATATTAGACTATTTTTCTGAATATGTGTCCTGGTATGCATAGTTATCAGTCTTGTTTCTCTTACCACACCCATGGGGTGATCAGCTAACCCCATGAGAATATGCAGCAGAAGAGTGAAGGAGTAAAACCTGTGGTTTCTGAGCAAGGGGATATCATTCTCCTATATGAATTCCACTGAAGTGTGGAAAAGTAAGAAAATTTTCCAGCCTGGAGAGCATGATAGCTAAAAAAAATAGCATGACAAAAGTACTGCCCTGTTTTGCTTTCTCTTCTGACCTGGACAATGGCAACTACAAGGATGTTTAGGAATGGAAAGCTATGAGATTATTAGCTATCTGCTAATCGCTGGCAATAAGCACCACTCCTGTTCTGCTCAGCTTGTGTTTCTGCTTGTTCAGCTCCTGATCAAAGGAGATAAGCAGAGAAGTGGGACTTGAACATCCAACAAGAGTAGCAGTATTAAGCGGATGATTTGTAGCAGATCCATTTGGATTTTGTGGCCCATTCTTCTTTTCATGTGAAGCTCTGTCTCTTGGCTGAGTTGAGCACTCTGTTGTAAAGACAACATTATCAATTCAGCTGCCTGAGAAAAGGGTCTGGTCCCAGGGCTGGCTTGAGAAGAGGTTAAGCTGTCTCCAGTGCCCATGCAACACAAACATCACACCCACAGAGGCAAACCCCAAAGAAGGTCATTGCTGTGGTGGTGGTGGTGGTTAGTGTGAAGTTTTTTTCCTGCAGGGCAATTGTGGTTTGTCCAGCTGACATTGTATCTATCAGCTGAACTCAGAATGAGTGACATAAAGGGTTAAAGATCTGTGGCACACATGCATAGCTAAATCCAAGTGCCAGCTGTGCCACCAGCAAGATCTCCCTGGCCCATGTTTATATTAAGTTCTGTCTTCTGATTTCATTCCCCCCTAGCATCCTCCCACTCTAGACTCAAGATCCCCCCAGCCAAAATATATTTCTTAGAATCATAGAATTGTTTTGGTTGAAAAAGACTTTCAAAACCATTGAGTCCACCTATCAACCCAAAGACCCTCAAAACAAAGGTTGGAGGAAAACCTCCGTCGTTAAGTGACGGATTGAGGATGTGGCAGGGCTTCCCACAGCATGAGTGAAGCCTCATTCTTGACAGTTTTGTTGTTGACACTGCTGTTTGGGTTTGCTTTGTGAAATAAAGCTGATCCTTTCTCCAGAGCATTTTCATCTCATGGCATGTATCTGCAGCTGCTGAAGTTAAACCAGCAGCTAACTCCAGACGCCTCTTCAAGACAAAAATGCAGGAGGAGTAAACGACCTACACTGATTTAAAACTATTTTCTGTTGACCAGCTCGACCTTCCTGGCTTCTTTAATTGAGTATTATTAATTTCTCCTCTAACTCAGCTTGAATCCTAGGAATTCCTAAAGACTTCACTACTTGAGCTAATTTAGCTAAGAATTACTCCTTTTGGTTTTGTCTTTCTATGCCCCTACATGAGGTCAAACTTGCTCAGAGAAACACAAGCAGAGGCTGAAGTGGTTTTTGAAGCTGTTTCATTCAGCCTTCACCATAAAATACACCAAACTCTACAGGTCCACAATTTTCCAGGCAACATGGAGCTATGTTTGGGTTCACAGCTACCTCCTCTGCTCAAATAACAGCGATGTGATTTTGACAGTCACCATCACAACAACTATCTGGGAGAGCTTTCTGAGTTTTTAGCATGTGGGTTTTGTCAGGGCACAGCTCCCTGCAGTTTGGGTGAGGAGAGGAATCTTTGGGTTAATACTCCAGATGCCTAAAGAATACTGCGAGACATTTAGGGTCTGGTTCAACACAAACTCCCCTTGACACCCACAGTGATGGGAAAAAGTCACATATTTCTCTTACGTTCAACCTATCTATGGCTTCTTGGTGGTGCTGCTGTGTGGCCCATCCATTCCACTCCCTGCATACCCTTGCACAGCAGCCTGTGATGCTGAAATGAATCTGTTGGTCTACCCTTGGACTACCTTCAAATTCCTTACCATTATTGTCAGTAGTTTGCTTTTTCATAAACCAAAGCAATGTAATAACTGCCACCAAGATTTGTGTGGGGACAAAAGTGCTGTGTGCCACATTACAGGGGCTAGAAAGATGCCTGGTGGAAAAGGACCTGGGGGTGTTGGTTGATGGCTGACTGAATATAGGCCAGCAGTATGCACAGGTGGTCAAGAAGACCACGCAGTATCACAGTATCGCCAAGGTTGAAAGAGACCTCAAGGATCATCAAGTCCAACCTGTCACCACAGACCCATGACTAGACCATGGCACCAAGTGTCACGTCCAATCTCCTCTTGAACACCGTGAGGGATAGTGACTCCTCCACCACCAGCAGCAGCCTGAGCTGCTGGAATAGTGTGGCAAACAGAACTAGGACAGTGATTGTCCCCCCCTGAAATCAGCACTGGTGTGGCTGCGCCTCGAATACTGTGTCCAGTTTTGGACTCCTCACTCCAAAAAGCACAAGAGGAAACAGCCTCAGCTTGTGCCAGGCGAGGTTTGGTTGGATATTAGGAATAATTTCTTCCCCAGAAGTGTTGTCAAACCCTGGAACAGGCTGCCTGGGAAAGTGGTGGAGTCACCATTCCCAGAAGCATTTAAAAGATGTGTAGCTGTGCTGTTGAGGGACATGGTTTACTGGTGATCTGGCAGTGTTGGGTTAATAGTCAGACTTGATTATCTTGAAGATCTCTTCCAACCAAAATGATTCAATGATCAATACATCTCTTTCCACTTGTTGCAAACATTCTGTCCTAAACCAAACCTGGGTGCATCTCCAGCTCAGGGAGGAGGCTCTGCTGCTTCATAATCTCCATGGCAATACCATTTGTGTGTATGGTGAAGTTTCAGGTAAAGGAACATCAAACTAAATCACAAGAAACTCCAAATTTCTAAACAAAGATGAGGTGAAGATGTCTCATGCCCACGTGGAGGTTTGCAGGCACAAGCTCCTGGCATGCTGTTGCAGGTTAAGGGAAAATAATTACAGAATACAGAATTAACCAGGTTGGAAAAGACCTTCAAGATCAAGTCCAACCTATCACCCAACACCATCTCATCAGCTAAACCATGGCACCAAGTGCCTCATCCAGTCCTATCTTAAACACCTCCAGTGAAGGTGACTCCACCACCTCCCTGAACACACCATTCCAATGGCCAATCTCTCTTTCTGGGAAGAATTTCTTCCAAACATCCAGCACAAACTTCCCCTGGCACAGCTTGAGAATGTGTCCTCTTGTTCTGTCCCAGGTTGCCTGGGAGAAGAAACCAATCTCCACCTGACTACAACCACCCTTCAGGTAGTTGTAGAGAGCAATGAGGTCTCCCCTGAGCCTCCTCTTCTCCAGGCTTAACACCCCCCACTCCTTCAGCCTCTCCTCACAGGGCTGTAATCCAGACCCCTCACCAACTTTGTTGCTCTTCTCTGGACATGTATTGGTATAACCATAAAGTCCTCCAGGGGCTAGAGAGTCCCAGGGGTCAGGCAGCTTGTCCCAGGATATTGTAATCTGTTATTCTATTCCATTTTCCTGTATCTCCCTACTAAGGGAGGGCACAGCCAAAGCTCGCTCTCTCTTCTCTATGTCTCAGGACCTGCACACAGCTTAGCTTTATGGTTTGTGGGGCAGAAGCTTTCTGCTGGCCTTGGCTGGCAGCAAATTTCCATCTATGCCACTGGGCCTGTTGAAGCCAGCAGTAGGCCTGGGTCTAGATGGGAAGCGGGGGTGTAATTTGGACTTGTTCTTGGTTCTGCTGAGGCTGAGTGGGGTGATGATTTTTGGAAGGCTCTGGTAGGTTTTGGCATGGTAGTCCCAGGTGAAGAACTGAACCTAATTTCTGAACGTATTCCTTTGAGCTGAGTACCTTTGGTATACATTTGTAAACAGGATTTCCATTTAAACTTCCAATCCATTGTGGAGCATTTCTATTTTTCACTCCTTGGGAAGAGGCAGAATATCCTTTCCGTCCTTTTGCCCTGGGCAGCTCGTGGATCAAAACTGGGATGCATGCCAGCACACAAGGAGGTAACAGAGAGCACATTGGCCCACAGGCAAAATTCCTCTTAATCCAAATATTTCCCCAAAAGACTGAGTAGGTCTCTAGGAAACAAGCACCAAGAAACCAGACAGACCACATCACCTTTTACTCATTTTCCCCAAGAACTCAGGCTGGTGCGTACATGCTGCAAGAACCCTTTCACTTTTCAGCTGTGGCCAATAGTGCCACCAGTTTCTCCCTTTTCATCACAGACATGACACTGTTGCTTCCCATTGATGAACATCTGGGTGCAATCACAAATGTATCCTCCAAGGAGCACGCGTCATGAATCAGCAGGCTGCATGACAAGAAGTCCAGCCCATGAAAACTAGACGCATGTCCACCACTACGTTATCTTCTCTGATTCTTTTTCTCCCATTCATCTTAATTTCTATCATCCAATATTTCTCTCTATGGACATGACATTAAAACATGGTGTGCTATTTTCCTGCCAGGCATAAAGAATTATTTCCTTTCTCACACTTGGCAAGTCCAACAGGGCAGGTCTAACCACACCAGGATGAGTGGTTAGAAGCCTAAAGCAAGAAATCATGTAAGAATTAGAAGTGTCTCAGAACACAGCTTGGTTACAAGCATGTGAGAAAGGAGGATTTGGTAACACAAGAGTTTAGCACTCGTGAGGCTTCCATGGGGGTGCTCCTCTTCTCCTGGGGCACAGCAACAACCTTCGTTTGCCATACTGTCTTAACAGGACATGACATAAGAGAGGTCCCAGAAGACTGGAAGCTGGCCAACGTGGTGCCCATCCACAAGAAGGGCCAGTTGGATAAGCCAGGGAATTATAGACCTGTCAGCCTGACCTCAGTGCCAGGCAAGATTATGGAACAGGTCATCTTGAGTGCAATCACACAGCACTTAGAGGATGGCCAAGGGATCAGGCCCAGCCAGCATGGATTTAGGAAGGGCAGGTCCTGCCTGACCAACCTGATCTCCTTCTATGATCAGGTGACTGCCTGGTGCATACGGGGCAGGCTGTGGATGTAGTCTACCTGGACCTCAGCAAGGCTTTTGACACTGTCCCACATAGCAAACTCCTGGCCAAGCTGTCAGCCCCTGGCTTGGACGGGAGCACTCTGCGATGGGTTAGGAACTGGCTGGAAGGCTGAGCCCAGAGAGTGGTGGTGAATGGTGAAGGGCAACAAAGCTGGGGAGGGGTTTGGAACACAAGCCCTATGAGGAGAGGCTGAGGGAGCTGGGGTTGCTTAACCTGGAGAAGAGGAGGCTCAGGGGTGACCTTATTGCTCTCTATAACTACCTGAAGGAAGGTTGTAGACAGGTGAAGGTTGGTCTCTTCTCCCAAGCAACCAGCACCAGAACAAGAGGACACAGTCTCAAGCTGCACCAAGGGAGGCTTAGGCTGGAGGTTAGGAAGAAGTTCTACACAGAGAGTGATTGCCCATTGGAATGGGCTGCCTGGGGAGGTGGTGGAGTCACCATCACTGGAGGTGTTCAGGAGGAGACTTGATAGGATGCTTGGTTGCATTCTAGTCTAGTCTAGTCTAGTCTAGTCTAGTCTAGTCTAAAAACTTTTTCCATGCCACACGTGTGCTGGGAAGGGTGACCATGGGAGTCTTTCAGGCAACCAGCAACAGAACAAGAGGATGCAGTCTCAGGCTGCACAGAAAGAAGTTTTTCACAGAAAGAGAGATTGGCCATTGGAATGGGCTGCCCAGAGGTGTGGTCAGTGTCTGCTTATTTTGTCCCAATATTGCTGTGGGCATGAACTGGTGTGAGCAGACACCAAGTCCTAGATCATCTGTCTGTAGCAATGCATTCCTAAATGAATGTTTGCTACATATTGGGCTGAACAAAAGGATGTCAAAGATGGTCTTTCCTCCAGGGTTGCCATCCCTGGAGGTGTTTAAGGAAAGATTGGATGTGGCACTTAGTGACATGGTCTGGTGGTGGTGTTAGGTCATAGCCTGGACTCGATGACCTCAGAGGTCTATTCTAGCCTCAATAGTTCTGTGATTCTGTGATTCCTCAGTTCTGTCTTGTCCATCTGAATAATCAAGAAAAGTATCTGGGGTTCATTAAGAAAAGTGTGCCCAGCAGGCCTACAGAGGTTCTTCTCCCCCTCTACTCAGCCCTGGTGAGAACATACCTGGAACACTGCATCCAGTCCAATGGAGAGCAACACCGAAGATTAGGGGACTTGAACATCTCCCCTATGAAGAGAGAGACTGAGACACCTGGGGCTGTTTAGTCTGGAGAACAGAAGACTGAGAGGGGATATCACCAATGTCTATCAATATCTGAGGGGTGGGTGTCAAGTGGAGGGGGCCAAGCTTTTTTGGGTGGTGCACAGCAATAAGCCAAGGAACAATGGATACAAACTTGAACATAGAAAGTTTCAGCTCAACACGAGGAGAGGAAAAACTTCTTTACAATGATGGTGACAGAGCACTGGAACAGGATGCCCAGGGTGGTTGGGGAGACTCCTTCTCTGGAGACTTTCCAAACCCACCTGGATGCATTCCTGTGCAGACTACCCTAAGTGATCCTGCTTTGGTTTTGGCAGGGGGGTTGGACTTGATGATCTCTGCAAGTCCCTTCCAAACTCTAATGTAATGTGGTACTGTGATATCCCATATCAAACCCAGAAATGTGGGGTCTCAGCAGAGTGGAGCAGAGGGGAAGAATCTCCTCAACCCACTGCTCATGCTGCTGGGGATGCAGCACAGGCTATGGTTGGTGCTCTGGGCTCATTAGGTCTTGGAACCACATAGTCCAGAGCAAAGACTTTTTGTAAGGGACTGTGGTGATAGGACAAGGAAAAATTATTTTAAACTAGGGAAGGGTAGGTTTATAACAGACATTAGGAAGAAGTTCTTTACTGTGAGGGTGGTGAGACCCTGAATGTGCTGCCCAGAGGACCTATGGATGTTTCATCCCTGGAAGGGTTTTAAGACCAGGCTGGATGAGGCTTTGAGTAACCAGGCCTAGTCAGAGGTGTCCCTGCCTATGGCATGGGGGTTGAAACTAAATGATCTTTAAGATTCCTTCCAACTCAAGCCATTCTATAATTTGATGAAACCTCTGTAAATTCAATGCAATCTCTTGACCTTGGAGAGTAATAACCATAAGCAACAAACATCAGCCTTAGATCAGGTCTCAGTCACTGTCCCTCTGGCTTGGTGACATAGAAAGAACATCTTAGTTATAGAGGGAGCCCAGGGTAACATGCTTGTGAGATGGAAAGCACAGCTCACTGCCTATATTTAGGTAGGATGAATCCAGGCCCTTCTGAAATGTTTACAGTGCCTTTTATTCATAGCTCCAACCGGAAGATAGCAATTACACATATCCCAGATGGAGAAAGATGTTTAAAAGGAGGCTTGCTTATACCAGGAACCCTGTTGCTTGCTTCTTTTTTGCTGTTGTTGTTGTTTGTTTGGCTGTTTGTTCATTTCTCCTACAGAAGGAGCAGGAAATCTTTAGTTACTGGCTTGCCCTCCTCCGCTGTTTCCAAGAAACTGCACCTCTTTGATCTTTTTTAGTCCTGCAAAACCTGGGCCTGCCCCCCCTCCAAGGAAGCAAGTGGCAAATTCACTGGGTCAGATCCTTATCTGGGTGCAAACTGTCACAACCTCTGCACATCAAAGAAATTCCCCTGATTACAGACCCCAAGGTCTTCATGGGAGGTGGGACTCCATGTCTCTGACCTTGGACAGTAAATTACTTAATTAAAAGGAGTCATTTCATAATCTTTAATCTAATGTTTATTTCTCCAGGCTGATCTGTTTACACTGCTTGTTGCTGCTCTGCCTCATGCCAGAGGCTGCAGCAAGGCAGTTCTGTAATCTGGTGGGTTTATGGTTGCATTTGAAACAATTCTATGATTCTGTGATTCTGTGATTCAATGATTTTATGATTCTGTGATTAGATTATTCTATAATTCTATGATTCTGTGATGATTCCGTTATTTCAATGCCCATGCTACAGCTGTCCTGGCAGTGTTTGCTTACAAGAAAAAAAAAATCAATTTAATGATGGGGAGAGGGAATCCAAAACAACCACTGCAAAACATCAAGGTTGAAATCTCTGGGGCACAGACTTCTTCACTGCCCCCTCCTTCCCAGTGAGGACATTTCACCTTGAATCTTGATGATCTTTGAGGTCTCTTCCGACCTTGGTGATTCTGTGTGTGTGAATCTAGGTTTCAAAACAAAGCCCACGGTGTTCTCCAGAGCCAGGTTATGCAGGTGATCCTTGCTGTCTAAGAAAGCCTGGACTTAACGCTACAGCTTTTACCTCAGCTGGAGCTGAGCAGTCCATTTCCATCACACCATCCTGAAGCTCTTTGGATGTCATTCACTATTGGTTTGTGAAGAAGAGTCTGGCAAACACATCCTTCCTACTGCACATGGATAACAACTCAGAGAGCCACACTGCCCTAGGAAACAGCCCAAAACCCAAAACTGACCATGCTGTACTGTTCACTTAGGACTAAGAGAGAACATTCCCACCCCTGAGTTTGGAGAGGTCACGCTATGAGGTCCTTAGCAAGAATTCTGGTGTCTCCGTTTCTCAGGCTACTACGTTTCTGACCTCTGCAGGAGCAATGATTTGCAAAGGACTCCCTCCTGTGCCACTGACCTTTGTTGCCCAGGGTCAGGACTAAGTCCTCCAGAGAATCTCCGCCAAAGCTCAGCTCTCTACTTGCAATTCACTGTTCCAGGAGAAGCCCCACAGCTCTCTGTGCCCTTTTTCACCTCTGAAGAGGGGAATGACAGGAAGACGGTCCCCTTAGCACATGCCATTTCAACTTTCATCTTCCCCCCTGCCAAAACCATGTTTAGGATGTTAAATTCCAAATTCCCTCATGAGGGCATCTCTGCAACCTCCTTATTAGACATTGGAGGAGAAATATTTGGTTCTCTTTCCCCTGTATGAACCACTCCTGGTCAATTCCTTAGAAATAACAGGTTATTGTCAGATGCTTTTAGCTATATTTGAGAAGAGCCACTTCCAACTGCAGTTTGAGATGTACTTCTGCCAGGGATGGGTTCTCAAATGCCGAAGCTGTTCTTTCAGGAAGGTCATGCTGTCATAACAAACATTCCACCAAAATAGAAACAATACCCTGGGAATCTGAACGTCAGAGTGGAAAGTCAGCTTCCTGGCAGATATTTCTAAAGTGCTTTGAAGATGTGAAGAGTGACACTGCTGCTAAGAAGCATTTATTCCCCCTCTTGTTAATTATTATTTCTTTTCTTGGTACTATGCTGTTAATAAGCTCAATTTTTCTGTCAGTGTGTAACATGACAGAGTCAGCTTCTTCTCCACACTTGGGGATTTAAAGCAAACCAACAAACCACCATCCCTACCACAGGGGAAAAAAAAACCCAAAAACCCTCTGTGATATCTCTGCTATCAGCAGAAATATAAACAGCTTGGATTTATGTATAGATTTTTCCATGGCTCTCACCACTGTGGTATCTGAACAGCTTCACAAACATTTCACAGCTACAACCATTTGGGGAAACAGTAAAGCATTGTTGTTGCTTGGTTTTGCCCTGAGGGAACTGAAGCACAGAGTTAATTAAGCACCACAAATTGAAGCAGGAGATTAGGTACTGAATGCTGATGTCTTGAATCCCAGTTTAATGTTTCATCTATAAGATGATGCCTGTTAGCTAAAATAATTATAATAAATAAGGTAAGGGCTTTATGTAGAAGCCACTTAGTGCAGTGGTTTGGCCTGAGTTGTACAACCCAGATAAGATTATCTCAAAGGTCCCAGCTAGCCCCAAAGCCTTGGAAATTATTAACTTTCTCCAGTTCCTTTGTACTTGGGACTAAGCCATTTTGTCTACGTATAATCCCCCCAAAGAAGGCTGTTGTGGGTTGTGAGTGGGTGTCTGTGTCTTCCTATATCTCAGCTGCATCATGTTCCCACCAGAGATCCTACAAATGTTCATCTGAGAGTTCACAATGTGTGTGTGGAGGGGGGGAGGGGAGGGCTAGAGAGAGAGAATCAGAAAGGGAGACACTAGAAATGATCTGGCAGCAAGAAAAATGCAAGTTAGACTTTACAGGCTTCTCAGGCACCAAAGGCAGCTGAGAGCCACGGTTTCGTAGGAAACTTGGGATTTGTCATCTTTAGGGTTTGCAGAGCTCCCCAGATTTCAAAGGGGGGGGTTGGGGGAAGTTGAGATGCACCTTTTACACTGCAAAGCATTTGTCCCCCGGAGATGGGATTATCATCCTAGTCATTTTTAGCATCAGTGGAGCGCGATAGCAGAATCTGGCTGTAGATGAGACACCCTCTGATGTTCAAGTCAAGACTCAGTCCAATTAGTCATTCAGAAGGCAGATACAGGGCTGGTTTATGTTCTTCACCTCTGATATCACTTCCAGCTACTCTGAGACAGCTCTCCTGCAGCCAGAGCTTTGCCTCCCTTGGGTCACATCCAGCTGTCTGTTGGACTTTATATTAGGATGGGGGCAGTCATACCCTGGCTGTGGAGTCTCCTTCTCTACAGACTTTCAAGACCTGTCTGGATGTGTTCCTGTGTGACCTGCACTAGATTCTATGATCCTGCTCTGCCAGGGGGGTTGGATTCAATGATCTCCAGAAGTCCCTTCCAACCCCTAACATCCTGTGATCCCGTGATCTGCTTGGGATCATGAGAGTCCTGTGCTGCTGAGGGGGTGGAAGGGACACTTCTCCCTGTGTCCTGACACAACTTACTGGGATGAGCAAAGTTCAAAGAGTAGCCCTGGTGCAGAAAAACATTACCAGACCCTTGATGTGACTTGAGTTGTGTGTTTCAAGGTGAACCAAGTCAAGTTTTATGTTGATGCAGCAGTTCCTGTGGTGATCAAAGTTTATTGCTCCAAAGCTCAACTGTAAGGGAGACATCCATATCACACACACTGCAGAAGGGATGGGAATGATAAATTGCCTTGGATCCCTTGATATATGCTTCAGGCCAAACCTCCACATTATTTTTTTTTTTCCTCTTGTGTCCTTTTGCTAGAAAAAGGGTGGTAATATATTAACCTGTCAAGAGACCTAGAATGAGCTTTGCCAGCTCCATTTAGGTAATGAGGGTTTCTATGAGGAGCAGATTGGGAAGCAGCTTTCTTGCCCCATATTCTCCTTGTTAGCTGTCGGTTTACAGGGTGGTAATCATCAGAAGCACTCTTATTTTCAGCTCTTCTTCACTCTCTGCAAAGGAGTGGGCTGACTCTAAGTTCTTGCCTTCTGACAAGCTGTTCCCAGCTATTCCACAGAGTATGGCCAGGATGGCTGTGGATGGCTTGGGATGGTGTTTTGTTTTGTTGTTGTTGGGTGGTTTGGGGGTTTTTTGCCTGTTTGTTTTTCTGAGACTTTTAAGAAGATTTCAGGTTTAGGGGGGCTAAAAGGAGATACCAATTTTCTTTTAATCCTACCTAGCAGGAAGACAATTTTCTCAGCCTGTAAGTCAGGACATGGTAGGAGGTTCTTAACCACTGAAGCAACCCACACAAAGTGTTTATTTCCACACTTTGGAAACGGTTATAGTTGAACTTTGCCCAGAGATGTAATTAAGAAGTTATCAAGCTGCCAGCCTGCCCATAAGAGCTTTCTTTGGGATCTGCCCAGAGGACTGTGGTTCATCGTAGTCATAAGAGGATGAGATTTCTTCTGATGCATGTGAAGAAACAGTAGATCAAGTCCTGAGGAGGACAGAAAAGCATGAGATAAAAGTTCTATGACTCCAGTTCATTGCATTTGTGGAATTGCCCAGATGCCACTACCTGCACATGGAATCATAGAATGGTCCAGGCCAGAAGGGACCTCCAAAGGTCATTCAGTCCAACATCCCTGCAGTCAACAGGGACATCCTCAGCTAGACCAGGCTGCCCAGGGCACTGTCAAGCCTTACCTTGAATATCTCCAAGAATTGGGCCTCAACCACCTCCCTGGGCTACCTCTTCCAGTCTTCCACTACCCTCACAGTAAAGAACCTGTTCCTAATATCCAATCTAAATCTTCCTTTCTCTAATTTGAAGCCATTGCTCCTCATCCTGTCCTTTGCAAGCCTTTGCATATAGTCTCTCTCCCCAGCCTTCTTGTAGCCCACTTCAGGTACTGGAAAATTGCTATTAGGTCCCCCTGGAGCCTCCTCTTCTCCAGGCTGAACACCCCCAGCTCCCTCAGCCTGTCCTCGTAGCAGAGGTGTTCCAACCCCCTGATCATTTTTGTGGCCCTCCCCTGGACCTGCTCCCTCAGGTCCAACTCCTTCCTATACTGAGGGCTGCAGACCTGTACACAGTACTCCAGGTGAGGATTCAGCTGAGCAAAGTGGCAGAATCACTTTTCTTCATCTGCTGGCAGCACTGCTTCAGATGCAACCAAGGCTGCCCTTGGCCTTCTGTGCTGCAAGCTCACACTGCCTGCTCATGTCCAGCTTCTCATCCACCAGCACCCCCAAGTCCTTTTCCAATACCTTTCCAGCATCTTATGCCCCAGTCTGTATTGATAGTGAGGATTGTTCCAGCTGAGGTGCAGAATCCTGCACTCAATCTTGTTCTACCTCATGTGGTTCAACTAGGCCAAGCTCTCCAGCTTGTCCAGGTCCCTCTGGATGACATCCCATCCCTCTGGTGCATCAACACCACCACACAGCTTGGTGCTGCTAGTAGATATGTATTTGCTGGAGAAGAAATCCCCTCTTTAAGTGACCCATACTGACCACCGCCAGAGGCAGGAAAATGCAATAAAGGGGCTGTCAGGTATCATTTAAAATTGGATTTTTATTCACTAAAAGAAATTAACACAATCCTGGATTGGATCTATCCAGTTCCCCACTGAATTAATCTTGTTTTCTTTCTTATAGAATCATAGAATTGTTTTGGTTGGAAAAGACTTCTAGGATCATCAGGTCCAACCATCAACACAACACCACCATGGCCATTAAACCATGTCCCACAGTGCCATGTCTACAACTGCTTTGAAACACCTGCAGGGATGGTGACTCCACCACCTCCCTGGGCAGCCTATTCCAATGCCTGATCACCTTTTCAGTAAAGAAATTTTTCCTTATATGCAATCTAAGCTTCCTCTGGCACAATTTGACATAATTTCCTCTCATTCTATCACTTCTTAATAGGGAAAAGAGGCCAATATCCATCTGGCTACAACCTCCTTTCAGGATGTAGAGAGCAATAAGGTCTCCCCTCAGGCTTCTTTATTCCAGACTGCCCTACCCCTCTACTCTGCCCTAGTGAGACCACAGCTGCAATCCTGTGTCCAGCTTTGGGCTCCCCAGTTCAAGAGAGACAGAGACCTGCTGGAGAGAGTCCAAGGGAGAGCCAGGAGGATGCTTAGGGGACTTGAGCATCTGCCCTGTGAAGAGAGACTTGAGAGCCCTGGGGCTGTTCAGTGTGGAGAAGAGAAGGCTGAGAGGGTATCTGATCAATGTGTATTGATATCTGAGGGGTGAGTGTCAAGAGGAGATAAGACAAGAAACAACAGGTTCAATGTTGAACATAGAAGGTTTCAGCTCAACATGAAGAGAAACTTCTTTACAGTGGGGGTGACAGAGCCCTCGAGCAGGCTGCCCAAAGGTGTTGTGGAGTCTCCTTCTCTGGAGACTTTCCAAACCCACCTGGATGCATTCCTGTGCAGACTACCCTGTGTGATCCTGCTTTGGCAGGAGGTTGAACTCCATGATCTCTGGAGGTCACATCCAACCTCTAATGTACTGTGGTGCTGTGGTACCCCATATCAAAGCCAGAAACATTGAGAACTACAGAGATGCACTTTTTACAGTGCCTTTTCCAGGACTTAATCACAGAAAAGTCCTAACACCTCTGCATCAACAGAAGATCTGAAAAGGCCTTCCATGGCACCTAAGAAGACTTGAAGATTGTGTTCATCTGAACATTGGCACAAAGACCTCATGTTAGCAATCAGAACAGTGGGATTATGTAGACCTTATCATTATGTTCCTTTTCCATCCAATGTGAATTTGTTTACATTCTACCATTTTCTGTTCAAGATGTGTGGAATGTTTTCTAGGCACAGCCTAAAATTGCCACTAAATTTATTACGATGTTGAGTTGCCTGAACATGTCCAGAGAAGGGCAACAAAGCTGGTGAGGGGTCTGGAGCACAGCCCTATGAGGAGAGGCTGAGGGAGCTGGGGTTGCTTAGCCTGGAGGAGAGGAGGCTCAGGGGAGACCTCATTGCTCTCTACAACTACCTGAAGGGCGGTTGTAGACAGATGGGGGTTGGTCTCTTCTCCCAGGCAACCAGCACCAGAACAAGAGGACACAGTCTCAAGCTGTGCCAGGGGAAGTTTAGGCTGGATGTTAGGAAGAAATTCTTCCCAGAAAGAGAAATTGCCCATTGGAATGGGCTGCCCAGGGAGGTGGTGGAGTCACCTTCACTGCAGGTGTTTAAGATAAGTCTGGATGAGGCACTTAGTGCCATGGTTTAGTTGATGAGGTGGTGTTGGGTCATAGGTTGGACTTGATCTTGAAGGTCTTTTCCAACCTGGTTAATTCTGTATTCTGTATAACAGAACACCAGACAGGCTAAGGCAGATTTACATCTCTGTTACAGAGGAGCAAAGTGCCAGACGCAGTAAAGCAGTGTGACCAAAAGCCCTAAGATGTGGGACACTACAAGAAGGCATTTGGTGCCAATTTCCCAAGTTTTGATCCCATGCCTTGCTGCCTGCAGCTCTGCAGCACATGTGTGGTACTCTGTACATAATTAATGCCACTTCCACACTAAACTAAAAGCAGGAGTGGCCAAGCAATGAGGATTCAGCCAGGAAATGCCTATCTATTGACCTCCCAATCCACTTGCATGTCAAACCTAGAGCAGACAGTGCAACTAATTCTGCTTCAGCCCTTCTTGCTCTGTGTCATCACTGGTCATTGTCCTTTCGCTGGGAGTTAATATTCATCTGTGCTGCCCGGGAGACTGCTGCTTGTTTATGTATTGAAATATCCTCCCTTTTATCCCTTCTGGTGGCTTCATGTCTCATTCCTTCTTGGCTTCTCTGCATTTCTGATTCAAACTTTCTCTATCTGGGGCCTTTCAAATACGAAACAGCTCTGACCAAGGCGGCTGCCACCTCATCAGCTTTCATTTCTATAGACGATGAGTAATGCTTCAGATGATGGCTTTGGTGGGGTTTCATGCTCTACCCCAGCATTTGGATCACTGCTGGGAGATTTGAAATTCTCATCATATTGATCCCATTAGGATTTCATCTGTGACTGATGCCACCTCTGGAAATGGTTCTCCTAACCACTCATGCCTCTGACTTCTGTTAGCATGCCCTGAACTTACCCTGAGCAAACGGCTGGGATTGGCATCACACCCTGCAGTCCTTGTGTGGGAACAGGCTACTGTCTGTCCTCTGGGATCTCCCCCAGCCGCACCCTTTCTCCTTTTATATCCTACAGTCATCTCTAGAGTTGCCAAAGGATCATATTTTTTCTGTGGTTCGGGAATGTTAGTGACAGCTCCCCAGAAATACTCACCATGGGCTGTGTGAAAGTTGCCTTTGGGAAAAACCCTCCTCCTACCACCGACTCTGCAGACCCTCACACACAGCAAAAGCTTCAAGGCAAGTGAAGACCCCGTGTTTACACCTAGATAGCTCTTAGGGCAAGAGTAGTCCATTCTCAAGGCAAAAATACTACTTACTGCAGACAACACAAAATTAAATGGAAGTATTGACCTGTTTGAGGGTAGGAAGACGATTCAGAGAGATCACAGGCTCACAGGATGTTAGGGGCTGGAAGGGACCTCTAGAGATCATCGAGTCCAACTCCCTGCCAGAGAAGGAGCATAGAATCCAGCACAGGTCACAAAGGAACACATCCAGATGGGTCTTGAGAGTCTCCAGAGAAGGAGATTCCACAATCTCTCTGGGGAGACTGTTCCAGAGCTCTGTGACCCTCACAGTGAAGAAGTTTCTCCTAATGTTGAGGTGGAACCTCCTGTGCTGGATAGGTTGGACCAGTGGGTAGTGTTAATTGCATGAGGTTTAATAAGGCCAAGTGCTGCGTCTTGCACTTGGGTCACAACAACCCCATACAATGCTACAGGCTTGAGGCAGAGTGGCTGGCAATCTGCCTGACAGAAAAGGACCTGAAAGGAGGTTGTAGTGAGGACAGTGTTGGCCTCTTTGCTCAAGTAACTAATGACAGGACAAGAGGAAATGACTTTAAGCTGTGCCAGGGGGAGTTTAGACTGGATAGTAGAGAGAATTTCTTTACTGAATGATTGGTCAGGCATTATAACAGGCTGCCCAGGAAGGTCATGGAGTCACTGTCCCTGGAGGTGCTCATATGACTTGTAGATGTGGCACTTCAGGAGGTGGTTTAGCGGTCAGAGGTGTTGGGTAGAAGGTTGGACTCAATGATCATAGAATCATAGAATCGTAGAATGGTCCAGGCCAGAAGGGACCTCCAAAGGTCATCCAGTCCAACCTCACTGCACTCAGCAGGGACATCCTCAATTAGATCAGGTTGCCCAGGGCACTGCCAAGCCTCACCTTGAATATCTCCAAGGAAGGGGCCCCAACCACCTCCCTGGGCAACCTGTTCCAGTACTCCACCACCCTGATGATGAAGAACTTCTTCCTGATATCCAATCTAAATCTGCCCTTCTCTAGTTTGAAGCCATTGCTCCTTGTCCTGTCACCTGAGGCCCTTGTAAAGAGCCTCTCTCCATCCTTCCTGTAGGCCTCCTTCAGGTAGTGGAAGGCTGCTATTAGGTCCCCCAAGCACCAGCACCTCCTCTTCTTCAGGCTGAACAACGCCAGCTCCCTTGGCCTGTCCTTGGAGCAGACCTTAGAGGTCTTTTACAATCTTAATGATTCTGTGATTCTATAATTAAGAATCTGAATGGGAGAGATGGCAATGATGGGGCTCATTCAACCAAGTCCTTCACAAAGCACTTCTGGTTACTCTGACAGCTCCCTAAGCGCTGGTGGCACTCACATACAGACTGCTGGCAACATCACCAGTTGCTTTACCAAGAGGTGCAAGGTGGTACTAGAGTAGCCTTCTCTGCACACTGAGTAAACATTTGGTAAAGTTTTCCCCCTCCCAAAGAACATTCCATAAATGCTGACCAAAAGAGGGAAGACATCACCTCCCCTGTACAGCTGAAGAGCTGAACAGGTCTAATGTGCTGTAAGGGTACCCAAATCCTATGGAAATCAACAGGATCTGTGAAGTTGTCTACTTCTGAGGACTTCAGATGCTGCTTTCAATATGTTCTGTTGACTGTTCTAGATTATGGCTTTTTTCTCTCCCTTGCTATGTGAGGAAAGCCTCAGGTGTGCAGGGTGCAGGTGCCTCTCCCTAAAGAGTGCATATGCAGAGAAGATATCTTTAAGAGGAGAGGAATTAAAACCTTCCTGCAACAGCCAGGATGAAAGAGGGGAGCATGCCTTAAGCACATCTCGGCAAGACATGCACCTCCTTCTGCTTCAGCACCAACCTTTGTATTTTTGCTTCTAGATTTGATGTCTCAATATTTCTGTTCAAGAGAACACTTCCCATCTCAAGCTCCCATAGTAGGGAGCTTGTCATCTTGTGTCCTAGGAAAGAGCAATTGAAGCTTTGGATTCATGCAAGAGGCCAAGTCTCAAGTGGAGCAAGAATGAGATAAGAGGTCACCTGCATGAAGAAGGCCCTTTGGAAACATGCACATTGTCACTTCTTGTGCAGGATATATTTAGCTTAGGCTCGGAACTTCTCCGTGGGATCAGGTAGCGGAAGGGACCAACTGAAGCTTCCTCCTGAGGGCTTTAGCATAAAGACTAAGCAAATTGTTGGCTGCAGAAGTTATTAACACATTGGTGCCAGCTAGCATAAATGTAGCATCCTGTGGTCTAGACAGTGGTTGAGTAGCAGTTCTGTCTGCCATGTCCACCACAAGAGTGACAGACAGACAATTACTAATGTATTTAGCCCAGATCTGACACAGCATCTTCGCCAAGATCACAGACTATTCTGTGACAGAGCTGGGAACAAAATTTGTCTCTTTGAGGTTCATTCAAGTGCTTCAACCACAGGAATCACAGAATCTTAGAGGTTGGATGGGACCTCCAGAGATCATGGAGGCCAACCCCCCTGCCAAAGCAGGATCACACAGGGTAATCTGCACAGGAATGCATCCAGGTGGGTTTTGAAAGTCTCCAGAGAAGGAGACTGCACCATCTCCGTGGGCAGCCTGTTCCAGTGCTCTGTCACCCTCACTGTAAAGAAGTTTCTCCTCATGTTGAGGTGAAACATTCTATGTTCAAGTTTGTATCCATTGGTCCTTGTGCACCACCCAAAAGAGCTTGACCCCCTCCACTTGAAACCCACCCTTCAAATATTTACAGATATTGACCAGATCCCCTCTCAGTCTTCTCCAGACTAAACAGCCCCAGGGCTCTCAGTCTCTCTTCATAGGGGAGATGATCAAGTCCCCTGATCACCTTTGTGGCAGATCCCTGTCTCTCTTGAACTGGGCAGCCTAAAACTGGATGCAATACTCCAGGTGTGGTCTCACCAGGGCAGAGTAGAGTGGGAGAAAAACCTCCCTAGACCTGCTGGACACACTTTTCTTGGTGCACCCCAGGATCCCATTTGCCCTCTTGGCTACAAGGGCACATTGCTGTCCCACGGAGAACATTTGTTGTGTTATCTGCTCCCCCTTTTCATGAGCTCTGTTTTATTCTCATACCAAATTTGTTCCTGATTTAAGGGGGAAAAAATTATGTTCTCCTCCAAATGCAAACAAACAAAAAGCAGATTCATGGTCCTTAAAGCCTTTCTTTTTCTAAGCCCCTGCAAAATATGACCTCTGGGTGTTCATTAATTACCAAGATTGTGGAGATGGGAATTTTAAGTACAATAATAAATCTGTTCAGTGAAACCATGGTGCTAGGGATTTCATCCAAACAGAGTTTTATGCCATTAGATTACAGCAAAAGTTTTCTGAGGCATGAGGAACAACTTCATACATCAGGGGCTTCAGAGATAATGCTGTGAATGTATTGGTCCCTCACACAATGTGTCTCCACTGTCTGCAAAAGACATAAGTGTTCCAAGAATGCTGCAGGCTAGGCACCAAAGGGTAGTGGGATGGCTGGGAAGTTGTTGCTGGCTAGGGACCAACAGATCCCCTAAATTAGTCAGGGCTGGCCATGGGAAATTGTTGGAAAGAAGCTCAAGGAAAGCCTGAAAAATCTGGTCACTAAAATGAACATAAAATCATAGAATCACAGAATCATTTTGATTGGAAGAGACCTTCAAGATCTTCAGGTCCAAGTGTTAAATCTAATGCTGCCAGAACACCACTAAATCATGTCCCTCAGCACCACAACTAAGGTCTTTTAGATCCTTCCAGAGATGGTGACTCCACCACTGCCCTGAGCAGCCTGTTCCAGGTCTTGACAACCCTCTTGGGTAAGATATTTTTCCTAATGTCCAACTGTGACAGTTTAAGCTGTGCCTTTAAGAAAGATAGCTGCAAAATCTCTAGCTAAATAGTTGAGTGTAAAAAGGAAAACAAGAGTGATAATTCTAAATGAATTTCACTGGTCAGATGAGTGGGATGTAGTTTCACGATCTTACATTCTGCTCTCAATCTGTTCACTCTGTCTCTTTCTGCTGGCATGCATGCTGCTGTCCTGGACAGACAGAGACTGCTTATCATCTACAGCCTTGAGATAAGCAATACTGACTTACTAACAATGTTTTTGAGCTAACTTAAAAAAGAAAAAGAATCCCTCTAACATTTTCTCCTTTTCTCTGTTCTTCTAATTAACCAGAGGGGAAAAAGGAGGGGAGAGGTTGGGGGAAGGCGACGTGGAATCCTCCTGCCCAAGAAGGATTTCTGTGCTGTTTCTTTGTAAATACTTGTATAATGTGGTAAATACTGTATATTTTGGTACGTATTCATTGCATTCCATTATTGCTTGCAATGTGCAGCTTCATTTGCTTCTCCAACTGAGTTCAGCTGAGCTTTATGTGATATGGGTGGGTTAAACCATCACACCGACCTAAACCTCCCATGGAAAAACTTAAGCCCATTTCCTCTAGTCCTGTTGCCTGCCATTTGGCATAAAAGATCAACACCCACCTTGCTACAACCCCTTTTCGGGTAGTTGTAGAGCCAGAAGTTCTCCCCTCAGCTTCTTTTTCTCCAGCCTAAAGAACCCCAGTTGCCTCAGACTCTCCTTGTGTTCTAGACCCTTCACCAGCTTTGCTGCCCTTCTCTGGACATGCTCTAGTCTTGCTTAGGATTTAATCTTTATGTGCTGAACTCCCACAGAGAGTACTTTGGGACTTTCTGTGCTGCTCACTTCCTCAAACCTTTAGGTTTTGTACCCTTACAAAGAGCCACAGACTCTGATACTTGGTGTTTAATCTAAACACCTTTTGCCAGCCCTGTAAATAGCAACACAACCTTTTGTCACTGGAATCACATTCACTGTTGCATTTGCTACCCCTTCCTGAGGAACAAGCATGATGATAACCTTTTTTTATGACTTCCCACCAGGACCTTTCTCCAAGAGTTTAACTACAAAGATCCACCAAAAGTGTGGGGGGACAGCTGATAACCTTCCTATCCCCAGAGCCCTTTACATCTTTGCAGAAATAGAGACCCTGAGCACAAAATGTACGCACTGTTCCTTTGTGCCCTTGTAGCCTCCTGTCTTGGAGACTCCCAGCTTGTGATCTCACTTGCCCAAGCCTGTTAGCTGTGGCAACTCAGAGCACCCTTTGCCTTCTCTTGGGAGCAAACCTCCTCACAAGTGCTGTTCCCAGTGTCCTCACTGCTGCCCATTCTTGCTCTGGGAGCTCAGAGCACCTTTTCCTTTCTCTTCGGTGCAAACTTCCTCCCAAGTGCTGTTCCCAATTCTCTCCCTGCTCCCCACTCTTGCTCTCCAACTTGGCATTTCCCATCTGTGCTATTTCAGCCACTTTGCCCTGTGTCTTTCTAGACGGGTGGGGCTAAGCTATAAAAGGGATCTGACATCTTCCCTTGTCTCTTGGCACAGAGCCTTGGGCTATACACAGCTCAGCTAAATCATTCCAAGCATTCCTTCCTCTCCAGGGAAAAACGTAATTCATTACAAAGGTTTGGATGGGTTTCTTTTCACCATGCCCTTCTGAGACAGAAAATTCTCTGCTTTGCAGCTGCCTTGACACAGAGGTCTTGGGATGAGCTTATCTCAAGCATCTTGTGTGCAGAAAGATTCCATGGCAGCATCAAATAATAAACAGATCTCGAAAGAGTATTCAATGTGGGAGCAGCCAAGAAAATAGTTTGTGTTCCTAGAGAGACATTTCTACTCTAATCTTCCCCCTGCTGCCATTACCCAGCTAGAAACCATGTCCAGGCCATGGAGATTGAACCAACTCCTCAGCATTTTATGAAGCCTGTTGCAGTTGCTGCTCCATAGGTATCAATCCAGTTGTCTTTTCCACCACTGATCCTGATGAACCCATGGTTAATGATGTTGTGGAGTTTCATTCTCTCACACACACAGACCTATCATATTAAAGCCACCTTCTGTTGCATGCAGAAGGAAAAGACACAGGGAGGTGGTTGAGGCCCCTTCCTTGGAGATATTCAAGGTGAGGTTCCACAAAGCCCTAGGCAACCTGTTCTAGTTGGTGATGTCCCTGCTAAGTGTGGGGAGGTAGGACCAGATGACCTTTGGAGGTCCCTTCCAGCCTGGACCCATCTATGATTCCATGATTTTATGATTCTATGATTTTCAGCCATGTTTTAACCACATTTTTTCAGCCACATAGAAACACAGAATTAATAAGGTTGGAAAAGACCTCTAAGATCATCAAATCAAACCATCAACCCAACAGTACTGTGTCCTGAAGTATTATGCCTATATGTTTTTTGAACACTTCCAGGGATGGTGATTCCATCACTGCCCTGGGCAGCCTGTTCCGATGCCTAACCACTCTTTCAGTAAAGACTTTTTTCCTAATAACCAACTTAAACCTCCCCTGGCACAACTTGAGGCTATTTCCTCTCATCCTATTGCTAATTACTTGGGAGAAGAAACCAACACCCACCTCACTCCAACTTCCTTTCAGGTAGTCATAGAGGGAAATAAGGTTTCCCCTCATACATTCATAGAATGGTTTGGGTTGGAAGGGACCTTAAAGAGTATCTAGTTCAAACTCCACTGACATAGGTAGGGACACCTTCCACTAGATGAGGTTGTTCAAGGCCACATCCAACCTGGCCATGAACACCTCCAGGAAAGGGTCATCCACAATCTCCCTGGGCAACCTGTTCCAGTGTCTCACCGCCCTCACTGTAAAAAGTTTCTTTCTAATATTCCATTATATAACATATTCTACAGAAACTTGAGAATCAAGACCAAACTCACACAAACATTATCATGCCAACAGGTCAACAGGTTGTTTTTGAAAGTGGGTCTTAGGGTCAAAAGAAAAATCATTTGCCCAATCTCTAAAGCCCTTGGTAAGCATCAAAACCCACAAGTACTTTACTGAAGGTGTTTTCCCCAAGGAGAAATCTCTGGCCTTGAGAATGGGGGACAAACCACCATTACAGGAAGGATCTGAACATGCTCCAGCATGTCTAGAGAAGGGTCAAGAAGATGATTAGAGGGCTGGGGCTTCTCTCCTATGAGGACAGACTGAGAGAGTTGGGGCTGTTCAATTTGAGAGGAGAAGGCTCCAAGGAGACCTTATTGTGGCCTTTCAGTATCTTAAGGGGGCCTGCAAGAAAGCTGAGGAGAGACTTTTTAGTGTCAGGGAGGACCAAGGGGAATGGAAAAAAAATCTAGAAGTAGGGAGATTCAGATTGGATGTTAGGAAAAAGTTCTTCCCATGAGGGTGGTGAGAGATTGGAACAGGTTGCCCAGGGTGGTGGTGGAAGCCTCATCCCTGGAGGTTTTGAAGGCCAGGCTGGATGTGGCTCTGAGCAACCTGTGCTAGTGTCAGGTGTCCCTGGCCATGGCAGGGGGCTTGGAACTGGATGATCCTTGAGGTCCCTTCCAACCCTAACAATTCTATGATTGTATGATTTCCAATGCATAGCTCTTGGGATATATATATATATATGTATCTTGTGCTTGCATCTTCTCAAAGTGTTTGAATTCATCAGCTTTTTGTTGCAGCCCCAGTATGGTGTTTCACACTGTGGCAACAAGGACACACATTCATCTTTGGGTGCACATGAAAGTGTCATGGAGGTGACTATGGGGGCAAGGTTTCCCAGGCAGTGGTGAAGGACCACATGCAGTGAAGGGTGCAAAGCTACAGGGTTGGCTCAGTCCTCAGGAGAGCTTTCCTCTAGCCTGAGTGATCAGAGCACAGGACTGGGAAGGATTCAGAGAGATAAATTATGTGATTATATTGACAATTTTCCTGTGTCCTGCAGCCAGGATCATACAATCATAGAATGATCTGGGCTGGAAGGGACCTCCAAAGGTCATCCAGTCCAACCCTCTCTGCAGTCAGCAGGGACATCCCCAACTAGATCAGGTTGCTCAAAGCCCTGTTGAACCTCACTTTAAATATCCCCAAGGATGGGGCCTCAACCGTCTCCTTGGGCAACCTGTTGCAGTGTTCCACCACCCTCATGGTAAAGAACTTCTTCCTAACATCCAATCTAAATCTACTCTTCTCTAGTTTGAAGCCACTGCCCCTTGTCCTGTCACTGCAGGCCTTTGTAAACAGTCTATCTCCACCCTTCTTGTAGCCTCCTTCAGGAACTGGAAGGCTGCTATGAGGTCTCCCCAGAGCCTTCTTGTCAGCATTTCACAGTATCACAGTATCACTTAGGTTGGAAAGGACCTCGAGGATCATCGAGTCCAACCTATCAACACAGACCCCATGACTAGACCATGGCACCAAGTGCCACGTCCAATCTCCCCTTGAACGCCTCCAGGGTCGATGACTCAACCACCTCCCTGGGCAACCCGTTCCAATGCCGAATGACTCGCTCGGTGAAGAACTTCCTCCTCACCTCGAGTCTGAACCTCCCCTGGCGCAGCTTGAGACTGTGTCCCCTTGTTCTGGTGCTGGTTGCCTGGGAGAAGAGGCCAACTCCCTCCTGGCTACAACCACCTTTCAGGTAGTTGTAGAGGGCAATAAGGTCACCCCTGAGCCTCCTCTTCTCCAGGCTAAACAATCCCAGCTCCCTCAGCCTCTCCTCATAGGGCTTGTGTTCAAGGCCTCTCACCAGCCTTGTTGCCCTTCTCTGGACACGCTCAAGTGTTTCAATGTCCTTCTTAAACTGAGGAGCCCAGAACTGGACACAGTACTCAAGGTGCAGCCTAACCAAAGCAGAGTACAGGGGCACTATGACCTCCCTGCTCCTGCTGGCCACACTATTCCTAATGCAGGCCAGAATGCTATTGGCCCTCCTGGCCACCTGAGCACACTGCTGGCTCATATTCAGGTGGCTGTCGATCAGCACACCCAGGTCCCTCTCTGTCTGGGAGCTCTCCAGCCACTCCGACCCCAGCCTATAGCTCTGCATGGGATTGCCGTAGCCAAAGTGCAGCACTCGGCACTTGGACTTGTTGAAAGCCATCCCATTGGACTCTGCCCATCTGTCCAGTCGGTCGAGGTCCCTCTGCAGAGCCTTTCTACCCTCTAACTGACTAACATCTGCCCCTAACTTTGTGTCATCTGCAAACTTGCTGATGACTGACTCTACCCCTTCATCCAGATCATCAACGAATATGTTGAAGAGGACAGGGCCCAGCACTGATCCCTGGGGGACACCACTGGTGACTGGCCTCCAGCTGGATGCGGCACCGTTCACGACCACTCTCTGGGCCCGGCCCTCCAGCCAGTTCCTAACCCAGCACAGAGTGTAGTGGTCCAATCCATGGGCTGACAGCTTAGCCAGCAGTTTGCTGTGGGGGACAGTGTCAAAGGCCTTGCTGAAGTCTAGGTAGACCACATCCACAGGCCTCCCCACATCCACCAGGCGGGTCATCTGATCATAGAAAGAGATCAGGTTGGAGAGGCAGGATCTGCCCTTCCTGAATCCATGTTGGCTGGACCTGAGCCCTTGGCCATCCTTCAGGTGCGCAGTTATTGCCGCCAGGATAATCTGCTCCATCACTTTCCCTGGCACTGAGGTCAGGCTGACTGGCCTGGAGTTTCCAGGTTCCTCCATCCAACCCTTCTTGTGGATGGGGACCACGTTGGCCAGTTTCCAGTCATCTGGGACCTCACCAGTGAGCCAGGACTGGAGGAAAATGATGGAGAGTGGCCTAGCTAGCACATCCGCCAGCTCTCTCAGCACCCTAGGATGGATCCCATCTGGTCCCATGGACTTGTGGATATCCAAGTGGCTCAGCAGGTCCCGAACTAACTCCTCATGGATTTCCAGGGTATCACTCTGCTCCCTGACCCCAACGCCCAGCTCCGGAGACCACTCGTCCTGAACTCCTGCCTTGCTGTTAAACATTGAGGCAAAGAAGGTGTTCAGGACCTCAGCTTTATCCTCATCCTCAGTCACTGTGTTCCCCTCCAGGTCCACTAGGGAGTTCAGGTTCTTCCTGCCCTCCTTCCTGTTGTTAATATATTTATAAAAATGCTTTTTATTATCTTTGACTGAGGTGGCCAGCTTCAGTTCCAGCTGGGCCTTTGCCTCCCTAATTTTATTCCTACATAATCTAACCGCTTCCTTGAACATACCTCGAGAAGCCTTCCCCTCCTTCCAAAGGTGATACAGCCTCCTCTTCCCCCTTAAATCCTCCAGGAGCTCTAGGCTGAAAAAGCAGCCTAGAGTTTTGAAAGTGTGTTGACATCCAGTTGTATTTAAGTGTGTTGACATCCAGTTGTATTTAACCTTCCTGACAAAAGCCCATTCCAAATCTCTTATTACTGCTCATTTCCAGCCCCCACTGGATGTCCAACACCCAAGACAGATAAAATATCCAGGTTCCACCACTTCACAACCTGACTGCTTTGCCCATCTCATCAAAAGAACTAAGAATATCCCAAATCTACCTGAGCATTTAGACAGAGGAACGACATCCTGCAGCATTTGAATCATAGAATGCATTGAGTTAGAAAGGACCTTTAAAGGTCATCTAGTTCAACACTTCTGCAGTAGCAGGGACATCCCCAACTACATCACTGAATCACAGAATGTTGGGAGTTAGAAGGGACCTCAAATGAACATCCAGTCCTAGTCCCCTGCCAGAGCAGGATCACCTACAGCAGATCTCACAGGAACACATCCAGGTGAGTTTTGAATATCTCCAGAGAGGGAGACTCCACCAGCCCCCTGGGCAGCCTGTTCCAGTGTTCTGTCACCCTCACAGCGAAAAAATTTTTCCTCATGTTCACATGGAACTTCCTATGCCTCAACCTCCACCCATATGTTGGTGGAG
Organism: Melanerpes formicivorus; assembly: GCF_026170545.1. Lineage (NCBI taxonomy): Eukaryota > Metazoa > Chordata > Aves > Piciformes > Picidae > Melanerpes > Melanerpes formicivorus. The sequence continues at coordinate 33,471,046 of NW_027142353.1, read as the reverse complement.
TGTTGTGATTGTTTAGTAACTTACTCTAAGAATCTTCTAGCTACTAAATTCTTTCAGAACATAGCATCCTCCTTTATACTACAAGTCTTCTAGTTGTAAACCACAAGTAACTACTTACAGACCAAGTTCTTGTGTCAAGATCAGGCTGGTCAGTCCCCCATGTCCAGGGATGGGGCCTTCACCACCTCCCAGAGCAAATTGTTCCTGTGTTCCACAGTATCAAAGTATCACAGTATCACAGTATAACTAAGGTTGGAAGAGACCTCAGGGATCATCGAGTCCAACCTATCCCCACAGACCTCATGACTAGACCATGGCACCAAGTGCCACCTCCAATCTCCTCTTGAACGCCTCCAGGGATGGTGACTCCACCACCTCCCTGGGCAGCACATTCCAATGGTGAACGACTCTCTCAGTGAAGAACTTTCTCCTCACCTTGAGTCTAAACCTCCCCTGGTGCAGCTTGAGACTGTGTCCTCTTGTTCTGTCTGTGGTTGCCTGGGAGAAGAGACCAACCCCTTCCTGGCTACAACCACCCTTCAGGTAGTTGTAGATGGCAATGAGGTCTCCCCTGAGCCTCCTCTTCTCCAGGCTAAACAATCCCAGCTCCCTCAGCCTCTCCTCACAGGGCTGTGCTCAAGGCCTCTCCCCAGCCTTGTTGCCCTTCTCTGGGCATGTTCCAGTGTCTCAATGTCCTTCTTAAACTGAGGGGCCCAGAACTGGACACAGGACTCAAGGTGTGGCCTAACCAATGCAGAGTACAGGGGCACAATGACTTCCCTGCTCCTTCTGGCCACACTATTCCAAATGCAGGCCAGGATGCCATTGGCCCTCTTGGCCACCTGGGCACACTGCTGGCTCATGTTTAGGCAGCTGTCAATCAGCACCCCCAGGTCCCTCTCTGTTTGGGAGCTCTCCAGCCACTCTGACCCCAGCCTGTAGCTCTGCATGGGGTTGTTGTGGCCAAAGTGCAGCACCTGGCACTTGGACTTGTTGAATGCCATCCCGTCGGGCTCTGCCCATCTGTCCAGTCAGTCGAGGTCCCTCTACAGAGCCCTTCCACCCTCTAACTGACTAACATCTGCTCCTAACTTGGTGTCATCTGCAAACTTGCTGATGACTGACTCAATCCCCTCATCCAGATCATCAATGAAGATGTTAAAGAGGATGGGGCCCAGCACTGATCCCTGGGGGATGCCACTGGTGACTGGCTGCCAGCTGGATGTGGCACCATTCACCACCACTCTCTGGGCTCGGCCCTCCAGCCAGTTCCTAACCCAGCACAGAGTGCTGCTGTCCAAGCCACAAGCTGACAGCTTAGCCAGCAGTTTGCTGTGGGGGACAGTGTCAAAGGCCTTGCTGAAGTCCAGATAGACCACATCCACAGGCCTCCCCATGTCCACCAGATGGGTCACCTGATCATAGAAGGAGATCAGGTTGGAGAGGCAGGACCTGCCCTTCCTAAATCCATGTTGGCTGGACCTGAGCCCTTGGCCATCCTTCAGGTGCACAGTTATTGCCACCAGGATAATCTGCTCCATCATTTTCCCTGGCACTGAGGTCAGGCTGACTGGCCTGGAGTTTCCAGGTTCCTCCATCCGACCCTTCTTGTGGATGGGGACCACATTGACCAGTTTCCAGTCATCTGGGACCTCTCCACTACTCTAATAGTAAAGGACTTATTCCTAATGTCCAAGTATGCTCCCACTGTGGACCTCAGACCCTTCTGAGAGTTGTGTATCTCCTTCCTAGATGATTGCCCTATTTGTTTGTTCACTTTCACACCGTGTTTTCCTTGTGTTCAGGGTGGTGAATGAACGTGTTACGGAATGAATGTACATCATCCTTGTGGCTTAGTGGGAATTTGAGAAGACCAACACAACATCATGCTTGTATGATCCTCTATATTTCAAACTTCAGTCCACTGGATAAATATTTGGCTCACACTGTGGGCAGCTTCTGGAATGTGGCTATGTGGCTGCACAAAGATAGGAAGTCTTGGTCAAGGTGAAAGGGCACTGCGTTTCTCCCAAAGGTCTTATAACCAGAGAAAGAACTTCTTGGAAGAGCCTTACCACTGTGTTTTGAATGTGCTGGATGGTCCCCAGAGGATGCTCTGGAGGAAATGGGGGTTTTTCAGCACAGTTAGAAATGTGATCACACAATCTAGGCTGTGGGTGATGCCCTCTTCAGGAAAAAGGCTCTGGGATTCTTAAGGAGGAGCTCAGGCCAGGAAGGAATATTTCATATGCTTTCTGATCATCTGCTTGGGGGCTTGTAAAGCACATCCTGTTTGAAGAGTCCATTTTTAGTAAGCAAAGGACTTAAATTCCATTTGAAGTGCAGGGAATTAAACATGTGCCTCCTTGCTTTCCACCATCTGAAATGCTGAGCACATGCTTGGTGTTTTAGTGACTCCAATAAGAAAAAACTTCTCAGAGAGGTTGCTCAAGTGGTGACTAATTAATTACAGACATACCAATCCAGATGCTTATTCCTGTGCTTTTGAGCCAAATATGACAGTCATATTTCTTGCTGCTGGCTCTACAGTTCTTTTATTAATTGACCAACTGAGATGTATGAAGCACAAGAGGACACAGTCTCAAGCTGTGCCAGGGGAGGTTTAGACTCGAGGTGAGGAAGAAATTCTTCCCAGAAAAAGAGATTGGCCATTGGAATGTGCTGTCCAGGGAGGTGGTGGAGTCACCATCACTGGAGGTGTTTTAAAAGAGCCTGGATGAGGCACTTGGTGCCATGGTTGAGTTGATTAGATGGTGTTGGGTGATAGGTTGGACTTGATGATCTCTGAGGTCTTTTCCAACCTGGTCTATTCCATTCTATTCCACTCAAAATATGAATGAAGAATTCCAAGCTTATTGTCTGAAGATAGCACCATGACAGATTTATCATCCTGGTACCTGAAAAAATCATATTATATATTAACATGGACAGTGATAAGTAATATTTATATTCATGTTAATATTAATATCAACATTAATGTTAATACTTTGTATCATTCCACAAACTTGTTTGATGATGCAAAACAAGTCAGAAGCTGTTAGGACACTCACCAAGTGCCTGGCTTTCCAGCCCTTCCTCCAGCAAGTGTGAGCTCCAGGTAGGGTCCTGGGGGTAGTGGTTGACAACCGTCTGAACATGAGCCAGCAGTGTGCCCAGGTGGCCAAGAGGGCCAATGGCATTCTGGCCTGCATTAGGAATAGTGTGGCCAGCAGGAGCAGGGAAGTCATTCTGCCCCTGTACTCAGCCCTTTTTAGGCCACACCTTGAGTCCTGTGTCCAGTTCTGGGCCACTCAATTCAAGAAAGGTGTTGAGTTGCTGGAAGGTGTCTAGAGAAGGGCAACAAAGCTGGGGAGGGGTCTGGAGCACAGCCCTGTGAGGAGAGGCTGAGGGAGCTGGGATTGCTTAGCCTGGAGAAGAGGAGGCTCAGGGCAGACCTTATTGCCATGACCTTATTGCCATCTACAACTGCCTGAAAGGAGGTTGTAGCCGGGTGGGAGTTGGTCTCATCTCCCAGGCAACCACAGACAGAACAAGAGGACAGAGTCTCAAGATGTGCCAAGGGAGGTTTAGACTGGATGTGAGGAAGAAGTTCCTCCCAGAAAGAGAGATTGGCCATTGGAATGTGCTGCCCTGGGAGGTGGTGAGTCGCCATCCGTGGAAGTGTTTAGGAAGAGCCTGGATGAGGCACTTAGTGCCATGGCTTAGTTAATTAGATGGTGCTGGGTGATAGGTTCGACTTGATGATCTTGAAGGTCTTTTCCAACCTGGTTAATTCTGTATTCTGTAGTGCAGGATCTGCTTTTCTCAGCAGTATTTCTCTTGTCACATCATTTATCATAGAGTTATATAATCACAGAATGCTTTCACTTAGGAGGGATGTTTGAATGTCATCTAGTCCAACCTCCCTGCAGTCAGCAGGGACATCTGCAACTAGAGCACGTTGCTCAGAGCTCCAAAGAACCTGACCTGGATCATTTTCATATAAGGCATCTACCACCTCTCTGGGCAACCTGGGCCAGTGTTTCACCACCCTCTGTAAGAAGTTCTTCTTTCTATCTAGTCTAAATCTCCCTCTTTTAGTTTAAGACCATCACCTCTTGCCCTGTTTCAACAGGCCCTGCTAAAAAGTCATAGAATCATAGAATGGTAGAGAATGGAAGGGACCTCCAGAGATCATCGAGTCCAACTCCCCAGACTAAATAAACTCATCAATGCTAGCAAACCACATAGGAACCTGACCACCTAACCAGGGTTTGGCACAAAAGCAATTGCTAAATGGGTGAGGTGTTACAGGTCCAGGAGTGAAGCAGCAGCAAAAGAGGAGGAGGTGGCAACTTCTGCCTAATAACAAAACCTTTTCCTTTGCAACAATTCCACTAAGAGGTTGGTATGAGCGCTGGAGGAAGCCTATTACTGGAGAAAAACCTTATACTGTAGCCCTGGCTCAGGGCTGGTGTTTATTAGAATCATAGAATCAAGGAATCACAGAATGCTTTAGGTCTGAAGGGGTCTGTAAAGCTCATCTAGTCCAATCCTGCTGCAGTCTGCAGGGACATCTGCAACTAGAGCAGGTTGTTCAGAACTCCATCCAACCTGGCCAAGAACAGATCGGAGACCTCTCAGCCAGACAGTATGCAGCACATACATTGAAGCACAGCAGATGAGATGTTTCCAGCTGGTTGCACCTTCTGTAGATCAGGTCACAGCTCCATCTTTACTTTGCCCTTTCTCCACTTGATTAGAGCTTGTGCCACTGCTGATCTAAGTCATCAGGCAGGTAGATTACTCAGAGTATGGGCTGTGAGAACAAACCGAGAAATATTTGTCCTGTTAGTGAACCTGGATTAGAGAAACATATTGGGAATGGCTGAGTGAGCATTAGCATGGAATACATATGTTAATTTCCACATATGGGGATGCTTCCATGGCTGAGACCCATGGAAGAGGTTGTTCATTGTGTGGTCTTATACCACTTGCTAGAACCTGGAAGAAACAATTATAGAGCCACAGAATCACAGAAAAGATTGAATTGGAAAGCACTTTAAAGATCATTTAGTTCCAGCCTCCCTGTCATGGGCAGGGACAACTTCACTGAGAATGGAGGTGTCTACAGCCTGCTCTCCAGGCAGTGGCTTCCTGAGGTAGCATCATCACATGAGCAGGATGAGTAAGAAAATGCATGAATGAGGAACCCCAAAAACCTGTAAGGAAAGGAAGAGAAGGAAGAGAAGGAAGGAAGGAAGGAAGGAAGGCAGGAAGGCAGGAAGGCAGGAAGGAAGGAAGGAAGGAAGGAAGGAAGGAAGGAAGGAAGGAAGGAAGGGAGAAAGGGAGGGAGGGAGGGAGGAAGGGAGAAAGGGAGGGAGGGAGGGAGGAAGGAAGGGAGGGAGGAAGGAAGGAAGGAGGAAAGGAAGGAGGGAAGGAAGGAAGGAAGGAGGGAAGGAAGGAAGGAGGGAAGGAAGGAAGGAAGGAAGGAAGGAAGGAAGGAAGGAAGGAAGGAAGGAAGGAAGGAAGGAAGGAAGGAAGGAAGGAAGGAAGGAAGGAAGGAAGGAAGGAAGGAAGGAAGGAAGGAAGGAAGGAAGGAAGGAAGGAAGGAAGGAAGGAAGGAAGGAAGGAAGGAAGGAAGGAAGGAAGGAAGGAAGGAAGGATCCTTTGCAGCACAGAGGATGGTACCTCATGCACAATGGTGAGCATGACACACCTTGCTATGAGGATTTGCAAGCAAATAGACAAGATGGTGTACCCAAGTCCCCAAAACTGTGCCCAAAAGGCATAAACTCCTTCTATTCCATTAAAGGAAAAGAGTTTTTTAAGGCTGCAAGAGGATTGAGGTCATGATGACCTGAAAGCATGGAAGATATCAGCATCTTCCCACAATGCCTTCTTTGTCTTCAAACTTTCTGAGATTTCCCCACTTGGGCTGTAAGTCATTTTGCAAACATTTTCTATGCCATGTGTTAATGCTACAGCCCCTCCTAACCATCCTCACAAGTGTGATGTTCTCAACATCTTGGTGCTTCAGCTATTGCAGCTTCCTTTGCTCTCATTCTGACAAATCCAAACCAAAGATGTGTTGTCACTCAAATGTTGTTACATCATTTTAACCACCTCTCCCTACTTTAACAACACACTGCATTATAGTCCGAAAGAAGCTGGGTTTCTTACGTCAGGCCTTTTTTCAAGTCATGCTTGCCCTTTCTTTTTTTGTTTGGGTCTAACATCTCACATCCCACCTAAAAAGCCATTTCTTCCAGAGCATCCTTTTCAGACCTGGACAGGCTGGCCAGACAGGCTGAGGCCAGTGAGATGAGGTTCAACAAAGCTAAGTGCTGGGTCACTTGGATCACAACAACCCCCTGCAATACTACAGGACTGGGAAAGAGTGACTGGAAAGCTACCCAGCTGGCTGACAGCCAGATGAACAGGAGCCAGCAGTGCGCTCAGGTGGCCAAGTAGGCCAACAGCATCCTGGCCTGTACCAGGAACGGTGTGGCCGGCAGGACCAAGGAAGTGGTTGTTCCCCTGTACTCAGCACTGGTGGGGTCACACCTTGGATACTGTGCTCAGTTTTGGGGCCCTCACCATAAGAAGGACATTGAGGTGCTGGAGTGTGTCCAGAGATGGGCAACAAATCCAGTAAAGGATCTGGAGAACGGGGTTGGTGAGGTGCAGCTGAGGGAAATGAGATTGTTTAGGCTGGAGAAAAGGAAGCTGAGGGGAGAGTTCATTGCTCTCTACAACTCTCTGAAAGAAGGTTGGAGGGAGATGAGGTTCCTTCTGTCTAGTAACAAGGGATAGGACAAAAGGAAATGGCCTCAGCTTGCACCAGGGGAGGTTTAGGTTGGACGTTAGAAGAAACTTCTTCACTGAAAGGGTTCTCAAACACTGGAACAGAATATTCAGGGAGGTGGTTGAATCTCCTTCCCTGGTGTTTCCCATGGAGATGTGGTGCTGAGGGACACAGTTTAGCACCAGATTTGATAGATGATCATCAAGGTCCAACCAAAATGATTCTGTGATTCTAAAATAGATGCCTTTGCTATGTCCTAGACTTCTAAGCAAATCATTACACACAGACTATCTGGATGTGATCCTGTGTGACCTCCCCTAGGTGATCCTGCTTTAGCAGGGGGGTTTTGAACTCAATGACCTCTGGAGCTCCCTTCCAACCCCTAACATTCTGTGATTCTATCTTTCTATCTGTGTCATAGAATTGTTAGGGTTGGAAGGGACCTCGATGATCATCCAGTTCCAAGCCCCCTGCCATGGGCAGGGACACCTCACACTACATCAGGTTGCTCAGAGCCACATCCAGCCTGGCCTTCAAAACCTCCAGGGATGAGGCTTCCACCACATCCCTATATAGAGTCATAGAACTTTTTGTGTTGGAAGGGACCTTTAAATGTCACCACTCTGTGATTCTGTGAAATCAAATCCCCCCTGAACAACAGAAGCAGGCTTTGCCTCAGCAGTCCGAACATGCTGCAGATGTCTAAGTGTTTTTCATAGCCTCTCCAAGTATTCAACAGGAACAGTTACTAATTCTGAGCCTGGGGGGATTACTTACATATTTCTTTTTCCACTCATAATCTGATCATCTTCATGTTCTGAGGGAAAAAAATAGGCTCTGGTGCAAACAATTATTGCCCCACACGATCAAGATTGTTTTCATTTACTCCATTACAGCACAGACAAGTCGGAAAAGACATCTCACTCATGAATCTTAACACTGCAAGAAGGGAAATTCCTGGGGAGTGAATGAGCACAGCAATATCTCAACATCTTCTCTCTCTCTCTCTTTTTTTTTCCCCCTTCTGAGCACTCCACAAATGAATGTCCTGTAATGTCTTTTTAAAGATTTCTCATTGTTTCAGTCTGAAGTCAGCACTTCAGACTCTGCGATTCTCCTGTGCACGGAGATTGTTTGTGTCAGAATCATAGAATCATACAATGGTCCAGGCCGGAAGGGACATCCAAAAGTCATCCAGTCTGACCTCCCTGCAGTCAGCAGAGACATACCCAACTAGATCAGGTTACCCAGGGCCTCATCAAGTCTTACCTTGAATATCACAGTATCACCAAGGTTGGAAGAGACCTCAAAGATCATCAAGTTCAACCTGTCACCACAGACCTCATGACTAGACCATGGCACCAAGTGCCACATCCAATCCCCTCTTGAACACCTCCAGGGATGGTGACTCCACCACCTCCCTGGGCAGCCCATCCCAATGATGAACGACTATCTCAGTGAAGAACTTTCTCCTCACCTCAAGACTAAACTTCCCCTGGTACAGCTTGAGACTGTGTCCTCTTGTTCTGGTGCTGGTTGCTAGAGAGGAGACGGACCCCTTCCTGGCTACAACCACCTTTCAGGTAGTTGTAGAGGGCAATGAGGTCTCCCCTGAGCCTCCTCTCCTCCAGGCTAAACAATCCCAACTCTCTCAGCCTCTCCTCACAGGGCTGTGCTCAAGGCCTCTCCCCAGCCTTGTTGCCCTTCTCTGGACACGTTCAAGTGTCTCAATATCCTTCCTAAACTGAGGGGCTGCTGGAACACTCTGGCTGAATGTTTTGGTGAAACAATGAAAACAAGATATTCTAAACAAATTTCATCGGTAGATTGGTAGAATGCAACTTTAAGTTTTAGTTCAGTTTGAATCTCAGTTCAGCCTGTCTTTTTCAGCCTGTCTGTTTCAGTCTCTCTCTGAGCAACAGCTGTGCAGGATGGAGTTGACCTTGAACTAACAGATAAGAAACTAATTCTTGCATATGCTTTGAGCTAACAAAATTTCCTCCTTAGTAATTACCTTTTTCTCTCTCTCTAACCCTTTTTGGGAAAAAAGGGAGGTAGGGGGAGGAGGGGGTACAGGGGGGGAACCCTTCTGGCTGGAGGAAGGAAAGCTTTGTTCTGTATTATGTTCTTTGCTGCATATTTCTGTACATATTGTAAATATTGTATATTGTGTATATATTCACTGCACTTCATCCTTCTTGTAAATATAGTTTATTCATATCTTTGCTTGTCCAACTGAGTTAGCCGTGGTTTCTTTGGGGTCGGGGGGGGGAGAACTGAACTTTCTCTCACCACCGCAGGTTCCCATTCACAACTTGATTCATCAGTTGGAAAGTCCTGGTTACACTTCCTGGGTAATGCAAGAGAATGGTGAAATTCAGTGTATTCCACAATGAAATCTAGCTTTAGCTGAGAGAGTTTAAACTCAGAGTCTTGTACACTCTGTAACCTGGGAAGTTATCAGGGAAGTTGGATAGATGATCTCCAGAAGCCTCTTCCCACCATTCTTTGATTCTTTGATTCTATCCTGTAGCCTGACACAGAAATTTGGCCACTATAAACAGTGCAATTCAGGCTTGACAAGTCTTGCTCCAGAGGAAGAAAGGATTTGAATGGCTTAAATGGACCCCAGGAAATTGTCCTGGGAAACACCTCAGGAAAGCAGTGAACTGCAGATAATGCTAGGGTCAATCTCTGATCTTCATTTATGTATCTGCAGCTCAACAAGTGCAAGGGCAGCAAAACAGGTCCTCTGGGGAAACATGAGGGCATATTTATTGAAGGAAACAAGATAAACAGGGCTTCTTAAATCTCTCTCCATCCCCATTTGAAATGATTAACCGCTGAGACACTGGAACAGGTTGCCCTGAGAAGTTGTGGATGCCCCATCTCTGGAAGTGTTCAAGGCCAGGCTGGACAGGGCATTGAGCACCCTAATCTAGTGGAAGGTGTTCCTGCCCATGGGGGTTGGAACAAGATGATTTTTAAGGTCCCTTCCAATTCGAATCATTCTGTGTGCCTATGCAATAAGAAATTACAATGCAACCGCCAGTGGAAGCTCTTAGATGTACACTCCTATGGTTTCTGATTTCTTAAGCATCACCACAAGCTAATAACTATATCTAACACATTATCCACCACTGCTGAACACCACAGGCCTTGACTGTGAAAACCATCAGTTCCCAGTTGTAAGCCACTCCTTGCATTCCAAGGCCACAGACATCAACCAGCTGACCACATTGACCTGAGAGGGAAGGTGGACCCATTTTAAAGATAGGAAATAGAGGCACAGACAAGGCTTTGTTTTGGCTAAGTACTAACCAAACAATTCTCTTCTCTTTCTCTCCTCTATCATGTACAAGAGGGTAGGGAGCAGGGTGGGGGAAGCTGTTACTATCTCCCCTGGTTTGTCCAGGGGGTCCTTGTACTCTTTATCAATTGTAAATACTTGTGAAAAAGTGTAAATACTGTGCATTTGGTACACATTCATTGTATTTTGTTGTAGCTTGTAGTTTTGCTAGTAGACACAGCTTCATTTGCTTCCAACTGAGCTGGCTTGGCAATTTAACGTTGGGGGGAATTTTCACCCCACCACAGCATCCTAGGTTTTGAGTCACCCTGGGGCTCTCCATGCAACCAAAGGCAGGACACTCCTGGAGTGATTCACCTTCATGGGAGGCAGATGTGTAAAACAAATCATATGAATCATAGAATCATAGAATTGCTAGGGTTGGAAGGGACCTCAAGGAACATCTAGTTCCAAGCCCCTTGCCATGGAGCTAGTGTGAGCAACCTCACACTACATCAGGTTGCTCAGAGCCACATCCAGCCTGGTGTTAAAAACCTCCAGGGATGAGTCTTTTACCTCCTCCCTGTTCAACCTCTTCCAGTGTCTCACCACCCTCATGCTGAAGAATTTCTTCCTAACATCCAGTCTAAATCTACCGAGTTTTATTTCCATCCTGCCCAGTCCTATCACTCCCTGATACCCTAAAAAGTCCCTCCCCAGCTTTTTTGTAGGCCCCTTCAGATGCTGGAAGGCCACAATAAGGTCTCATTGGAGCCTTCTCTTCTCCAGACTGAACAGCCCCAACTCTCTCAGTCTGTCTCCATAGCAGAGCAGCTCCAGCCCTCTGATCATCCTCGCGGCCCATCTCTGGACACATTCCAGCACCTCCAGTTCCTTCCTATAATAGGGGCTCCAGAACTGGACACAATACTCCAGGTGAGGTCTCACCAGAGTAGAGTAGAGGGGGGGAATCACCTTCCTCAACCTGCTGGCTATGCTTCTCTAGATGCAGCCCAGGTTGTGATTGGCTTTCTGGGCTGCAAGTGCACACTGCTGGCTCATGTTGAGCTTCTCATCCACCAACACCCCCAAGGCCTTTTCTTTGGTGCTGCTAAAAGTGCCCACTTCTCTCTACTGGCAGCAAAAGGAGTCATGGGTGACTCCATCATCTGTAGACATTGACACAACCTGTACCTGAAGCCATGTGTGTGGAATCACATCTGTGGCTTGCTCAAGCCTTGACAACTATCTACTTATTGCAGCAACATCTGAAGCTTGTTTCAAAATGACATTTAACCAATCACAGACTCAAAGCATAGTGGGGTTTGGAAGGGATCCCTGGAGATCATCTAGTCCACCTGCTAAAACATGGCCACTTAGAGCAGGATGCACAGGATCACATCCAGCAGGTTTTGCATCTCTCCAGAGAAAGAGACTCCACAACCACTCTGGGCAGCCTGGTCCAGTAGTCTTGCTCCCTCACAGCAAAGAAGTTTCTTCTCATGTTCAGACAGAAACTCCTGTGTTACAGTTTGTACACATTGCCCCTTATCCTGTAGTTGGGCACCACTGAAAAGGGTCTGGCCCCATCCTCTTGACCCCTATCTGTGCACACTTCAGCTACTTATCAGTATTGAGAAGATCCCCTCTCAGTCTGCTTTTCTCCAGGCTGAGGAGCATCAGGTCTATCATGCTTTTCTTGTCAGAGAAATCCTATAGTACCACCATCACCTCTGCTGGACATTCTCCAGTAGTTCTCTGTCTCTCTTGGCTTAGGGAGACCGGAACTGGACACAATACTCCAGATGTGGCCTCAACTGAAATAAGAAGCTGGAAAAGACCCAACGAGAAGATTTTTCCTCACCCTGTTATGACCTCTGCTATCTGCTGTGATGGCCCTGGCTGGATTCTGACCCGGATGGAAAGCAATGCTCAAGCGCTGCTTGATTTCTTATGCTGCACTTTCTAAGGACTCTACACCAACCTCTACATCATGGGCACAAATGGCAATTAATTAACATCCATTTCTTTGCTGTCAGTTACCTTTCCTGGAGGTGACTTTTCCACAGCTTTTGTGGTCGAATTCATTCAGCTGAACATGAGCCAGCAGTGTGCCCAGGTGGCCAAGAAGGCCAATGGTATCCTGGCTTGCATTAGGAATAGTGTGGCCAGCAGGAGCAGGGAAGTCATTGTGCCCCTGTACTCTGCATTGGTTAGGCTACACCTTGAGTCCTGTGTCCAGTCCTGGGCCCCTCAGTTTAAGAAGGATATTGAGACACTTGAACGTGTCCAGAGAAGTGCAACAAGGCTGGGGAGAGGCCTTGAGCACAGCCCTGTGAGGAGAGGCTGAGGGAGCTGGGATTGTTTAGCCTGGAGAAGAGGAGACTCAGGGGAGCCCTTATTGCTCTCTACAGCTTTGTGAGGGGAGGTTGCAGCCAGGTGGGAGTTGGTCTCTTCTCCCAGGCAACCAGCACTATAACAAGAGGACACAGTCTCAAGCTGAACCAGGGAAAGTTTAGTATTGAGATGAGGAGAAAGTTCTTCCCAGAAAGAGTAATTGGCTATTGGGATGTGCTTCCCAGGGAGGTGGTGGAGTCACCATCCCTGAAGGTATTCAAAAAAGGATTGGATGTGGCACTTGGAGCCATGGTTTAGTTGTCAGGAGGTGATAGGTATTTGGTAAGAGGTTGGACTTGATGATCTCTGAGGTCTTTTCCAACCTGGTTGATTCTATGGTTCTATGATTCTATGAACTCCTTGGTGACCCTACATTCCCTTCTAGGGAATCACAACTACAATGTGCATCTTTCACAAGCCCCTGAAGCAATGAGGTTTTATTCAGTAATTATTTACAGTTTTAAAGTTTGGAGACTCAGTTTTACTGTGAAATTTTCAGGCAAATGAGTCAAAACTGGATGTCTACAACCATTTTTAGGCTTTCTGAGAAATGTCATTTCATTCAGAGAAGTGTTGAGAAGTTGCCTGTGTCAATGGAAAGCAGAGGTGCTCAGCACCTTTGAAATATCATCAGACAAAAGACATCTAAATATAGGCTTCAAAGCCTACATTGAGAGAATGGTTTGGAAAAGTCAGTCTGGAAAATTCAGTGGTTTAAGAGTTCTTCCTTTTGTCTGTCTGCAGAATGTAAAAGGTCTGGTGCCACCAACTATCAAATACTTGTGATCTTCAATATTGCAGCTACCAAGCAGTTGCACTTCAGTAGAATGATAGAACGGTAGAGGTTGGAAGGGACGTCAGAGAGCATTTATTCCAACTCCCCCCACCCCCGTGGGCAGGGACACACTCAGCTAGACTCAAGCCTTATCCAGTCTGGCCTTGAACACTCCCAGGGAGGAGGCATCCTTAACCTCCCTGGGCAGCCTTTTCCACAATCTTACCACCCTTGTACAGAAGATCTTCTTCCTAAAATCCAGTATAAACCTACTCTCCCTCAGCTTAAAACCATTCCCACTTGTTCTATTGCTAGACATCTATGAAAAGTCCTTTTCCAGCCTTCCTGTAGGATCCCTTTGGGTATTGGAAAGCAGCTATAAAGCCCCACTGCAGCCTTCTCTTCCCCAGGCTGAACAACCCCAGCTCCCTCAACTTGTCTTCATAGCAGAGGTGCTCCAGCCCTTGAATCATCCTTGTGGCCCTCCTCTGGACTTGCTCCATCATCTCTGTGTCTGCAATAATGCTGGAGTAAACAATGTACAAATATAGATACATCCCTTATGCCTGTCTTCAAAAGCAGAAAACATTATTTTGCTAAGGTGTCATTTAACCAAGACTTCTGATGAACTTTCACTGAATGACATGAAATTACACTCTGAATTTAGCTTAACAGCCTGCCTTGTGTTTTTGCTGGAAAATATTCAGAAGAGCAACAGGATCATCTGGGGTGAAAAAAAAACCCGAAGCATAGTCACTCAAATTTTCTCAGAATCATAGAATGATGGGGGTTGGAAGGAAACTCTGAGAAACATTTAGTCCAAGTCCCCTCATAAAGCAGGGTCACCCAGAGCATGATGCACAGGATTGCAAAGTCCAGGTGGGTTGGGAATCTCTCCAGAGATGGAGACTCCAGAACCTCTCTGAGCAGAAGAAGTTCTCTTTGCTGTCAATCCATGGCTTGGACAGGAGCACTCTGTGCTGGGTTAGGAGCAGGCTGGAGGGCCGAGCCCAGAGAGTGGTGGTGAATGGTGCCACATCCAGCTGGCAGCCAGGCACTAGTGGTGTGCCCCAAGGATCAGTGCTGGGCCCCATCCTATTCAATATCTTTATTGATAATCTGGATGAGGGGATTGAGTCCACCATTAGTAAGTTTGCAGATGACACCAAGTTTGGAGCAGGTGTTGACTTGTTAGAGTGTAGGAGAGCTCTGCAGAGGGACCTTGACAGGCTGGACAGATGGGCAGAGCCCAACAGGATGGCATTCAACAAGTCCAGGTGCCAGGTGCTGCACTGTGGCCACAACAACCCCATGCAGAGCTACAGGCTGGGGTCAGAGTGGCTGGAGAGCAGGCAGAAAGGGACGTGGGGGTACTGACTGACAGCTGGCTGAACATCAGCCAGCAGTGTGCCCAGGTGGCCAAGAAGCCCAATGGCATCCTGGCCCGCGCCAGAATTAGTGTGGCCAGCAGGAGCAGGGATGTCATGGTGCCCCTGTACTCTGCATTGGTTAGGCCACACCTTGAGTCCTGTGTCCAGTTCTGGGACCCTCAATTTAAGAAGGACATTGAGACACTTGAACGTGTCCAGAGAAGTGCAACAAGGCTGGGGAGAGGCCTTGAACACAGCCCTGTGAGGAGAGGCTGAGGGAGCTGGGGTTGTTTAGCCTGGAGAAGAGGAGGCTCAGGGGAGACCTTACTACTCTCTACAGCTTCCTGAAAGCAGGTCATAGACAGGTGGGGGTTGGTCTCTTCTCCCAGGCAACCAACACTAGAACAAGAGGACACAGTCCCAAGCTGTGCCAGGGGAAGTTTAGGCTTGAAGTGAGGACAAAATTCTTCAAAGACAGAGTAATTTGCCATTGGAATGTGCTGCCCAGGGAGGTGGTGGAGTCACCATCCCTGGAGGTGTTCAAGAGGGGACTGGAGATGGCACTTGAAGCTATGGCTTAGTTAGTCATGAGGTGTTGGGTGATAGGTTGGACTTGATGATCTCTGAGGTCCTTTCCAACCTTATCAATTCTATGATTCTGTGTTCACATGTAACCTCCTGGGTTCCAAGTCTGTGCCCACTGCCCCTTGGCCTATCACTGGACACTACTGAAAAGAGTCTGTCCCCATCATCTTGTTCGTCACCCTTTAGGTATTGATAAAAAGTGAGAAGATCCCCTCTCAGTTTTGTCTTCTCCAGCAGAAAGAAACTTTGCCCCTCTCCAAAGAGCAACATTTCCCACAAGGGAATGTTTAGCTCAAGATGTAGCTCTTGAAAGTGACAGAATCCTAAAACTGCTGAGGTTGGAAGAGACCTTTGAGATCATCAAGTCCAGCTGCTCACCTAGAACTCACAATCCCACCACTACTGCTAAACTCCTTCCACTAAACCAGGTCCCTCAGCACCACATCCACACATCTTTCAAATACCTCCAGGGATGGTGAGTCCAGCACATCCCAGGGCAACCTCTTCCAATGTCTGAGAACCATTTCTAGGAAAATAAATTTCCTCATATCCAACCTGAACCTCCTTTGGTACAAATTGAGGTCATTTACTCTTTTCCTGTCACTTGTTGTATGTGATAGGAAACCAACCCTCACCTCACTCCAACCTCCTTTGAGGTAGCTGTAGAGGGTGATGAGGTCTGCTCTCAGCCTCCTGCCCTCCAGACCAGATAACCCCAGTTTCTTTAGCCATTGATCATAAGACTTGTCTTGAAGGCCCTTCACCAGCTTAGTTGCTGCTCTTTGGACATGCTCCAGCACCTCAATGTCCTTCTGTAACGAGGGGCCCAAAACTGAGCACAGTGCTTGAGGTGTGACCTCATCAGAGGTCACCTATTTCTACTCAATTCTTATATAGTCTCATTATCAGTAGGAACTTAGGGAGGGGGAAAAAAAGATATATACCATGGATAGATTTAATCCTTTCATTTTGGGACCAGATCTACATTTAAATCATCCTTTTTAAAAATAACCTGAAGAAAAGCACTTGGGGATGCTGGTGGATGAGAAGCTCAACATGTGCTTGCCAGTGTACACTTGCAGTCCAGAAAGCCAAATGTATCCTGGACTGCATCAAGAGAAGCATAGCCAGCAGGTCAAGGGAGGTGATTCTCCCTCTCTACTCAACTCTGGTGAGACCCCACCTGCAGTACTGCATGCAGATCTAGAGCTTCTGTTACAGGAAGGATCTGGAGGTGCTGGAATGAGTCCAGAGAAGGACCACAAGGATGAGCAGAGGGCTGGAGCACCTCTCCTATGAGGACAGACTGAGAGAGTTGGGGTTGTGCAGTCTGGAGAAAAGAAGGCTCCAAGGAGACCTTATTGTGACCTTCCAGTATCTGAGGGGGGCTACAGGAAAGCTGAGGAGGGACTTTTTAGGGTGTCAGGGAGTGATAGGACTGGGGGAATGGAGCAAAACTAGAAATGGGTAGGTTCAGATGGGATGTTAGGAAGAAATTCTTCAGCATGAGGGTGGAGAGACACTGGCACAGAGGTGGTGGAAGCCTCATGCCTGGAGGTTTTTAAGGCCAGGCTGGATATGGCTGTGAGCAACCTGGTGTAGTGTGAGGTGTCCCTGGCCATGGGAGGGGGCTTGGAACTGTATGATCCTTGAAATCCCTTCCAGTTCTGACAATTCTATGATTCTATGACTTTCCTGGTGGCCTGAGCTTTCAATGGATACCTGCTGAGTTTCTGAGCATGTGTACTATCTCCATTAAGACAACATGTGTCCCCAGGCTTAGCTATTTTAAGCCAAATGAAGACAGGATTTACAGCTTGCATCATGTTTTCCAAACAAACCATCCTGTGGAAAGGCCCCAGCTGGGAAGGTTTCACAAAAGAAGTGATGAACTGGTGTTTGGCAATCAACCCAAAAGACCAGTTTTAAAAATTAACCTCAAAAGAAAAGAGGGGTGGAGGAATTTGTGGCTAAAAAAACAAAACAAAACACAACACAACAAAACACAATTAACCAGCTCATCTTGTCCCCACCCTGCAAACCCACAAGCTTGCTGCATCCTTAAAAGTAACCTTACATAGTAGCAGAGTGATGTATACAAAAGGATCACACCACACATGGTCACAATGATGCACCCTGGGATCAGGAATAATATGGCCAGCAGGAGCAGGGAAGTCATCCTGCCCTGTACTCAGCACTGGTTAGGCCACACCTTGAGTACTGTGTCCAGTTCTGGGCTCCTCAGGAAACTGAGATACTTGAATGTGTCCAGAGAAGGGCAAAGAGATTGGTGAGGGGTTTGGAGCTCAGCCCTATGAGGAGAGGCTGAGGGAGCTGGGGTTGCTTAGCCTAGAGATGAGGAGGCTCAGGGGAGACCTCATTGCTCTCTACAACTACTTGAAGGGCGATTGTAGCCAGGTGAGGGTTGTTCTCTTCTCCCAGGCACCCAGCACGAGAACAAGAGGACAC
The DNA here is from genome assembly GCF_026170545.1 of Melanerpes formicivorus. NCBI lineage: Eukaryota > Metazoa > Chordata > Aves > Piciformes > Picidae > Melanerpes > Melanerpes formicivorus. The sequence goes on along the minus strand of NW_027142353.1, from coordinate 33,453,353 downwards.
AGTCTCAAGCTGTGCAGGAGGAAGTTTAGGCTGGGTGTTAGGAAGAAATTCTTCCCAGGAGGAGAGATTGGCCATTGGAATGTGCTGCCCAGGGAGGTGGTGGGGTCAGCATCCCTGAAGGTGTTTAATAAGAGCCTAGATGAGGCACTTAGTGCCATGGTCTAGCTGATCATTTAGGCTTGGGTGATCAGTTGGACTTGATGATCCCAAGATCATCCCTGGAGGTATTTGAAAGATGTGTGGATGTGGTGTTCAGGGACCTGGTTTAGTGGCAGCAGTTTAGCAGTAGTGGTGGGATTGTGAGTTCTAGGTGAGCAGTTGGACCTGATGATCTTGGAGGTCTCTTCCAACCTGGTTGATTCTGTGAATGTGAGTGACAATTGCTGGTCATCATCTCTAAAGCATTCAGTGGCCTATCTCTGGTTTATCTGGAAGTCCCCTGCTCCTCAGAGCAAGCCAACCAGAGCTTTGGGGTTGTATATCAGCTGTAGTATGATCTGCTGAGATGATGGAACAAGCCAATGGGCTAGATGATCTGTCCTGAGGCTGCTTTCCATCCCTTTCCCTCTGACAGGACATGCACCCAGGTATTATCTTAAAACACTGTTGAGTTCCTTCATTCATCACCAAGAGGTGGGAATATGTGGTGTGGCTCCAGTAGGAATCATTCTGGCCAGAAAAGACCTTTAAGATCAAGTCCTGCCATTAACCCAGCACTGCCAGGACATCACTAAACCACGTCCCCAGCACCACGCCTACATGGCTTTTAAACATCTCCAGGAACAGTGACTCCACCAATACCCTGGGCAGCCTGCTACAGGCCTTGACAACCCTTTCAGGGAAGAAATTGTTCCTCATGTCCAGCCGAAACCTCCCCTGGTGCAACCTGAGGCAATTCCCTCTTGTCCTAATGCTTCATATGTGGGAGAAGAGACTGACACCAGTCTCACTACAACCTGCTTTCAGGGAATTGTAAAGAGGAAGATGGTCTCCCCTGGGACTCATTTTCTCCAAGATAAACAACTCTAGCTCCCTCAGACACTCCTTACAAGCATTAGGGAGACAGTGTTGGGATCAAGCCAAGTTTCAGCCTGGAAAAGAGGAGGCTCGGGGAGACCTAATAGCAGCCTTCCATTACCTGAAGAAGGCTACAACAAGGATGGAGAGAGACTGTTTACAAAGGCCTGCAACTGACAGGATGAGAGGCAATGGATTCAAACTAGAGAAGAGCAGATTTAGATTGGATGTTAGGAACAAGTTCTGCATGACAAGGGTAGTGGAACACTGGAAGAGTTTGCCCAGGGAGGTGGTTGGGGCCCTAACCCTGGAGATATTCAAGGTGAAGCTCAACAGGGGTCTGGGCAACCTGATCTAGTTAAGGATGTCCCTGCTAACTACAGAGGGGGTTGGACTGGATGAACTTTGGAGGTTGCTTCCAAGCAAGACCATTCTCTGATTCTAAGTGTTGTATCAAGTCATGCAGACACAATTCTCTTTGAACCAACAGCCATATGAATAACACAGACCTCCAAGGAGTTATAGCAGCATTAGAAATCAAGCACCCAAATGAGCTCTAACCAACTGCATCTGAAGTATGAAAAGAATTCCCCCCCACACTCTCCCAAAGAAACCCAAAAAACCCTAGGGAAAGCAGGCAAAAATCTTACTGCAAGTGAGTTAAGTTTGTGCAACAAATGTGTCTGGCCCAGCATTGAGCAATCTTTGCCAACTGGAGGTGAAAGTGTATGAGTCAACAATTTGCTTAGGTGACTTGCTTTCCTCTAGCCTTGTGGTGGGAAATCAGCCCAGGGAAATGTGGTAAAGAAGGAACAACGCTGAGAAAGCAAAGACTGGCACAAGATCACAGGATGACAGGATGTCAGGGGTTGGAGTCCAACCCCCCTGCCAGAGCAAGACCATAGAATCTAGCTCAGGTCACACAGGAATACATCCAGATGGGCCTTGAAAGTCTCCGGAGAAGGAGACTCCACAACCTCTCTGGGCAGCCTCTTCCAGTGTTCTGTGACCCTCACAGTAAAGAAGTTCCCCCTTGTGTTGAGCTGGAACCTCCTGTTCTACAGCTTACACCCACTGCTCCTTGTCCTACCACAGGGAGCAAGTGAGCAGAGCCTGTCCCCTGCCTCCTGACACCCAGCCCTCAGATATTCATAAACATTTATTAAATCCCCTCCAAGTCTTCTCTTTTCCAGACTAAAAAGCCCCAGGTCTCTCAAACTCTCCTCACAAGGCAGTGCCCCAGTCCCCTAATCATCCTTGCAGCCCACTGCTGGACCCTCTCCAGCAGATCCCTGTCCTCTTGAACTGGGAAGCCCAAAACTGAACACAGTACTCAAGATGAGGTCTCACCAGGGCAGAGTAGAGGGGGAGGAGAACCTCCCTCAATCTGCTGGACACACTCTTCTTAATACACCCCAGGATCCCATTGGCCTTCTTGGCCACCAGGGCACATTGCTGTCCCATGCAGAATTTGTTATCCACCAGCACGTCCCAGGTCTCTCTCCAAGGGACTGCCCTCCAGCAGATCAGCTCCCAGCCTGTACTGGTACAGTTTATTATTCTTCCCCAGATGCAGGACTCTGCATTTGTCCTTGTTGAACCTCATTTGGTTCCTCTGTGCCCAGCTCTCCTGTCTGTCCAAGTCTCGCTGCACAGCCTTCAGATATATCAGCCAAGCCTCCTAGTTTGGTGTCATCAGCAAACTTGCTGAGCAGACATTCTGTTCCCTCATCAATGTCATTGATGTAGATGTTGAACAGCACCAGTCCCAGCACTGATCCTTGGGGCACTCCACTAATTACAGTTCTCTAGCTGAACTTGGCACCATTGATCACCACTCTTTGAACTCTATCTTGTAACCAGTTCCTAATCCACCTCACTGTCTGCTCTTCCATCCCATACTTCCTGAGCTTGCTTACTAGGATGTCATAGGAGACAGTGTCAAAGGTCTTGCCAAGGTCAAGGTAGACTACAACCACTGGTCTCCCTGAATCTACCCATTCAGTTATGGCATCATAGAATGCTATGAGGTTAGACAAGGAGGATTTCCCCTTGGAGAATCCATGCTGGCTACTCCTGATAAGCCTCTTCTATTCCAAGTGTCTTGAGATGCCCTCCAGAAGGAGCTGCTCCATCATTTTTCCAGGGATGGAGGTGAGGCTAACTGGTTGATAGTTCCCAGGCACCTCTTTCTTGCCCTTTTTGAAGTGGAGTGACATTGGCTCTCCTCCAGTCCTCAGGCACCTCTCCTGTCTGCCAGGATTTGGCAAAAATGATGGAGAGTGGCAGAGCAGTAACATCAGCCGGCTCTCTCAGCAAAATTGGGTGCATCTCATCAGGGCCCATGGACTTGTGAATATTCAATTTGTGTAATTGATCCTTAACCTGTGATCCTTTACTGACCAGTGGGGAGCATTTCCTCCTGCAGGCTTCCTCTCCTTCAGCCAGGGTCTGGAGTTCATAGGGTAGTTCAGTCTTAGGTGTAAAGACTGAAGGCATTGAGCAACTCTGCCTTCTCTGCATCCTCAGCTGCCAGGGCTGCATCATCATTCAGCAGTGGCCTCACACCTTCCCTATTCTTCTTTTTCCTACTGATAGATTTGAAGAAGCCCTTCTGGTTCTCTTTTACTTCTTTTGCCAGTTTCCACTCCAAGAGGGCTTTGACCTTCCTTATTGCTTTCCTAAGTGCCCTGACAACTTTTCTATAGCTCTCCCAATCGACAACTGCCTTCTTCCATGAATTGTAAGTTTCTCTCTTCCCTGAGATTTCCTTCAGGAGCTCCTTGTTCAGCCTTGCAGGTCTCTTAGCACATCTACCTGATTTTCTACTCAAGGGAATATGAGATGATTTCTCTTGGCAAAAGTAATTCCTTAGGAAAAAACTGCAGCTCACTGTGGACACATCCCAGATGTCCAGGCTCCTCACAGTTTGGAGGGTCATAGCTGAAGACCTCTGCTTGGGGAGAAGCACACAGCTCAGGACATCAGTGTCATTCCAAGGGCTTGAGCACCTCTCCTACAAAGACAGGCTGGGAGAGTTGGACCTCGAGAAGAGAAAGCTCTGGGGAGACCTTATAACAAAATTTCAGTATCTGAGAGGGATCTGCAGGAAGGCTGGGGAATAATTGTTTAGAAGGGCTTGTGCTGACAGGACAAGGGGCAATGGTTTGAAACTAGAGCAGGGTAAATTTAGGTTAGACATAACAAGGAAGCTCTTCACTATGAGAGTGGTAACATGATAGAACAGATTCCCCAGAGATGTGGTTGAGGCCACATCAAACTTGATGGGGCTTGGAGCAACCTGTTCTAGTTAAAGATGGCCCTGCTCACTGCAGAGGGGTTGGACAAGATGACCTTTGAGGGTGCCTTCCAACCCAATGCATTCTATGATTCTATGATTTAACATTTCTTAATACTCTGTAGGTTGATATCTGTTCTGCTCTGCTTATTGTTGTACTGTCAGACAACACGACAGCAGCTCCCTTACTTTGTGTTCAGTTGCTGTCAACTTTGGAACAGCAGCTTCAGCAACTTAACCTCTCAGCAAAACTTGATGTGAATCCATCCCATGCTGGGAGCTGCAAGCACCTCTTAGGGGTCTTAGGAGCAAAGATTGATATGTTTGTTGCCTTCAGATCCATAACCCAGTGGGTTTCAAAAGGTGTCTAATGGGTGTGATGCTGCAATATTACACTTTAGCCCTTTTTGTTTGAACAAGGATCCAGCCTCCACCAGACACAGACATGACATGTCATAGAACCACAGAATCAACCAGGTTGGAAGAGACCTCCAAGATAAACAAGCCCAACCAATCACCCAACCTTAAGTAATCATCTAGCCATGGCACTCAGTGCCTCATCCAGGCTTTTCCTAAACACCTTCAGGGACGCTGACCCCACCACCTCCCTGGGCAGCACATCCCAATGGCCAATCTCTCCTCCTGGGAAGAATTTCTTCCTAACATCCAGCCGAAACTTCCTCCTGCACAGCTTGAGACTGTGTCCTCTTGTTCTCGTGCTGGTTGCCTGGGAGAAGAGACCAACCCTCACCTGGCTACAACCTCCCTTCAGGTAGTTGTAGACAGTAATAAGGTCTCCCCTGAGCCTCCTCTTCTCCAGGCTAAGCAACCCCAGCTCCCTCAGCCTCTCCTCATAAGGCTTGTGCTCCAAACCCCTCACCAGCTTTGTTGCCCTCCTCTGGACACATTCCAGCATCTCAACATCTTTCCTAAATTGAGGAGCCCAGAACTGGACACAACACTCAAGGTGTGGCCTAACCAGTGCTGAGTACAGGGGCACAATGACTTCCCTGCTCCTGCTGGCCGCACCATTCCTGATCCAGATCAGGATGCCATTGGGCTTCTTGGCTACCTGGGCACACTGCAGGCTCATGTTCGGCCTACTATCAACCAGTACTCCCAAGTCCCTTTCTACCTGGCCGCTCTCCAGCCACTCTGACCCCAGCCTGTAGCACTGCATGGGGTTGTTGTGGCCAATGTGCAGAACCCGGCACTAGGACTTGTTAAATCTTGTGCTGTTGGTCTGAAAGCGAACACTGATGAAAGCAAATGAAACAAAAGCTGCTTTGAGGATGCAAAGGTCATTAGGTAGGAGTGAAAGCAGAAGACGGCGTCAGGGTAGAGCAGAGGAAATGAAGAAATGGAAGCAGCCTATGTAATGGAGACCTTGCTGCTCATCAGACTTCCGACTGGCATCATCCGCCGTGGAGCAGAGCTGTAGCGGCTGTAGCAGCTTTGGGCAAGTTTTTCCCCTCCAGATCTGTCAGCAGAGGGGTCATGGAAACTGAGGTAAATGGGATCCTGGGGTGTATTAAGAAGAGCGTGTCTAGCAGATCAAGGGAGGTTCTCCTCTCGCTCTATGCTGCCCTGGTGAGACCTCATCTTGAATACTGCTCCCTGTGGTAGGACAAGGAGCAATGGATGTAAGCTGCAGCACAGGAGGTTCCACCTCAACACAAGGGGGAACTCCTTTACTGTAAGGGTCACAGACCACTGGGACAGGCTCCCCAGAGAAGTTCTGGAGTCTCCTTCTCTGGAGACTTCCAAGGCCCATCTGGATGTGTTCCTGAGCTCTAGCAGGGGGGTTGGACTCGATGGTCCCTTTGAGTCCCTTTCAACCCCTGACATTCTGTGATCCTGTGAGACTGGCTTAGGCTCATACAGAGCTCTACCTGCATGTGAAGGCAGCAAGGCATTTGTAATAAGTCTTGCCCTTCTCAGAAATAGTTATCAGAAATCAGGAGAAAACAGCTGGAAGTCCAGCTAAACCTCCTAAGGCTGCAAGTCTGTGGAATCACAGAAAGGTTTGGGTTGGACAGGACTTTTAAAAGCCATCTAGTCCAACCTCCCTGCAGTCAGCAGGAACATCTTCTAATGGAGCAGGTTGCTCAGAGTCCCAGACAACCTGACCTGGATTGTTTCCAGGGGTGGACATCTATCACCTCTGAAAGAGAGATTCACCTTCTTAGGCACCCTCAGACAGTGTCTCCCCACTCTTAGTGTAAAAAAATCCTTCTTGCTGTCCAGTCTGAATCCCCCTTCTTTTAGTTTAAAACCATCACCCCTTGTCCTGCCACAACAGGCCCTGATAAAAATTCACTATTCCCTATCTTTCCTGTAGCCCCCCCCCTAAAAGTACTGAAAGGCCACAGGGTCTCCCTGGAGCCTTCTGTTCTCCAGGCTGAACAACCCCAACTCTCTCAGGTGGAATGACACCTAAGTCACAGCATGGGGACAGATCTTGGCTCAGTTATACTCATACTCCTCCATCACTCTTTGCCTCTGTTGAACTGAACAAGAAGGGAATGGGATTGGGCTTGCACCAGCCTCAGGTTTGGCTCCTGATATTGCTTCAAGAATCTTATGGATGTCTCATCCCTGTAAGTGTTTAAGCCTAGGCTGGATGATGCTCTGAACAACCTGGTCTAGTGGGTCTAGCAAAACTAGAAGTGGGTAGATTCAGAATGGATGTTAAGAAGTTCTTCCCCATGAGGGTGGTGAGACTCTGGAAGAGGTTGCCCAGGGAAGGGGTGGAAACCTCATCCCTGGAGGTTTTTAAGGCCAGGCTGGAGGTGGTTGTGAGCAACCTGCTCTAGTGTGAGGTCTCCCTGCCCATGGCAGAGGGGTTGGAACTGAATGATCCTTGAGTTCTTTTCCAACCCTGACAATTCTGTGATTGTCTGATTCTAGGTCCCTGCCTATGGGAGAGGGGCTGGAACTAGATGATCTTTAAGACCCCTTCCAACTAAAGCCATTCTCCGATCTGTGTAGATCTCAACACCTCTGAACAAATACTCTGTGGCCTCAATGTCTGTAAGATGGGGACATCCCCAGGTGCTGCCTTGGAGGCTGTTTTTGTGTGCACGCTGATCAATGGGCAGGAAACCACCACAAGAGGTGAAACTACTGAGGAGGTTCTCAGCAGCCTGCCCAAGCAGTAATTCAACCACAGTGCAGCACATGGGGCCCCTTGAAGCAATGACACTGGCTGTTCATGGAAAGCTAAGAAATAGTGCCAACTCCCTTTGCTCCACAGGACCTACCAGGCACAACAGAAATAATGCTGGTTTGATGTATTTTGATGCACAATCACAGAATCAGAGAATGTTAGGGCCTCCAAGGGACCTCAAAAGATCATCCAGTCCACCCCCCCCTGCCAAAGCAGGATCCCCTAGAGCAGATCACACTGGAAGACACCCAAGTGGGTTTTCAGTATCTTCAGAGAGGGAGCCTCCACAACCCTCCCTGGGCAGCCTGTTCCAGTGTTCTGTCACCATCACAGGGGAAAAATTCTTCCTTATGTTTCCACGGAACTTCGTATACCTCAGTTTCCACCCATTGCTTCTTGTGCTGTCATTGGGCATCACCCAGCAGAGCCTGGCTCCAGCCTCTTGGCACTCACCCTGCACATCTTTACCAACATGAATGAGGTCACCCCTCAGGCTCCTCCTCTCCAAGCTACAGAGCCCTCAGCTACCTCAGGCTCTCCTTGTACGGAAGATGTTCCACTCCTTTGGTCATCTTTGTGGCTCTGTGCTGGACTCTTCCAAGCAGTTCCCTGAGGTCCTTCTTGAACTGAGGAGCCTAGAAGATACTGAAAGATACTGTGGGTACCCTTCTTGCTCTTACAGGTGATTGAAGAGGAGCTTACCAAACAATTTTCATACAGCTGCAGAGCCTGAAGTTACTTTATTAATTATTTACATTGTATTTATGTATTTATTTATTATTAAAAGATTGGTTGCCATGGTGCTTAGGGACATTGTTTAGAGGTGGATTTGGCAGTGCTGGGTTAATGGTTGGACTCAATCAACTGAAAAGTTCTAGGGACATAGTTTAGTGGTGGATTTGGTGGTGCGGGATTAATAGTTGTCTTCATTTAACTAAAAAAAAGGTCTAGGGGGCATGATTTAGTTTAGTGGTGGATTTGGCAGTGCTGGGTTAATTGTTGGACTCAATCAACTGAAAAGTTCTAGGGACATGGTTTAGTGGTGGATTTGGTGCTGCAGGGTCAGTAGTTGGGCTCAATGAACTCAAAAAGTCTAGGGACGTGGTTCAGTGGTGGACCTGGTAGCTCTGCCTTAATGGCTGGATTCAGTGAACTGAAAAGGTCTAGGGACATGGTTCAGTGGTGGATTTGGCAATACTGGGTTAATGGTTGGACCCAATTAACTCAAAAGGCCTTTTCCAATCTATACAATTTTACCTTGAAAAAAGGATTTTTAAATTAAATGTCTTGCCCAGCAACCCCTGCACATTATTGTTACACAGCAGATAAGATTTGTGCTCCAGATTGAGAGGCTGTGACATTTACAAGCCACCAGACACTGTAGGCTTCCTGATTAATAATTGTTCAATGGCAATTCCCCAGCTAGTCCAGGTCAAAAGTTAACACTCAAAGAGAGCTAAAAAGAGACTTGTGAGGCTTTCCAATGGTGAAATAGGACTAAAGGGCTGGAGAGAAGCAGCCAATCAATGCACAGGCATAATTGGGCAGTCAGTAGGATGTTAGGTTACATCTGAACTGGACTGGGAAACAAAGCTTGGGTTTAAATAAACAAAATTAATCTTAAATCCATGCAGAGATTCAGTCACTGCAACTTTGTCATCATTGGTCCTGATGACACACCCAGGTCCTTCTCCTCAAGAATGCCCTGAAAGCAGTCTTGAGGAAAAGGCCTTGGGGGTGTTGGTTGATGAAAAATTCAATATGAGCCAGCAATGTGCTCTGGCAGCCCAGAGGGCAATCGTGTCCTGGGCTGCATCAAAAGATGCAGGGAGGTGATCCTCCCCCTCTACTCAGCTCTGGTGAGACCCCACCTGGAGTACTGTGTCCAGTTCTGGAGCCCCTATTACAAGAGGGATGTGGAGGTGCTGGAGCATGTCCAGAGAAGGGCCACAGGGATGATCAGAGGGCTGGAGCACCTCTCCTATGAGAACAGACTGAAGGAGTTGGGGCTGTTCAGTCTGCAGAAGAGAAGGCTCTGAGGTGACCTAATTGTGGCCTTCCAGTATCTGAAGGGGGCCTACAGGAAGGCTGGGGAAGGACTTCTCAGGATCTCAGGTAGTGATAGGACTAGGGGGAATGGAATGAAGCTGGAGGTGGGGAGATTCAGGCTGGATGTGAGGAGGAGGTTCTTCACCATGAGAGTGGTGAAACCCTGGAATGGGTTGTCCAGGGAGGTGGTCGAGGCCCCGTCCCTGGGGGTGTTTAAGCCCAGGCTGGATGAGGCTCTGGCCAGCCTGATCTAGTGTGGGGTGTCCCTGCCCATGGCAGGGGGCTTGGAACTAGATGATCCTTGTGGTCCCTTCCAACCCTGAATGATACTATGATACTATGATACTAAGTGTGACCAGCAGGATGGGGGAGGTGATTCTGCCCCTCTTCTCTGCTCTCATGAGACCCACCTGCAGCACTGGGTACAGCTCTGGAGTCTACAACACAAAGACATCAAACTGCTGGAGTGAGTCCAGAGGAGGCCATTAAGATAATCGGAGGGCTGGAGAAGCTCGCTTATGGGGACAGGCTGCAAGAATTGGGGTTGTTCAGCCTGGAGAAGAGAAGGCTCCAAGAAGACCTTATAGTGGTCTTCCAGTAGGTGAGGGGCTCCTATAAGAAAGCTGGGGAGGGACTTTTTATAAGGGCTTGTAGTGATAGGATGAGAGAGAATGGCTTTAAGCTGGAGAAAGGTAGATCTAGACTGAATATTAGGAAGAGATTCTCTACAGTGAGGGTGGTGAGACACTGGAACAGGTTGCCCAGGGAGGTGGTGGATGCCTTATCCCTGACCATGTTCAAGGCCAGGTTGGACAGGACTTTGAGCAACCTGGTCTAGTGGAAGGTGTCCCTGCCATTGGCAGTGGGGGATGGAACTGGATGATCTTTAAGGTGCCTTCCGACCCAAACCATTCTATGATTCTATGGTCCTGAAGTCAGTGATTCCCCTTTCTGCAGTAGAACAGACTCAGGAATGCCTTTATATAGGCATTACCTTAGCCATAAGGAAAGAGTTGTGCCCACAAGTGTCACGAAGCCCCAACAACTAGCTTTAGAGTCCCTATTCCTCTTGCTCCCCATGTGCAGTTTCTGTTAACTGCCTGAGCAATGTAGAGATGGGCTGGAGTCTCAAGAGGGTTTTTTTAAAGCTCTGTTGCTGTATTATCTCTGTTAATCTTTCTGTGCTGTCAAGAGGCCTGAAGTAATCCCAGCCTTGAGGAACAGCTCAGTGTTTCACCTGTGTTTAGTTAAAGCCCACGAGGTACAATGTTTCCCACAAACACAGCCTTCTCCCCGGAGTCTGCATCATGCTGTGTGCTGGAAACTGTAGCATCCAAATTTAGTGACCATCTGATACCAGATCAAGCTGGTGGAGACATTAAAAATGTTGGCAGCAACAAAGGAAAACAGCTCTTGAGTTCCTGTGCTGCCAAGATCTCAGCTGAATGTTTGTGATCTCCCAGTTCACCTCCTTACATTACAGATGAGCAGGCTCTCAACTTCTTTGTTTTTGTTGTGCTTTTTCATTATTATTATTGTTTTAAATATTTTCTTTATATTTTTTCTTTTGTTTATTTTTTTTTTATTATTTATTAGTTTTTACATTTCCTGTTCCCCTTTTCTGTTGCCTGTTTTCTTTTCATTTTTTGTTTTCTTTTTAATTTTCTTATGGGTACTGGTCAATGGTAGGCTGAACATGAGCCTGCAGTGTGCCCAGGCAGCCAGGAGGGCCAATGGCATCCTGGCCTGCATCAGGAACAGTGTGGCCAGCAGGAGCAGGGAGGTCATTCTGCCCCTGTACACTGCACTGGTTAGGCCACACCTTGAGTCCTGTGTCCAGTTCTAGGCCCCTCAGTTTAGGAAGGAGGTTGACTTGCTGGAATGAATCCAGAGAAGGGCAACAAAGTTGGGGAGGGGTTTGGAGCACAGCCCTGTGAGGAGAGGCTGAGGGAGCTGGGGTTGCTCAGCCTGGAGAAGAGGAGACTCAGAGGTGACCTTATTGCTCTCTACAGCTACCTGAAGGGTGGTTGTAGACAGGCGGATGATGGTCTCTTCTCCCAGGCAGCCAGTACCAGAACAAGAGGACACAGTCTCAAGCTGTGCCAGGGGAGGTTTAGGCTGGAGGTTAGGAGGAAGTTCTACACAGAGGGAGTGATTGCCCATTGGAATGGGCTTCCTGGGGAGGTGGTGGAGTCACCATCACTGGAGGTGTTCAGGAGGAGACTTGATAGGGTGCTTGGTTGCATGGGTTAGTTGATTAGGTGGTGTTGGATGATAGGTTGGACACAATGATCTTGAAGGTCTCTTCCAACCTGGTCTGGTCTGGTCTGGTCTGGTCTATTCTATTCTATTATCTTTATTTTTCCTTTTTGTTTTTTTGTTTTCTTTACTTTTTTTCCTTTTTTTTTTTTCCTTTTCCTTTTTCTTTTCCTTTTCCTTTCCTTTCCCTTCCCTTTTTTCTTTTCCTTTTTTTCTCCTTTCTATTTTTCTCTTTCTTTTCCTTTTTATTTTACTTTTTCTTTTCTTTCCCTTTTCCTTTCTCTTCCTCATTTTCTTTGTCTTTCTGTTTCTCTTTCCTTTCCTATTTCTCTTTCTTTTCCTCTTTCTCTTCCATTTTTCTCTTTTTATTTTGGTTTTTGTTAAAAGAAGCTGCAGATTTGGCCAGCACATTGCATCACTCTTTGTTTGGTTCTATAAGGTTTCTGATGCTCCATACAAAAGACTGAAAGGGACCATTGCTGGACAAGTTTCAGCTTTGCAAAGGGAAGCAAAATGAGAAGGAAAAAAACCTCACAAAACTAAAGAAACAAACAAAAACTAACAAGGAAAAAGAGAACCCAACACAACAAACTCAACAAATTTCCAGTAAAAATGTTACATTTGTGTAAACTCCTGGCATCGTTTTCCGCTCTGAGCTGAGTCTTCATCCATCTCTCACTAAAGCCTTTGAGCCAAAGTCTTTATTGGCCAAGTAGAGTTTCTTCAGGAAGGTCAAGCCCTTAACCTCCAGACCTGCTTTTGCTGGCAGCCTGGAGCCTGAGTATTTTGGGACAGATGGTCAGGCCTGTGGATTACTAAGAAATAAGGGACCTGTTTGTCTTTCCCAGACTCAGTCTGGAAGATATCATGCAAAGCTCTTTTTTTGCTGCATGATGGGTTTTACATTTTAGTTCTTAAGATGTCTGTTACCTATTTTCATGATGTTAGTGAAACAGGAGAGTTTTCCTCCTCCTCTACTCTGCCCTAGTGAGGGAACATCTGCAGTACTGAGTCTAGTTCTGGGCTCCCCAGTTCAAGAGAAACAAGGAACTGCTGGAGAGAGTCCAACAGAGGTTACAAGGATGATTAAGGGAATAGAACATCTCACTTCTGAGGAAAGGCTGAGAGAGCTGGGGCTGTTTAGCCTGGAGAAGTACAGACTGAGAGGGCTTATGAGTATCTAAAGGGCAGGTGTCAAGAGGATGGGCCCAGAGTCTTTTCATGGGTACCTAGTGATAGGACACAGGGCTGGGCACAAACTAAAACACAGGAAGTTCTATCTGAACATAAGAAAAAACTTTTTTCCTGTGACTCTGACAGGGCCCCATCCCAGGCTGTCCAGAGAAGCTGTGTAGTCTCCTCTGGAGAGATTCCAGACCCATCTGTGTAACCTGCTGTGGGTGACCCTCTCTAGTATAGGGTAGGACTAGGTGATCTTCCTCTTCCTTTCAGGGAGTTACAAAGAGCAGTAAGATCTCTCCTCGGCCTCCTTTTCTCCTCACCACACCTGTTCTCTAGACCCTTCACCAGCTTTGCTGTCCATCTCTGGATGTGCTCCAGCAACTCAATGTCCTTCTTGAAGTGAGGAGCCCAAAACTAAACACAGGATTTGAGGTGTATTATCAGCAGTGCCAAATGGGCTACAGAGGGACAATCACTTCCCTAGTCCTGCTGGTCACAATATTCCTAACACAAGCCAGGATGCTGTTGGCCTGCTTGGCCACCTGGGCACACTGCTGGCTCATCTTCAGCTGCGTGTTGACCATATCTACAGGTCCTTTTCAGCTGGGCAGCTTCCCAGCCACTCTTCCTCAAGCCTGTAGTGTTGCATGGGGCTGTTGTGGCCCATGTACAGCACCTGGCCTTTTGCCATGCTGAACCTCTTAACTTTGGCCTCAATCCAGCAGTCCAGCGTGTCCAGAGGCTTTCTACCTTTGAGCAGATCAACACTGTTATCATTGAGTGTTGTCTTCAAACTTACTGAGAGAACACTCAATCCCCTAAGCCAGATCACTGATAAAGATATCAAACAAGACTGGTCCCAAAACTGAGCTCTGGGGAACACCCCTAGTGATCAGCTGCCAACTGGATTTAGTTCTGTCCACCACTGGCCAGGGAAGAGCACACCTGTATAAGCCATGGGCCACCAGCAGTACAGGCATGGGCTGTCCCATATCAGCTGGCCTCAGCATTGCCGAGAAATCAGGCCTCATAGCCATTGTGGAGGAAAGAGGAATTTATGAGTATATGAACATAGAGATAAAGTCCTGAGCAGCCTGGTGACATCACAGCTGACCTTTGAGTAGGAGGTTGGGCAAAAGACTTTCTGAAGTCCCTTCCAGCTTCAAACAATTGCGTTTTTTTATCTGTAATTCCATAATATTAAGTCCAGAAAAAGTATTTAAACGAAAGCTGAATTCTCTCAGTGATACCATTTCAATCTACACATTTAATTTACCTGAAAACATCATTTTTACCTATAAATTCCCCTCCCCCCAATCCTGGTAGCAGGCGTATGTATATATTCATATACATAATTGTGTCTTCTGACTTGATGACAAAGCATTTAGAACTTTAGGAAAACCTACAATCATTCCAAAAGAAGATGCAGATAGCGTGATTTTTGTTACTTCATACCCAGAATGCCTGCATCTAGCCTTTAAAAAGGGACAGCACAAGCTGCCTCTTCCCTTTTTTCCCCTTTCCCTCTCTCTCCATCCCAGTGCTGCTCCCTTATCTTTACAATGCAGGAGAGTGAGGACTTGAGTGGCCTTGGCAGAGCCCTGAAGCTGGCAAGATGAATTTTAGTAGCATCACTCAGGTAGAGTGGGGGGTAGAGAGGCATGGGGAGGGACCATTTGAGGGGGAACATTTAAGGCATGAATTTTTGGCCAGGTTTGGTGGAGGTTGGGGAAAGTTTTTGTTTAATGGGCTCTGTGCTAAGCCCAGACTATGGATTTTGTGTATGTTCTATGCTTCACACTGCAGAATGTAGTTTATGAAGAGCACTCCCATTCAAATTTCCAATAATATTCTGTATTTCTATTCAATCCTGTGTGGAGCTTTTCTTTAACTGCTTTGAGTAAAGCCCCAGGTGTCTCAGCCTATGAGGAGAGGCTGAGAGCCCTGGGGCTTTTCAGTCTGGAGAATTGAAGACTGAAAGGGGATTTAATAAATGCTTATAAATATCTGAGGGCTGGGGGTCAAGAGAGGACAGGCTCTGCTCAGTTGCACCCTGTGATAGGACAAGGGGCAGTGGATGTAAACTACAGCACAGGAGGTTCCACCTCAGCATGAGGAGGAACTTCTTCACTGTGAGGGTCACAGAGCCCTGGAACAGGCTGCCCAGAGAGGTTGTGGGGTCTCCTTCTCTGGAGCCTTTCAAGGCCCATCTGGATGTGTTCCTGTGTGACCTGCACTAGATTCTATGGTCCTGCTCTGGCAGGGAGTTAGACTCAAAGGTCTCTGGAGGTCCCTTCCAACCCCTAACATCCTCTGATCCTGTGGGAAGAGTTAAAGAGCCTGACTCACTCCTTAAACTGAGACACCATCACATCACTAAGCTCATGGTTAATCCCCCAGGTCCATGGGCAAGTACAATTTGCTAGTATGGACATGGCCTTGGAGAATGAAATACATAAGGCACGCTCAGAATACAAAAATAACTGGGGCTCTTGGATGGGACAGCTCTTGTGCAACTTCAACCCAAAAAGAATGAGAGGGTCAAAACTCATTTCCTGAGTCTAACAGAAACAATACTTGTGCCTTCAGGGAAGGGACATGCAGAAATGCCAACACATTTAGCTATTTGGGTTGAATATGGAGGTCACAACCAAAAGATAATGAATTGTTTCTTCCAGCTTCTGAGATCAAACCAAATGAACACAAGGAGCTTCACCAGCATCAAATCCTCCCTTGTTTTTGCTGTTCAAACACCACTTTCTACCATTTCAGAAGTTTGGCCCTGGCTACACAAAGTCAATAAAGAAGGAGCTGAAGGAGCAGTGCTGACACATCACAGAATCAGAGAATGTTAGGGGCTGGAAGGGACCTCAAAAGATCATCCAGTCCAGTCCCCCCTGCAATAGTAGGATCACCTATACCAGATCACACTGGAAGGCACCCAAGTGGGTTTTGAGTATCTTCAGAGAGGGAGACTCCACAACCCCCCTGGGCAGCCTGTTCCAGTGTTCTGTCACTCTCACACTGAACAAAAATCCTCCTTATGTTTCCATGGAACTTCCTATGCCTCAACTTCCACCCATTGCCCCTTGTCCTGTCATTGGGCATCACCCAGCAGAGCCTGGCTCCATCCTCTTGGCACTCACCGTAAACATGAATGAGGTCACCCCTCAGGCTCCTCTTCTCCAAGCTACAGAGCCTTTCAGTCTCTCCTCATAAGGAGGATGTTCCACTCCCTTCATCATTTTTGTGGCTCTGCACTGGACTCTTTCAAGCAGTTCTCTGAGGTCCTTCTTGAACTGAGGGGCCCAGAACTGGACACAATATTCCAGATGTGGCCTCAACAGGGCAGAGCAGAGTGGGAGGAGAACCTCTCTTGACCTACTAACCACTTCCCTTCTAATCCACCTCAGAATGGCATTGGCCTTCTTGGCCACAAGAGCACATTGCTGGCTCATGGTCAACTTTCCATCCACTAGGACCCCCAGGTCCTTTTCCCCTTCACTGCTTTCCAACACATGTGGAACAATTTTGGTTTTGATTAAAAAAACCATAATCCAAAACCATGGGTATGGGCACTGATTGATGCTATTCTACATGCAATGAGCCTGGATAAGAGGAGACTGTGAGGGGATTTAATAAATGCTTATCAATATCTGAGGGCTGGGTGTCAAGAGGGAGGGGGCAGGCTCTGCTAAGTTGTATCCTGGGATAGGACAAGGGGCAGTGGATATAAACTACAGTACAGGGGATTCTACCTCAACATAAGGAGTGATTTCAACCTGCCAGATATCTGCTGGAAACTTAATTCAGCAGGGAGGAGGCAGTCCAGAAGATTCCTGGAGCAAATGGAGGACTGTTTCCTGACACAGCTGTTAAGTGAGCCTACCAGAGGCCAGGCTCTGCTTGACCTGCTGCTCTCCCATAGGGAAGGGCTGGTGGGAGACGTGATCGTGGGAGGCTGCCTAGGGTGCAGTGACCACGAGATAGTGAAGTTTTCAATATGCAGGGAGATAGGGAGGAGCACCAACAGAACCTTCACCTTGGACTTCCGGAGGGTGAACTTCAGCCTGTTCAAGAAATTTATTTGTAAAGTCCCCTGGGTGCCAGCCCTCATGAACCAAGGGGTTCAGGAGGGTTGGACCTACTTCAAACAGGAGCTCTTGAAGGCACAGGAATTGGCAGTTCCCAAGTGCCAAAAGGCAAGCCATCGGGGAAGGCGACCAGCCTGGATGAGCAAGCAGCTCCTGGAGGATTTAAGGGGAAAAAAGAGGCTGTATCACTTTTGGAAGGAGGGGAAGGCTTCTCGAGGTATGTTCAAGGAAGCTGTTAGATTGTGTAGGAATAAAACTAGAGAGGCCAAGGCCCAGTTGGAACTGAAGCTGAACACCTCTGTGAAAGACAATAAAAAGTGTTTTTACAAATACATTAACACTAAAAAGAATGGCAGGAAGAACCTGCACTCCTTATTGGACCTGGAGGGGAACACTGTGACTGAAGACGAGGAAAAGGCTGAGGTCCTGAACACCTTCTTTGCCTCAATGTTTAACAGCAAGGCAGGAGTTCAGGAGGAGTGGCCTCCTGAGCTGGGCGATGGGGTCGGGGAGCAGTGTAATACCCCGGAAATCCATGAGGAATTAGTTCGGGACCTGCTGAGCCACTTGGACATTCACAAGTCCATGGGACCGGAGGGGATCCATCCTAGGGTGCTGAGAGAGCTGGCAGATGAGCTGGCCAAGCTGCTCTCCATCATTTTCCTCCAGTCCTGGCTCACAGGTGAGGTCCCAGATGACTGGAAACTGGCCAACGTAGTCCCCATCCACAAGAAGGGTTGGATGGAGGAACCTGGAAACTCCAGGCCAGTCAGCCTGACCTCAGTGCCAGGGAAAGTGATGGAGCAGATTATCCTGGCGGCAATAACTGCGCACCTGAAGGATGGCCAAGGGCTCAGGTCCAGCCAGCATGGATTTAGGAAGGGCAGATCCTGCCTCTCCAACCTGATCTCCTTCTATGATCAGGTGACTGCCTGGTGGATGTGGGGAGGCCTGTGGATGTGGTCTACCTGGACTTCAGCAAGGCCTTTGACACCATCCCCCACAGCAAACTGCTGGCTAAGCTGTCAGCTCGTGGCTTGGGCCGCAACACTCTGTGCTGGGTTAGGAACTGGCTGGAGGGCCGAGCCCAGAGAGTGGTGGTGAATGGTGCCACATCCAGCTGGCAGCCAGTCACCAGTGGCGTCCCCCAGGGATCAGTGCTGGGCCCTGTCCTCTTCAACATCTTCATTGATGATCTGGATGAGGGGATTGAGTCAGTCATCAGCAAGTTTGCAGATGACACCAAGTTAGGAGCAGATGTTAGTCAGTGAGAGGGCGGAAGGGCTCTGTAGAGGGACCTCGACTGACTGGACAGATGGGCAGAGTCCAATGGGATGGCATTCAACAAGTCCAAGTGCCAGGTGCTGCACTTTGGCCACAACAACCCCATGCAGAGCTACAGGCTGGGGTCAGAGTGGCTGGAGAGCTGCCAAACAGAGAGGGACCTGGGGGTGCTGATTGACAGCTGCCTGAATATGAGCCAGCAGTGTGCCCAGGTGGCTGAGAAGGCCAATGGCATCCTGGCCTGCATTAGGAATGGTGTGGCCAGCAGGAGCAGGGAAGTCATTGTGCCCCTGGACTCTGCATTGGTTAGGCCACACCTTGAGTACTGTGTCCAGTTCTGGGCTCCTCAGTTTAAGAAGGACATTGAGACACTTGAGCATGTCCAGAGAAGGGCAACAAGGCTGGGGAGAGGCCTTGAGCACAGCCCTGTGAGGAGAGGCTGAGGGAGCTGGGATTGTTTAGCCTGGAGAAGAGGAGGCTCAGGGGTGACCTCATTGCTGTCTACAACTACCTGAAGGGTGGTTGTAGCCAGGAAGGCGTTGGTCTCTTCTCCCAGGCAACCAGCACCAGAACAAGAGGACACAGTCTCAAGCTGTGCCAGGGGAGGTTTAGACTGGAGGTGAGGAGAAAGTTCTTCACTGAGAGTCATTCACCATTGGAATGTGCTGCCCAGGGAGGTGGTGGAGTCACCATCCCTGGAGGTGTTCAAGAGGGGATTGGACGTGGCACTTGGTGCCATGGTCTAGTCATGGGATCTGTGTTGATAGGTTGGACTCGATGATCCTCGAGGTCTCTTCCAACCTTAAAGATGATAAGGAGGAACTTCTTCACTGTGAGGTTCACAGAGCCCTGGAGCCAGCTGCCCAGAGAGGCTGTGGATTCTCCTTCTCTGGGAGCTTTCAAGGCCCATGTGGTTGTGTTCCTGTGTGACCTGTACTGGATTCTATGGTCCTGCTCTGGCAGGGGGTTGGACTTGAAGATCTCTGGAGATCCCTTCCAACCCCTAAGATCCTGTGAGGCTGTGATCCTGTAAACATGTTCCTGACAAAGGCAGTGAGTCAGTGGCAAAGCCAAAAAACAAACTTAGGGTTTGAGTCCTAACCTGGTGCTCTGGTGTCTCCAGCAAATTAAAACAAAAAAAAAGGAAAAAAAGATGAAAAAGGGGAAGACAGAAAAAAAGAAAAGGAAACAAATACAATTAAAAAAAAAAAAAAAAAAAAAGAAGAATTTGGATAAATTCTGCCTGGAAAGGTGGCTGCAGTGGCTGTGGGTAATTGATAACAATACAGACACAAAGCAGACAGCCTGGCCCAGGATTTGTTGGCACCAACTGTCCGGCAACTCAACCCAAACTGCTGAAGGGAGGGTGAGATGGGGAGGCAGCCTGAACATGTTGCACAGAGGAATTTCAATCACATGCTGTGCTTCACATGTGGTGGTTTTCTCCTCCCCCACACCTCCCCACACAGTAAGTTTGTGACTTCAATCTGTTTATTTTTAGTGGGAAGCATGAGTAGGTAAATACGTGCTCCGAGCTGATATTTTAGGCAGGGAGGCTGAATGATGTTTGTGTGCTAATTGTTGTTATGTTTCTGGGTACTATTGATTTTGGACTCACTCCTGCACACCCCCACACACCAGAAGAGGAGAAACAGTTGTTGGGCTGCTATCACAAACAATTGCTGCTACTACTACTACTACTGTAGAAACTGGAGCATCTCTCTGAGGAGGAAAGGCTGAGAGACCTGGGGCTGTTTAGCCTGCAGAAGAGAAGACTGAGAGGAGATCATCTCAATGTTGATCAGTATTTAAAGGGTGAGGGTCAAGAGGATGGGGCCAGATCTTTTTCAGTGGGGCCCAGTGACAGGACAAAGGGTACTGAGCACACAGTAAAACTAAAGGAAAAAAAAGTCCCTTCCTGTGAAGGTGAAGAGCACAGGAGCAGGATGCCCAAAGAAGATGTGGAGTCTCCTTCTCTGGAGAGATTCAAAACCCACATGGATGTGATCCTGAGCAACCTGCTCTGGGTGACCCTGCTTTAGCAGGGAGGTTGGAATGGATGACCCACAGAGGTCCCTTCCTTCCAACCCCCACCATTCTGTGATTCTCTGAAACTGATCAGGGTGAGGGTTTCCCCTCCTTGGTTCTTTGCTAAAAATGTTGGAGTTGTTGGAAGCTGCCAAATGTGTCCTGGGAAAGAAGCCTCTTACTTGTTTGCAGAATGAGTGGAGGAGAGACTATGATGACAGACTATGGCTTCAAATTAGAGCAGATTTAGATTGGATGTTAGGAACAAGTTCTGCACCATGAGGGTGGTGGAACACCGGAACAGGCTGCCCAGGGAGGTGGTTGAGGCCCCATCCCTGGAGATACTCAAGGTGAGGCTTGACAGGGCTCTGGACAACCTGATCTCGTTGAGGATGTCCCTGCTAACTGCAGAGGGGGTTGGACTGGATGACCTTTGGAGGTCACTTCCAACCCAGACCGTTCTATGATTCTCTGATCATTCATGTTGTCCCTGCTCTACACTGGGAAACCAAGCCACCAAGATCATAGATGTTCAAGTGAGACATGGGCTGAGCCTCTGCTCTTGCTCTGCATTTTCCTACTTTTGTTGCAACAAGTGGCAAGATCAGCTTTACCTGCACAGAAACTGGCCATGAGCTTTTTCCACCCTACTAAATCCATGGGTGACTTGCACCTCACTGCCTCTGTGAAGTTAGTGAAGCTGCCCAGGGGCTCAGGTCAGTAAGAAATGGAGCTGAGAACTTTATAACCCTCGTAAATGTGAACTTGTGATCTTTATGCAGCTCTCTCCTGATTATTGAGACATCTTGGGACAAAACCTCTGAGGGTTTTGGTTTTCAGAAACACTCAAGGTCAATTCCCAGTTGGATCTATGTGGTTTGGGTAACACCAGAACAATAATCATAGAATCATAGAATTGTAGAATAAACAAGGTTGGAAGAGACCTCAAGGATCATCAAGTCCAACCTGTCACCCAAGACCTCATGACTGCTAAACCATGGCTATAGATAAGGCTGAGAACCTTAAAGCAGACAAGCAAACACATTACAAGGTATTGTAAAATGACTTTGGAACCTCTTCTATGAGGACAAGCTGAGAGTGTTGGGGTTCTTCAACATGGAGAAGAGAAGGCTCTAGAGAGACCTTATTGTGCCCTTTCAGTACTTAAGAGGAGCTACAGGAAAGCTGGGGACAGGCTTTTTACCAGGGCCTGTTGTGACAGGAGAAGGACTGATGGTTTTAAACTAAAAGAGGGAGACTCAGACTAGAAAGAAGGAAGAAATTTGTTCCAGTTAGGAATTTTATAGTGAGGGTGGGGAAACACTGGCATGGGTTGCCTAGAGTAGTAGTAGATGCCCCATTCCTGGAAACATTCCAGGTCAGGTTGGACAAGGCTCTGAGCAACCTGCTCTAGTTGAAGATGCCCCGGTTGCCCAGAGTGGTAGTAGAGGCCCCATTCCTAGAAGCATGCAAGGTCAGGTTGGATGGGGCTCTGAGCAACCTGCTCTAGTTGAAAGTGTCCCTCTTGATTGCAGAGGGGGTTAGACCAGATGATCTGGAAGAGACCTCAAAGATCATCGAGTCCAACCTGTCACCACAGACCTCATGATTAAACCATGGCACCAAGTGCCACACCCAGTCCCCTCTTGAACACCTCCAGGGACGGTGACTCCACCACCTCCCTGGGCAGCACATCCCAATGGTGAATGACTCTCAGTGAAGAACTTTCTCCTCACCTTGAGTCTAAACCTCCCCTGGCACAGCTTGAGACTGTGTCCCCTTGTTCTGGTGCTGGTTGCTTAAGAGAAGAGACCAACCCCTTCCTGGCTACAATCCCCCCTCAGGTAGTTGTAGAGAGCAATAAGGTCTCCCCTGAGCCTCCTCTTCTCCAGGCTAAACAGTCCCAGCTCCCTCAGCCTCTCCTCACAGGGCTGTGCTCAAGGCCTCTCCCCAGCCTTGTTGCCCTTCTCTGGACACGTTCAAGTGTCTCAATGTCCTTCTTAAACTGAGGAGCCCAGAACTGGACACAGGACTCAAGGTGTGGCCTAACCAATGCAGAGTCCAGGGGCACAATGACTTCTCTGCTCCTGCTGGTCACCCAATCCAAACCATTCTACGATTCTATGACTCTATGATTCTATGAGTCTGTGACATGATCTTGATTCAAAGCAAGAAGAGAAAGGCAGACCAGAGCTGAACCTTCAAATGACCCAGGCCAACTTGGACTAGCTGAAGATCTGTCTTTGGGTCAGCCAAAGCTTTTCCTTGTTCCACTTCTTTTCTAGGCTGTAAATCAGTCTCTAGTCACCAGCAGCCCAAGCAAACAAACCTCCTCTAATCACCTTGCCATGACAATGCATCATTGGAGGATTGCAGATGCTCTGAGACATCTTATAAACAGGATGCAAGTGAATATCTATTAAAAAAAAAATAAAAATTAACCAGATTCCTGCAGTTGCTAAATATTATTACAAGTTTCATAACACTCCTTGCTTTATGGCCAACATATAAAGCAGCAGCTGCTTAGAAGAGTTTGTTTTTCCACTCCTAATCAAATTTTGGCTTGTGGAAGGGGGTTACTTGTCTACCCTCGATTGTTTTTTCTGGGAATCGTTGCACCAAGAACAAAAAAGAAAAAGATGAAAAGAAAAGAAGGGGAGGGGAGAGGAGGGGAGGGGAGAGAAGGTAAGGGGAGAGGAGGGGAAGGGAAGGTTTGGGAAGGTTTGGGAAGGTTTGGGAAGGGAAGGTTTGGGAAGGGAAGGTTGGGTAAGGTTGGGTAAGGGGAAAGGGGAAGGGGAAGGGGAAGGGGAAGGGGAAGGGGAAGGAGGAGAGGGAGGGGGAGGGGGAGGGGAAGGGGAAGGAGGAGAGGGAGGGGGAGGGGAAGGGGAAAGGGGAGGGGGAGGGGGAGGGGGAGGGGGAGGGGGAGGGGAGGGGGAGGGGAAGGGGAAGGGGAAGGGGAAGGGGAAGGGGAAGGGAGGGGAAGGGAGGGGAAGGGAGGGGAAGGGAGGGGAAGGGAGGGGAAGGGAGGGGAAGGGAGGGGAAGGGAGGGGAAGGGGGAAGGAAGGTTTGGGAAGGGAAGGTTTGGGAAGGTTTGGGAAGGGAAGGTTTGGGAAGGTTTGGGAAGGGAAGGTTTGGGAAGGTTTGGGAAGGGAAGGTTTGGGAAGGGAAGGGAAGGGACAACTAAAGGGAGAGAGAAAGAAAAAAAAAGGGAGAAAGAAAGAGGAGCAAAGGGAGGGAGAGAGGTCTACGGAGGGTCAGCTTGACTCACGGTCAAAGAATAAAGCAAGGGGACAAGAGATGAATGCAGCCAGGGGAGCACAAGGACACACTGAGAGCAACCAGCAAGAATCATGCCCAAGAAAGTCATCAAGGTTTCTGCATGCACTGACGATGCAGATCTGTCGACAGGGGAATTTTATCAGGGAGAAGGCACAGAATGGAAAAGCACATACATGTTTTTGGAAGTCTAATAGATAAGCAGTGATAGCCACAAACAGGCAACAGCAGTTGGTCTTTACACATTGGGTGTAAGAAGGCAGAGGAAACAATGTCTGCACAGCACAGGGGTGGAGCAGGAGTCCCTGAGCATTTTCCTCCTGATGGTTATTCACAAGGGCTCCTCTGTCTCCAGTCTTCTGTGTATTGGTGTGGGACTGAATGATGATTTTGATCTTCTGTGTTTACTTTTATCCATCTTGCTCCTTGAAGTATTTAATCTCTGCTTCTCTTGCCATGCAGCCACAACACTATGGATGAAAACTACAACATGGGAAGAACCTCAACATGAGGAAGAACTTCTTTGCTGTAAGGGTCATGGAGCACTGAAACAGGCTCCCCAGAGAGGTTCTGGAGTCTCCTTCTCTGCAGACATTCAAGACACATCTGGATGTGTTCCTGTACAACCTGCACCAGATTCTATGGTCCTGCTCTGGCAGGAGGATGGACTGGAAGGTCTCCAGAGGTCCCTTCCAACCCCTAATATCCTGTGATCCTGTGACACTGAACAACACCACTGGGCTCTGGCCTCTATTCTTTCCCTATCCTGACACTTTCCATGGGGATTTCCTATACCAGAACCTGCATTTCAAACCCATTTTTTCCACTTTCCTTCCAGATCTCACTTCTCCACCATTCATTGACTTTCAGACCTTTGACTCCTTTGAGAGTACCCTCAGCAGGTTCCTGATGATACAAAACTGGGGGGGGTGGCTGACACCTCTCAGGCTGTGCAGCCATCCAGTGACATCTGGACAGGCTGAGAGCTGGGTGCAGGCAAACCTCATGGAGTTCAATAAGGATAAATGTAGGTTCCTGCAAGACCTCACAGCAGGCACCAGGACAGGTTAGGAGCTGCCCTGCTGGAAAGCAGCTCCATAGAGAAAGACTTTGGAGTGCTGGTGGACAGCAAGTTCTGCAGGGGACGGCAATGTGCCGTCGTGGCCAAGAGAGCCAATGGGATCCTGGGGTGCAGCAAGGGAAGTGCAGCAGGGCCAGGGAGGTTCTTCTACCTCTCTACTCTGCCCTGCCTTAGTGAGACCACAGCTGCAATCCTATGTCCAGTTCTGGGCTCCCCAGCTCAAGAGAGACAGAGACCTGCTGGAGAGAGTCCAAGGGAGGGCCACGAGGATGATTAAGGGACTTGGGCATCTCCCCTGTGAAGAGAGACTGAGAGCCCTGGGGCTGTTTAGTGTGGAGAAGAGAAGACTGAGAGGGGATCTGATCAATGTCTATCAATATTTGAGGGGTGGGTGTCAAGTGGAGGGGGCCAAGCACTTTTCTGTGGTATGCACTAATAAGACAGGGAACAAGAAGTTCAAACTTGAAAATAGAAGTTTTCAGCTCAACATGAGGAGAAACTTCTTTGGTGTGAGGGTGCCAGAGCCCTGGAACAGGCTGCCCATGAAGGTTGTGGAGTGCCCTTCTCTGGAGACTTTCCAAACCCACCTGGATGCCTTCCTGTGCAGACTACCCTAAGTGATCCTGCTTTGGCAGGGGGGTTGGACTGGATGATCTCTGGAGGTCCCTTCCAACCTCTAATATACTGTGATACTTGCTCTTTGATTTTGTTCCCAAGACCACACTTCCCTCTTGGAGACCAAGACCTCACACAGTATGTAATCACACTCTTGAACTTATAAACACAGCTGCCTTAAGGCCTCTTCTTTTCTACCTGCACCACCCCTGAACCCCCATAACTCAAATAGAAGGCTGAGAGGGGATCTGATCAAGGTCTCTCAATCTCTGAGGGGTGGCTGTCAAGTGGCGGGGACCAAGATCTTTTGGTTGGTGCACAGCAATAGGACAAGGAACAATGGATACAAACTTAAACTCAGAAGGTTTCAGCTCAACATGAGGAGAAACTTCTTTATGGTGAGGGTGCCAGAGCCCTGGAGCAGGCTGCCCAGAGAGGTTGTGGAGTCTCCTTCTCTGGAGACTTCCCAGCCCCACCTGAATGCATTCCTGTGCAGACTACCCTGGGTGATCCTGCTTTGGCAGAGGGGTTGGACTGGATGAGCTCTGGAGGTCCCTTCCAACCTCTAATGTTCTGTGATTCTGTGAGATTTTTCCTCCCAGGATCACAATCTAGACCATTATTTGTCAGTGGCTTATTGCTGTCTTCTCATCTAATTTCTCTTTTTGTCTCTTCACATTCCTGGCTTTGTGTCCTTACCCTTTCCCTGTGTCTATCTGCCCCCTTTTCTTCAAAGCACTGCTCTAAAATCCAGCTTTCCAAGCAGCACTCCTCTTGCCTAGTCACTGGTAACCCCAGCAAATCCTTCTGATGAAATATTTTCTCATCTTCTGCCATGTGTTCAGCTTGACTGCTTCAGATATCAGTGTCTCCTAGACAGGGAGTAGGGCTTATCTGTAATCTGTACAACACTGTTCACATCCATGCACCTCCCCAGCTGTTATCTAATAAATGGAATTCACTGAAGTGTATTTATGATCAGCTCCAAAAGTATGAGGAGGAGCAGCTAAGATGTGAAGTTAACCATTTAAAAACTCAAAAGAACATCTCAGTAACAGAGAATCACAGAATGATTTGGGTTGGGAGGGACCTCTCAAGCTCATCCAGTCTAATTGCCCTGCAGTCAGCAGGGGCATCTTCAACTGGGTCAAGCTGCTCAGACCCTCATCCAACCTGACCTGGAATGTTTTCAGGGATGGGGCATCTCCCACCTTCCTGGGCAGCCTGGAGCAGTGTTTCACCACACTTGCCAGAAAAACAGTCTTCCTTACACCTGCTCTAAATTTCCCCTCTTTTAGTTTAAAATTGTTGTATGAAGAGATATATTTTGAAGTAAGAATTGGCTTTGAACTATAAAGAAATAATAATTTCTAGCTATGTTTTTAGCAAACACTTGGGGTTTACTTTACTTCCTCTCCCTCCACCTGCAATCCCTGCTGCTGGAGATGCAGCACAGGATACAGCTGGTTTCTGGCTGAGAGAACATGTTGGTGGCTGATGTTGAGCTTATATCAGAACCACAAATAGCTGTGACATCTCTGCACCAGAATCACAGAAACATTCAGGTTGGAAAAGACCCTCAGGATCACCAAGGCCAACCCAGAACCCTACTCTACAAGGCTCACCCCTAAACCATAGCCCCAAGCACCACATCCAAACCACCTTGAAACACATCCAGGACTGGGGACTCAAACCACCTCCCTGCCCAGCACATTCCAGTGCCTGACCACTCCTGCCATGAAAAAATGTTTCCTATTGCCCAGTCTAAACCTACCCAGTGGCAGCTTGAGACCAGCAGCAGCCTCTCTACAACATGCTTTCAGGCAGTCGTAGACAGCAATGAGGTCTCCCCTCAGCCTCCTCCTCTCCAAACTAACCATCCCCAGCTCCTTCAGTTGCTCTTCATCAGATTTATTCCCCAGGCCCTTCCCAGCTTCCTTGCCCTCCTCTGCACTGGCTCCAGCGCCTCCACATCTCTCTTGTATTGAGGTGCTCAAAACTGAACTCAGCACTGGAGGTGTGGCCTGACCAGAGCTGAGTCCCAGGGGACAATCCCCTCCCTGCTCCTGCTGGACACAGCATTGCTGATCCCAGCCAGGAGGCCTTTGGCTTTCTTGGCCACCTGGGCACACTGCTGGCTCCTCTTCAGCTGCCTGTCCATTAGCACCACCAGGTCCCTTTCTGCCAGCAGCTTTCCAGCCACACTGCCCCAAGCCTGTAGCATTGCTTGGGGTTGTTGTGACCCAAGGGCAGGACCTGGCACTTGGCCTTGTTGAAGCTCATCCTGTTAACACTGGCCATGGATCCAACCTATCCAAGTCCCTCTGTAGAGCCTCCCTACCCTGGTGCAGGTCAACACTCCCACCCAACATGGTGTCATCTGCAAACTCACTGCTGACACACTCTGTGTCTTCATCAAGGTCATCACTAAAGATGTTAAACAGAAGCGGTCCCAACATTGAGCCCTGATATCTCTATTGTTGTAGCTATGGATCTTAGGAGGAAGTTCTTCAGTATGAGGGAGGTAGGACTCAAAAAGAGGCTTCCTGGGGAGACTGTGGATGCCTCCTTCCTGGGCGTGTTCAAGGCCAGGTTGGATGAGGCCTCATTGAGAGGTATCCCTGCCCAAGCAGGAGGTTGTAGTGGATGATCTCTAAGGTCCCTTCCAATCTAAGCCAGTCTGTGATTCTATAATGAGGATGGCTTCTAAGGATTCTTCAGGCTAACTCATCATCTTGGCCTGGAATTATGTAGTAAAAGTTACATGTAGAAATATTTTTTATGCATAACAAAATAAGACTAAAAGTGAGCATCATCCATTACCAAGGACAAGGCTCCCTCTGAGGAGCAGATGATGCAGGGAAAGCCCTGGAAGAGGACATCAGTCATGCTTTATTCTTTAGGCATCACCCAGGGACATTGCAGTGAAGGGAGGAATCCTGCTGGAAGAGGACAATGATTTGTCAATTAAAAGCTGCCAATTAGGGAGAGAAGGTACAGGGCCCTCTGGGGAGCTGCTGAGTGAGAAGAGCAGATGAGCAGCAGCTCAGGATGGCAAACTGGCCCAAGGAAAGGCACAGCAGTTGATTAATTACATGAGGAGGGCTGGAGGCCAGAGGGAAGACTCCAGAAGATGCCTTTCACCTGTTTTTTAATTTTTCTTTAGCCCTAAGCCCTGACAGTATCCAAGCAACAAAGGATCACGAATGGATTTTATCCTTACATTACCCTCTGCAGCAGGGAGGTGGCCAAACTCTTGGGGAGCCAAGGCAGAGAGCAGAGCAAGAGATTTGTCTGCCTGGGGTCATGAAGACCATCTAACCCTGCTGATGTCCAGTGTCTTCACCACAAAGGCATGCTTTCCCCAAAGGAGGGAAGCTGGGGAGAAACCTCCTGGTATTTATTTGAGAAGGTTGGCTGAGAATAATGATAAGGGACCTCTGGAGGTTCTTTAGTTCACCACCACTGCTAAAGCAAGGGCACCACAGAAGGTTGGACAGGATCACATCCAGGCAGGCTTTGAAAGTGTCCACAGAAGATTTCCCAATCTGTCTGGGCAGCATTCAAAGCATGAATGGCAGAATAAGAAACTACATGCAGCTAGGTAAAAAGATATTTACTGTATAAGTGGTCAGACAATAGAATGGGCTGCCCAGAGAAGTTGTGGGTATCTAGAATCATAGAATGGGCTGGGTTGGAAGGGACCTCCAAAGGTCATCTAAGTCTAACCCTCTCTGTGTCAGCAGGGACATCCTCAACTAAAACAGGTTGTCCAGAGCCCTGTCAAGCCCCACTTTGAATATCTCCAGGAATGGGGCCCCAACCACCTCCCTGGGCAGCCTGTTCCAGTGTTCCACCACCCTCATAATAAAGAACCTGTTCCTAATATCCAATCTAAACCTGCTCTTCTCTAGTTTGAAGCCATTGTCTCTTGTCCTGCCACTCTAGGCTTTTGCAAACAGTCTCCATCCTTCTTGTAGCCCCCTGAAGGTCTCCTCAGAGTCTCCTCTTCTGCAGGCTGAACACCCCCAGCTCCCTCAGCCTGGCCTCATTTTTGTGGCCCTCCTCTGGACCTGCTCCATCAGCTCCATGTCCTTCCTGTGTTGAAGGTTCCAGACCCAGACACAGTACTCCAGGTAAGTACTCCTGTAAGTGTTTAAGATCAGGCTGGATAAGGCTTTGAGCAACCTGATGTAATGAAAGGTGTCCCTGCCTGTGAGCTGGAATCAGATTATCTCAAGGTCCCTTCCAGCTGAAACCATTCTATGATTCTGTGAAGCATGATTTTGCCCTTCCAGCTGAGACTGGGAAAGAAGCAAAGTGTTCACATTTAAGACATTGTGACCAGATGAAAGAATTTCAGGGCATGCTGCTAGCAATTTTAAATTACTTGGTTGTTTGTTTTTTTTCTTTTGAGCTATTTCCTTTGTCAAGTGAGACCAGCCTGCCACCAAGCTCCAACTGCAGCATGAAGAAGTGATTAACTATTATTGTTCTTTCCCAGGAAACCGTTTCTACAGTGGGATGCACTTTGTGCTGTTGCAGCCTGGGACTGCTTTGAAACATCTGCAGAGGGTTGTTTATGCTCCTTGCAAAACAAGAGCTTGGAGGATGGCTGCAGGAACCTGGCTGCAGGAACCTAGCTGCAGGAGCCTGGCTGCATTCCTAGGGAGCTTCACACAGGTGGCATCCCATAAAGACACCTGAACCTTTGATTTGGCTTTTACGTCAAGAAGTTGTCGTTTTCCAGGGTGGGGAACGATTATGTTTGCCTCAAAACTCATAGCCAGTGTCTGCCAACCCTGCCCTTCAGCATCCACAGCAGAAAGACACAAACACACAACACGCTGGGCTCATGTTTCAGACAGAAACCATCCAATTAAGCGAGTCAGTCCTTCCTAAACAGCAGCCTTCCTCCCTTTCCACCATCATCATCATCAAGTTCCATTTTGACAAACCAATTTTCCTCCTTCCTCCCTTTCCATCATCATCATCAAGTTCCATTATTTTGACAAAACTGTTTCCCATCTATTTTTGTTTTCTTTTTCTCTTGTGAAACAAGAGATTCTCAGGAGCTGAAGCTAAAAGCAAACATAAATGACATAAATGGAAGCTGTGGCACAGAAACCTGCAGGAATCCACAGAAAGAATGGCCTTTAGTTTCTTGGTTTGACTCATCCATGCTACACTTTTTAGTATCTTCATCAGCTCCATAGAAAGTGGGATAGAGTGCACCCTCAGCAGGTTTCCAGGTGGCACCAAGCTCAGTGATGCAGTTGGCACACCTGAGGAATAGGATCCATCAAGAGAGACCTGGACAAGCTGGAGTTTAGCCTGGAGAAGAGGAGGCTCAGGGGAGACCTTATTGCCATCTACAAGTACCTGAAAGAAGGTTGTAGCCAGGTGTGGCTTGGTCTCTTCTCCCAGGCAATCTGCTAAAGAACAAAAGGACACAGTCTCAAGCTGCACCAGTATCACAGTATCGCCAAGGTTGGAAGAGACCTCGAGGATCATCAAGTCCAACCTGTCACCACAGACCTCATGACTAGACCATGGCACCAAGTGCCACGTCCAATCTCCTCTTGAACACCTCCAGGGATGGTGACTCCACCACCTCCCTGGGCAGCACATTCCAATGACGAATGACTCCCTCAGTGAAGAACTTTCTCCTCACCTCGAGTCTAAACCTCCCCTGGCACAGCTTGAGATTGTGTCCCCTTGTTCTGGTGCTGGTTGCCTGGGAGAAGAGACCAACCCCCTCCCGGCTACAACCACCTTTCAGGTAGTTGTAGACAGCAATGAGGTCACCCCTGAGCCTCCGCTTCTCCAGGCTAAACAATCCCAGCTCCCTCAGCCTCTCCTCACAGGGCGAGGAGAGGTTTAGGCTGGATGTCAGGAAGAAATTCCTCCCAGAGAGACTGGCCATGGGAATGTGCTGACCAGGGAGGTGGTGGAGTCACCACCCCTGGAAGTGTTTAAAAAGAGCCTGGATGAGGCACTTGGTGCCATGGTTTAGTTGATGAGATGGTGTTGGGTGGTAGCTTGGACTTGATGATCTCAAAGGTCTTTTCCAACCTGGTTAATTCTGTATTCTGTAAGTGGGCCTGTGTGAACTTCATGAGGGCAGGTCCTGCACCTGTGTTTGGGGCAATCCCCAGCATTCACAGTACACAGTGCATTAGAGGTTGGAAGGAACCTCCAGAGATCATCCAGTCCAGCCCCCTGCCAAAGCAGGATCACTTAGGGTAGTTTGCACAGGAATGCATCCAGGTGGGTTTGGAAAGTCTCCAGAGAAGGAGACTCCACAACTCCCCTGGGCAGCCTGTTCCAGTGCTCTGTCATCCTCACTGTAAAGAAGTTTCTCCTCATGTTGAGGTGAAACCTTCTATGTTCAAGCTTGAACCTGTTGCTCCTCAGCAACACTACTGTGCACTGCTGAAAAGTGCTTGGCCTCCTCCACTTGACACCCACCCCTCAGATATTGACAGACATTGATCAGATCCCCTCTCAGTCTGCTCCAGACTAATCAGCCCCAGGGCACTCAGTCTCTCTTCACAGGGGCAATGCTTAAGTCTCCCAATCATCCTCGTGGCTCTAATCAATACAGGCTGGGAGATGATGGGATGGAGAGCAGCCCTGCAGGGAAAGACTTAGTGGATGAGAAGCTAGGCAAGAGACAGCTATGTGCGCTTGCAGACCAGAAGGTTAATCACGCTCTGGCTGCATCCCCAGCAGTGTGGGCAGCAGGTTGAGCATGTGGATTGTGACCCTCTGCTCTGCTGAGCCCCCACCTGCAGTGCTGGGTCCAGCTCTGGAGTCCTCAGCACAGAGAGCACATTGGAAATGGTCCAGGGGAAGCCACAACGATGTGAGAACAGGCTGAGAGAGTTGGGGTCATTCAGCCTAGAGAAGAGAAGGCTCTGGAGCAGACCTCCTTGAAGCATTTTAGTATTTAAAGGAGGGCTAGAAGAAAGATGGGGTCAGAATCTTTAGCAGGGCCTGTTGTGACAGGCCAAAGGGGGATGGATTTAATCTATAAAAGGGAGAGTTAGAGCAGATAGAAAGAAGGAATTTTTCATGCTGAGGGTGGTGAGACACTGGCCCAGGTTGCCCTGAGATGTGGTATCATAGTATCAGTCAGGGTTGGAAGGGACCACAAGGATCATCTAGTTCCAACCGCTATCTCTGGAAACATTCCAGATCAGGTTGAATGAGGCTCTGAGCAACCTGATCCAGTTGAAGATATTCTTGCTGACTGCAGAGGCACTGGAGTACTTGACCTTTAAAGGTCCTTTCCAACCCAAACCATTCTATAATTATGTAATTAAAGGATGGATGTGTCTCTGAGCTCCTCATTGTCCTCATGCTTTATAAAGCTCAGAGAAAGCAGTATCTTATGTAGTTCAGAAGAATCATAGAATGGGTTGGGTTGGAAAGGACCTCCAAATGTCATCTAGTCCCACCCCCTCTGCAGTCACCAGGGACATCCTCAACTAGATTAGGTTGCCCAGAGCCCTGTCGAACCTCACCTTGAATATCTCCAGGGATGGGGCCCCAACCCCCTCCCCGGGCAACCTGTTCCAGTGTTCTGGGTGGTGCCACCTAAACAATAATGGAAAACTAAAACTCTGTGTTAATACAAGACTGAATGAGAGGAAGCAGGAGCAATCCCTGAGTTTCTTCTACCACAAAGGCTCTGTGGTGATTTCTCTCTGGTCAGGAGAAGATGGATCAGCACAAGGCACTACCATGAAGAATAAACTTTTAAAAATTTGGTGGTTTGTGGAAGAACAGGGTGAATTTGATCACACCATGACAGCACATCAGTCTATAACAGAAGCACAGAATGTTGGAAGGGTGTTGGCAGGGTCCGCCAGAGATCATGTAGTCTGACCCCACTGCCAAATCAGGATCACTCAGAAACGCATCCAGGTGGGTTTGGAAAGTCTCCAGAGAAAGAGACTCCACAACCTCTCTGGGCAGCCTGCTCCAGGACTCTGGCACCCTCACCATAAAGAAGTTTCTCCTCACGTTGAGGTGGAACCTCCATGGTTCTACCTTGTACTCATTGTTCCTTGTCCCATCACTGGGCACCACTGAAAATAGCCTGGCACCTTCATCTTGACACCCACCCCTCAGATATTTAGACATTAACAAGATTTCCCTCTCAGCTTTCTTCTCTCCAGACTAAACAGCCCCAGGTCTCTCAGCCTTTCTTCACAGGAGAGATATTCAAGTCCCTCAATCATCCTCAGAGCTCTCCACTGGACCCTCTCCAGCAGATTCCTGTCTCTCTTGAAGTGGGGAGCCCAAAACTGGACACAAAGCAAAGGGAGAAGCTCAGTGCCACGAGCTCAGGGCCACTGTGCTCAGCATGGAGTGTGTTGTGTCAACACACAGCTAGGCTGGGTGCCTGCCAAGCCAGCCAGAAGGTAGCTACACTAAGCTCTCTTGGGTTGGATTATTTATGTTTTGGTATTAAAATCTGACAAATAAACCTAACAATATTCTTGGCCATACTTCAACAGCAACAACAGTGAGTGTTATGTTAACCTAAGTTGCTATTTACTACGCTGCAATACACAACACCTGTGACCAAGGGAAGGAGAAGACACATCTGCTGTGCAGGTCACACCAGACAGTGTGAACTGCAGGAGTGACACTGCTCTGATTAATTGAGCTTCTCACAGTGGGTTGGTGGCAATGAGTGATGCATGCTCTGCAATGAAGGACATTGGAATAGGTTTCCCAGGGAGGTGGTGGAGTCACTATCCCTGGAGGTGTTCAAGAAACGTGTGGGCATGGCACTTCAGGACATGGTTTAATGGCCATGGTGGGACTCAAAGATCACAGGATGTTAGGGGTTGGAAGGGACCTCAGGAGATCGAGTCCAACTCCCCTGCTAGAGCAGGACCATAGAGTCCAGCACAGGTCACACAGGAACACATCCACATGGGTCTTGAAAGTCTCCAAAGAAGACTCCACAACCTCTCTGAGCAGCCTGTGCCAGGGTTCTGTGATCCTCACAAAGTTTTCCCCTACATTTATGTGGAACCTCCTCTGCTCCAGCTTGCCCCCACTGTCCTTTGTCCTATCATTGGACATCACTGAGCAGAGCCTCCTCCCCACACTGCCCTTCACATAATTATAAACACAAATGAGGTCACCCCTCAGGCTCCTCTGCTCCCAGCTAAGCAGCCCCAACTCCCTCAGCCTGTCCTGAGCAGGGAGATGGTCCACTGCCTGCAGCATCTTTGTGGCTCTGCACTGGACTCTGATGCAGTTCCCTGAGGTCCTCCTTGAACTGGGAGGCCCAGAACTGGACACAACATTCCAAATGCAGCCTCACCAATCTGCATTACTTCTGCATCCAACTGCAGATTGCTGCAGTTGAAAAACCATTTCTGAGCACCCAAATCCTCCTCTGGAGACTTTTTCAGCATTAAAAACTACTAGAAAGTGAGACCCCAGTGCAGTGCTTTGTTAGTGCCCTCTGTCACCACAGTCTAAATGTGGCTGCAGGGAGAATGGGTGAGGAAAAGTCTGGAGAGGAAAACAAATATTCCTATTTCTGGGAACACTGCAGCTACAAAACTTTGTTCTCACTAAACTTGTGCTACTTCCTACTTCTTGTGGTTTGTTCTCATGCTGGTTTTAACCTCCTCTCAAACTAATATAGGATTTCTATTCCATGTCCAAAACAAACCAAGAGGGGGAAAAAAAACCCACAACAGAAAACACAGCACATAGTGAAAAACAATTGAACAGAAACCTTTTCATTCCCAAAAGGATTTTAACCACAATTTAGGTCAATTCCTTTTGTTATTTTCTATTCCTAATGAGTTCACATGCTCTTATTTTAACTTGTTACCAAACACAGCACCATTGTGGCTCTAAATAAAGGTTAGGCTTTATTTTCCAGTTAGATAACAAAATGGTTGGGTTTGGGGGGGAAAAAATGATCACAATAATAAGATAAAGTTCTGGGTAAACAGTCTGCTTTCAAGGTGATTTTTCTGATCTTGGACTACTTAGTGAGGTTGTGGAGTTGTCTTCTCTGGAGCAATTCACTACTCACCTGAAGTACTGTGTCCAGGTCTGGAGCCCTCAGTACAGGGACATGGACCTGATGGAGCAGGTCCAGAGGAGGGCCATGAAAACGATCAGGGGGTTGGAGCACTATGAGGACAGGCTGAGGGAACTGGGGGTGTTCAGCCTGGAGAAGGCTCCAGGGAGCCTGACAGTACCTGAAGGGGGCTACAAGAGGGATGGAGAGAGACTGTTTGCATGCAAAGGCCTGTGGTGATAGGGTCTGGGGCAAAGATTTGAAATTAGAGATTCGCTTTAGATTAGATGTTTGGAACAAGTTCTGCACCATGAGGGTGGTGGAACACTGGAACAGGTTGCCCAGGGAGGTGGTTGGGGCCCCATCCCTGGAGATATTCAAGGTGAGGCTGAATCAGGACTCCGGGCAACCTGATCTAGTTGAGGATGTCCCTGCTGAGTGCAGAGGGGATGGGACTGGATGACCTTTGGAGGTCCCTTCCAACCCAG
The DNA here is from genome assembly GCF_026170545.1 of Melanerpes formicivorus. NCBI lineage: Eukaryota > Metazoa > Chordata > Aves > Piciformes > Picidae > Melanerpes > Melanerpes formicivorus. The sequence continues at coordinate 33,417,447 of NW_027142353.1, read as the reverse complement.
ACCATTCCATGATTCTATGAATGCAATCCTGGACAACTTGTTCTCAGTGACTCTGCTTTAGCAGAGGTGTTGGACTAGATGATCTCCACAGGTCCCTTCCAGCCCTTACCATTCTGTGATTACTGCATCCTCATATTACAAAACCTGGTCAGATGGGTTGAGAAGAGGCTGTACCCCATGTGCTTTGGGAACAGGCAAACCCAAGGGGTAAAAGAGGGTATTTTTTAAGAGCTACTGAAGCAACATTTCTTTTCCTTGACCCTTTAGAAGGGGGTTACACTTCAACCACAGTGAGATCCTCCACAGAAGACCTTTCATACTCAGTCCTTTCACAGCTGGAGTGTCCCTTAAGGATGCCTTTTAATTTTTTATACAGACTGTTTGCAGGAAGACTGCAGAATTTGCTAAGGATCAGAAGAGAGATGGTAATGTAGGACAGGACTTCCAACCATCAGGGACTACTGAAATAAGCTCTTACTGTTCCTTATGATAGGACAAGGAGTGACGGTTACAAACTGCAAGAGGATAGGGTAGGTTGGGCAGAAGGAAGAAATTCTTCACTGTGAGGATGGTGAAACACTGGCACAGGTTGACCAGAGAAGGTGTGGATGGTCCATTCTCAGAAGCATTCAAGGCAAGACTGGATGAGGCTTTGGACAACCTGATCTAGTGTAAGATGTCCTTGTCCATTGCAGGGGGCTTGGAACTAGATGATTGTTAAGGTACCTTCCAACCCAAACCATTCTGGGATTTTATTCAAATAACCATTGAAGAACTTCAACATTATGATCTAAACCCATCATGATCAGGTGAACATGCAGGGAAGGGTCTTTTTGTAAGGGTCAATGGTGACATGACAAGGGGTAATGGTTTTAAACTAGCCAAGGCTAGATTTAGACTGGACATTAGGAAGAAATTCTTTACTACGAGGGTGGCAAAGATGTTGCCGAGAAGCTGTGGGTGCCTCATCCCTGCAAGTGCTTAAGCCCAGGCTGGATGAGGCTTTGAACAACCTGATTTAGTAGGAGGTGTCATAGAATCATAGAATTGTTAGGATTGGAAGGGACCTCAAGGATCAGCCAGTTCTAACCCCCCTGCCATGGGCAGGGACACCTCACACTACATCAGGTTGCTCACAGCCACCTCCAGCCTGGCCTTTAAAACCTCTAGGAAGAGGTGTCCCTATCAATGGCAGAGAAGTTGGAACTGGATGATCTTTAAGGTCCCTTCCAACCCAAACCATTTTATGACTGTATGACTTGCAGCAAATGAAGAGCTGCTAGAGTTGAAGGGGATGAGATCTTGGTTCGGTTTGGGCCTGATCTTGCTAGTGAGTGATCTTGGACTAGACTTAGTAGTGTTAATGATTGAACTCCATGATCTTAAAGAACTTTTCCAGCCTAAATGATTCTGTGATTCTCTGATCTTTCTGGTGGGATTTCATCACATAACTTCTATTTTTGAGGGGGAGCTTTCTGTTTTTTTCTGCAATTATTCTCTATAAAGCTGTGAGTGGAAACAGGGGTTGGAGGAGATGATGCCTTCCAATCCAAGCCATTGCGAGGGTCACAGAGCACTGGAGCAGGCTGCCCAGAGGGGTTGTGGAGTCTCCTTCTCTGGAGACTTTCAAAACCCATCTGGATGTGTTCCTGCACGACCTGTGCTAGATTCTATGGTCCTGCTCTGGCAGGGAGGTTGGACTCCAGAGGTCCCTTCCAACCCCTAACATCCTGTGAGTCTATGAGGCAGCCACATTCCCAGCTGCATCAGTAAGACACATCCAGTCTTCTCTGTGATGAGAGGGAAGTAACTTCTATTTGTTCTTCCTGTGAACATCCTTCTCAGCAGATGCTAACAGAAGGGCTGAAAATTGATGAAAGGAGAGAAGGTCCCAAAGAGACAGAGGGAAAAGCAACCTCTCCAACCACCTGTCAGGACAAGGAGAACGGCAATCCCAGAAGAAAAATAATCTCCCTTTTGGCTCAGGATCAGTAACTCCCTGTGCCCATAAAGGCAGTACCCCAAAGTAGCCATTTATCCTACAGGCTCTGCTTTTACTGCTTCTTGCAAAACAAACCTTTCCCATTTCCTGACCAGAAAAGCTGCTCTTGTAATTCTGTGCTGGAGACTTTCAAAGCCACTGTGCTCCTTTCCACTATAAATAGCCCAGGCTTGCTATGACATTTCACTGTGACATTTAGTTCAAAACAAAGCAGAAGGAGGGGGGAAAATAAAAATACATCTTGACAGGAAACAAACAACAAAAAATACAAAGAATAAAATAGGAAAACAAAACAACAAAACCACAAGATAATGAGTTCTTGCATCTCTGGGGGCAATTAATTTCTGGGTAAATTCAGCAGCTTGAACAAAATCCTGTTTTCCATTCTTTGGGACATGTAGACACCCCATAGAAAGTGCCTGATCCTGACTCTGGAGAAGGCAGATGATCTCCATGTGGTACACAACAAGAAAATCTTCTTTCAGCCTCTCTGAGTATAATTTCAAGCTATTTCCTGGTATTCTTTTCACACTCCCCACAGCCCCATGGCTGTCACCCCTCCAAGCTGCCTTCGTAATGGTTAGAGCTGCACTGAAAACAGCAGATTTTGCACTGCTTGCAGCTGAAATGCTCCTGCCAGTGAGGATCACAAGACGTTAGGTGTTGGAAGGGACCTCTGAAGATCAAGTCCAACCCCCCCTGCCAGAGCAGGACCATAGAATCTAGCACAGGTCACAAAGGAATACATCCAAATGGGTCTTGAAAGTCTCCAAAGGAGACTGCACAACCTCTCTGCCCAGGGGCAGAACCCTGCACCTGGTCTTGTCGAACCTTCTGAGGTTCACCTGGGCCTCACCTCTCCAGCTTCTCCAGGTCCCTCTGGATGCCATCCTGTCCCTCTGGCATATCAGCAACACCGTTCAGCTTGGTGTCACCTGCACACTTGCTGATAGTGACTCAATCCCACTGTCTATAGCATTGATACAAACATTAAACAGCACAGGTCCCAGTACAGACCCCTGAGGGACATCATTTGTCACTGCTTTCCATCTGGGCTTCAAGATATTGAGCAGCACCCTCTTGATGTAACCATCCAGGCAATTCCTTACCCACTGAAGAGCCCACCCATCAAATCCACATCTCACCAGCTTGGTGAGTAGGATGTTCTGGGGGACAGTGTCAAAGGCCTTGCAGAAGTCCAGATACATCAGATCCATAGATTATCCTTTGTCCACTTCTTGCAAGAAGCACAGGAAATAGCAGAGCAGATTATAGGGCTAAGCTCAACTTACAGGGAAAGCAGCTTCCTAAGAACAATGACAATGAGGAAAAGAGAAACCTGAAACAGACATCAAGCAAAAGAGACCCTGCACATGGGTTTGCTTTGGGGGGAGACCAGGGGGAAGAGACCAGGGGGAAGAGACCAGGGGGAAGAGACCGGGAGAAAAGGGAGGAGGAAGAAAAGGGAGGAGGAAGAAAAGGGAGGAGGAAGAAAAGGGAGGAGGAAGAAAAGGGAGGAGGAAGAAAAGGGAGGAGGAAGAAAAGGGAGGAGGAAGAAAAGGGAGGAGGAAGAAAAGGGAGGAGGAAGAAAAGGGAGGAGGAAGAAAAGGGAGGAGGAAGAAAAGGGAGGAGGAAGAAAAGGGAGGAGGAAGAAAAGGGAGGAGGAAGAAAAGGGAGGAGGAAGAAAAGGGAGGAGGAAGGAAACATTCCAGGTCAGGTTGTTTGGGGCTCTGAACAACTTGCTCTATTTGAAGATGTCCCTGATGACTGCAGAGAGGTTGGACTAGAGCACCTTTGGAGGTCCCTTCCAACTCAAACCATGCTCCTCTGTAGGTATACAAAAACCATTCACCTTAACAGTTCTAAAAGCCTGTGCAAAGAGACTTCCAGAATCTTCAGATGGCCTCTGATCAAGACTGACATGAAGGAAGACCCAAAGTACTGGAGGAATAGGATAGGATAGGATAGGATAGGATAGGATAGGATAGGATAGGATAGGATAGGATAGGATAGGATAGGATAGGATAGGATAGGATGACTAGGACTAGACCGGAAGAGACCTTCAAGATCATTGCATCCAACCTATTATCCAACACCACCTAATCAACTAAACTATGCAACCAAGCACCCTAACAAGTCCAAACCTCCACCATGACAACCCATCCAAGATCAGCAGTCACTGTCACTTGTCAGTCACAGCTCTCAAGGTAGCACCAAGTACTATTTTTCTTCATCATTTAAAGCCCCCATATATCAGTGCAACTGTCAAGTTTCACGGCCACTGCATGAAGCCACTGGATTTCAACCTGTATTCTCTGTGCTTGTTAAGACAACTCAATTTGAGACGACTCAGCTTGGCAAGACTCAAATAATTTTGGTTGGAAAAGACCTTTAAGATTGTTGAGTCCAACCATTCTCTAACTCTACCAAGTCTGGTGCTAAGCCATGTCCCTCAGCATACCTCTGCCACTTTTAAATGCCTCCAGGGATGGGGATTCAATCACTTTCCTGAGCAGCCTGTTCCAGTGTCTGAGAACCCTTTCAGTGAAGGAGTTTCTTCTAATATCCAACCTAAGCCTCCCCTGGTGCAACTGGAGGCTGTTTCCTTTTGTCCTATCACTTGTTACTAGGGAGAAGAGACTGACTGCTACCTCACCCCAACTTCCTTTCAGGGAGCTGTAGAGACCAAGGTCTCATCTGAACCTCCTTTTCTCCAAGCTGAAGAACCATAGGTCCCCTCTACTGCTCCTCACCAGACTCAATTGTCTAGACCCTTCACCAGTTTCATTGTCCTTCCCTGGACTTGCTCCAGTGGCCTGCCCTAGGTGATCCTGCTTTGGCAGGGGGGTTGGATTCAGTGATCTCTGGAGATCCCTTCCAACCCCTAATATTCTGTGATCCCCCTTGATACATAACCACCTCCACCTGTGAAGAACTTCAAGAACTATTTATACACTACAAACAAAAGCAAACAGTCTTCAAGTTTCCTGACTTCTGATTGTTTTAAAGTTCTTAAGGTAGGGGATTTTAAAATCCCATTTACTTAGTCACACAATCTGTTCAAAGGGCCCTCCACATGGAAGATGACACAACAGCAAGCAGCTTCTGTTTTTCTGTCTGAAAAAGCTTGTTTTGTCAGTGGGAGAAAGAGTGAGGCTCAAAATACCTTTACTCTGATGGTTAAGTCTTCCCAGACAATGTTTATTGCCCTGTGATTTCACACAGTTTTGAAGTGCATGGAAACTCTCCCTTGTTCCAGTGCTTCTCATTTCATTGAGGACCACAAAGATGAGCAGGGGGCTGAAAAACCTCCCACTGTAGGGACAGGCTGGGAGAGTTGGGGTTGTTCAGCCTGAAGAAGGCTCCAAGGAGATCTTAGAGCTGCCTTCTAGTACCTGAAGGGGGCCTACATGAAAGCTGGGGAGGGACTTTTGACAAGGGCTTGTAGTGATAGGACATGGGGGAACGGATTGAAGCTGGAAGAGGGGAGATTTAGACTGGAGATCAGGAAGAAATTCTTTATAGTGAGGGTGGTGAGACACTGGAACAGGTTGCCCAGGAATGCTGTGGATGTCCCCTCCCTGTAGGCCAGTTTGGCCAGGGCCTTGAGCAACCTGGTCTGGTGGAAGGTGTCCCTGCCTATACCAGGCAGGTTGAAACTAGATGATCTTTAAGGTCCCTTGCAGCCCAAACCTTTCCATGACTCAACTTTTTTAGTATCCTTTTGTAAAAGCTCATCTAGGTTCTACTGCAGTGCCAGAGCTCATTTGTTACAGTGCTGAATTCAAAGCAGTCCTTTGATGCTGTTTCATTTGCCCCCTAACTCATCCACAGCTTCTTCCCAAGTTGCAAGCCTCTTAACTACTGATTCCTACCAGCAAAGACCATCATCATCACCACTACAGCTCACCTTTCTGCTGTTCCAAGGAGAGACATCAAATTCCTATCAGGAAGAAGGATGCAGCTCATTAGGGAGAAGGGATATGCAAAAGCAATCTTACACACTGATGCTCTATTTTTAGCAGCTCAGCGATGATTCTGAGGCCCTGAGGAGTGGTTATATGGCTGCAGTAGGATGAAATTAAGTATCCCAGGTGCAGGTATGAAAGATTTGCACATAGACTCATTTTGGTTGTTAGAGATCTTTAAGATCAAGTCCAACTGCAGGGCAGGATAAGGAACAGGCAGCACCGCCTGGAGTTCATGAAGAAGGGCAGAAGGGCAAATGCTCTGAGCAAGTCCTCTTGGAGTTGTTCTCAAAAAGAAATCAAGTAAGCAGTTAAAAAACATAGAGTCATAACTTGACCTTAACTTTAAGCTCACCTTGTATGTTCCTTATTATGAAAGATATTTATATGGTGAGGAGCTGGAACAGAGTAATTAAACAGAATCTGAAAAAGATTCAGCTCAGTTTGTTAAAGCAGCATGAAAAGAGTTTCACAAACGAGAGCACTGACTGCAAAAGGCTTTTTCCTACATGTTTTTTACATGACTTCAGTACTCCCACCAATGTGCTTTAATTTGGCAGTCTGAGAACAAGTACCTTCTGTACAAACACTACAAGTTTTTGTGTTTTTAAAAGAGATTTGATGTCTTCAAGGAACTGTCCAGTCACAGAATGGTTTGGATTGGAAGGCACCTTAAAGATCACCTAGTTCCAACCCTCCTACCATGGGCAGGGACACCTTCACAGTATCACAGTTATCACCAAGGTTGGAAGAGACCTCAGAAATCATCGGGTCCAACCTGTCACCACAGACCTCATGACTAGACCATGGCACCAAGTGCCACGTCCAATCTCCTCTTGAACACCTCCAGGGATGGTGACTCCACCACCTTCCTGGGCAGCACATTCCAATGGCGAACGACTCTCTCAGTGAAGAACTTTCTTCTCACCTCAAGCTTAAACTTCCCCTGGTGCAGCTTGAGACTGTGTCCCCTTGTTCTGGTGCTGGTTGCCTGGGAGAAGAGACCAACCCCTTCCTGGCTACAACCACCCTTCAGGTAGTTGTAGAGAGCAATGAGGTCACCCCTGAGCCTCCTCTTCTCCAGGCTAAACAATCCCAGCTCCCTCAGCCTCTCCTCACAGGGCTGTGCTCAAGGCCTCTCCCCAGCCTTGTTGCCCTTCTCTGGACATGTTCAAGTGTCTCAATGTCCTTCTTAAATCAAGGGGCCCAGAACTGCACACAGTACTCAAGGTGTGGCCTAACCAATGCAGAGTCCAGGGGCACAATGACTTCCCTGCTCCTGCTGGCCACACCATTCCTAATGCAGGCCAGGATGCCATTGGCCTTCCACCAGAGCAGGTTGCTCTATGCTCTATGTGGTTGACACAGGAGCTCAGTGCACCGTAATACCATCAAATTATCAGGGATCAGAGTCTATAACTATTCTGGGAGTCACTGGTGGATCTCAAGAGTTAAGTAAGGTAGAGGTTAATATAAGTTTAACTGGTAAACAATGGAGGAAGCACACAGTTGTGACCGGACCTGATGCACCTTGTATTTTGGGAATTGATTTTCTGAGAGAAGGGCATTTCAAAGACCCTAGAGGTTACAAATGGGCTTTTGGAGTAGCTTCTGTAGAAATTGATGGACAAAAATTGAAGCTGTCTGCTAGACCTGAGCTTTCTGATGAATCTGCAGTTGTGGGACAACATAAGATACAGGACATTAAATTGCCGGTTGCTTCTCAGACTGTGCATCACAGACAATACAGAACCAACCGTGACTCTTTGTTGCCCATTCAGAATCTGATTCGTCAGTTGGAGAGTCAGAAAGTCGTCAGCAAAACTCATTCACCTTTCAACAGTCCAGTGTGGCCTGTGCGGAAGCAGAATGGAGACTGGCGTCTGACAGTAGACTACCGAGCCCTGAATGAAGTGACACCACCTATGAGTGCAGCAGTACCAGACATGATGGAGCTACAGTATGAGCTGGAATCCAAAGAGGCCAAATGGTATGCTACCATAGACATTGCTAATGCATTTTCCTCTATTCCCATAGCAGAGGAATGCAGGCCTCAGTTTGCTTTCACCTGGAGAGGAATCCAGTACACTTTCAACAGGCTGCCAATGGGCTGGATCCACAGCTCAAGCATCTGTCATGCAGTGATCCACGATGCTCTGGAGAAAGGCGGTGCTCCAGAACACATCCAGTTCATCGATGATATCATCGTCTGGGGTAAAACTGCTGAGGAAGTCTTCGAGAAAGGTAACAAAATCATTGACATTCTTCTGAATGCAGGTTTTGCCATCAAGAGAGACAAGGTGAAAGGACCTACCACAGAGATTCAATTTCTGGGAGTGCGCTGGCAGGATGGACGCCGACACATTCCAGTGGATGTGGTAAATAGAGTCTCTACCATGGCAAATCCCACCAACAAGCAAGAGACCCTACATTTCTTGGGGATAGTGGGATTTTGGAGACTGCACATTCCTGGATACAGTCAGATTGTGAAACCTCTGTATGATGTGACTCGAAAGAGAAACCATTTCCACTGGGGACCTGAACAACAAGCAGCCTTTGACCAGATAAAGCAAGAGGTGATTCAAGCCATGGGTCTGGGACCTGTCTGAGATGGTCCAGACATTAAGAACATTTTGTACACGGCTGCGAGTGACAATGGTCCAACCTGGTGCTTGTGGCAAAAAGCTCCAGGTGAGACACGTGGACGACCTCTTGGTTTCTGGAGTCGAGGTTACAGAGGTTCAGAGGCTAATTATACTCCAACAGAAAAAGAAATTCTAGCTGCCTATGAAGGAGTAAAAGCATCTTCTGAAGTGATTGGAACTGAATCACAACTTCTCTTAGCTCCCAGATTACCAGTTTTGAATTGGATGTTCAAAGGCAAAGGCTCCACACCACATCATGCCACAGACTCAACCTGGTCTAAGTGGATGGCTCTGATAACACAGAGAGCTCGAATGGGAAATCTTGAAAGACCTGGTCTAGTGGAGGTGATCTCAAGTTGGCCTGAAGGTATCAACTGTGCTAAACCTCCACAGGAGAAAGTAACTCGTGCTGAGGAAGCTCCTCCTTACAATGACCTTTCTGATGATGAAAAGAAATATGCTCTGTTCACAGACGGTTCCTGTCGTCTTGTTGGAAACAAGCGAAGGTGGAAGTCTGCAGTGTGGAGTCCAACACGCCGAGTTGCAGAGGCGAAAGATGGAGAAGGAGAATCCAGTCAGTTCGCAGAGGTAAAAGCTGTCCAGCTAGCTCTCGACGTGGCTGAACGTGAGAGATGGCCAAAGCTTTATCTCTACACCGACTCATGGATGGTAGCCAATGCTCTATGGGGTTGGCTAAAGAACTGGAAGAAGAGTGGTTGGCAGAGGAAAGGAAAACCCATTTGGGCAGCCAACCTATGGCAGGACATTGCTGATCGAATCGAGAGAATTCCAGTGAAAGTGAGACACATCGATGCTCACATTCCTAAGAGCAAAGCTACTGAGGAACAGCCACACAACCATCAGGCAGATCTAGCTGTAAGAGTTTCTCAAGTAGACATGGACTCTAATCTCGATCTCGACTGGAAACACCGAGGTTGCAGAGATGCAACATACCAATGGGCTCGTGACAGATCCATAGACATTTCCATGGATGCTATCACACAAGTCATCCATGACTGTGACATTTGTGCTGCTATTAAGCAGGCAAAATGACTTAAGCCCTTGTGGTATGGTGACAGATGGTCCAAATACAAGTATGGTGAAGCCTGGCAGATTGACTACATCACTCTACCACGTTCTCGTTCTGGTAAGCAATACGTGCTTACTATGGTAGAGGCAAACACTGGATGGTTGGAAACTTATCCAGTTCCACATGCAACTGCACGCAACACCATTCTCGGTCTGGAGAGACAGATCCTATGGAGACACGGAACTCCAGAGAGGATTGAGTCAGACAACGGAACTCATTTCAAGAACAACCTTGTAAAGAGCTGGGCAAAAGAGCACGGTATTGAGTGGATATTCCACATTCCCTACTATGCACCAGCTTCAGGGAAGATTGAACGCTACAACGGTTTGTTGAAGACCACTCTTAAAGCTATGGGGGGTGGATCTTTGAAAAACTGGGAGAAACATTTAGCACAAGCAACCTGGCTGGTAAATAGTAGAGGTTCAGTGAACCGAGCTGGACCTGCACATTCAGATCTGCTACGGAAAGTAGAAGGTGACAGAGTTCCTGTCGTTAGAGAGAATCTGTTAGGTAAAACTGTTTGGGTATTTTCACCCTCAGGAGAGGCTAAACCTGTCCGAGGGGTGGTTTCAGCTGAAGGTCCGGGTCACACTTATTGGGTAATGCAAGAGAATGGTGAAATTCAGTGTGTACCACAAAGAAATTTAACTTTAGCTGAAAGAGGTTAATTTCGAACTGTTGTACAGCTACATCGCATCCAAAGGAAGAATCAACAAGGAATCTACGGTGCACGAACCCTGAGATCCCTGAGAGCCCTGAGTCAACTAAGGGACCCTGAGATTCCCTGTTTCCCTTTTCTTTGCTTCGTCGGTGAAGAAATGAACTGTTTTCCATTTTTCTCACTTTCTGATTTTCTTGGACTTCTGAATCATCTACACCTGAGCATAGCCGGAATGGACTATGAACTTTGCTCACGAACTGTAAATATCGTCTTGGATTGGATGGACAGTGTGAACAGCCAATGAAATTGTTTAGAAGGGGTGGACTGTCACCGGTTGGGGCTGTCCCCTTAAGAAAGGGAATATGGTGGACGGAAGTTGGTAAATGAAAAGAACTATCTAAACTAATTTCATTGGTAAAGTGGGAGGAAGCACCTTCTGAACTGGGAGTGCAGGAGGGTATCCTGGGCACTCCGGCACTTTTATCTTTAGTCTTGCTTCTGCTTCTCCTTTGGGCAGCAGCTTGCAGCTCCTGGGCTTTCGGCCAAGGCTTTGGCCTTGAAACCGACAAGCTACCAAGGCCTGTATTAACTCCCTTCCAATTAACACAAACTGCTTCTAACTTTTTTTCTCTCTTTTCTTTCTCTTTCTAACCCACTCTGGGGAAAGGGGGAAAGAGGGGAGAGCGGAGGTGGGAAACCCCCCTCAGCAGAGGGGGGAACTCTCATTTCTGTGCTACTCTATTGTATATCTTTGTATATATTGTACATACTGTAAATTTGTATATATTCCCCTGCATATCCTACATTGCTTTGTAAATATACAGCTCCACTGCTTTGCTAATTCAGCTGTGAGTTTTTTTTTCCTTTCCCTTCAATTTTCTTTCCCTTTACTTTACAAGGGGGAAGGGAGGAGGCTTCTTGGCCTTACCCTTCCAACCCTACCACACTGGCCTTCAACAATTCTACAATGAGGGCATCTGTAACTTCTCTGGGCAACCTGTTCCACTGTCTCAACACCCTCACAGTGAAGACTTCTCTCCTGATGCCCAATCTGAAGTTAAGTTCTTTCAGTTTGAAGACATTACTTCTGGTCCTATCACTGTGTCACAGAATCACAGAATGGTGGAGGCTGGAAGGAACCTCTGAGGATCATCCAGTCCAATCCCCTGCTGAAGCAAGGTCACCCAGAGCAGGATGCCTAGGATCTTGTCCAGAAGGGTTTTGAATTCTCCACAGAAGACTCCAAAACCTCTCTGGCCAGCTTAGTCCAGTGCTCCAGCACCCCCCCAGCACAGATTTCCTTCATGTGCAGATGGAATCTCCTGTGTTTCAGTTTATGCCCACTGCCCCTTGCCCTGTCACTGGGCACCAGTGACACAATCTGGTCCCATCCTCTTGTCCCCTCCCTATAGTTCTTGCTGAGTACAGAGAAGATCCCTTTTGTTTTCTGTTCTTCAGGTTCAACAGCCCCACTTCTCTCAGCCTTTCCTTCTCACAAAGATGCTCCAGTCCCCTCAGCATGTCTGTAGCCCCCACTGGACTCTCTCCAGTAGTTCCCTGCCTCTCTTGAACTGGGGAGTCCAGAACTAGATACAATACTCCCAAGGTGGCCTCCTTATGGCACAGTAGAATGAGAAGAGAATCTCCTTCAACCTGGTGGCCACATTCTCCTTAATGTACCCCTGGATAGATCACTGTAGTTGTTTGTATTGCTGCTGTCAAGTCATCCCTGAAAGAAGCAAACAGAAGTTTTAGATAAAAGATAAGAATCAACGGGACCAGAACTCAACAACATACTCAATACTTTAGGAGAGCTGAATTCACCTTATGCCCTATCTTAGTACCCTTAATATCCCCTTTTTCCCCCCCCACCCAAACCTGAAAGCATAACTTAAGGTAAAATCCTTGGGCAAAAGCACTTAAGAAAAATCCTCCTCTACTTTATGTTCCCATGGTCCTTCAGTCCTACATACATAAGGGACACTCAAAACAGCAAAACCCCAGGTGACAATGAACATCTGATATAAGGAAGAATCATGTGTCATCTGCTCTGGGTTTTTCATAGCTGTGTGTGGAAAACCACAGACTATGCCTTGTGTTGGCATCTGCAAAGCACAAGACTGCCCAATCCTACCAGCAGTAATTCAACAGTGTATTAAACAATTTTTCCCCATTCTGTAGCAATGTGAAACTTCAAGGTCTTGGAGACATCAATACAGGATTGACATGGACCTGACAGAGTGCCTTTCAGAGGAGGACTGCAAAGATGATCAGAGGGCTGGAGTACCTCTGTTATGAGAACAGGCTGAGGGAGCTGGGCTTGTTCTGCCTGGGTAAGAAAAGGCTCCAGGGAGACCTCCTCCAGCAGCCTTCCAGTATCTGAAGGGGGCTACAAGAAGGCTGCAGAGGGACTGTTTACAAAGGCCTGCAGTGATGGGGCAGGATGAGGGGCAAAGATTTGATATGAGAGATTAAATTTAGACTGGATATTAGGAACAAGTTCCTTACCACAAGGGTGGCAGAAAACTGGAACAGGTTGCCCGGGGAGGGGGTTGAGGTCCCATCCCTAGAGATACTCAAGGTCAGGCTTGACAGGGCTCTGGGCAACCTGAACTAGTTGAGGATTTCCCTGCTGACTGCAGAGGGGGTTGGACTGGATGACCTTTGGAGGTTTCTTTCAACCCAAACCATCCTATGATTCTACAACTTGATCACTCTCATTTGCCATTGTTATTACACTACAACAAGAGTAAAAACTCCCAAGCAGCTATCACCATTTGAACCATCTAGAACGGCATCCTGGTAGGGTTATGTTTCATTTCATATAGATTAGTCTCTTCCATCCTTTAACACTACAGACAGCAGAAACCAAACCTATTCCAACATAAAACAAAAATAACTGTTTCCTAACCAAGTATTCTGGCATTTGCAGGTTGAATTTATCAGAACACTTTACCATAATGGACAACTTGATTTTGTAACTAATGGTGATGGTAAAGAGAAGAGAAGGGGTTGTGTGTAGACTGCATAGGAGTCATAGGGACTTGCTTTATAAACTGGAGGTTAAATAAAAAACCAGCAGCACCATCTAGGGGCTACTGCATGGTCTTACATAGGTGGATACTCTGGACCAGTGAAGATAAAAATGGGGGTTTAGACTCTTGTATTTTCAGGATGGGGTACCCTAATTGGTATCTCACCTTAGCTACAGCATCAAGAGTGAAAATCACAGCTTAAAAACATAGAAAGTCTGATGCAAAAAGCTGTATTAGACTTTGGATGGAATCTACTTACAGTAGGACTTCAGCACCAAAAAGTGGGCAGTTAGGCTGGATAGATGCATATATACAATTAAACGGCATGTCATAGGCTGAAATTGCTTAGTTATTTATAATGAAATCTATACAAAACAGTCAAAAACGTTGGGGTTTTTTTTATACACAGTTGGGAAAAAAAAGAAAGGGAAAAAGGGAAAAGAAAAAAAAAAAAAAAAAAAAGGTGTTGCCTTCATTAGCAGAATGCATTAAACTGGTTCTTCCCCCCTCCCACCTGAGCCCCAACTTCTCTGAGTGGCTTGTTAACTACCACAAAGTATTGCTCCAACAAGCCAAGACATAAGGCTGGTTTCTGAAACCTGGTGTGGACACCCAGTTCAGCTTTGAAACTCCCAAACTAGAATATTTTAAAACCAGCATGTAAAATACAGGTTGCCTTTTTTTTTTAACTTCTAAACTCAAGAGGTTCAGCTTTGGAAGATGCTGAATCACATTATCCCCAACCTGAAAAAGAGACTTTTAACAAAATAAACCCCCCTCCCCTTCCAACTCCTCCTCCACCACCACCCTGTTTGTGTTAGAACTCACACACCTGCCTGTTTCACAGGAACGTTTTAAAAAACTTGGCCTCTCTTGTCAGATCTTCTATTTCAATAAATAACCAAAGATTAAGAAGAGCAGATGAGCATTGTATGGGCTTAGGGCACAACGGAATGCCTCATCCAACCCTTACCTCTACTTTTTGTAAAGCATAAAAACAACAACAAAAATATATCCACTAGCAAACCCATTTTGCTACCAGTTAGTGATTTTGCTCATTTCCAAACATCCATCAACAAGAATGGAAAACCAAAACAAAACACAAAATAAAACAAACAAACCCACCCTGAAACTACATTTTTAGCCTTATAGGGAAAAAAATATAACCTTAACTCTTTTCACTGAGCAGAAGTGCAAGAAAGCTTGCACCTAACCAAACAATCCCAAAAATTCCTGGGGCTTTTCCAGCACTGTCAGAGACACTTTTTCTCTCACATGCTATTTAAAAATACAAATATTTATTAAACATTCTTCTTTTTTTTTTTTTTTTTTTTTTTTCTCCTTTTTGATGGTGTTTTGCTCAACAGCTAACAAAAAGACACAGCAAAATACCACTCCTCTTTTGCACTGAAAGCTGTCTCACTTATCCGGGCAAGGGCTTCTCAATAGCAGGAGCTGGAGAATTTTGCTGTCATTTGCTTTTCTTTTCTTTTTAACAGGAGTACATTCCACTGTCACAGGTTTAACTAAATCTCAGTGACTACCATCAGATTATTTTGTTCCTCTTTTTGGAAACCATTTTGAAGATGCAGCTTTTGTAATCCCATCTTGTTAAAACACGCTGACGCTTTGAGGGTCCAATGAACAAATCTAATAGGCAAAGTGCTCTAAGACATCACAATACAAAGGGCATCTTGGATACTTTAAAAAAAAAACATAAAAATCCCAAGATAATTTTTTTTTTTAAAGTGCACTCCAAGTGTCCCAATTCCCTTAGGATTGCTCAGCAGAACTTCGAGAGGGGCTGGGCTCAGTGCCGTCCTCGGTGCTACTGTCCACATCTTGCTCCATTGCTGTCTCCTCGTCGTCGAGGCGCTGACTGGTGAAGTTGTTGAGCTCCAGAAGCCCACTGGGTTCTACTACCACGTTGGAGCTGGAGTGACAAGGGATGGAATAGTGAGGGATAGTCTGTAAGAAAGAAAACATTTGTGTTTTAACACTGATGGCTTCTTCAGGTCAGTATGTCTGCAGCAGCGCAGGTTCTCGTGGAGAAGGGAGACTTGGTTTCCAAGAGCAGTATGCCCTAGCTAAGACCCACTGGATGTTACAACAGCCAAAGCTTCAAAGCACCTATGAACCAGGTAAGGTTGTGAAAGACAAAATTTGAACTATTTTGCACTGATCTCGAGCCTTGGATCTTCAGTAAAGCTCTGTGATAGTACAACCAACAGATAAACCACCACTGTCCACCACCCATCATTGCTCAAAGGCAGGGAGATCATAGAATCATAGAATTGTTAGGGTCGGAAGGGACCTTAAGGAACATCTAGCTCCAACCCCCCTGCCATGGCCAGGGACACCTCACACTACATCAGGTTGATCACAGCCACATCCAGCCTGGCCTTAAAAACCTCCAGGGATCAGGCTTCCACCACTTCCCTGGGCAACCTGTTCTAGTGTCTCACTACTCTCATACTGAAGAACTTCTTCCTAACATCCAATCTGAATCTATTTCCTTTTTTTTCCCCATTCCTCCTAGTCCCATCACTAGCTGACACCCTAAAAAGTTCCTCACCAGCTTTCCTGTAGCCCCCTTCAGATACTGGAAGGCCACAATAAGGTTTCCTCAGAGCCTTCTCTTCTCCAGACTGAATAGCCCCAACTCCCTCAGTCTGTCCTCACAGGAGAGGTGATCCAGGCCCCTAATCGTCCTCATGGCCCTTCTGTCAGCCTTATCTCTTATCTTTTGCAGATGACGTTCACATCTAAGGACATTTTTATATACAAGACGTTGAGGAAACACAATAAATCTAAGCTATTTATTTCCAGTTATACTTTCACAGGTTCTGGAAACTGAATCTACAGCTTTACTGACTGCAGTTCTGGGCAGTATTTGACTTCTGAAACAGCTTGCAGCATGTCGAACCCCAGGGATTCTCAAAAGAGACACATTTCAAGCAAAATTGCCATCTACCTTTGTCTACGTAGGGAAATGAGAACTAAAAACAAATATAAAAATGATAGAATAGAATAGAATAGACCGGAAGAGACCTTCGAGATCATCGCGTCCAACCTATCATCCAACACCACCTAATCAACTAAACCATGCAACCAAGCACCCTATCAAGTCTCCTCCTGAACACCTCCAGTGATGGTGACCCCACCACCTCCCAGGGCATCCCATTCCAATGGGCAATCACTCTCTCTGTGTAGAACTTCTTCCTGACCTCCAGCCTAAACCTCCCCTGGCGCAGCTTGAGACTGTGTCCTTTTGTTCTGGTGCTGGTTGCCTGGGAGAAGAGACCAACCTCCTCCTGTCCACAACCTCCCTTCAGGTTTCTACCCAAGCCAAGTTGGATGCAATAAAGAATTTACAAAGTAGGATGAAAAACTGGGAAGCTCTGAACACAAAGCAATCCCCCACAGCAGAAGGATTTTTCACTGTAACACAAATACAAAATAAAACCATTTCAATCGCCTCCAGCATTTGTGTGGTGAACATTAAACCACGCCAGCTTGTCTACAAAGATGCAGGTGAAACCACTGCTGGATGACTTCAATATTTCCTCAGCTGCCATTCTGATCATGAATTCTTGCATCATAAAACATATTCAAGACAGGAGAGTCAGGGAAGAGATCAATCATCAGGTAATGACCTGAAGCATTTAGGTCAAAAACAAAAGAATAAATCAATGAATGAGCGGTTCCAAATGAAGCTTTCTTAAGCCATATCTCAGAAAACAGAACCCAATTCATATTTTTTTGCTGTTCTTATTTCATACTCAGAGATCACATTAATAGACACCATTAAAGAAAAAAATACAGATCATAGTTCCACAGCAAATGTTGAAGGTCACATTTTGAAGTGTTCTAAGTAAAATTAGATGAGCCTGGTTTGTTTTCTGAACAGAAAAAGGAGAGCACTGAGGACACAACGAAGGATGTAGCATTAGAGAAACTGGAGGTCAATTTCAGCATCGCATACTTTGAAGCAATCACAGAATTGTCAGGGTTGGAAGGGACCTCAAGGATCACCGCGTTCCAACCCCCCCTGCCATAGGCAGGGATACCTCACACTACATCAGGTTGCCCAGAGCCACATCCAGCCTGGCCTTAAAAACCCCCAGGGATCAGGCTTCTACCACCTGCCTGGGCAACCTGTTCCAGTGTCTCACTGCCCTCATGGTGAAGAACTGACATCTGATCTGAATCTCCCCTCCTCTAGCTTGGATCCATTCCCCCTAATCCCATCACTCCCTGACACTCTAAAAAGTCCCTCCCCAGCTTTCTTGTAGTCCCCCTTCAGATACTGGAAAGCCACTAATTTCTTCTCAGAGCCTTCTCTTTTCCAGACTGAATAGCCCCAACTCTCTCAGTCTGTCCTCATAGTGGAGGAGCTCCAGCCACCTGATCATTCTCATGGCCTTTCTCTGGACACCTTCCAGCACCTCAAGATCCTTCCTGCAATACTCCAGAACTGGATGCAGAACTCCAGGTGGGGTCTCACAAGAGTGGAGTAGAGGGGGAGAATCACCTCCCTCGACCTGCTGGCCACCCTTCTCTTGACACAACCCAGGATCCATTACAAGAGCATAAAAAGAACAAAAAACTGGAAATGGGAAACAAAAACACTTGAATGCTGTTCAGTTACTATCAACCACATCAGACAGGAGTTTGTTCGGCTCAACCTTTGCCTCACTTGCTCTGCTTTCCTCTTACCTGGATAACAATTTCTGATGCACTCTCTTCAGCTTTCTTTTGTGACAGGTTCTGAATGTGTACAAACTGGTTTGTTGGAGGCATTCCTTGTGCATCGAGTTTCCTCTCTGTTAAAGCAGGACCGACAGCAGGAGGGCTTGACCCGGACTCTGTACGCGTCTGTTGCTGGGGGATGGAAGTTGCAGTCACCCTCGGCACCTGGGTACAAGGTGACGACTCTGCTTCGCTAGCCAGGTTACTAGTGGCCAAGGCTTTGTTTGGGGGATCCACTAAGGTCTGTTCTACGTTTGTATCAATCTGAGCTTCCACCACAGACACTCTCAAAACATCTGCTACTGCTGTCTTCACGGGTGCCTGCGTGGGAAGCAGGCTGGGAACCGGCAACGCCAGTTTGGGCACAGAACTGCCACCTGCTACCTTTGAAACAGAAGGAGGCTGACGCCCCTCAAAAGTTATCTTTGTAACAGTGGATCCTTGCGTTACAATTGGATGCTGCACCTGAAAATCAAATTTTTGTTGTGCATGTTACAGCTAGATTTTGGATTTTATTGAGAGAAAAAAAAATAATAATAATAATAATAATAATAAAAAAAATCCAACTCTAATCAATTATTTCCAAGGACAGTATGGCACAAACAACAGACTTGATATTAGGAAGACAGCTGAAACTCAAAGTGTTTTAACAAAGGTATTAACAACAAGATGGGAACAGTTACTTGAAGCCTGGGGGAAAAGCAGCTTTGCTGTTTTGGGGTTTTTTTGGTTGTCTTTTTTTTTTTCAGGCTGCTAGATAAGAATTGCAGCAGTATAATACCACAGCAGCCTCCTTTTCCTTTGGGATTTACATCCCCACAGTTGTTAACCCTTTTGCTTTCACATGTGTGTTACTGAAAGGGTCCAAAAAAATTACAAAATAAAATAGAATAGTATTTTGCTGGAGTTAAAATGTTAATTATTTTTCCCCCATCTTTCTCAGTCTTTACATATTTCCCTCCCAAGAGACACCAAAAAACAATTAAAAAAAATCAAACAATTCCTGTCCAGAAAAAAACCTTCAGGAAGATGTAAACTGCAAAGGAAAGATGTACAGTGGAGAGGCTTAAAGAGACTGCAGTGCATTCACCTTTATTTCCATGGAAAGAAAAAAAATGAAGTGTTAGGGGAATGGAAATTAATAACATGTCAGAGCTAGTTAAAAAAAAAAACCTCAACTTAAATAATCAGGGGACAGGGGGGTGGCAGAAATTCATCCAAGCTGTCCAATAAAACACATTTTTGAGCTTTATGTGTATTTTCGGGGGTGGTTGGGGGCTTTTTTCCCCCCCTAAACCATGTGCTTCTCTTTCCTAGTGGCAACCTTCCGATGGGGTAATTTAATCCCAGCGGGATGAGGAGTTTCTCTCTTGCCAGGACACAAAAAACCAAAACACTGCTACAGCAACAGGGTTGGTGTTTGGCATTAATACTTTTGTGGGTTTGGTTTTGTGTTTTGGTTTGGTTTGTTTTTCCTTGAACAGCGACGTGTTATTTTGTTACTTATTTTGTTTTGCATGCTATCAATATTCCGTTACCTGGCTTGCTGGCTGTTTCTCTGAAGAGGCAGGTAGCTGCATTTGACTCTGGGGGGGTTGGGGTTGCACGTAGATTTTTTGTGCCGTTGGTGCCTGCTGCAGTTTGGGCAGCTGCTGCGTGGTTTTGACTGCCAGCACCTGTACTACAGTTTGCTGTGGCTGCGCCACTAAGGTAGGGAGTTGCCTTTCTTTGGCCATCATGTGGTGGGGGGGGTGCTGTGCATCTGGTTTGGTCTGTGCTTGCTCTTGCTGCAGGGGGGTTAGCTTTTGATGCCTTATAGAAAGCTGGGGCATTTGTGGGAGTTTGTGCTGGATTTGATCGGCCTGCAGGTGGATTGTCTGCTTCTGCTTAGTCTGGAAACACTGCAGAGTTTTCACTTGCAGTTGAGTCTGTTCCAGCTGTGGCTGACTCAGTTTTTGCTGTTTCTGTGCCTGGGATTGTGTCAGGGCAGATCTGTAAAACAGGCCAGTCTGAGGATCTAAGGTGTCCATCTCTTCCACTTCTCCTTCCTCAGTTCCAAGTTGTTCACTGTGTTTGGTAAATGCGGTGTGACTGCTTAAGGCCTTAACAAGAAGAAGTTAAAACAAGTTAGTAGAGAAATAGAAACTGTAAGAATACACAATCACACAATTATTTGTCATGTTTCACCTGGAACAACTTATTTCACCATTACAGTCTCCCAAATCATGTATTATGTGGAGATTCTGCAACGTGTAAGCAGTCAACATTTATTTTCATCACGTTAGAGTGTGGTACACCTCTGAGTGACAACAAACTGTCCATCTAATCCTCAGTGCATATTATGTAGCCCTCGTGTGTCAGAATAAGGTCCAAAGCCCCTGAGGTCACATGGCAGTTGGCTATAAAGCAGGAGGTACTAGCAGGGTGTTAAATCAGTAGCTCCTCATTAGAGTTAGCCTCTCTGCAATAAATTCTTATTCTGCCTCTTGAGAATGTAGTCATCCTCACCACAATGTCTTCTGCAGCTTCCCATATGCCTACAGATTACCCTATTTCAGCAGAGATCCTCTCTTCTCCTTCCTTCCTCAATAGCTCACTGCATTTTTTTCTTGGGCACTGCACAAATACTGTTTCATGTTTTGAGGGATCTGAGGGAGCAAGAGATCTACGTTACTATGCTTTATATACCATGGTATAAATATAGTAAAATTAATTCCCTTAGACAGATGAAGCAGCCTATTCAAACACCTGTGAACACACTCTCTGAAGTGGGTTTATAACATTAACACAGAACTGTCCTGGAGTAGAGCTGAAGCTTCTGGAACTTACAGCACTGCAGTTAAGCAGCTCTTGAATGCAAGTTCTTGCACTTGAGTGGCTTCAGTAAGATTTCACCCCAAGTTACACTGTTTATTTGAAGTGTCTGGGATCCCCATGGGACTGATCTAAATATGATCTTAGAGATTCAGAAACATTTGCCTATTCATAAACTAAAGCCCTACAGTGACCAAGACACTGTGCAGTGTAGACTAACCAGATTCTGCTTCACTCCTCTTCCCCTGAACTTACACCACAGCTGTGGTCTTTGGCTGAAGATTGGACTCGATGATCTTTTTCAACTGAAACAGTTCTGTGATAATCTAAAGAGGCTATGCCCTTTAGTACAAGACAAAATGGCCTCAAGGTGCACCAGGGGAGGTTTGGGTTGAATATTAAAAGAAACTTTTTCACTGAAAGGGTCTCCAACACTGAAATAGCCTCCCTAGGCAGGTGGTTGAACCTCCCCATCCCTGGAGGTGTTTAAAGACACAGAGAGGTGGTGCTGAGCAACATGGTTATAGCACCAGCCTCAGCAGAGTTAGATAATGGTTGGACTTGATGATCTTAAAGGTCTTTTCTAACCAAAACCTATCTGTGATATTGAAAACAAGCAGCTTGTTGCTGTTGAGGAGGCGACACACAGACAACAAGAACTCACCCAGGAAGCATCATGTTTTCCACAATGGCTGTTAATACTTCTTAGTTAATAGCCTCAAGTAATCTCATCAACTGCTTCCCTTTCATCAAACCACCCTCACCGCCAAAACGGGTGGCACTGAAACATTAACTTGCCCTCACATTTAGCATTTTCAGTGGCAGCAATGTGACACAGTCCTGCAGAACAAGCCTTGCTCCTACATAAGCCACACCATCTAACTGCTGTTTGATAGACTTGTTGGGAAAAGAAAGGGTACAACCTGCTGCATGATATGGGTAATTGCGCCTGTGGAGGATGCGGGGATAGATTTCACCACAACAGAAGTCTGCGTTGCTGTCTGCGACTGAGCCACATGCTGCAGCAGAGTCCTCTGGGGCTGAGATGATTGCTGGTGGGGCTGGGACCGATGGCTGACTGAAAGTAAAGAGGTCAGTGGCACTCCTCCAGAACTGACTGCAGTAACTTTGAACTAGCTGCTTTGCTTTTAAGCTTCAACTGAAAGCGTATCTATGAGTGAAATAAAGATCTGGGTGTGGGAAAAAACCCTCATCTTTTACTACATGTTACCTTCAGCCTTACAGTGCAGGTCTATTATGAGAAGCCTTCTTAAACTGGCAACTCAGGGGTTGGCTTTTGACTCCATTTCCTAAGTAAGGAACCTGCCCCTGCAGTTGGCACTGGTGAGGCCACACCTCAAATACTGGGTCAGTTTTGGACCCCTGACTACAAGGACACTGAGGTGCTGGAGTATGTCCAGAGAAGGACAACAAAGCTGATGAAGGGTCCTGAGAACAGGTCTGGTGAGGAGTGATTGAAGGAACTGGGAGTGTTTAGTCTGGAGAAGAGGAGGCTGAGGTGAGACCTCATTGTTCTCTACAACTCCCTCAAAGGAGGCTGAAGTAAAGTGGAGGTTGGTCTCTTTGCTCAAGTAACATGCGATAAGACAAGAAAATGGCCTTAAAATTGTGCCAGGGGAGGCTGGGTATTAAAAGAAATTTCTTTTTATAGAAAGAGTGGTCAGGCATTAGAACAGGCTGCCCAGCGAGGTAGTGGAGTCACCATCCCAGGAGGTGTTCAAGAAATGTGTGGACATAGCACTTCCAGGACATGGTTTAATGGCTATGGTGGCCATGGTTGGACTTGACAGCCTTAAGGGTCTTTTCCAACCAAAAACATTCTATGATTCTATAATCATGCTTGGTCCAAACCTCCTCTGGCTTGTCTCTCCCAATACACCAACTTAACAAGCAGAATTTAGACTCAATTCTCAACTGAGTTCTTTATAAAGCACCAGCTGCAGGGCACAAATTATTCAGTGGTTGTTCCACTGTTAAAAGCAGCTGCCCAATTGACTGTAATCGAGAATAACAACAAGCCTCGCTCATGGAATTTCTACAGGAAATACACTCCAGGCCATAGGCTAAATTGGAAACATCAGCCATCAGGAAATGGTTGGGTATTATGAAAGGAAGTGGAGTTGATCAGAAATCACAGACCCCAAAAAATGAAGACCTTGTCATAGGTCTTTGTCACTTTCTAAACCAGATCCAGTGTGAAGTATGGAGCTACAGTGATGGCTCCGTACTTAAATAGGGCATTGACAGAGAAATGGTCTGCTGCTGAGAAGAAGAAATAACCCACAAACAACTTTATATTGGTAAAACATGAATCTCCTTTCCTTTATGCTTGTCCATATTAACAAACAAATATTCACTTCAATTTACTATGTAGTTACAAAATAATAAATAAGGAAAGCGAGCAAAGCTTAAATTCAGTTGGAACAGAACTTAAGTTTCTAGTGACCTTTCTGAAAGTTAAAAGAAAGGTCTTATTTGAAATTAATACAACAACTTCACTCTCCCACTCCAAGGAAGGAGCTGGATTACGTCAACACCAGCCTGCAGATTGTGCCAGATCCATCATGGACATCCCCCAACAGTTCCTGCACAATTCAAAGCTTCATTGAAAAATAAAGTTTCTAACCTATGTGGTTGTGCAGATATTCTTCCGAATGTGACCCAATACAGTGTTGTCTTCCTGAGTCTGCAGACAGACAAAAAATGGTGACACTAAGATGTGTGAACCGCTCCTTTCATCTCACCAGGAGGCACATGATGAATCCCAGCTCCCACACAGGTTCAAGTGTGCCTAGTGCTTTGGTTTAGTTCCATGCAGATAATCTTAACAGCAAGACTGTAGACTGGTTGCTATCTTACTACTGGATTTTGAGCAGAAAGTAAAGCCACATGGATGAGTTCTGAGAGTACAGATTAAAATTAGCAGCGTTCTTAGAAACCCGGAGAAAGGACCAAAAAAAAAAAAACCTAACAGCAAAATAACCATTTCTGTGCTGTAGATTAAACTGTTGCTTTGTCAACCCAAATCAGCCTGCACTTCCCTGTTAAGATTCCTGTTTATCGATTCAAATGTTTGTAACAATCCCAGGATTTCAAAAATCAATCATGGCTCAAGAAATGCTCAACCTTTGTACTCTGCATGGCTTCTAAGCTGCAAAAAAGGGGCTTAAGTGAACAGAGATACTGACTGTGCTGTGCAATTCACCCTGCAAAGGGCCTTATTTTACATCAAGGCCCAACAAAAACTGGAACCATGAAGAGAAAGAAGATCAATGCACAGCATCTGTGACAGTGAAGAGAACTGGCTGTAAACTGGAGATCACTTGACCTCTTCTTATTGTACTTTTGAGTCTGTTTTCAAACAGATCCAAGGGAGCACAACTCAAATATTCAAAACTCAAGCCAGATACAGTAAATGTTATTTAAAAGACTCCAATAACACCCTCCCCCTGCCCCAATTTCACATAATTTAAACTTACACCCTACAAGGGATGGGAGCAAGGGGAGGCGGTACAGAGCAGGCAAAAGAAAGAACTGAAAATATCAGATTAGACTAAGAGCACTGGAGCTGTAGATATGCACTTAATACAATTTAACCTCATCAAGTTTTACTCCTCTTTGACAATGTGGATTTTCACCACACTTTTAGTTTATTCTCCAAAGAAAGTGGGGAGATAATAACATGGAGTTAAAAAACTAAAATGGAAATTTGATCCTCTCAAGAATCTATAAGAAGTGGCTCACATCCAGCATTGTGGAGTAGTAGCAAGCATCATAGAGACAGGAGACTCATGGACTTAGACAAAATGGGCAACCAGGTAGATGATGTCAAGAGTTTTAAGAGCTGAATCCCAAACCTGGCTTCAACTGGAATAATTTATTTGTTGCAAAAGTGCAAATTTATCAGCTCAAAGGCTTCCAGCAAATGAAGAAACAGGGGACTAAACAAATGCATGCTACATGCATACCTGACTCAAAACACCCACTTAGTCCTGAGAAGCAAACAGAATTTTGTAGATATATGTTAAACTAATTCAAAGTCTGACTCCTCTCAATGTGCACCAAGTACACACTTCCTGTAATTTCCCACTTCTTCCACACAAAACATTTTCTTTAAAGACAAGTGGGACAGCCTGTCCTCTCCAGCAAGATCAGGGAACAGAAAAATCTGTTCAGCTAGGATGCCTTGAAGCAACAGCCCTTTGTTTCAGATAGAAACAGCCTCCACTAAGCCCCAGAAAAGCAGATGTTATCTCTGTCTTCTGCACAGGGTCTCAACAGTGGAAGAAAAGACTCATTTCCTCTACAGTAAATTATAGTGAAAACACCAAACTGAAACCCAATGTAAGGAAACTCCAAAATTAAGTCCCCAGACTGTAAAAGCAAACCCACCATTGCAGTATCTTCGTCACTTACCAGTTGTGATGTATTCAGCAACTAATTCTGACTCTACTACAGCAATTGAAGGACTCTCTGGAGAATGTCTCTTTTCTTGTGTCATCTGGATTGGGACAGCCATTTGGCTCAGGTCAATTGTAGGCTGCCTTGGCTTTGATTCTAACTTTTCCTTCACTGTTTTAGGAGGAAAGAAAAACATAAAATAAAACTCCTATATGTAAACCTCCAACGTAAAACCCTCCAATATAAGAAACCTCCAGAGTAAACCTCCAATATAAATGCAAAAGCTTAATTAAATATTACAGCAGATACAAGTTAACTCTTACAGGTTAAGAAGAAAGGAATCAAGCTGGTTCAAGAGAGTTGCTTTTTAATTACAAAACATTACAAGCTGCTGTTTAAGCAGGTACTAAGCTTTGAAGTTATCCTAAACAAATGCATATGTTTTCACACCTGTTGTCTGCTGAAGCTCCAGCAAAGCTTTTATGGTGGAAGTAGCTGACTGAGATTCACTGGATACGTCCTGGTAAATAATTGTAGGGCTCGTGTCCACAGCAATTTCGTGTTCTGACCAATCTTGACTTCTTGAAGCGATCACATGGACTACAGGCTGAGAATCTGCAAAATAACAAACATTTAAGTCATCACAGAAACGTTGTGAGTAGAAGGTGTCTTCAATTTCACAGAATCACAGGATGTTAGGGGTTGGAAGGAACCTCTGGAGATCATCAAGTCCAACCCCCAGCCAGAGCTAGAATCTAGTGCAGGTCACAGAGGAATGCATCCAGATAGTGCTTGAAAGTCTCCAGAGGAGATGACTCCACAATGTCTCTGGGCAGCCTGTTCCAGTGCTCTGTGACCCTCACAGTGAAGAAGTTTTCTCGTTTCCTGATTTTTCATGGACTTCTGAATCATCTACACTTGAGAACAACCGGGATGGACTATGAACTTTATTTACGATTGTAGATATTGTTTTAGATAAGATGGACAGTGCTAACAGCCAATGAAATGGTTTAGAAGGGGTGGATTGTGACAGTTTAGGCTGTGCTTTTAAGAAAAGACAGCTGCAGAATTCTCTAGCTGAATGTTTAGGTGTAAAAAGGAAAACAAAGATTAATTCTAAACGAATTTCATTGGTCAGATGTGAGATGTATCATAGCAAATATCTTTAACATTATTTTCTCTCCCTCACTCCAGCTTCAGTCTGTCTTGACTTTTCGTTTCTTGGCAAGAGAGCATGCAACTGATGCTGGACTGAAACTGGTAAGAGAAACTAACTTTCTTAACAACTGCTTTGAGGTAATGAATTTCCCTTAATATCCTTTTCTCTCTTTTTCTCCTTTTTTTGCCTAATTAACTACTAGGGGAAAGGGAAGGAAGGGGAAAGAGGTTCAGGGGGAACCCAAGGTGGGATCCTCCTGTGAGGGAGGATCTGTGTTGTGTTCTTTCCTATAAATTCTTGTATGATATTGTAAATACTATATATTTTGTATATATTCATTGCAATTTCATTATTGCTTGTAAAATACAGCCTCCATTCACTTCTCTAACTGGGTTAGCTGTGCTTTATTGTTGGTGCATGTGGGCTAAAACATCACACCACTACACTTGCCTAGAGGGCTATAATTCAAAATCGGACCAGGTTACTCCCCATATATTTGCATGTTGAACACTGCCACAGATCCATACTCTCATCCTGGAATACTTTAGGGTTTATTACAATTGACTCTTGAAGTAAAATACTGCTGCTGTTATGAACATTTTCCAGGAAAAAAATTAGTAAAATCTTTAATCTTAACTGTTTGTAGCTGCTTTGGTTTGAACAACCAAAATTCAGCAGGTTTCTTTGCATGGTCAGTACACACAGAATTACAGAATGGTGGGGGTCGGAAGAAATGTCTGGACATCATTGAGTCCAACTTCCGTGCTAAAGCAGGTTCACACAGAGCAGGTTGCACAGGACCACATCCAGGAAGGCGCTGAAAGTCTCCAGGGAAGAAAATTCCACAACTTCTCAGGGAAGCCTGTTCCAGTGCCCTGGCACCCTCACTGGAAAGAATTTTCCTCTCACATTCAGATGGAACCTCCTGTCCTCCGGTTTGTGCCTGTTGCCCCTTGTCCTGTTACCGGGCACCATGGAAAAGAGCCTGGCACCATCCTCTTGTCCCCCTGCCTGTTAAATATCGATCAGCATTGATAAGATTGCCTTGGGCTCAACTCTTTTTCAGAAGGTTTTAGTAGTTCATCTGATCAATCTCTATTCATCATTCTGAATTAACGGCTCTAAATTTCATTAAGCCTATTGAACCTTCAGAACTTTCTAAAATTTTACTTTAAATGGCAGCATAGAGCAACAGCTAACAATTATATAGAAAAGGGGACAGAAAGGCATGTAAATGCATGTTTCACTGCCAAACCTGCTATAAAACCTACCCAAAAAGAGGGAACAGGCTGCAGGCCACAGGCACTGTAACAGTAAGTCAGAGCCCAGCAAGAAACCATTAAGTCCAGTTTTCACATCGGAAATGGAGGCATATATTAAATAGCTCATAAAAAATAAATAAAGCTATAAGGGAAGTGGCTAAGTGAATGACACTCACTGCTAACAGCCTGGCTGAAAACCTGTGCTAAAAGGAAACAGTGATTATATGAAACCAGCCAGCATGATTGGGAGACAGCTCCCAAGTACTTTATATGGCACTTATACACACCTTGGGAGCTCTGGGAGGACTCTGTAGAAGAAGAGCTGCTATCAGTGTAGGTTTGTGGTTCTTCTTTCACTTCTGGGAGAGAGGAATTTCCTGTCTCTGTTACCCTTGATGCCTGCTGTAAGGTTTCTGTCACCAACTGCCTAGTTTGTTCACTCACAACTGTTGCTTGAAATGTCACTGGCTTTGGTTTTATGAGAACCTAATTAGGAAGAGAAATTTTGTGTATAGTTAAGAGCATTCAAGTAAACAAACCTGAGCAATCAAGAGTATGGGGTGCCACTCATATAGATCAATGTTCAAAGCCTACATTAATATTAATAATTTACTGATCCAGGCTACCTGTAAATTCAGCAGCACTGATTATGAAACCACAAAGCTCAAGTAAATGGCAGGGCTCAAGAATGTACTTCTCACTTAGTAATTTGGAGTTCTTAAGACAAAAAAAAATAAATCACTAGAGTCAATTTTCAGGGCTGTTGTGACAAGCGAAAGTTACACAAGTGAGCTGGAACATGCACTGCACTGATAAGGAGAAGCACCTCTCTTCTGCAACCCACAATAAATACAGTCTTGAACAATCAAGACATGCAAAATATTACATCTGAATAGAAGTTTAGATCTCTAAGTGCAACAGAAAAGAAACTGAAAGTGAAAGCATCCAGAAATAATCCAGATCCTCTAGATACAACCCCACAACTAC
Organism: Melanerpes formicivorus; assembly: GCF_026170545.1. NCBI lineage: Eukaryota > Metazoa > Chordata > Aves > Piciformes > Picidae > Melanerpes > Melanerpes formicivorus. Next base: position 33,388,650 of record NW_027142353.1, on the reverse strand, counting down.
ACAAGGTTGCAGTGACAACCTGAGCATACATTAGCCAGGAAATCAATAAAAGCTGATATCTGAAGGATGATCTATGTCTGGACTCTGTGTCTTTACTTCTTATGATCTAGCTATTAGCTGTAGGACTTAAACAGGCATCTAGAGCCATGATCAGACAGTTTCAGTATCATAAAGTCATAGAATTGCTTCAGCTGGAAAAGATCTCTAAGATCATTGAGTCCAAACGTCGACCTAAGGGCACCATGGCCATTAAACCATGTCCCAAAGTGCCGTGCCCCTGCATTTCTCGAAGGCCTCCCAGGGATGGTGACTCTACCACCTCCCTGGGCAGCCTGTTCAACTATGTAAAAGGCTTAGTAAATCCTTTTGGCTTGCTCTAGGCCTCCAGAAACAGCTAACAAACACAAATGCTGTGCTCACAAAGTTCTTTAGAATTAAGGCCACCTCATTACACCCCTGAGTCTCGTTCCCCACAGACATATATCAAAACCTGTAACAAATGTGGCAACACAGTGGAAAAAAAATTATGTACTTCCCATTAAAACTTAGGGGTATATTTCAAGACAGAAATGGGTCCTCACTGTACCTGCGTTTTCCCTTGCTGACCATAAACAATTTTAGTTGGGATGATTTTGGTGGCTGGCTGGACCGTGGACCCTATTCCTTTTGGCTGTGTAACAATCATTTTTGTGATGGGTCTTGTGGCAGTGATGATAGCAGGTTTTGCTCCTGCTGGCACTGCCTGAATAGTTTTCTCCCCCTGTAGAGAAGTCAAAGTTTACAGGTTAACTTAGTGAAATTCTTCAGAGAGACCCACTTCTCTAAAAAAATGCACAGTTAAGAGGTGAGTGTGCACCAGGAAATCCACCTGCTGCTGCAACTAGACTTATTTGATAACAAAAAGTATTCAAAGACCAAGAACAAAGAGCTCCTTTGGCTTTAAATGGCTACGTTACCAAAATCCCCATTTCCATTACTTTACCTTTTGAGCAGCTCTGAAAGGATGAATAAATAAAAAAAAAACAAAGGAGCAACTAAGAGACACTGACAAGTTTCTTTTGAAGCTGCTTCAAAGAATTCCCATTAAATGGGAACTTTCCTCAAATCCTTTGCAAAGGTTTGGTTTTTTTTTTAAGAAACCTCTTCATTCTCTTAACACTGAAGTTTGGCAAGACAGCTACAAAACTTGAATTGAGATTCTGAAAAGAAATTCATTATCTAAATATAGGGATTGAGATTCTAAAAAGAAATTATCTAAATATAGATCTTTGTATTATGCTCAAGACCAAGACATGAATTATGTATGGATTTCCGCCCCCCCCTTTTTTTAAAACTAATAAAAGCTTACTTAGTTAAAAAAATGCCAATCCTCTGCTGTTTCACACTAAACATTTGACTTGGGAATAGTGCTGACATATGACTAGACACCTGAGATCTTAAGAAGAGCAAAGACATTGAACATGTTTGGGTTTTTTAGCTCTGCACAGTAACAAACCAGGTGAGGAACAAGATTGGCTGCCTCTTCTCTCAGTATTCCTACCAGTTCCCATCAAGTAGCTGGAAATCCCAAAAGCCATCTTTGTTTGAGACATATCATCGTGTTCTGGTGGTTCCTGCTGTGTAACATCATGAGATTTCCATGTGAAAATACAGATTTAAGTTTTATCAACTAGGAAAGTTCAAAAATCCTACAAGGTTTAAAAAAAAAAAAAAAAAAAAAAACCCTTGCCTGCTCAGCTTTGCTACTTGAGTAGACTTAAAAAATTACCTGATTAATGCATCTCCCACTTCTACCTAACCACACAGAGCACATTCATCATTTTTGGTCACTAGCACTCAAGAGAGAAACTCAGTTGAAGCTGGAAACTGGAGTTTGTTCCTCAGGTTATCCAAAACATAATTCAGCACTGCACAAGGCCCAGGTACAGGATGTTGCAGTGTTACACAGCCTATCAGCAGAAAGGTAGGACCCCTCCTAATGCAAAGGGACAGTTGATTTCTGCCCTTTATACCCCAACGTTAAATCCTTGGAGGTGTAAGTTAATAAGAAAGGACCAGAGTTCTCACTAGAGCACAAACAGGCTAAGATTCTAGCAATTTTCTTCTACTTAATCCCTTCAGGATTACAAAATTATTATCCATGGAAGAAAAAAAAAAAAAAAAAAAGAAAAAAGGCAAGCTGGTTAAGTTTTTCTTTTCCTTTGAGAACATTCCCAAATTGTTTGAATCATCTTTTATATCCTGCAAAACCTACTTGTTCTTCAAAACACCCCTGACACTCAAGCATGCTGTATCTGTTAAAGAGCTCATGCACAGCTGGCTTCAAGAGGGCCTTTAGCAGAATGAATGCAGCAGCCATGACACAGCCTTGTCACTCAGCTACTGAGTTGAGATTTCAAACTCTTACTTACCCCAGCATTCAACAGCGTTGTGACAACATTTTTGCCTGGAAGCCCTTGAATTGTGGTTCCTTTTCCAGTAGTCTTTTGCACAACAATCACGTTGGGTTTGGATGTCATTGGAATTGTAGTGATTTTGGTTGTAGTTCCTACATATTTTTTTTTTTTTGGTGGGGAAAAGAAACAATGTGCAGTGTATCACACATGTATTTCTTACTGCTGTAGGAGTTGGTGAGCTATACAGGTCTCATCGTATTTAAATGTGACAGCACAACAGAAAACCCAGAAGGGTAGTACATGGAATGGGAATTTATTTTACCCCACTCAACATAAAGATTTAGATGCCCAATACACAAGCCTTTCACCTAGAGTTAGAAGAGGAATGCCCAAGACAAAGTAATTAATTCTCTATTAGGACAGCCAGCCCCTCCTCACAAATTACAGAGCATTTCTCAGGCTAACACATCTAACTTTTCAAAGGCTAGAATTAGGGGGGGTGGGAATAAGGACACCACTAATACTCAACTCAGGGTCCTATTTCCACAGACAAACACTCTGCTACAGACAGCCTCTGTAGAAGAATTTACATACCAAGAATGAGTCTCCAGTCAAGAGAAACACACCAGCTCTTTCTGGCACTGAACTGGTGTAATACAAGTGATGAGTAGTGGATTGAAAGAAGGAAAAGAGAAAAATACGCTGTTGTTTTACCATCAGTTCTTAAAAGCTGAGTTTAGAAGTGTGGGGGTGCTTTGTTTTGTTTGGGTTTTTTATTCGAATTACTGTGTTGGCAATTTCTGTTCCTCTCTCAGTATTTAATGAACTCCGCTCCCTGAATCAGATCTTTATTTACCTGCAGTGACAGGTGAGCCCTCCACAGCCTACATGCACCAATACATGTCATCAGTGTTATCAGACTGCCACTTCAGTATCTACTCAGACAGCTTATTATCAACACCTTCCACTATCTCCTTCAAGAAAGCACCACTCAATCACTGAAGAGCTGCAAACCCAAGGATTCCCCTCACTACCTTCTACTCGTGAATCACAGCCTGTAGATACTTCACTACATCTTTCAGATTAAGAGTTCTACTAATTCTGAGAAAGGGAAGACATGCTGAGAAAAGATCAGGATTTGCTTAATTCTAGTGACTTCAGAGGCATCTAAAGACTGGTCCCTGAGCAAGAAATTCTCAAAACCAACTTCCTAAACAAACCAACCCCCAAAACCTCACCATGAAACAATAACAAAAATAAACAGCAGGCACCCATTCCAAATTTATGTTGTTTCAGGACAATCATTATTATGCTTATGAGGATCTGCCAAAGGTTTCCCTGCACAAGTTGGTGCTCAGGGGAATAATAATTGAATTTCTGTCTAAACTCATTAAGAGGTCTACAAATCTTAACAATTCATCATACCCAAAACAGGCTAAAAAAGTTACTTGTTCACAAAGAAACTCTTTTATCAGCCCTAAATATCATGTTGTAGAAACCAGGATCTGAAAAACTGAGGCACCTTTACCAGAGGATAGCCTGTGCAGCACATTCCAGTGACAGGAGCTGGTAGGTGTCATGTCAGGTCCTTGCTAAACACCAACAGGACCTCTGAGTAACTTAAAAATACTACTAGACAGGATGAAGAGACCTAAATGTTGCAACTAGCTAGAAAACACAGCAAATCTCTGCTTCAGCTCTGTGAAAGCTCAAAACAGATACAAAGAAATTGTGAGTGGTGTGAGTATGCTTGAGCCTGGTCCTAAGGAGACCCTGTATTTAGAGGCTGGACTGGAAGAGAGCACCAAGGCTGGTCAGCAGACTAACTTAAGCAGAAGGGTCTGCATGAGGCTGGGAGGTAAAACTGAAGTTAGAACATGGGGTAAAGAGAAGACAGGCTGACACTGGTTAAATATCAAGATGAGGTGGAGACTGCACAGCCACCCCTAGAATGCACAGTTCATTTTTATTCTATGTTTCTTGGACATGCAGTGGAATAGCAAAGGGCAGCATCAAGTTTATAAAATGCTTTAGACTTTGGGCTACTTCACGTCCTCCTTCTAACAGAGGACAACTTAGTAGATCTTCCCCATCACACTTCTCTTTTCTTCCCAGTCATCCCTCCTATTAGATGCTTTCTTCTTAAACACAAGAACCCCTACAATCCTTAAAAACACTTTACCTCCACAATGTCTTCTCATTCCTATTTTCTTTCTTCTCACCTATATTCCTTCTGAACTAACCTCTCTCCAATAAAAGTCCTAATAATTATTTGAGTGTGTACCCCACAGAAAAAAACCTGTTTCAAGTTACTTTTGAAACAAGCCTTATTAATCAAAGTACTCATGTTCCTACCAGAAACAATATTACTGCTGATAATCTTCCCTCCTAGTGTAGCCAGTGATTTTGGTACTACGGTGATGATGCTGCCACTGGTAGTTTTCACATAGGTAGCAGCCCCTGGAGTTCCAGCCATCCGAGCCCCTATGGAGGGGCTAACTGTTGGCCTTGTGTATGTTGCTGGAGTTCCTGTTTTAAAAAGAAGAAGAAAGTGCACTGTTAGAACATCACCCCCACTAGTATTTGTGAAAAAATAAATTCGCTGAGGAAAAAAAAAAGTTAGCCACTAGATTCACTGCAATTTATTACCATCCTTTACAATCCTCCTAGTGCTTTATAAACCCAGAAAGCAGAATCTGAGAGCAGCTCTGAAGAAAAGGACTTGGGGGTGCTGGTGGATGAGAAGTTCAACACGAGCCACCAGTGGGCACTTGCAGCCCAGAAAACCAATCACATCCTGGGCTGCAGCAAGAAAAGCATAGCCAGCAGGTCAAGGGAGGTGATGCTCCCCCTCTGCTCCGCTCTGGTGAGACCTTGTGTCCAGTTCTGGAGCCCCTGTTGCAAGAAGGATCTGGATGTGCTGGAACATGTCCAGAGAAGGGCCATGAGGATGAGCAGAGGGCTGGAACTCCACTCCTATGATGACAGAGAGATGGCTCTATTCAGTCTGGAGAAGAGAAGGCTCCAAGGAGACCTTATTGTAGCCTCCAGCATCTGAAGAGGGCCTACAAGAAAGCTGGGGAAGGACTGTTTAGGGTGTCAGGTAGTGATAGGACAATGGGATATGGAACAAAACTAGAAATGGGTAGATTCAGATTGGATATCAGGAAGAAGTTCTTCAGCATGAGAGTGGTGAGACACTGAAACAGGTCACCCAGGGAGGTGGTGGAAGCCTCATCCCTGGAGGTTTTTAAGGCCAGGCTGGATGTGGCTCTGAGCAACCTGCTCTACTGTGAGGTGTCCCTGCCCATGGCAGGGGGGCTGGAACTGAATGATGCTTGTGGTCCCTTCCAACCCTAACAATTCTGTGATTCTAATATTGAAGTATATCATAGAATGGTTTGAGTTGGAAGTGACTTAAAGTTCATCTGATTTTAATCTACCTGCCACCTACCTTCCAACAGACCAAGTTGCTCACAGCCCCATCCAGCCCGGCTTTGAGCACTCCACAACTTCTCTAGGCAATTTTTTCCAGAGCCTCATCACCCTCATGGTTAACTTAACTTGGTAAAAGTAACTTTAAATTAAGAATCTTCTGAAGTATTTTACCAAATGTTGCATGACTGCCATGTTTTACTTCACACCCTTCTGCTGAAGATTTTGATTTTCAACAGGTGTTTCGAATATGCCTGTATTTTGCCACTTCCTCCCCTAGATGACCAAAATTTAGCCATCTGACAACACTACCAAAACTCATCCTTTTCCTCTCTTATAAGAAAACTTAAAAGAGGAGCAGCAGGGTCTGGATGGGGCCAGGAGGAGAAACTTGAGTTAGAACACAGGGTAAAAGGAAGACAGGCTGACACTGATGAAAGAACAAGAAGAGGTGCAGACCTACCCTCACAGTTTTTCTGTATGACAACCTGTTTATAAAGAACATGTTATAAAGACACCCATTCCAGTGTCACACCATCCTTATTGTAAAGCATGTCTTTGGTCTAGATATTAAGAAGAAATTATTTACAGTAAAGGTGGTGAGACACTGGAACAGGTTGCCCAGGGATGTATTGATGCCCCCTTCCTGGAGGGGTTCACGGCCAGGTTGGATAAGGCCATGAACAACCTGGTTTAGTGGAAGGTGTCTTTGCCAATGCCAGGAGGGCTGGAACTAAATGCTCTTCAAGGTCCTTTCCAACCCAAATCATTCTATGGGTCTATGAACACCATCAATGCTGGTCAAAATATCACTATAAAGAAAAAGCTGGTTTGCAATGACAACGCTGCTTTATGGATTTAGCATTTGGCAGCGGAAAAGAAACCTCCTGACATGGTCTAAAAGCTGGGGTTTTCAGACCTACTTCTTCTCAGGATGGAAACAGAACACACAAAAGAAAGCCTTTTCAAAATAGTAATATGAGTCAACAGCTGCACCAACACTGCAATTCCACGTTGCTTGCATGGCTGCAGATAGTGCACTACAGACCTTGACTGCTAAAGCTCACAGAGCAAACCAGTTTGTTGCAACAAGAAAGCCACATTTTCAAATTCAAGACAGCACCATAAAGGCTTAACCAATTAAATGAACCCCCAAACTGTCTTTCTTTTTTTAAGTGTGTATATGTACACACTTAAGACTGGTTTTGTGAAGTACTTCAAAAGTTACAAAAATAGTATTAACCGTTAGAATCACAGAATGGTCAGGGTTGGAAAGGACCTCAAGGATCATCTAGTTCTAACCCCCCTGCCATGGGCAGGGACACTTCACACTAGATCAGGCCGCTCAAAGCCACATCCAGCCTGGCCTTAAAAATCTCCAGGGATCAGGCTTCTACCACCTGACTGGGCAACCAGCTCCAGTGTCTCACCACCCTCATGCTGAAAAACTTCTTCCTAACTTTCAGTCTGACTCTCCACACTTCTAGTTTTGTTCCATTCCCCCTAGTCCTATCACTCCCTGACACCCTAAAAAGTCCCTCCCCAGCTTTCTTGTAGCCCCCTTCATATAATGGAAGGCCACAGTAAGATTTCCTCAGCGCCTTCTCTTTTCCAAACTGAACAGCCCCAACTCTCTCAGTCTGTTTCCATAGGAGAGGTGCTCCAGCCCTCTGATCAACTTCATGGCCCTTCTTTAGTTGATGCTAAAATTCCCAACCCATGCTAAAAAATGAATGAAGAGTCTTCTGAAGCTGCCTTTCAAGTTGCCCTCGCACAAGTTCACACTCTGAAAAATCTGCATTATTTCCAGTAATGAAAACAAATACAATTAGATCCCCAGAAAAAACACTGGGGAGTTTCAAATTTCATTTACTGGCCTTTGTAGAAGGCTTATATTGACTATGAGCAAGTCGTCTGTTATTTAAAGTCCAGACACTCTGATAAAACAGGAATGACCTGTCCGAGGTACCTAAAGAAGTTAAATTAAGGTAACTTGTGTAACATAAAGGTGCTACAAAAGTGCAAAGTATCAGTACAAGGTGCAAGAAAAGGTCCTTTAAAATAAACCCAGTGGGGAAGGACAGATCATTATTGTTGGTATCAGTTACAAAAGATCCTAAGAGGAATAACTTCTCATCTAGAATAAACACCACCACGATTATGAATGTGCGTTTGTGCTCACTGTTCTCAAAAGAGTGTAGGGCCTTTCTTTTCACCCTAAGAAAACAGTGTTGGATCACCTGTATGTCTGGGTTTACCCTCCCTTCCCTTCTCAGAATCAAAACTTACCAGTGGGAGTAGTGACCAGTTTAGTTGTCATGATAGTCCCATTACTGCTAACCACCATAATAGGTGAATTGCTACTGCTGGGCAAGGTCGCTGTAACTGGTTTGGGAAGGATTTTACTGGGCTGCACCTGTTGAGTGATTATTTTAACACCTAGGAAAGGAGAAAGGTCACTGTTAAAAAAAGACAGGCACGAAAATTACTTTCTGAAATGCTTTCTCAGACCAAGCCCAAGTGGGCAAGTAGCCTCACGAGGCTTTTATGCTGAGTCCATGTATTCTTGATCCTGAAAAGAATTTACTGGTTTTTGAACGGGTAGGGCTTGTTTGGTTGGCTTTTGTTTTGCAAATCACAAGACGAGTCATTATCTTTGCTTTTCACGTGCCTGTTTCAGTTCCTAGCTACTCCCACTGAGGCATGGGATTCCATTCCAGCACTGATTTTTGTTGTAGCAATTTTTAACCTTCTCTGGTCCCCGATTCAAAAAGTAAAATGTTTTCCAAGAACCAGTAGGTTACAACCAGTACTGAGTTTGTTCAGACAGAATGAACCACCTAAAATTTGACAGTTCTTTATCAATTTAATCTGTAAATTCTAAGGTGTCTTAACTAACCTAGTTGAATTTCACCCCTCTGAGTAAATTTTATCAAGCTTTCTGCACTGAGTATTGGTGGGGGTATGGAAGAACTGAAACACTGGCTACAGAAAGATGCCTTAAGTAAACTGCTCTCTCCCTCCTCTTCATTTATTGGTTATCAAAGCCACCAAAGAACTGGGCTGAAACAACTCTGGGTAGAATCAGTAAGAGCAAAGGATGAGAACACCTTAGTACAGCAAGGATTCTGCTCCCTCTCCCTTGTGCAGTAGAATGGGAACTCAGCGATTCACTTTTTAACTGCAAAGCAGGAGGTTCATGTCATCTGTTCAGAATATATCCTGGACACTTCATTTTATGTTCTGTTCCATGATGAGGGAAAATATATTGCATTGTGTTGGTCAAAGCCATGAAACAACCAGCTTCAATGAATCTAATTGATTCACTTCTATTTATACAAAAATATTTCAAGGTGAACAAATTTGTCCACTTGTGACATGAAACATCCTCCTGAGATATTTCTTCTTTATGCTGACTATAAAAGAAGTACAGAGCAAGTGAGCTCCAAACTTAGTTAATGAAGCTAGGAAAGAAAAATTGAAGCCTTTGAATGATCCAGACACAAAACTGGATATAAAGTATCAGTGAAAATTGACTCATATCATCTAGAAAGAACAGATATGAGATGGTACCTCTAAAGAATCTTTAACTGATAAGCATACTGCGCCTGAAACCCCATGGTAGCAGGCATGCTCTTATTGATCAAATATTCAGTGTCTGGAGGATCATAGAATCATAGAATGGTCTGGATTGAAAGAAATCTCCAAAGGTAATCCAGTCCAACCCCCTCTGCAGTCAGCAGGGACATCCTCAACTAGATTAGGTTGCCCAGAGCCCTGTCAAGCCTCACCTTGAATATCTCCAGGGATGGGGCCTCAAACACCTCCCTGGGCAACCTATTTCAGTGTTCCACCACCCTCATGGTACAGAACTTGTTCCTATCATCCAATCTAAATCTGCTCTTCTCTAATTTCTAAGCCATTGCCTCTTGTCCTGTCACTGCAGGCCTTTGTAAACAGTCTCTCCCCATCCTTCTTGTAGGTACTGGAAGGTACTTAAGGTACTGGAAGGCTGCTATTAGGATAGAGGCCTCTTCTGAATCTTCATTAGTAGATATATCTTTCTTAGGCAAGGCTCCTATAATCCAAAAGGGAATTTATCATGGTAGGGCTGTTTATTTATTTTTTTTTTTCCATCCTTTGGCCTGTTTTAATTCTCTGATCTAAATAAAAATTATTCTACTTTGCATGATTAGCATAAATTATCAACATAAAAATACTTTGCACTTTTATAGCACTTCTTCCTTTAGAATTAGGTAACTCTGCAAGCATTGCTTTTTGCTACATCTTATGAAGATAAAAACTACAGCAGAGGAAAGCGAAGATTGAAAGGTTACACGACTTGCCCAAAGTCAACAGAATGAATCAATGTGACAAAAACAATTCAGTCCAAATTTCAGTCTGACACCTAATTGCATTTGTTTTGACAAGTACCTCAAAAATGGTCTTGATATCTGCACTCAAGAAAATTATTAAAACATGGATTAACTTCTTTTTCCACTTGATACAGTTGAACAGCTCTTGGATCTTCAGAGAACTGGTGTCTTCAGGCTGCCAATCACACTACTTTTGAAGATATTTACATACCTTTCCTTCTTTAAAGATAAAACATTTATTCCTAACACATGCTCTGTTAATACCTGAAGCAAACAAGAGTGTCAGTAGCAAACTCTTCAATCAACACTAAATAAACACATCAAGACATCCTTCACTACTTGGCTTACATCCAGGCTTAACGCCAAATCCTTCACTCAAGCTCCCCATGCACATTTTGGGACAGAATTCTGCCCTATTTTCATGAGTTGTGCTTAGACCTCACCAATATGACCCAAGATTAACTCCCAACTACCTGATTCCTGTTTGATCTGAATGGTGGGCTTGATGCCAGGTGGCAACTGAGATTGCTGTGGCTGCTGTTGAGCTACAGATGTCTGCACCAGCTGCTGCTGCTGTTGCTGCTGTGGCTGTTGTTGCTGCTGCTGCGGTTGTTGCTGCTGCTGCGGTTGTGGTTGTTGCTGTATTTGGTGCAGCTGCTGTTTGGGGGACTGCTGATGCTGTTTGGGAAACTGTGCTAAGATCTGAGTTGGATTCCCAACCAAACCTTTTGGGGAAGGTAGTCTGGTGGAAGCAACTTTAATTGCTGATGTAGACACACCTGGAAAAGAGTAAATGGTTTAAGATGGAACAGTGTAACATGAAAGAAATATTACAACACCTTAAATCCTTTTGCATTTTCACTGCTGATAATAAAAGCACAGATAGACATTTGAAAACATGTAATTTGTGTTAATGAGGAAAAGACCACTTCCACATAGCAGAAGTGCTCTGTTCAGAGACAAAGGAGCTTTATATAGATTTTCATTGTGGCAGCAGAATAGCACCTAATGGAAATGTCACCATCCCAATCTACTGCCCACACCTTTTGTAGTGCAAACAATTCAACAGATATTTTGTAAGCCTGATCTTCCAACAAGCAAAACAGTTCCAGTTAGGACTGTGAAAAATGTTAAGGATGTGTGGATAATAAATATCAAACTCATCAGTATCAGCCAAGAATAGCTGTTAATGAGCGCAATGTTACTGCAAAAGAATGAAGCAAGCAATGGTACGTAAACCATGTATGGAACACACAGATTCATACATTAGGTGATGGTGATCTAACAAGGAATGAAGTAATTTAACCAAACCAAAGTTGCAGTGAGGTGGAAAGACAAAGCTCCCAAATCAATCTTAGTACTTATTTAGAATCACGGAATATGTGTGTCGGAAGGGACCTCTAAAGGTCATCTAGTTCCAAACTCCCTGCAGTCAGCAAGGACATCTTTGACAGGTTGCTCAGAGCCCCTACCAATCTTATCTTGACTGTTTCCAGGAATGGGGCATCTACCACCTCTCTGCGCAACCTGAGCAAGTGTTTCACCAATCTAATTGTAAGAAAAAAAAAATCTCCCTTCTATTTAGTCTAAATGTCCCTTCCTTTAGTTTAAAACCATCACTCTCTGTCCTGTCACAACAGGCCCTGCTAAAAAGATCACAGAATACATCCGGTTGGAAGATGTCTCTGCTCCCAGGCAACCAGCACCAGAACAAGAGGACACAGTCTCTAGCTGCACCAGGGGAGGTTTAGGCTAGATGTTAGGAAGAAGTTCTTCATAGAAAGAGAGATTGCCCATTGGAATGGGCTGCCCAGGGAGGTGGTGGAGTCACCATCACTGGAGGTGTTTAGGAAGAGACTGGATGGGATGCTTGGTGCCATGGTTTAGTTGATTAGATAGTGTTGGATGATAGGTTGGACTCAATGATCTCAAAGGTCTCTTCCAACCTGGTTAATTCTATTCTATTCTATCATCCAGTCCAACCCTCAACCCAGCACTGAAAGGTCAACACTAAACCATGTCCCTATGCTCCAGGTCCACACACCACTTGAACAACCCCAGGGATGGTGACACCAGCACTGCCACAGGCAGACCATTCCAAGGCTTAAGAATCTTCTCTGTGAAGAAGTATTTTCTATTATCCAGCCTGAACCTCCCCCCGGTGCAGCCTGAAACCATTTCTTCTCTTCCTGTTGTTTGCCATCAATGAGAAGAGGCTGGCCCCTCTTTTTCATAAATCCCCAGCTTTTTCATAAATTCCCTTTAAATACTTGAAAAGCTGCAATGAAAGTCCCAACACAGCCTTCTCTATTTCTGTCATTCCCTCACATAGTTGTCACAACATCAACAACATTTGCCTTCACCTAGAATTTTAAACTGCACATCCAAAAAAGACAAAGTGCCATGTCTTAAGAAAGCAGTTTTTAACCAAGTCCCAGCTGTAGTAGAAAAATGGAAGAAAACACAGAACGGTTTCAGTTGGAAGGGACCTTAAAAATCATCTAACTTCAACCCTCCTGCCATGGGCAAGGACACTCTACACTAGACCAGGTTGCTCAAGGCTTTGTCCAATCTCATTTCTCTACATTTACAGTGATAGAATCATAGACTCATAAAATTGTCAGGGCAGGAAGGAACCTCAAGGATCATCTAGTTCGAACCCCCTGCCATGGGCAGGGATACCTCACACTAGATCAAGTTGCTAAGAGCCACATCCAGCCTGGCCTTAAACCCTCCAGGGATGAGGTTTCTACCACTTCCCTGGGCAACCTTATCCAGTGTGTCACCACCCTCACGGCGATGATAGAAATCATAACATACCACAATTCTGGCAATCTAAACAAGCAACCCTTTTCTCACTGTATTATATAAGAAGGTTTCTCCATTTCCTTGGTCATCTCTTTTCACTCATGAATTTAACCTGCTTCACTCTGGAACTATTGTAAGACTATGGCACAAAATATTTCACCAGCATCTTTTGCAATGACACCAACAGCCTTGGGGAAAAAAAAACCCAACTGTTAAAGATATATTTGACCAAATGTATTTTAGACTTAAAACGTCTTTCATGATCACATTCAGATGAAAATCCACAGTTCAAACAGTAAGAAATTCTGCTGTAAGCCCTTGTGCCCTAATATCTTCATGACCTGATTAACAGAAGTGAGCAGACACTTCATGACTGACATGAGCAGCCAGTGTGTCCTTGCAGCCCAGAAGGCAAATCATCTCCAGGGTTGTATCAAAAGCAGCATTGCCAGCAGATCCAGAAAGGCGATTCGACCACTTCGCTCTGCTCTGGTGAGACCTCACCTGGAGTACTGCACCCAGGTCTGGAGCCCTCAATACAGGAAGGACATGGACCTGATGGAGCAGGTCCAGAGAATGGCCACAAAAATTATCAGGGGTTTGGAGCACCTCTGCTACAAGGACAGGCTGAGGGAGCTGGGGGTGTTCAGCCTGGAGAAGACAAGGCTACAGGGAAACCTAATAGCAGCCTGCCAGTACCTTAAAGGGGCCTAAAAAAAAAGATGGAGAAAGACTGTTTACAAAGGCCTGCAGTGATAGGACAAGGAGCAATGGCTTCAAACTAGAGAAGAGCAGATTTAGATTGGATGTTAGGAACAAGTTCTGCCCCATGAGGGTGGTGGAACACTGGAACAGGTTGCCAAGGGAGGTGGTTGAGGCCCCATCCCTGGAGATATTCAAGGTGAGGCTGGACAGGGCTCTGGGTAGCCCAATCTAGTTGAGGATGTCCCTGCTGACTGCAGAGAGGCTTGGACAGGTCCCTTCCAGCCTGGAGCATTCTATGACATGGAAGGCAAAAATATCATCTCAGGCTTCATTTGATTACCCAGTTTCACGTTAAATGGAAAATCAAAATCAGGAAAAAACATCATGGGATGCTTGCAATTGTCAGGCAGAGTATTCTTCAAGTGTTGGTCCCTGAAGGCCCTTTCATTCATTCCAAATTTTAGCTACTGGCTGTGGAGCTGACTCAAACAAGCTGGCACACAGAGTTGGAATTAAAAATTCCAGAAACCTAGAAATTATAATCCAGGCTCACTGAGATCTTAATTTTTAAGGATTTGAAGACTGCCATGCTCTTAAAAATACCTAGAGAAAGAGGTGTGAAGGCTTCTGTACCTTTCCAAATTGTCATCAAGATTAGCTACCACAAGAAATATTCTATAGGCTAGGCACGACAAGCGTAAGTTGTGCTTATTTGATGTCAACTTTGCATGTTTTTGTAAATCAGACTTTATGAGAAGCAATTATCTTCAAATACTGCAAACATCCATTTTCCATGCATCAAGAGTTCTTAAAGCAAATCTTCTGGAGACTGCAAGTAAACTCTTCTCAATATAAAAAGCTAAGCCATCCTGTCTCAGCACATTCTCTTTAAAAAGACAATCTGCACTTCAGTTGTTGAAGTAAAGAGGGAAAAGAGTTCCACAAAACCATTTGGGGAGTATCTAGGATTAGTTTCAGAAGATTTCTTTCACATCTCCTCTGCTTTACACAGAGATTCACAGAATGGTTTAGGTTGGAAGGGTTGGAAATTCAAACCACCCCTACCATGGGTAGGGATACCTTCCACTACACCAGGTTGATCAAGGCCTTGTCCAACCTGGCCATGAACACCTCCAGGGAGGAGGTATTCGCAGCCTCCCTTGGCAACCTGTTCCAGTGTCTCACCATCCCCTCTGTCAACAATTTCTTCCAAATCTCCAGTCTGAATCTCCCTCCTTCCAGCTTCAATCCATTCCCTCTTGCCCTATCACTACAAGCGATAAAAAGTTCCTCCCCAGTTTTCTTGTAATCCCCCTTCAGGTACTGGAAAGCTGCTCTAAGGTTTCCTTGGGGCCTTCTTTTCTCCAGCCTGAAGAGCCCCAACTCTCCCAGCCTGTCCCCTTAGGGGAGGTGTAAACATCAAGCGTTTGGTATGAAGCACAAGTGCACGACCCCTAGGTTATTTCCCAAACAAACCCCAAATTCATCAGTGAAAGAGCTTTTATAAATAGAAATGTTATTGCCATACCTTGTGCTACTGTTGACATAACCACTGAGGGCGTTGATGACACCACAGCAGTCACAGCAATAGTATTGGCAGTACAGGAAGGAGTGGAACAGCTGCTACTGCTGCTGCTGCTGGTAGTGACCAAAGAGGACTGGGAAGCTGTTATAACCACTGGCTGCTTCTGAGTAGTTGAGGCAATGACAGATGTTGGGACAAGTTTCGTAACTGCTGCATAGTTGTGGGACTTCGAAAGGATGTTGGGTACAAAAGTTGAGCTTGGAGAGGTGGTTACTATTATCACCTGAAAGAAGAGAAAGAACAATAAGAAATTCATTTGTTCTTTGCATTTATTCAAAAGCACAACAAAAATCTCACTAATGATTCTGTCTGTGTGTATTTAGCTGTAGGGCCACTTGTTTATTGAGACCATTTAAAAGTGTCATGATCGCATCTGCTGGCCAGAGGAAAAAGTTCAATTTGTTTGAAGAAGAGCTGATAAACATTTCCTTAAAGTCAGAAAGGTAATTTTTCTGAGGAAAACAATCACTATCTAATTAAAGTAGAATTATCTTGTGTCTGAAAACAGACAGACATTAACTCTTTCCCTTTGGTAAAATGGGCCAGGAAGCCTGAAACCCATTTTAAATGGAACTGAGGAGATTTCCAGCAAGTTTTGAACACCATTCTCCCAAACCTCGCAAGAAACAGCTCTATGAGAGCATAGATTTCCTTTTTCTCCTCCCCCCTTTTCTTTAACAATTAACAAGCAGTTGCTGGGTCAAGAATAGGAAATCTTTTTTGATCCTCAAGCTGTAAACAATCAATATTACATCAGTGAAAAACAATTTGGTTTAGGTTTGAAACAATTTCTGCTTTCATTAGTCCTCTTGACTCCTTAACTGCCTGAAAACCATTTGTGCAAAGAGAATAAACATTACCCCTAGTAACAATTACAACAACCATGAATCTGACCTGACACAGAAAAACAGAATTCTCTACAACAGTGGAAGAGATCTGTTCTTATGTAACTGACCTAGAAAACTCACTGTTTCTTGAGCACTGAATAGGGGCACTGTTTACATAAAGAGATTCCTTTTACTCTGCTTTACCTCTTTGCATTTACAAACACATGGTTAAAATACGAACACACAGCACAGAACATTTGAGGAAATGATATAATCACGTGATTGTGCCAAGAAAACAAATGTCATTTATTAACACCTTCCAAATGAATTAATGATTTGATGTAACAAAAGCAGAAACAACAGGTACAGAAGGAGCAAAGAAGATCTGGGTCAGCTCAAGCCAAGAGACTTAAGACTAAAACCCCAAGGACTACTGCAACCTTGCTTGACAGGAAAGAAATAACATAATGGCACCAGAAATACACTTAAGTCTCTCAAGCACAGAGAAGAGATTGAGAGTTTATAATAGTTTAAAAATAAACAAATAAATATTAACCACATGGATGGAATAAAAGCAGCACATTTCACCAGCGTGGCTGCCTCTTCCTTTTGCCCTAGGGTTCAGTTTTATTGTCTAAAGCTGTTTTAATCAAAACACCCTTCTGAAATTGCTATAACCACGCAGATGAGCTGAACACAACACAGCTTGATTCTGGTACAAGGTTTGCAGGGGAAAGATCCTACAGCCTGCTGAAGCTGTTTCTTACCTAGCCAGGTAACACTAGAAATAATTCCCAAGTGTTTGAATTTTAGGGCCAGATCCATTCCACCCAGAATAATTATTTTAGGAATACAGTCAAAGGACAACTTACAGTTGAAAAAAAAAAGGCAGATTAATCCCACTAAACTTCCTATACAAATCTGTAGTGTAAGAAAGCAAGTTCAGCATCTCAGATACTTAAATACAGGTGTGAAGGATGAATCTGAGCATGACTAACTCCTGAAGGCTTTTATTCTTCATTTAAAGAGAGGGATAAAACATCAGTCCAAGATTCATAGAATTATAGAATTGTTAGGCTTGGAAGGGACCTCAAGGATCATCCAGTTCCAGCCCCTGCCATGGCCAGGGACACCTCACACTACAGCAGGTTGCTCAGACCCACATCCACCACCTGCCTGGGCAACCAGCTCCACTGTCTCACCACCCTCATGCCAAAGAACAACTTCTTAACATCCAATCTGGATCCACCCATTTCTAGTTCTGTTCTATTCCCCCTAGTCCAATCACTACCTGACATCCTAAAAAGTCCCTCACCAGCTTTCTTGTAGGCCCCTTTGAGATACCGTCTGTCTTCATAGGAGAGGACATAGGCTTTCATAGGAGAGCCCTCTGCTCACCCTTGTGGCCCTTCTCTGGAGTACTGTGTCCAGTTCTGGAGCCCCTATTACAAGAGGGATCTAGAGGTGCAGCAAGGTGTCCAGAGAAGGGCCACAGGGATGATCAGAGGGCTGGAGCACCTCTCCTATGAGGACAGACTGAAGGAGTTGGGGCTGTTCAGTCTGCAGAAGAGAAGGCTCTGAGGTGGCCTAATTGTGGCCTTCCAGTATCTGAAGGGGGCCTACAAGAAGGCTGGGGAGGGACTTGTCAGGATCTCAGGTAGTGATAGGACTAGGGGGAATGGAATGAAGCTGGAGGCGGGGAGATTCAGGCTGGATGTGAGGAGGAAGTTTTTCCCCATGAGAGTGGTGAATCCCTGGAATGGGTTGTCCAGGGAGGTGGTTGGGGCCCCGTCCCTGGGGGTGTTTAAAACCAGGCTGGATGAGGCTCTGGGCAGCCTGATCTAGTGTGGGGTGTCCCTGCCCATGGCAGGGGGGTTAGAACTAGATGATCCTTGTGGCCCCTTCCAACCCTGACTGATACTATGATACATTCCAGAACCTCCAGATCCTTCCTGTAATAGTGACTCCAGAACTGGATGCAGTACTCTAGGTGGGGACTCACCAGAGTGGAGCAGAGGGGGAGAATCACCTCCCTTTTGACCTGCTGGCTGCACATCTCTTGCTGCAGCCCAGGCTCTGCTTGGCTTTCTGGGCTGCAAGTGCACGCTGCTGGCTCATGTTGAGCTTCCCATCCACCAGCATCCCCAAGTCCTTTTCTTCAGAGCTGCTCTCAAGACAGTCACTGGCCAGCCTACATCAGCACTTGGGATTGCCCTGACCCAGATAAGATTATCACTTAATAACATTCTATTTAATAATGCATGGAGAAAAAGCTTGTAAAGCATTATACTGCAACAATGGCTGCTCTTCTGTGACTGAGCAGGTTTAGGGTTCTTAATTCTCTTTCTTTCAAAATAAACACAGCAGGACAAAGTTTAGTGATCTTCACATATGAAGTATATCCAGGAAATAGAATTTTCAATTTTTATCCCCAAACTATTAAAGCTCAAATTACAATAATTGTATTTTTGAGATACTTTTCCTCATGCCTGTTGAAATGACTGATGTAAACTCATCATGGGCACCAAAACTGCATCACATCTTTTACAGCAGAAAGGTTGCCTGATTAAAAAAAAAAGAAGGGAAATCATAGTATGGTCTGGGTTGGAAGGGACCAACAAAAGAAGAAACATGCAGAGCAAGAGCAGAGGCTCAGCCCATGTCTCACTTGAACATCTATGATCTTGGTGGCTTGGTTTCCCAGTGTAGAGCAGGGACAACATGAATGATCAGAGAATCATAGAACGGTCTGGGTTGGAAGGGACCTCCAAAGGTCATCCAGTCCAACCCCCTCTGCAGTTAGCAGGGACATCCTCAACTAGCTCAGGCTGCCCAGAGCCCTGTCAAGCCTCACCTTGAGTATCTCCAGGGATGGGGCCTCAACCACCTCCCTGGGCAGCCTGTTCCAGTGTCTCTCCACCCTCATGGTGCAAAACTTGTTCCTATCATCCAATCTAAATCTGCTCTGCTCTAATTTCTAAGCCATTGCCTCTTCTCCTGTCACTACAGGCCTTTGTAAAAACATAAACAAGTTGGGGTTTGTTGTTGATTTTGTTATAATAAAAACTAATTCCTAACATACACTGGAAATTAGTTCTGTCAGCTCTGCTTTGAGAGGCTTCAAAACTCAATTCCTGAAGAAATAAAGGCATTAACTGCCAGAAGCTTCAATAGTAAGATTCCTTCTGTGTCCCAGACAGAGGACTTTATTATGAGAGGATCCAGAAACTGGAGCTTTGACATTATTAGTTATGATAAATCTTCCTCCAACCTACTAAAATGTCAAAACAATTCAGAGAGCTGGCATGCAGAAATGAAGAATTTCATTTACATCCACCAACTTCACTCATACCCAACTGCACTTGTTTAAAATAGTTCATTTCCAATTTCATTGTAACAAGTCTGACATTTAATTTTAAACTACCAAGAGGGATTTCTCCCACCAAAATAATCCAGTTCTGTAGGTTGGCATATCTGGTGGACAAAAAGCACAACTGGCTGACGAGAAGCTCAATATAAGAAACCAGGCAGCACTTGAAGCCCAGAAAGCTAATCATATCCTGGGCTTCATCAAGAGAAGCATAGCCAGCAGGTCGAGGGAGGTGATTCAACCCCTCTAACTCCCCTGTGGTGAGACCCCACCCAGAGTACTGCACCCAGTTCTAGAGCCCCTGTTAGAAGAAAGAACTGGAAGTGCTGGAATATGTGCAAAGAAGGGTCACAAGGATGGTCAGAGGGCTGGAGCTCCCCTCCTGTGGAGGCAGACTGAGGGAGTTGAGGCTGTTCAGTCTGGAGAAGAGAAGGCTCCGAGAAGACCTTATTGTAGCCTCCAGTATCTGAAGGGGCCTACAAGAAAGCTGGGGAGGGACTTTTTAGGGTGTCAGGGAGTGATAGGACTGGGGGGAATGGAGCAAAACTAGAAATGGGTAGATTCAGATTGGATATTAGGAAGAAGATCTTCATCATGAGGGTGGTGAGACACTGGAACAGGTTGCCCAGGGAGGTGGCAGAAGCCTGATCCCTGGAGGTTTTTAAGGCCAGGCTGGAGGTATCTCTGAGCAACTCAATCTAGCATGAGGTGTTTCTGCCCATGGCAGGCGGTGTGGAACTGGATGATCCTTGAGGTCCCTTCCAACCCTGACAATTCTATGATTCTGACTCTAAATCCAACAAAAGAGAGCAGTGTGGAATATTTGGATGCAAACACTCCTCTGGCTCCCTAAATAAACAAGTGATTATTTCCCTATCTTTGCAGATTACCAAGAGAATCGAAGAATCCCATGCAAAGCAAACCCTAAAATTTCCAGGTCAGATCTGCAGAAAAGCCTCTCAATATCCCATTCTCTTCCTTTAGGAGACTTAACACACTCCACCTTTGACTACCATGAGGTGCAACACTCAATACAACAGTAGAGATTTTCAAAGGAAAAAAGCAAGACCAAAATCATCCTAACAAGAACAACAGGATAGGTAAATTAAGCCCTACCCTAGCAATGGATTCGCTGCACTGAAAGCAGAACATTTTATTTGATGGTTTATGCTCAGTCATGAATTCCTATACATGTACTGAGAGATGAAATTTGATCAAGGGCACAGTTAAAGAAGAGTGAATCAAATAAAAGCATCAAAGAGCTCTGGAGTGGGGAAAGGCCAGAAAGTGAGTTCTTTATTGCACACTACTTCAGTTAATCTGCCTTGCTTTCAAAGCTTTCAAAAAAATCAGGACATGGGAACTCTCCTAATCCAATCAGAGGCATAAAACAAGTAAGACTAATGTAACAAATACCATGTGAAGGTTTGAGCTGAACAGCCAGACTCTCACAGTTGGAGAAATACGCTTGTTAGTGACCAGCCTACCATCACTGTGTTGGTACCACAGCCACATTAATTCCACAGGCCACCCCCTGCTCAAGCATGCCTTAATTAATAACCCTACCAAGAATGAACTTCGTCTGAGTCATTCTTTTTTTTTTTTAATCTTAAGAACAAAAAGGTAGACACATCTGAAATGCTTCCTCAAGCATGGGAAAATAGTCAGATCATGGATGAGGCACAGCAAAATCTGAGTCAAATAGAGGGAAAACCTTTTCCACGTGCTGCATTCTGGTGAAAGCCCGGCACACTCAGCTGGAATAACTGATCCTGACCACTGCAACACTCTTAATATGGAATGAGAAATGGCACACAGGCACTGAAAGGAAAATAAAAGACCCCTCCCCAACAGTTTTTGATCAGCTCCAAGAATAAGCTTTGTAAACCCCCAAAAAGCAGTCTCCAGACAAAAGGCTTGGCAAGGGAAAGCCTAAGCCACCTGTCCTGGCATTCTACTACTGCAAAGAATTATTATAAATACGGAAAATAGAAATAAGAAAGATTACCTTTGACCAATAGTTGTTACCATCTGAAGGCTGTTCAGTGGCCTATGTGATCCAGTTCTCAGTGGACTAGTGTCCATATCACAAAACCCAACACCACAAATGGTACTAACTGGCAACCTTGTTGGCAGTCTCACCAGAGAGGCCAAGAATTGAATGAGCATGGAGACTGAATCCCCTCTCATCCCTAGAAGTGGTCCCTTCAGGTCAGGGTTGAGGCACATTGGTGGGGCAGTCTGGGGGAAGCTTGCACTCCCGCTGCCTGTGCTGTACCTGTTCTGTGGATAAAAAGAGGGCTTCAGTCTCCACAGCTGTCAATCCAAGTCCTTTCACACACAGGTGAACTAAAGTCATACGAGAGTTTGGTTTTGTCTTTGTTCTTTTTTTTTTCCTTTAAGAGGGATGATTACCTTATCCCAAGTGCAATCCTTACCAAAAAAACCCCAAAACAAACAAAAAACCCAAACCAAAGCAAAAAAACCAACACCAACAAAACCCCACAAACCAATCAGGCAGACAGTTCATAAAGAGTCCCACATCACATCTTACTCATGGATAAAAAAAAAAAGAACCAAAGTAACATTTGGCAGCTTCCCCCACATACCTTCTGTGTTGTGGTGTTTGTTGTCTGCGTGGAGGGCTTAGTGAAGGTTATTTTCACAGGCGACATGTGTGGTGGTAAGGAGTTGGCAATGCTCTGCATGATGTTACTCATCTTGGGGCTGCCACTTACAGGCACTGTGATAGTTTTAGTGACAGGAGTCACTGCCTTCGGGACTTCTTTCAGGAGAACAGGGGAGGAACTGGAAGAATTTGTTCGCCGTCTTTTGCGGGGCTTTTCGTCATCATCTGAGCAGCTGACACCTGCAAGAGAAGCACTTCTAAATCACAGTTTCCCCATCTGAAGCTCTCACACTACACACTTGCTGAGTTTTACACCCACTTTCATATACAATTAAAAAGAAATAGAGGAAAAATTACATCTTATGGCCACCACTAACCTGCACCACGCCAATGGTCTCAGTCATTGATATAGAATCATAAGAATTGTCAGGGTTGGAAGGGACCTCAAGGATCATCCAGTTCCACACCCCCTGCCATGGGCAGGGACACTTCACACTACATCAGGTTGCTCAGACCCACATCCAGCTTGGCCTTAAAAAACCTCCAGGGATGAGGCTTCCACCACCTCCCTGGGCAACCTGCTCCAGTGTCTCTCCATCCTCATGGGGAAGAACTTCTTCCTAACATACAATCTGAATCTACCCACTTCTAGGTTTGCTCCATTCCCTCTACTCTTATCACTTCCTGACACCCTAAAAAGTCCCTCCCCAGCTTTCTTGTAGGCCTCCTTAAGATACTGGAAGTAGACCACACTTAAAAGTGCCACAAAACAGGGATTTCATTCTGTCTCCAGAAGTTTGACTCATGAGACTCTGCATACCAGGGACATGCATCTCAGATGAAAACTTCACACTGCTGCTTGATGCCGTTACTGGGTTTGTTTACAGAGTTTAAGTTACAAAGTTTACAAAGCATAAACTGAAGTTTATCCTCCTGTAGTCTTCTCCTATTTCAACCTCTCTACCTACTTTCATGCCGTGCTTATATCATCACAGCAACCTTCTTCCTTTCACCTCAACACAGCATCTTGAGATCTCTTTTTTTTCCCCATGACAAATTAACTATGAAGGTCCAATTGCACTTTATCATCTTCTGCCTTGTTTGGTGTGTTTTGGGCAACGATATAAAACAGCATCTGATACACACAGAATCATGACAACCGAATTCCAGCCTCAAAGGAGTTCATTCTTTCTCACAATCATCTACTGCAAGTGTAGAAAAATAAGTCTGCTGAATAATCAGCTGAGTTATGGATAACTCTTTCTGCAGTGTCACCAGTTCTCAACTGATGGTTCTTCAATCCATATAAAATGCTCTTAAGTAGGCAAAGAATTCATAAACTGAATCATAGAATGATTTAGGGTAAAGAGAAATTCCAAGGTTACCTAGCTCAACCCCTCTGCAGCCAGCAGGGACATCTTCAACTAGATCAGGTTGCTCAAAGCCCTAACCTGGCCTTGAATGTTTCCAGGGATGGGGCATCTACCACCTGTCTGGGTAACACCTTCACTGTAAGATATTTCTTCCTTTTATCTAGTCTAAATATCTCCATTTACACTTTAAAACCACCACACCTTGTCCTGCTGGAACAGGTCTTGCTAAAAAGACTGTCATCATAAAAGATTTAATTAAAAGATAGTTGAATTACTTTTGAAAATCTCTTACTGCTATGGGGTAGTATCTCTGTTGGCCAAAGAAGCCTGTGTTAAACAGTTCAAAACCATAGATAAGCAGAAAATACACAATCCCCTTATATAAAACAGGACTGAAGAGGATGTTCTGTATGCCTGGGGCATACAGACAAAAAATGCTGTCATGGTAAAAAGCAGTCTTGCTGATAACTCAAGCAAACTTGGTTAGCATTCAATCTCTAATTAAGGTCAAGATCTAATTACAGTCAATCTCTCATTAAAATAACTCAAAATTCTGGCATTTGGAAAGTGAAGATGCAGGAATCAACATGGAGGAGAAAGTGCCCAGTAGCACAGCAAGGGATTTCTGAAAGATGGGTTTCCTCTCTTAGTACAAGTACCAGCTAATTTGCACGTAGTCTTCAGAAGGCTGACAGCTGTGTCCACACAAAGGACTGAAAATTGAAGTAGAAAAGAGAAGCAAAGGCTGTATTTTAAGTTGGCTTTGAACGCCCAACAATAGTTATAGCTGGCTGTAGCAGCACAGATGAAGTGCGGATCTGTGAGTCTGGATTTCAAAGCTCTGATCAACAGTTTGCATTATGGCCCTGAGCAAGCCTAGTGGTGATAAAGCTGAGATTTGGTTACAAGACACCACAGATGGTGGTAATAGAAATTCTTCACAGAAAGAGTGATTTGCCATTGGAATGGGCTGCCCAGGGAGGTGGTGGAGTCACCAAGCCTGGAAGTGTTGAAAAAGAGCCTGGATGAGGCACTTAGTGCCATGGTTTAGTTGATGAGATGGTGTTGGGTGATAGGTTGGACTCGATGATATGAAAGGTCTTTTCCAACCTGGTTAATTCTGTACTCTGTAAGCTCAACTTTTGTACCCAACATCCTTTCGAAGTCCCACAACTATGCAGCAGTTACGAAACTTGTCCCAACATCTGTCATTGCCTCAACTACTCAGAAGCAGCCAGTGGTTATAACAGCTTCCCAGTCCTCTTTGGTCACTACCAGCAGCAGCAGCAGTAGCAGCTGTTCCACTCCTTCCTGTACTGCCAATACTATTGCTGTGACTGCTGTGGTGTCATCAACGCCCTCAGTGGTTATGTCAACAGTAGCACAAGGTATGGCAATAACATTTCTATTTATAAAAGCTCTTTCACTGATGAATTTGGGGTTTGTTTGGGAAATAACCTAGGGGTCGTGCACTTGTGCTTCATACCAAATGCTTGATGTTTACACCTCCCCTAAGGGAAGAGGCTGGGAGAATTGGGGCTCTTCAGGCTGGGAAAAAGAAGGCCCCAAGGAAACCTTAGAGCAGCTTTCCAGTACCTGAAGGGGGATTACAAGAAAACTGGGGAGGAACTTTTTACAAGGGCTTGTAGTGATAGGGCAAGAGGGAATGGATTGAAGCTGGAAGGAGGGAGATTCAGACTGGAGATTAGGAAGAAATTGTTGACAGAGGGGATGGTGAGACACTGGAACAGTTTGCCAAGGGAGGCTGCGAATACCTCCTCCCTGGAGGTGTTCATGGCCAGGTTGGACAAGGCCTTGATCAACCTGGTGTAGTGGAAGGTATCCCTACCCATGGTAGGGGTGGTTTGAACTAGATGATCTTTAAACCATTCTAAGTATCTGTGAGTAAAGGACTTTACACCATTACTGTGAGTGCACTATGCAAACTTTTAACTGTGAGGTCACTAGTCACACTGAAAATGTGCAGGAAATTCAGAATCCATCTTAATCAAAAACCCACATGCAGCCAGGAAGTTAGGACACAGGGTTTTTTTGGTGGATTACCAAGAAATAAGAGAAAACTATTTATTTGTGGCCTTGATCCATAAATAACCTCCAAACTACTACAATACAGAAGCATGAAATTGAGATTAAAGTAGCAGAACATTATTTTATGTTAGTTACTGCTGGGGTTCTGCAAAAACATAATTCGTAGATTCATAGAATTGTTAGGGTTGGAAGGGATCTCAAGTATCACCTAGTTCCAACCCCGCTGCCATGGGCAGGCACACCTCACACTAGATCAGGCCGCTCAGAGACACATCCAGCATGGACTTAAAAACCTCCAGGGATGGGACTTCTACCACCTCCCTGGGCAACCTGTTCCAGTGTCTCACTACCCTCATGGTGAAGAACTTCTTCCTAACATCCAATTTCAATCTCCCCACTTCTAGTTTTGCTCCATTCCCCCTAGTCCTATCACTACCTGACACCCTCAAAAGCCCCTCAGAAGCTTTCTTGTAGGACCCCTTACAATACCATGTAGGAAACTGCACTTGTACAAGGTTTTCCACAAGCATTTAGCTAAACAGAAATACAGCTCTACTGTAAGTCACACTTGGTAAGCAAGGAAGCAGAGGCTTGGAGATGTTAATGGCTCAATCAGACTGTGGCTTGGATGAGGTCACATAACAGAGAAGTGGCAAAGTCACACCTGTAACTCAGGCCCTTCCTGAGTTTGCTCTTTAACAGGTTTGTTAAAATTAATGTGGCCGATAGATCACATTCTGAAAGACACATAGTTCCTCATGATGGGGGGGTGGGAGGGGGGAAGAAGGCAGCATATGAAAAGAGGAAGAAAAAGTAAAATCTAGGGCTGGACAGAATAAAAATGAGAATCTTTCATCCCTTCATCATGTGTCTAGACTACTTTTATTCTCATTACCATGTAATCACTCAACAGGGGTCTAAATTAAATTTTTAAGAGGTTAAGAACATTTTCCCCTAAACCTTTAAACTAAAGCTGAGTGATTAGTGTATTAAATCAGAAGAAAGAAAATTCTTAGGTGTAATAGGCTCTGTGAGTTGGAACAGCCATTAAAAATGGTGCTTTGCAGGTTTGCACTGTGCATATTAATGCACAATGTGACATTTCTGAGTAGTTAAAAAGTTTATATAAACACTGCCCAGAGAGAATAAAGAATCCATTTATAAAGTGTGTGAAGCAGCCGCAGTACTTAGCGGTACTTAGCAACTTCACCATTCCTTATTTGTTACCTGCATGCTGATAAACAGCAAATAAAGACAGAAAGAAACATTTTTTTATTATAAAGCTATCTTAGATGAGCTGGGGATATGGATAAGGACATAGTTCCTTTTGGCATTAGCTGATTTATTACTCAGAGAAAGAAGGCTATAAAAATCATTGTTTCTAGATGTTATACCCTGGACTTCCAAATTTAACTACAGGAAGATGGGTATCTGGTGAGATTTTTGTCTGGAGTTTTCACAGCTGCACGGGAATGCAAGTCTCGGTAAGATTTGGTTCCAAATAAATCTCAAAATGCCCAAAATGCTCAAAATGCTAAGACCAAGTGTAGTATCTGTTCTTATCAGTTTAATTTGACCCCCAGGGATCAGTGCTGGGCCCCATCCTCTTTAACATCTTCATTGATGATCTGGATGAGGGGATTGAGTCAGTCATCAGCAAGTTTGCAGATGACACCAAGTTAGGGGCAGATGTGAGTCAGTTAGAGGGTGGAAGGGCTCTGCAGAGGGACCTCGACCGACTGGACAGATAGGCAGAGTCCAACGGGATGTCATTCAACAAGTCCAAGTGCCAGGTGCTGCACTTTGGCCACAACAACCCCATGCAGAGCTACAGGCTGGGGTCAGAGTGGCTGGAGAGCTCCCACACAGAGAGGGACCTGGGGGTATTGGTCGACAGCTGCCTGAATATGAGCCAGCAGTGTGCCCAGGTGGCCAATGGCATCCTGGCCTGCATCAGGAATAGTGTGGCCAGCAGGAACAGGGAAGTCATTGTGCCCCTGGACTCTGCACTGGTTAGGCCACACCTTGAGTACTGTGTGCAGTTCTGGGCCCCTCAGTTTAAGAAGGACATTGAGACACTTGAACGTGTCCAGAGAAGGGCAACAAGGCTGGGGAGAGGCCTTGAGCACAGCCCTATGAGGAGAGGCTGAGGGAGCTGGGATTGTTTAGCCTGGAGAAGAGGAGGCTCAGGGGTGACCTCATTGCCCTCTACAACTACCTGAAAGGTGGTTGTAGCCAGGAAGGGGTTGGTCTCTTCTCCCAGGCAACCAGCACCAGAACAAGGGGACACAGTCTCAAGCTGTGCCAGGGGAGGTTTAGACTCAAGGTGAGGAGGAAGTTCTTCACCGAGCGAGTCATTCGTCATTGGAATGGGCTGCCCAGGGAGGTGGTGGAGTCACCATCCCTGGAGGCGTTCAAGAGGAGATTGGATGTGGCACTTGGTGCCATGGTCTAGTCATGGGGTCTGTGTTGATAGGTTGGACTCGATGATCCTCGAGGTCCTCTCCAACCTAAGTTATACTCTGATACTCTGAAGTAGGCATACAAATGCTTGTCAAACTACTGTGCTCTAAAAACATCTAGGTCAAATATGACAGTGAAAAGGAGGGACCCATTTTAACTCAAATGACTACTATGCATTATTTAAGCAGAAGGAAGAGGAAAGTTCTCTGCAGAAGCAATCAGCAGAGCCACCTCAAAGCCAAATTCTGAGCAAAGCTGGATCAGAAATCCACTGATACACAGCAATTCTTACATTTTATCTGCAAACCACTTTTCACTCTTGTTGCCCTCGCCATTACTGCTCTCTTCAGGCATTTTGAAGTTTGGGGGTTTATCCTGAACACAAGTACTCTGAAGAAAGGGAAAGCAATAAATTCATTCTTTAGACTAAACAAAGGCATAAAGCTACTAAATGGCTTTCCCAGTGTCAGAGTGTTTACATCAGTCCACACTTCAGCCACAGGACTGTCCCTTTCTTTCCCTTTGGTTAATCAGTCGCCAGTGTCACTTACTTTTGACGTAAACAGTACTTCCACTTGGCAAGACGACTACATTGGAGGCTGGACTGGCAGGTCTGGGGGACTTCACTGTTGCTACACTGCCACTTGGAACAGGGGTAGATGTTGGGGTTGAAGTGGTACTTGTGTAGGAATAGCAAACCACCACTGAAGAGGAGAAAAGACACCTTCCATATAACCGAAGTGCAGAATCCTATTATTCTATTGCTATTTAACAATTGACATGGAAGCCAAAGGCTTATTTGGCCATTATCCACATCTTTGCCTCTCAGTCCTATTACTCTCTAACACTCCCCAATATGACCTAAGCATAGAATTAATGACCTTCAAAGAAAACATAGAAACCTAACCTCCCCTCCCCCCATCCCCAGAAATTTGTGCTGCTTTTTCTAGACTTTATTTGTATTAAACTGATGCTTTACTTAAGAATTTGCTATTTTTCATTTCAGCATTCCTTCAGTATTTTGATTTTTTTTTTTTGCTTTTCTGTAAATGATCCCATCTAGATTGGTAACTGACAGAAAATAGCTAGTTGCCTTTCCTCAATGGTACCTCAGTTGAAGAAACCAAAGTATTCCTTCAGTAATGAACAAGGGACTTGCTATTCAGCGTTTTGAAACTGCTGCTCATAAGTAGCAGTACAATGATCCAGTATTTCTCACAAAACCAAACTAAAGCAGCCTGTTTCAAGAAGTGTTAACACATTCTTCAGTTCCATGAAGCATAATTTGAGTCTACTCAGCTGAGCTAGGTGGAACATGTACTAGGATGCTTTAAAAGACATAGGGAAAGCAGGGAAGAACTCTTTTAACACTTAAATCTGCATCTTCAATCTGAAGCAAAATAAACAACAAAAAGAAAACCAACAAAATCCTCTTGACTGTCATCAAAAACTACTTAAATTCTGTAAATGCTCTGAAAAATCTTTCATCACATGAAGACTTTTACAAGATCTTAAGCCAGTGTCCCACATTTACATGGCTTTATAGTTTCAGAAGGTAACCAGCAAATTTCCCCAGTGCCTGGCAATTTGTCTTTATTTCAGCTGCCTGTGTGCTCACCAACACAAAAGTTGAGAGATTTATGTTGCAGGTGACACAAAAGCATCTTTAAAACAAACCAACCAACCCACCCAGCATTTTATTTGCATTTCTATGAATGCTGTTCAGCGAGAAGGATTTGGGTGGTTAAATATCTAACACAGCAAATCCAAGGTACCAATTTATACTCTTGCCATGATTTGTCGATTCCCACAGACTGCAGGCAGAACCCCAGCTTTCTCTCTCACCTTCTTTGTTCCCAGTTTCTGCAGGAACTGGAAGGGAGGCATTGTGCTGAACAGCTGCATTGGCAACAGCATTGGCGGTGACGGTAAAAGCCGTCTGCGGAACGAGCCGGGGCATCAGCGGCACCAGGCGACGACCTTCTATAGACCATTCCGAAGAGCTGTTTGGTCCAGACATGCTAAAGAGAAAAGAACTTTCTATGAGTACTCTGATGAGTTTACAAAATACTCAGCATTCTTATAATAGTGTAGCCAGCAGGAGCAGGGAAGTCATTCTGCCCCTATACTCAGCACTGGTTAGGTCACACCTTGAGTCCTGTGCCCAGTTCTGGGCTCCTCAATTTAAGAAGGTCATTGAGACACTTGAACGTGTACAGAGAAGGGCAACAAGGCTGGTGAGAGGTCTTGAGCACAAGCCCTGTGAGGAAAGGTTGAGGGAGCTGGGATTATTTAGCCTGGAGAAGAGGCTCAGGGGAGACCTTATTGCTCTCTACAACTACCTGAAAGGAGGTTGTAGACAGGTGGAGGTTGGTCTCTGCTGCCAGGCAACCAGTGGCAGAACAAGAGGACACAGTCTCAAGCTGTGCTGGGGGAGGTTTAGGCTGAGGGTGAGGAGAAAGTTATTCCCAGAAAGAGTATCATAGTATCAGTCAAGGTTGGAAAGGACCACAAGGATCATCTAGTTCCAACCCCCTGGCCATGGGCAGGGACACCCCACACTAAATTAGGCTGGCCAGAGCCTCATCCAGCCTGGGCTTAAACACCTTCAAGGACAGAGCCTCAACCACCTCCCTGGAGTAACTGGCCATTGGGATGTGCTGCCCAGGGAGGTGGTGGAGTCACTGTCCCTGGAGGTGTTCAAAAAAGGATTGGATGTGGCACTTGGAGCCATGGTTTAGTTGTCAGGAGGTATTAGGTAATAGGTTGGACTTGATGATCTCTGAGGTCTTTTCCAACCTGGTTGATTCTGTGATTCTATTGAAGTGCCCTTTTCTTAAGCGGCTAAAGGCTAACAGGCAGTTTCAGCAGCTCTGAACCACAAGCTCTCCAGACACTGCTGAGACAGAGCTGTACCACTATTTATTTTTATATCATGGAACACCAACCTTTATTTCATAGAATGGCAAGGGTTGGAAGGGACATCCACAGGTCATCTAGTCCAGTCCCTCTGCAGCAAGCAGGGAAGCCCTCCTTTAGGCCAGGCTGCCCAGGGCCTTGCCCAGCCTCACCTTGAATACCAACAAGGATGGGGCCTCCACCACCTCCCTGGGTAGCCTGTTCCAGTGTTCCATCACCCTCACAGTAAAAAACTTCTTCCTAATGTCCAACCTAAATCTCCACTTCTCTGATTTCAAATCATTATGCCTGATCCTATCATTGTAGGCCTTTGGAAACAGGCCCTTTTGCAGCTGTGTTGTAGCCCCCTTCAGGCACTGAAAGGACATTAGGTCTCCTCCAGAGCCTTCTTTTCTCTAGGTTTAACAACTCCAACTCCCCTAGCCTGTTCTTGCAGTAGAGGTGTTCCTGCCCCCTTCCCCAGAAAAGCATCACAGCAGGTACCTGGTTGGTACAAATGAGTACCATGTCTAGCTCTGCAGCCCCCAATGCAGGGGCATGGAACCATTAGTGGACCACAAGTATGATCAGAGGGCTGGAGCACCTCACCTACAAAGACAGGCTGAGAGACCTGGAGCTGTTCAGCCTGGAGAAGGCTCTGAGGACACTTTTATAGTGGCCTTCCAGTACTTGAAGGGTGCCTACAGGAAAGTTGGAGAGAGACTTTAAAAGAGCCTGTGGTAGGAAGAGGCAATGGTTTTAAACTACACAAGGGTAGATTCAGATTGCATGTCAGGAAGTTGTTTACTATGAAGGTGGTGAGACACTAGAACAGGTTGCTTGGTGAAGTTGTAGACATCTCATCCCTGGAAGTGTTTAAGATTAGGCTGAGCAACCTGGTTTAGCAGGAGGTGTCCCTGCTCATGGCAGGGAGTTGGAACTGGATGATCTTTAAGGTCCCTTCAAATTCAAGCTGTTCTATGATTCTAAAGCCCTATTCGAGCAATAACCTCTGTCTTCATTTCATGAAAGCCCTTAGCCTTCTTCCTACCTGATGTAGAAACCCTCCTACAGAGAATGTAAGAGTCCCTGCTTCTTACACTGTTTTGTTTTATAGAGCCCTTCAAGGAACAAAAGTGTGTGGATGTCACACTCAACCCCCCCAAGATTAGATTACCTACTGTTCAGGTAGAACCATAGACTTGCAGAACAGTGGAGGTTGGAAGCAACCTCTGAAGATCATCTAGTCCAACCCTCTGCTAAAACAGGGTCACTCACAGCAGGTTGTGCTGAATCACATCCAGATGAGATTGGAATCTCTCCGGAGGAGGAGACTCCACAACCTCTCTGGACAGCCTGGTCTCCGTCACTCTCTGAGAAATTTCTCCTCATGTTCAGGTGGCATTTCCTGTGTTTCAATTTGTGCCCATTGCCCCTTGTCCTGTCACTGGGCAACACTGAAAAGAGACTGGACCCATCTTCTTTACACCCAACCCTGCTGAGTACAGAGAAAATCCCTTCAGGCTGCTCTTCTCCAGGCTTAACAGCCCCAGGTCTCTCAGCCTTTCCTCCCCACAGAGACTCTCCAAGCCCTTCAGCATCTTTGCTGCCCTCTGTTGGGCTCTCTCTCCTTCTGGATTTCAGAAATACCTACTCATCCAATAGATTTCATAAAAGATTACTGAAATTGGTTATATTATAGGGAGCCCCCTCACCTCCTCACACAAATCTAGTTTTACCTGAATATTCAGAATTTTTTCAGACTTACTAGTCTCAAAGTAACCGAATGCTCAAGAAATAAACCCCGAGCATCTCCCTCAACAGAAACCAGCCTGCTGCTTTAATTTTCTCCCACTCCTAGTATGTACAAAGAAGGTTTCCCAAAAATGATGGTCTTATCTAGAAGGCTTTGATTGTTTCACAACAGCCATTTGTCAAATCAGCAAAACCAAGATTGCAAGTGATTTTTTTTTCCATGCTGCTATGTTCTTAAGCAAGTCAACTCATTTTAGGTATTAATATATGCTGAAAAACAACTCCTCAAGTGAATTATGGCAGGCAAGTTGCAGCAGAATCCACCACAAATTAGCTGGGAAAATGCAGATCTGCTCTGCTGTTACATCCTGATACACTTCAGCGCTCCTCATACGTATTCACAGAATCACAGAATGTTAGGGACTGGAAGGAATCTCAAAAGATTATCCAGTCCAACCCCCCTGCCAGAGCAGGATCACCTAGACCAGATCACACACGAACTCATCCAGGTAGGTTTGGAGTATCTCCAGAGAGGGAGATTCTACTGCCCCCCTGGGCAGCCTGTTCCAGTGTTCTGTCACCCTTACTGTGAAAAAACTTTTCCTCCTGTTTCCATGGAATTTCCTATGCCTCAGCTTCCACCATTGCCCCTTGTCCTGTCATTGGGCATCACTGAACAGAGCCTGGCTCCATCCTCTTGGCACTCACCCTGCACATCTTTATAAACATTAATGAGGTCACCCCTCAGCCTCTTCCTCTCCAAGCTGAAGAGCCCCACCTCCCTCAGTCTTTCCTCATAAGGAAAATGTTTCACTCCATTTTTTGTGGTTTCTTCTGGTCTATCTTACAGAAAGCTCTTGAATCATAAAATCACAGAATGTCAGGGGTTGGAAGGAACCTTCAGAGATCAAGTCCAACCTCCCCGCCAAAGCAGGATCACCTAGGGCAGACCACACAGGAACGCATCCAGGCAAGTTTTAAAAGTCTCCAGAGGAGATTCTACAACTTCTCCGGGCAGCCTGCTCCAGGGCTCCAGCACCCTCACACCAAAGAAGTTTCTCCTTATGTTGAGGTGTTCTAGCTTGTACCCATTGTTCCTTGTCCTATCACTGGGCACCACCCAAAAGAGCCTTGGCATCCACTCCTCAGATATTTATAGACATTAATAAGATCTCTCAGCCTTCTCCTCTCAAAACAAGTAGCCCCAGGTCTCACAGTCTTTCTTCATAGAAGAGATGTTCAAGTTCCCCAGTCACGCTTGCAGCTCTCCATTGGACTCTCTCCAGAGAATCCCTGAATTGACACAGTCTCAAGCTGCACCAGGGGAAGTTTAGGCTGGAGGTGAGGAGAAAGTTCTTCACTGAGAGAGTCATTCGCCATTGGAATGTGCTGCCCAGGAAGGTAGTGGAGTCACCATCCCTGGAGGGGTTCAAGAGGGGATTGGATGTGGCACTTGGTGCCATGGTCTAGTCATGAAGTCAGTGGTGAGGGGTTGGACTTGATGACCTTTGAGGTCTCTTCCAACCTTGGTGATACTGTGATAGGGACCTTAAAAGATCACCTACTAGTTTCAGCCCTCCTGCCATGGGCAAGGACACCTCCACTAGACAACATTGCTTAAGGCCTGATCCAACCTAACCTTGAACACTTCCAGAGTTGGAATCTCCACAATTTCTTTGGGCAACCTGAGATCAAACAAAAATAAAATGAAATAAAATTAAATCAAAATCTACTGTTGCAGTTGTACAGTGAAGGAGAAGCCTTCAGATCCCAACTGCAACTAAAGATCTCCTTCCAGTCTTACGATGTCAATCTGATAAAGCAGTGTATAGACGAAGGAATTGCTGTAACTATTGTTCTTTTAAACCACCATCCATCTTCCAACTTCTATCCTTCAGTGAAGGGATAATGGATTTCCTAAAGGGTACCTTTGAAAATCATGGAGAAAATGACCCCTAACTTACTTGTGTGCGATGGTCGTTAGCCGTTCATCATTCACTGCTCTCCGAACTTCGGCACGGTGTCGCTCCGTGGAAATACTGTTAGAGAAACCAGCCATGTATTTTAGTCAGAGGGAGACAGGAACATTTATCTCCAATTTCTAGCTAAAACTGAACTTATGAATAACCTACTCAAAGAGACAAAAGGGGCATTTGCACTTAAGAGGTTGTCACTTCAACTATTGCTATTGAAGCAAGAAAAAAGATGAGGCAGGGTATTGGTTCCAAATATCATGGAATCACAGAATCACAGAAACACAGGGGCTGGAAGGGACCTCCAGTGGTCATTGAGTCCAACCCCCCTGCCAAAGCAGGATCACCTAGGGCAGGTAACACAAGAACGCATCCAGAAGGCTTTTGAAAGTCTCCAGAGAAGGAGACTCCACAAGCTCTCAGGGCAGTCTGCCCCAGTGCTCTGTCATCCTCACCATAAAGAAGTGTCTCCTTGTGTTGTGGCAGAACCACCTATGTTCTAGCTTGTACCTGCTGGTCATTGGCCTATCACCGGGCATGACCCAAAAGAGACCATCTCCTTCATCTTGACATCCCCTCAGATATTTCTAGACATTGATCAGATCCCCTCTTAGCCTTCTCTTCTCCAGATTAAACAGTCCCAGGTCTCTCAGTTTTCCTCCACAGGAGAGATGTCCCTAGTCTCCAAAGCTCCCCATTGGACTCCCTCCAACAGATCCCTGTCTCTCTTGAATTGGGGAGCCTAAAACCAGACTCAGTATTCCAGGTGTGATCTCACCAGGGCACAGCAGGTGAAGAACCTCCCTAGACTTGCTGGACACACTTTTCATGATGCACTCCAGGATGCCACTGGCCTTCTGCCACAAGGGCACACTGCT
The DNA here is from genome assembly GCF_026170545.1 of Melanerpes formicivorus. Lineage (NCBI taxonomy): Eukaryota > Metazoa > Chordata > Aves > Piciformes > Picidae > Melanerpes > Melanerpes formicivorus. The sequence continues at coordinate 33,353,130 of NW_027142353.1, read as the reverse complement.
GTCCCATGGACAACCTGCTCTCCACTAGGATTCCAAGGTTTTTCCTCCATTGAGATGTTTTCCAGCAGGACAAACTCTGTGCGCACACCAGGGTGCCTGCTATTACTACTCCCCAGATGCAGAACTCTGCACTTGTCCTTATTGAACCTCATGAGGTTTGCCTTCACCCAGCTCTCCAGCCTGGCCAGATCTGCTTGCATGGCAGCTTAATCTGACAGGGTGTCTGCCACCCCAGCAGTTTCATATCATCAGCAAACTTGCTGAGGCTCCACTCAATCCCCTCATCCATGCCATTACTTCTCACTGGGCAGCCCTACAAAGCAACTAGAATCCAAGCTCCCAATGAGAGCAATAAATTTAAAGCATATGGTAAAAAATTTACACAGAACATTGAAAGTTCTTTCTTGATGTAACCTCAGCACAAAAGGTCCTGCCTTGAAGAAACTCCAAGCTTGTTCATATTCCTGAGCTGGATGTCATCCTTTTAACACTCAGGATCTCTCAAAACACCACCAAAACACTTAAGCTCCCAGCACAGAAGTACACCTCTTTTCCTCATTAAGACTTACAGCAGAATAGAAATTATATCTTCACAAGATTACTCTCTCTGAGATGAGTTTTGCTGGCTACAAAGATGATGGACTGGAGTGTCTCCCCTGTGAGGAGGAGCTGAGAGACCTGGGACTCTTTAGCCTGGAGAAGAGCAGACTGAGAGAGCATCTTCCTAATGATGATCAGTATCTAAAAGGAGGGGGACAAAAGTATGGGGCCAGACTCTTTTCAGTGGTGCCCAGTGACAAGACAAGGTGTAATGGACACAAACTGGAACACAGAAGTTCCACCTAAACATGAGGGAAAACTTTAGTTTGAGGGTGCCAGAACACTGGAGCAGGCTGCCCAGAGAGGCTGTGGAATGTCCTTCTCTGGAGAGATTCCAACCTTGCCTGGATGCAATCCAGTGCAACCTGCTGAGGGTGACCCTGCTTTAGCAGGGAAGTTGGACTAGGCAATCTCCAGAGGTCCCTTCCACCCCCTATCATGCTGGGATTGTGTGGGAGGGATTCACACAATACCTTAGAAGAAAACAGGTCATCACTTCTTATTTCACAAAGGTCAAGGTTACCTAAGCACTTTAGAGAGTTCTCCAAGAAGATCCTTCTTCTCTTTCGTAAGGTCTCCCTGTGCACGTAAGGCACTGATGACACCTGCATATGCCTCCAGTTCTGAAGGATTAGAGCAAACAGTGTTCCCATTTAATGCTCACAGCAAAGCAGCACAAAGAAATAAAATGTTATTTTCAGTCTTACTGACAGCATTCTATTAATTTTCAAAATCATTAAGAGGAACATGCCTTTCAATTATTTAGTACTTTTGGAAAGAGACTGATGATTTAGAACTCTCTCAGTCAATTACTCTGCAGTGCACAGCTTTTCTATGAAACAATTGTATCATCACAGAGGATTATCTGGTTTATAAACCCAACCACATATTTCAAGCTCTCTCTCTCTCTCTGAGCTGACAGTTCAACCACAAAACTTGAATAAACAGTCCTCAAATTTGAAGAACAGCTCAGAACTCTCTAGAAGCAGGAGAAGAAAATCTTTACCAGGCATCATTATGAAAAGTTCCCTGGAAAAGCTTGGCTTGCAAGAGAAATACCCCATCAAAGCAGCACCTGTTTTTTTTTTTTTTCCTTAATGGCTTTTTTTAATTAGCATGGAGAACATCAGCTCAAGTTTGTTAAATACAATCATCATAATCTTTTATGCCCATTTACTGGATATGTGCAACTGCTTGAAGCTGAAAAGAAGGCAACACACTGAATTAAACTTGCTTAACACAAGAGAAACAACCAGGATATTCTTCAGTGCAGAGCAATCAGCATTAACTCACAAAACCACAACTCTGATTTAATGTAAATGTGGAATTTCAGGTGATTCATCATGACATCAGGATTTCAAGAAATAGTTAAAAGCTACCAACTGCTGAATTTTGTCCTACTAAGCAGGGTGAAATACACCCAATACAAATAACAGAGTCTGCTAATTTGCCAAAGGATGACTTGCTATTCTAATGCTTAGCAGAGATTAAGGAAACCCTGCTGAAGCTCCTGCTTTAAACCAGAAATAGCATCACAGAATTGTCAGGGTTGGAAAGGACCTCAAAGATCATCCAGTTCCAACCCCCCTGCCATAGGCAGGGACACCTCACACTAGATCAGGTTGTTCAGAGCTAAACCAGCCTAGCCTTAAAAAACTTCCAGGGATGAGGCATCTACCACCTCCCTGGGCAACCTGCTCCAGTGTATTTGGATACTTTCATTGGTGCCTTTTATTCGGCACCCCCGTGCCTGCAGCCCACCATAACGTACCCCAGGACACATCCCAGTTAACCAAAAGAAAAAGAAAGGCAAGAATAAAAGGGGCTGGGCAAAACCTCACACCTCTGAAGTTTGCTGCAAAAGACAGACTAATGTTATTCTGAAAAGATTTCAGTTTAGGATTCCAAAGAGCTAATTTACAAATCAAATCAAAGAATTGTGGTGAAAAGAAGCCCTGCTCCCCTGCCCAGATTAAGGAGACAAAACACAAAGCAGAGTTGCTTTGGTTAACTACGCAGCCTGCTCTGGGGATGCTGAGTGACTCCAGAAGCGTTTAGAGCTTCAGTTAGACAACATTTGCTAATTAATGTAATGGTTATTGCTAATATCAACATTTATTTAGACAATCACTTTAAAATATTTAAGATACTAATTATTTTCCTCTGTTAACAGCACTAAGTAATTCTCAGACACAACGGTGTAATTATTTAGTAAGAATAGAGTCTCTTTTTTTTTCCTCCTTTCTGCATTTTTTAAATGGGAATCCTCCACACTGAAACTTTAAAAAAAGGCACAGTCTGACCTTTGGGAAGCTAGCAAATATTACAGAGCAGCTCTAACTACCTTCCTCACCCTTACATCCAAGTATCAATCGCTAACTGGTGCGCTCTCTCTTTCCAACACAAAACACAGCCAACCAAAAGAGGTTTCACAAATAAGCATCATTATATCCAAGTCAAGGTGCTACCACCACCCCCTTACGCACTTATAAACCACCAGTACTGCAGAACAAGGCTACTGCACACTTCAGAATGCATTTCAGCCTCACCTACACCACTGCATTTCACTCATGACGAAGTTGCTGAACAGTCAACAAGGGAGACGCTGGGCTGAGAGCTGCAGAAGTGGGACTCTGTAGTGAAGATGAATATTGCTGGACACGGCCATTAGATGCTGCCCAGGCTCCTTGCACCCTCAGGGCTTGTGGTGTGTCCATTTAAACTGAGAGCTACAGGAGACCCGACTGCTCCAGGCTCTGATCCTGTTCTGCTGGCAAGGCCCCCTTGTGGCAACACTGCTCATGCCAGGGGAAAAAAAATATATTCTTTTTTTATTTTTATTTTTTTTCCCTTCCTGTCAGCCTAGGTTATGTCATTGAAGGAGGTGTAGCTGCAGTTCTGTTTGGCTCAGCTGCATCAGCAAGGTTCTGCCAGCACACAGCCGTCAGCTGGGGTGGAAGTGTTGTGGTTTTTTTTCCACGCTCTAAGCCAGCAGAGCTACGCTAACAAAATTTTGTAGCACAGATCCAGTCCCAATTTTCTGGCATCCTGTACTTTCTCCTAGTTTTTGTACTTCTTGAGCCTCACTTAAGACCTAGGGTTGTCACCTTAACAGACGTACAGCTTAGCCAAGATGTGCGTGGCGTCTGCGTCAGTTTCTTTCACCAAATCCCAGATTCCCAAGAAACTAAATAAAAACAGCAAAGCCAGGGAAAATGAAATTCTCAACTCTCAGAAAATAAAGTGGGTGGCTTCATAACGTAGGAGAACCTCAGAACAGTTAAGAAATACAGCACACCATCTTTTAATATGCAAGTACAAGGAGAACAAAAATAGCTGTGACAATGGCCACAGGAAGTTAGAGGGAGTCACAACTTTCTCCCTGACATCATCTCCCAGATCATGCTCCTCAGAAGAAAGCCTGGAAAGAAATCTCAGGGCTCTTTTAGTTCCCTTCTAGTATCATGTGTCATTTAACTGGGGAAAAAAATAATCCTTAACTAAATGAAAAGAAATTCACCTCTAAGAACTCAGTAACGACTGCACAGGGTCAGACCAATGAGCTAACAAAGGATTTTCTCTCTGTGGTAGCCAGAAACAGGGATGCATGAGGAAAGAGCAAGTATTTTTATCACCCTCTCCTTGTACAGAGCACAATAAACCCTCTCCTAAGACAGAGCACAAAATACAACCTCTCAGTATGTATGTAGCAGGCAGGGGTCTCAGATGTGGAACTACATTTGAAACAAAGCAAAAGCTCTTGCTGTTATGACAGTGAAGTGACAACATTGTTTTAACACTTCCCCACATCTGTGTAACTGCAAAAATCACAAACCATCACATTTTGTGTTCCTCCTCTTTCAAGTCTTTATGGATAGTACATTTAATGCTTCAACTCGGATCCACAATGCCAGTTAAATCAGGGTTCGATGATTCCACTTTATTTTGTGGTACAAAAAGGTGTCTAATACAAAATTAAAGGCCAAATGAAGACCCTCCTCCTGCATGTTAATAGTTGTGAAGAGAACAGCAATGCAATACTGCAACACCGAGGCAGAGATGGACTAGGACACCCATGAGAGATTCAACCAAACCAAATCTTCCTCTATGCATTTTGCTTAAGCAGAGAACATCTGCCAAACATCATTTTAAGCCAGGGCTGTCAAACCAATGACACATGCAAAATGCAGGAAATAACTTGTAAGTTGCCTGTAGATATATTTGAGTATTTCATGGAAGCAGCAGGCAGGCAAAACCCTAAGAGGGCAAACATACAGACCCACAAGTTGCATCTTACTGTACCCAGTTTGCGAAGGATCCTCTTGCATTCATCTCTGCTGAGATCCAGAAGAGTTGGCCACACCACAGGCATCTCTGCCTCCTGTCTGTGCTCCCACAGACCTCAGCCTCGCTGAGAAAGGAATATAAATGCAGTAAGTGCCAAGTCCATCACGTATTGATTTCCCAAGCCGATTAATGCAAACTCTCCTCAGCTTGCTCACAACTCCACAGACACATTCACTCCCATCCCCGCTCCAACCTTTGTAATGGCATGCTTTGCCATGCAGGAATTCAGCAGTTTCACAAGGGCACGGACTTCCTGTCCTCTCTTGCTCAGATCCATCACCCGAGCCTTTTTACCGAGTTTCCTATCTCTTTCTCCAGCCTTTTTTCCATGCTGAAACGCTCCGAATTGATGTTCAAGTCTCCTCCCTCTCTTTATGCACAGAGCACCTATTATAAGAACTCTTCCAGTTAACCGCACACTCTCCCTTCCCCCCGGGGAATGTATTTAGTACTAGCCCATAATACGACAGAATAGCAAAAACACCGTGAAAAATTTGCATTCCAACCAATACCAACCCCCTGAAAAATCCCCAAACACAAGAACAGCCCTTCGACCGATCGCATCTCAGAGAGATTCCGGGGGTGGCGGGGAAGAAAGATGCATTTCCCCGGTGCCGTGAAGAAAATAAAGCAAAAAGAGAAGCCGGGAATGAGCGGAGCTAGCCGGCTCGGGCCAGCCCGCGGCCGCGGCGCGCTCCCCGGGCAGAGAGCAGCACAGCGCGGAGGAGGAGGGCTGGGGGGGTGGGCACCGGGAACAAAAGCCCCGGCGCCGTCGCACCTTCCAGAGCGGAGCTGGAGGGAGGGAGGATCTCCTACAAGGGCGCCCGGAGGCAGTCGCCACCCGGGAACTGTCCGCCCGCCCTTCTCGGGGCCTCCACGGCCCTCGCTGAGGGGGACTGGCAGGAAGCCGACGACGCTCGGTCCCCGACGGGTTCGGGGGCGGCCATCCCCGGGGCCCCCGCCGGCGGCAGGGAGGGAGGCAGGGAGGGAGGGAGCGAGCGTGTGTTGGTCGCTGCTTCTCCGCGTAGGCGCAGAAGCAGCGCCGGCAGCTTGCAGGCAGTGGACGGAGAGCTGCCCACGGGCCCGGGCCCGTGAAGGGGCGGCGGGTCCCTGCCGTCCGGAGAAGGGGAGCTGCCCCTCTCCTCGAGGATAAGCGCCCCGGGCAATGCGGGGAGGTGCGACGGTGCTATCGGCGAACGGGACCCACCTGCCCGGCCGTGCCTGGCACATCGAAAGGCTCCTCGGCGGCAGGGCCCCTCCTCCCCCCCAGTACCGCTCTCGGGTTTGTTTAGTGGCGGCGGCGGCAGCGCTTCCCCGGGCCAAGATGGCGGCGAAACTGACTGCGCATGCACGGGTGCCGCGGAGCACAACGGGAGCTGTAGTCTCCACTCTTCACACTGTGCAAGGGAGGAGATGGAAGAAACGGGTGCCAAGATGGCGCGGGGAAGACACGAAGCGCATACGCGAAGGCGCAATGCACGCCTGGGAGCTGTAGTTCTTGTGGCATTTGTCTACGCGACGGGGAAGCAGTTCTGGTGCGTCCCGCCATGGCCCGGTTGAGGCGTACGAGTGGCGAGAGGGGACAAAACACCACGCGCACTTTGTCCGCCTTGGCGGGGGTGTGAAAGTGGTGTGTTCAAATGTATTTTGCGTCCCCTTAAACTTTAGGCAGTAACACTGCTCCTTGCAAATAAATTGTTGACATCAGCCCTGCTGACATTTGGCCGTTTCCAGCACTACAGCTTCAAACTAGCACTGGTTACATGCCGTGCAGGGTAGGACTGCAGTCAACTGCGCTTCTGTGCAAACAATAAGGTCATTAAATCCACACCCTAAAACCGGTTCTGGGTGGGTTTCCTCTGTGCTGTGATGTGGCATTGAGCAGAGCAACCATCACCTCCCAAAAGCATCAAGCCCTGATTCCTGAGCCCCGGGGGCTGGCAGCTATTTTATACAATACAGCAATTATAACTTTATTTTTATTCAGATTTCCCAGAAAACCAGTTAATTATCTCTCTTTAAAAGTCCTCAGATACGATGAGAAATAGAAAAGGTCTTGGACATGCAGTGAATCTTAAAAGCATCTGATTGTGGCTGTGTGTTGCAGTGACAAAGAAAAAATCCTGATCCATGTAACTGCCTCTCTGGAAAAATCAAAGCAAAGCCCATTCAGGATGAGCTTTGGCTCATGGGTCTCCATCCCACAGGGCTTCAATTTTGCTGCAGGCACTTGTTTTTCATGCTTCATCTCGCATGCGTTCTGATTTTCACAGAATGGTGGGGGTTGCAAGGGACCTCTGAGGATCAGCTAGTCCAGCCCCTCTGCTAAAGGGGGGTCACCCACAGCAGGTTGTCTGGGATCACAATGTCCAGGCAGGTTTAGAGCCTCTCCAGAGAAGGATACTCCACAACTCAGCCTCCACAACAGAGAAGGAGACCCTGGGCAGCCTGCTCCAGGGCTCCAGCACTCTCACAGTAAATAATTCAGGTAGAACCTTCAGTGTTCCAGTTTGTGCCTATTGCCCCTTGTCCTGTCACTGGACACTGCTGAGAACAGTCTGGCCCCATAGCCTTGTTGGTAAGCACTGATAAGAATCCCTCTTGGTCTTCTCCAGGCTAAACAGCCCCAGTTATATCAGCATTTCCTTGTCAGAGAAGTACTCCAGTCCCATCGTTATCTCCTTAGCCCTGTGCTGGACTCTCCAGTAGTTCCCTATTCCCTCAGAATCACAGTATTACCACAGAATTAACCGGGTGGGAAAAGGCCTTTGATATCATCAAGTCCAACCTATCACCCAACACCATCTCATCAACTAAACCACGGCACTAAGTGCTTTATCCAGTCTCTTTTTAAACACTTCTAGGGACAGTGACTCCACCACCTCCGTGGGCAGCTCCTTCCAATAGCCAATCTCTCTTTCTGGGAAGAATCTCTTCCTCACATCCAGCCTAAACTGCAAAATTGTTTTAGAATCATTGAATTGTTGGGGTTGGAAGGGACCTTAAGGATCATCTAGTTCCAATCCCCCCTGCCATGGCCAAGGACACCTCACACTATAGCAGGTTGCTCAGAGCCACATTCAGCCTGGCCACAAAAACTTCCTGGGATGAGGCTTCTACCACCTCTCCTGGGCAACCTGCTCCAGTGTCTCACCACCCTCCTGGTAAAGAATTTCTTCCTAATATCCAATCTGAAGCTACCCATTCCTATTTTCTTTTCCACTCCCCAAAATCCTATCACTCCCTAACACCCTAGAAGTCCCTCATCTGTCCCATTTCCCCCCTTTTCCCCCTCAAATCCCAGAGCACCTGGGCTCTGTTGGAGTCTCCTCCCACCCCAGGTGTGGCCACTTGGCCCTCCCCACCTATTCCCCTTTTTAATGCCCCTCCCCCACCCCCGAAAGGCAGAAACCCTAAGGTGAGCCCATGTGGGCTGAGGGATCCTCCCCTCATCACTGGTGAGTCCCCATGGTGCACACCAGGTAGTGGTAGTAATAACAACGATAAAGGCGGGGGGGGGGGGGCGACTAGTGGCCCCCCGGTTAAGTAGGAAGAGGCTTGATAGCCCCTTCAGTATCATCTGTGGGTGCTGGCTGGGCTTCCTTAGCTGGGGCTGAGCTCCTCTGTGTGGTATCTTGGCTGGTGAGGGTCCTGCCCCCTGCTCTGGGATGGGTGCATGAATGGTGGTGGAGCAGGAGCTGTTTAGGCAGGGTGGAGGATGGTGTAGAGGGAGCAGGAGCTGTTTGGGGAGATGAAGGGGGTGGGGGGAGGTAGGGGGTTAAACTAGATGATGAGTGATCTTGACCTGGGAAGCCCAGAACTGGACACAATAATCCTACATGTCAACTCACTAGGGCAGAGTAGAGGGGTAGAACCTCCCTCAATCTGCTTAATATACCCCAGGAGATCATTTGTGTTCTTGGCTCAGTGATAACAGGTGCCCTGGGAACAGAGATTTTGGTGAAGAGGGAAGGTCTCTTTATTCCTCTCTCTCTCAGAAAACACGGTTTTATAATTTGCCTTCAAAATGCTAGAAACATCTGGATGTTTGCTGAGATGAAGGCAGATAGATGGTACATGCCAAACTGCAACACCTATTTCCAGAGATGCAAGTGCTGTTATTTCCACTTAAGTATAGATGTTTCTTCTCTGTGATCACTGATGAGCGTTTTCTCACTGGCATTTTTCTATTGTTCCTCACAGCAGTATACATATCAAGTACTTGAAAACAATTATGCTGAACAGCAAAGTTAGAACTATTTTTTAATGCCTTCCTAAACAAGAACCAGCTGAAAGCAAGCCCATCATCTCTGCACAGTACTACCTAATAAAAATGAATGTCCTTAGCTTTCAACAAAGCTGAGGATTATGCAGACCAGGTTAACACCAAATGATAGACTCTTCTTTGCAGGTCAGAGACTCTACTCCGAAATAATGTGGGAAAAATGTCCTTTTGTTGGATAACTCTGATCAGTAGGAACAGGCAGGGCACTGTTGCTGTCTACAAGAATAAAGTAACATTTCTGAGGTCTAATCATCAGTCAGAACTGTGATGCTCTAGCAGAGCATCCTTTTTATTGCATCCTGGGTGTTTAACAGAATAAATCATGACCAAGAAGCTACTAAAGGTTCTTTTTAAACAACATTTATCTACTAAGGCATATGTTTTAGCTGAGCATTTGCTTTGAATTTGTGTGTTTGTTAATTATTCTGTTCTCGTACACACTCTCCAGTGAAATCTCTGCTAACAACACCGCTCAGAGGGAGGACAAACATTTTTCTCAGCCCTGCTATATTTGTTACATTTAATGAGATCAATTTGGGCTTCTTTTTAGATTATTTTTTTTTTTAAATGTGGATGAAACTGGGTAACAGGATCCAAAGTAATTAAGATAATAAATAGTTATTATGGGCAAGGTGGACAGACACACTTTGACTCTCACGTACATATGTATGTACTCAAGAAATTGGTCTATGCTTCATTTCCTTCAGCACACAGAAACAGCAGAGCAATGTAAAAACTGAGCCAGTTATGTATGAAGTGTCTGAAGCTACATTTACAGATGTTGTAAGATGATTTCCAAAAATCCTTATTTTTTTATTAAGGATGAGACCCCGGGCTTGGAAGTATGCAAGAGGTCCAGAAAGTCCAAAAGCCAAGTTCTAAGACATTACCATTTACTTCAGATTAACCTACAGTCAATTCTCCATTACCCATAAAAATGAGATACCACAGACAAAGACAAAACCCCCAAAACACATAATGAGTTCTAAAAAATATAAGTAACCTAAACCAAGGCCAGAGGTCTGCAGCAGTTGATCATCTTGAGATGAATCCACCAAGGCTGTCCCTGCAGAGAAGCAAAGATGAATCACAGCAGATACATCAGAGCTACCCTGAAACCCAGCAGGCTTTGGCAGGAGGGTCTTCTTGAGTCAGGAAGTCCTAACCAGTCCCAGAAGCAGCATAGATCTTTCTTTCTAAATTAGGTTTATCTGGACTCAGAATGATTGCACACAGCCAGTTTGGATATTCTTGCCTAAGCTGGGGAGGTCACCTGAAGGAGACTTAGACTTGAGAGCATTTCTTTGTGTCAAGACTGTTCCAGTTATAAGCTAATAAAAAGAAAATCAAGATGATACTGTTGGATTAGGCTTACTTCATTAATAAAGAAATATGGTTTAATGTCCCACAGGTGAGCTTTCCTCAGTAAATGCATGTAAATGGATTTATTGTGAGCAAAGGAAGAAAATGCAAAAATGCCAGCGTTTTTTTCTAGCCTTTCTTGCCTTCCAGATGTTAATCACTTCCTTGGTTATCCTTTTTTTTTTTTTTTTACATCCTGAGTCATCACTTCAGGAAGTCCAAAATTACAGAGCACTTTCTGACTGCTCAGAAAGCAAAACAACCAAGAAACTTGTCAACAGCAGCAACATTTCATCATTGGTTCTCACTAGTGTGAAAAAAAGCCCCGCAAGATAGTAATAGTTTGTAAAAGTCTGTTTTAGTTTGCAGTAGAAACAAGCTAATTAAATGAATGAATCTAATTAAAGCAGCTTCAAGCAGTAAATTCCTGAGGTTTTGTACCTTGGTCATATTAGGCTGAGACCTTGGTTGTAAATGTGTTAATAGCATATCACCATTAGATTTTCTATTACAGCCAGCAGAGATGAAAAGTGGGATCATAGCCAGCAGTGTGCCCAAGTGGCCAAGAAGGCAAATGGCATTCTGGCCTGCATCAAGAATAGTGTAGACAGCAGGAGCAGGGAAGTCAGTGCCCCTGAACTCAGCACTGGTTAGGCCACACCTTGAGTACTGTGTGCAGTTCTGGGCCCCTCAGTTTAGGAAGGACATTGAGACACTTGAACGTGTCCAGAGACTGGGGAGAGGCCTTGAGCACAGCCCTATGAGGAGAGGCTGAGGGAGCTGGGATTGTTTAGCCTGGAGAAGAGGAGGCTCAGGGGTGACCTCATTGCCCTCTACAACTACCTGAAAGGTGGTTGTAGCCAGGAAGGGGTTGGTCTCTTCTCCCAGGCAACCAGCACCAGAGCAAGAGGACACAGTCTCAAGCTGTACCAGGGGAAGTTTAGGCTCGAGGTGAGGAGAAAGTTCTTCACTGAGAGAGTCATTCACCATTGGAATGTGCTGCCCAGGGAGGTGGTGGAGTCACCATCCCTGGAGGTGATCAGATAAGAGGGGGATAAGAGGGGATTGGACGTGGCACTATGTGCCATGGTCTAGTCATGAGGTCTGTGGTGACAGGTTGGACTTAATTATCTTTGAGGTCTCTTCCAACCTTGGTGATTCTGTGATCATCAGAACTCGCAGTACTCTTCATCTGATGGTGACCTACTGGGCAAACTCTGCACAGGTTTTATCATCCTGCTTCTCCCTCCATTTCTACATTTATAAAGCATTTTTATAGAAGCACAGAATCATTTTGGTTAGAACTTTAAGATCAAGTCCAATGATTAACCCATCACTGTCAAATTACCACTAAACCATGTCTCAGCACCACATCTACGATGGGACAGTAATGTGCCCTTGTGGCCAAGAAGTCCAATAGGACTCTGGGGTGCATTAAAAGGAGTGTGTCCAGCAGATCAAGGGAGGTTCTTCTCCACCTCTATTCTGCCCTAGTGAGGCCTCACCTGAAATACTGCATCCAGTTCTGGGCTCCCCACTTCAAGAGGGGCAGGGATCTACTTGAGAGATTCCAATGGAGGGCTACAAGGATGATGAAGAGACTGGAGCACTGCCTTATGAGGAAAGACTGAGAGACCTGGGGCTGGTTGGTGTGGAGAAGACTGAGAGAGGATTTAATAGATATTTATAAATATCTGAGGGCTTGGAGTCAGGAAGGAAGGGACAGTCTCTTCTCTCTTGTCCCTTGTGATAGGACAAGTGGCAACGGATGTAAACTACAGCACAAGAGGTTCCACCTCAATATAAGGAGAAACTTCTTCACTGTGAGGGTCACCGACCACTGGAACAGGTTGCCCAGGGAAAGTCTCCTTCTCTGGAGACTTTCAAGACCCATCTGGATGTGTTCCTGTGTGACCTGTGCTAGATTCCATGGTCCAGCTCTCGCAGGGGTGTTGGACTCTATCTCCAGAGGTCCCTTCTAACTCCTAATATCCTGTGATCCTGTGATCTTCATTGCTTTTATATCTCTCCAGGGATGGGGACTCCACCATATTCCTGGGCAGCCTGTTCCAGGGCCTTTGGGGAAGAATTTTTTTCTTAATATCCAACCTAAATATTTGAGAAATTAATGATAGACAGTGATACCCCAAAGCCTTGTGCTATTATTTCTAACAGCACAGTGCTGGGTATTCTTGGTAAGGATTTGCTCACTTACATGCATTTAAGCAAAAATGGTTCCTCCTTCCAGTTTTGAAAGAAATACAGTGACCATCAAGCACTGCTTTACATTATCTTCTCTACAACCTGACATCCTTAAATCTTTCAGTTAAATATGATTCTCATCAGTTACACGTGGTGGTCTTGTTAATTAATCTTTCAGGGCACTAATCTATGTCTCCCCATGTTTCCTTCTATTCCTGAAGACAATGGCAAGGGGGAGACAACGAGCTGGAGCTTTGGAAGCATCAGCAGTGAGATGGCCCAAGGGAGGGGCAGCAATTTTCACATGGAGAAAGTGATTTGTATGCAGCCCAGATCACCAGGACACAGCTGTACTTCTCAGCCCTCAATGCAGTTCTTGCTGGGTTATTAACTGCAACTCCACTCTCAACCTGATTGATACAGCTACCAAAAGAATCCTTTTTCTTCAGAGCAGCTTTCTCCAGGTAAAAGAAAGGCACATCAGCCTGGTGCTAGAAGGAACCACACACAGCTGTTCCCTAAATTTATGCCACAAACAGTTGATTTTCATCTTCCTAGAGTCTTACACTGGTAAGTTTAAAAGTAAAGTTGGAAAATCAAAGAAAAAAAATTCTATCAGTTTGACAGCAATTGAGAAAAGAGGTAAGAAACCTACTATGCTTTATATGATGAATCAGAGATAAGAAACCTACTATGCTTTATATGATGAATCAGAGGACCATTTTGGTTGGAAGAGCCCCTGTAAGGTCAAGTCCAACCATTATCCAACTCTGCCAAGTCTGGTGCTATACCATGTCCCTCAGCATGTTTCTTCATCTTTTAAACACCCTCAGGGATAGTGATTCAACCACCTTCCTGGGGAGGCTCTTCCAGGGTTTCAGAACCCTTTTGGTGATGAACTTTCTTCTCACAGCCAATCTAAACCTTCCCTGGTGCAACTTCAGGCCATTTCCTCTTGTCCTGTTACTTGTCTCTGAGGAGAAGAGACCAATACCCACCTGTCTCCAACCTCCTTTCCAGGAGTTGTACAGAGCAAGATCTCCCCTCAGCCTCCTTTTCTCCAGACTAAATCCTATGGACGGAGATTGGAGTCAATACAGCTGACCAATATGATTGAGTATTGTCCCAATATCGCAGGCCTATGGTGCAGGCCTGTGGTGTGAGTATCACACAACAAAGTAAAGCGTAGAAGAAGAGGAGAAAGGAAAGGCAGAAGTGTGTAGCAAGGGAACTTCTACAACTTATATAAACTGGGAGAGCCTTGCTGGCATGGCTTCATTGGTTCCCTCTGAGTGACCACACATGGCACTATTATAGATTATTGGTCCAACTACTAATGACACACCGAGGTTGTTGATGCAGGTGCATGTCCTGTTGTCCCAAGATAACTTTCTATGCTTATAGCTACCAGTGTCCTGCTTTAGTTACATGCTGCAGGCACAGCACTGTTTTGCTCCACTGCTAGCTGGCTCTGCACTTATGCTGAGCATGGCCAACCACCATGTCAGGCTCTAGGCCTGCACTGCCAGATTGCTCACACTGCTCCTCGCTGGCATTGCCACAAAATCCCAGTTCCCTTGGCTGCTCTTCACAAGACCTATTCTCCAGACCCCTCACCAGCTTTGTTATCCTTCTCTGGACCCACTCCAGCACCTCCATGCCCTTTTTGTAGTGAGGGCTCCAAAAGTGAGTGAAATATTGGAGGTATGGCTTCCTTAGTGGTGAGTACAGAGGGACAATCACTTTCCTGGTCCTGCTGGTCACACTATACAGGCCACAATGCCATTTGCCTTCTTGGCCAAATTGTAGGCAATTTAAATTTTTAAAGAAATGTAAGGATACTTTCCCCACCCTGTCTTGCATAAAAGAGAAATAGCCTAGAGTACAACAGAAGTTAAATTATGTCTTGGTCTTGCTTTGTTTCCAAGCCAAATGGCCAAGTTTCCACTTCTCTGAAGAGGTTGAGTGACTCAATATGCTCTCCTAACACAAGCACCTCTCTTTCAATTTCATTCTGTCACTCCTAAACTCTCTCTCCCTCCTCAAACACTTTCCCATCACATTTTTTTTTCCTCCTAGCTAAGTAAGAGCAGAAGCCTCAGCAAGGTTTAGATGCTGGCAGCTTGCCAGAGGGAGCAGTTTATACAAAGATTTGTCAGATACAGAGACTGTCACCCAGGACTATTTGTATTTAAATCCACAAAGCTATTTCAGTGACTTTCACTGAAGACAGCTTTATGTTGTCAGTTAAGAGAGATTTCTTCCCCCCCCCCATTACAACAGTACATATTCTTATTCATTCTATGTATTTAATTTACAAATCACAAAAGCTTCAGTGCTGCAAGTACCTAATATCAGCAAGGCTTAAATCCATCACACCACCACTGTGCATCAAGCTGAGCACATTTAAATGGCATTACACTGAGGCACAAACTTGATTATATAACCTTAGATAGTGGGGGGGGGAGGGGGTGGGGGTGGGAGGAAAACACAACACAACTTCATTGTGTCATTCTGCAGCAAGTCAGAGAGAATTGAAGTCAGCACCTTCTGAAATCCAGGAATGCATATACAAACCTCCAGCCTCTTTGTAGTGTGGTATGCTAGTGAAGAATACTTAAGCTTCTGAGGAGCTCCTCAGAATAGAAAATGAATAATTCTCAGAACTGAATAAAGCCAAGTATTAAAGTTATTGCTCCATGGTGCAATTTTTGTCCTTATCTATGGTCACACACACATCTTAAAAACCATCAGTAGCTCCAGCATGCTTCTGCAATTGAAAGAACCCACCCCAGATTAGCTTTTAGCAGAACTCAGCCACACTTGGACCTGATTTGTGTTGTTCTAGGGGAGATTACATATTCTCCCTGAAGCTGTACTTTTGATCCACCAACAGACTGCATACTGCTTTCTCAGCACAGCAGACATGAACCTGTTGGAGAAGGTCCAGAGGAGGTCACATAAACAATGCAAGGGCAGGAATCCCTGTTTTGAGGACAGGATAAGATAGCTGGGGTTGCTCAGCCTGGAGGCTTTGGGGAGACTTTACTGTGGCCTTTCAGTACTTAAAGGGGCCTTTTAGAAAGCAGCAGATGAAGTTTCTAGCAGGCCCTATTGTGACAGTACAAGGGGTGATGGTTTTAAACCAAAAGTGGAGATTCAGACTAGATACAAGGAAGAAGCTGTCCAGGGAGGGTGGTGAGACACTGGCCAAAGTTGCCCAGAGAGGTGGTAGATGCACATCTCTGGAAACATTCAGGTCAGGTTGTTTGGGGCTCTGAGCATTCTGACCTAGTTGAAGATGTCCCTGCTGATTGCAGGAATGTGGACTACATGACCTGTAAAGACTCCTTCCACCCCAAACTATTCTATGATTCTAAGCAGTTAACCATCATGGCCAATGATCACTGTAACCTAACTAAGTTGGTTTTCATCCTGTCAATGTAAATTTCAGCAAGTCAGGATACAGATACACAAAAACACCTCTACATGATTAACCTGATGTCATTTTAGTTATTACAGACTGCTTATCCCAACAGCAATGTGGCCCTAAGGCTTGCAAGAGAATAGTATTAAGAGTCATTAAAGCATTACAGACTTCAAATGTTCTGTGGCAAATAAACTTTTAATAGCAGGAAACCTGGAGGAGTGTACAATCATATTTCTAACACCACAATCAGAAGTTAAAGGCATCCTGAATTTCACCTTGGGAAAGCGACATGAAGTTAATTTCCAGACATACAGTAAAGAGGCTCTTTTACAACTCCTATTATTAGAGACAATCCTAAATTTAAGATACAGACATTAAAAGCACAGCAGGGAAATAAAGCAACTGAAAGATCCATGTGAACACACAAAGTTCCTCTAAGAATAATTTACCCAGAGAATACAACACTAATGCAGCCTCTAAGCTCCATTTGATGGCAACAGGCACACTTGGTAATGTAAGTAGGAAGACAGAAGGAAGACATGGAACTGTTGGAGTGGTCCAGAGGAGGCTGTGAAGATGATCAGAGGGCTGGAGCATCTCTTCCTTGAAGACAGGCTGGGAGAGTTGGAGTTGTTCTGCCTCACCAAGGCTCTGGGGAGACCTTACAGAAACCTCCCTGTATTTGAAGGGGACTACATGGCAGCTATATATAGGGACTTCTTACCAAGGCATGTAGCGGCAGGATGAGAGGTAACAGCTTCAAACTGGAAGAAGCTTGATTTAGCTTAGATATTAGGAAAAAATTCTTCCCTACAAGGGTGCTGAGGCACTGGAACAGATTGCCCTGAGAAACTTTGGAGGGTCAAACCCTGGAAGTGTTAAAAGCTAGGCTGGGTGAGGCTTTGAGCCACATGGTGTAGTAGAAGGTGGCCCTGCACATGGCAAGGAGGCTGGGACTAGATGAACCCTAAGGCCTTTTCCAACCCAACGCATTCTATGATTCTACGAAATATACTGTGAACAATACTTGAATAGTCTGGAGGATTATTTAACACAAACCCACCAGCATACAGAGAGGGACCTGGCGGTGCTGATCAACAGCCGCCTGAATATGAGCCAGCAGTGTGCCCAGGTGGCCAATGGCATCCTGGCCTGCATCAGGAATAGTGTGGCCAGCAGGAGCAGGGAAGTCATTGTGCCCCTGTACTCTGCACTGGTTAGGCCACACCTTGAGTCCTGTGTCCAGTTCTGGGCCCCTCAGTTTAGGAAGGACATTGAGACACTTGAACATGTCCAGAGAAGGGCAACAAGGCTGGGGAGAGGCCTTGAACACAGCCCTATGAGGAGAGGCTGAGGGAGCTGGGGTTGTTTAACCTGGAGAAGAGGAGGCTCAGGGGTGACCTCATTGCCCTCTACAACTACCTGAAAGGTGGTTGTAGCCAGGAAGGGGTTGGCCTCTTCTCCCAGGCAACCAGCACCAGAGCAAGAGGACACAGTCTCAAGCTGTGCCAGGGGAGGTTTAGACTCGAAGTGAGGAGAAAGTTCTTCACCGAGCGAGTCATTCGTCATTGAAACGGGCTGCCCAGGGAGGTGGTGGAGTCACCATCCCTGGAGGCGTTCAAGAGGAGATTGGATGTGGCACTTGGTGCCATGGTCTAGTCATGGGGTCTGTGTTGATAGGTTGGACTCGATGATCCTCGAGGTCCTTTCCAACCTAAGTGATACTGTGATACTATATATGTGCACTTAAAAGGCAATTCTGCAGACAATGAAAAAACACAACCACCACCACCAAAAAACAGCTGTGGTGATTGCTGTGCTCTGTAACAGAAGGTAACTCTGGAATTTCTATTTAAGTAGTAGTGCAAACTATTTTTCTTTAAAAATAAGGAGCTTCTAGTAATATTATTAAGGTTTGAAAATGATTAAGTGAATTTTCTTTCCATTATATGTTTGTATTATATGGGGGTTGGACTACCTGGCCTCTAGAGGTCCCTTCCAAGCTGTAACAATGGATCCTATAATTCTATATAGAAGTCACTTACAAATTAAGTCTCTGCATTAAAAAAAACCAACAAACACTCCATCCAGCAAAGTTCATTAAGTTCACTTTATGCACCAGTCTGGTTTTGCTTGTTCAGAATCCTAAGAAGCAATTTCAGTACCCAAGAACTTTTGTTTAGTGCAATAATTTGAAGAAAAGGTTCTTTAATCTTGGGTAAAAGACAACAATTCTTCAAGGGTGAAGAAGTATTTTTTCACACTGAAACAGGCTTTAAAAGCATTTGAAAATGCGAGAGCTTCACATTAACATCATACAGCGACGCTTCTAAACTATTACTACAATTGAAGATGATCCTGCTATTTTTTTTTGTGTTCCCTTGTGTCAGCATGGACATTTTTGCCATGCTGCACAGCAAATCAGATGGCAGCTACCTCAATTAAATCTAACCTAAAGGTAAATAAGCACATTTAATAAAATGTTACTTTATTAACTTCCTTATACAGTTCACTGTATAGAAATGTTGGCAATTGACCAGTGAGGTGAAAGCAGTCAGGGGCAGCTAAACTTACCTTTAGCTTTGGCTTAAATGACTGCTCCAGACTATTTAAAAGGAAAGAACTCAGCCACATGCCCAAGTTAGAATTATGGCAAAGAATTAACACCAAATAAATTGAAAACAGTCCAATGAAACATGCTTGGAGACTCCTACTTTAAAGGGCACCTGATGACAAGGCTTTCTCATAGAAAAACTTATTGTCCTCATACCAAATGAAAAAAAACTTACAAGTTTGAAGCCAGCTAATAGCAATCAAATTAATGTTTGGGCTTTTTGATTTTGCTTTATTATGATTTTTTCAAAAGACACATAACTTTGCTATATCATGTGTCTGGATTATGCTTCCTAAAGCCCAGGAAATCTCCCTGCCCCAAATGCTTCTTATGTGGTTTTAAAGATATATACAAATGTGTCTATACCTGAAGCAAACATAATTTGCCATCACCATTTATACATTTTACAGCTTCTATATGTATTTTCTCAAATTCTCAGCAGGCCACATTTAATAGATTCACAGAATCCTTTTGGCTGGAAAATATCTTTAAGAGTCCAACCATTCTCTAAGTCTCCCAAGTCTGGTGCTAAACCATGTCCCTCAGCACCACATCTCTGCCTCTTTTACACACCACCAGGGACAGTGATTCAGCGACCTTCTGGGGAGCCTGTTCCAGTCTTTAAGAACCCTCTTGGTGATGGAAGTTCCTTCTAATACCCAAGCTAAACCTCCCCTGATGCAACTTGAAGCCATTTTCTCTCATCCTAATTTGGCAAGTAAATCTTTTCCTGCTTCCAACTATCTAGTATCCTGCTTCTTTCTTTATAGGAATTTTTACCTATGCCAGACCTACCAAAGGCTCCACACAGGATATATTGTTTATTCCTTAAAAAACTCGTGGTATCTCTCGTTATCCATCCAGGCTGTCGAAGAACATCTTCCTAAGAAGTAAACCAGCAGAAAACAAGACAAGATGAAAAGGTTATGACCTCACTTTACAGTCTCTGCTCATCTTTAAGGTATAGACGCCCCACGCACCAGTTACTCCGCGCCGCAGCTCGTGCGCATGCGCAGCACCACCCCTGGGTGACATTTCCTTATGCGCAGGCGCGCCACCGCGCTGCGCCCCGCCACTGACGCACGCCCCCATTCATCCGGGTCCTCCCCTCCAGCCGGCGCTGAGCGGGCGCATGCGTACTCCCCGGCGAGCGGCCGGGCGCGGTGCACTGTGGGAAGGAGGCGGCTCTTGTCCCGGCGGAGGCCGGCGGTGAATCCTCCCGGCCGCTCACAGCAGTGTAGAGCCGCTTCCCCCCCCACCACCCTACCCCCCCCCTTCCCTTCCCCCCGTCTTCCTCCTCCTCCACCCCACATACACACACCCCCCCTCCTCCTTCTCCCTCCGGCCCGCGGATTTAAAGGGGCAGCGGCGCCAATCCGGGGGACCATGCCGAACTTCTGTGCGGCTCCCAACTGCACCCGCAAGAGCACCCAGTCCGACTTGGCCTTCTTCCGTTTCCCCCGGGACCCGGTCAGGTGAGACCCCAGCCGGACACTGCCGGCGCTGCCCCAGGAAGGCAGCGGAGGAGCAGTAGGGAGGGGGTAACGGTAGGGAAGGAGGGCGGTGCGCTCGCTTCTCCCCCAGACCACTCCAGCCTCGCCGGCCCTCCGCTCTGCCTGAGGAGACACCGCGGCGGGAAAGCGCCTCCCTCCCCATCCCCAGCAACCCGTCTCCGCGCCTTCTCACCTAGGCGGGGAGCCGCCGCGGTTCGAGACAGGGAGGGTCAGCGGCGGACCGGGACAGGCAGCGGGTTGTGAAGGGCCTGCGATCGCCCAGAGCTACCGGCTCTCCCGGCGGAGGCCGCCCGCTCTGTGGCGCCGGGGGGGCGGGGCTCGACGGGACCCTCCGGCCTGCGGTGGGGAGGCGGCCGAACAGCTGCGCATGCGCCGGGGCCGCCGCCGCTTCCCACACTCGCCCCACGTCCCTTGGGGAAGCGGGAAGGGGAAGGGGTTCGGGTGTGTGGTGTGACAGACCGTGGGACTGCGAGGGGATTGGGAGGGAGTGAGGGGCTGCCTGGCTGTGAGGGGAGCAGGAGGGTTTGAGGGGCTGCATGGCTCTGGGTCGAAGGGACACATCTGAGAATGTCAGGACTGCCTGGCTCTTGAGGAAAGAGGGGACATGGTTGTGAAAAGAATGGGGGGTCCCCTGTGAGGGGAATGGGAAGCTGAGGGAGTGAGGGGCTGCTTGGCCATGAGCAGGAGTCGAGAGGGGGTCTGAGGGTATGAGAGACTGCCTGGTCCTTAGGCGAATGGGAAGGTGTGAGGGGAGCAGAGTTCTGAGGGGCTGCCTGATTTGTGTGGGAAGTGGAAGCTGTGTGACAAGGCATGCATCTGTTAGGAGTGTGGAGCAGTGATGGGATGTATGGCTGTTAGAGGAGTGGAGCAGCTGGAGGGGTGCAGGAGCTATGTGCTAAGGCAGGGGAACCCATACAAGCCCAGCACTGGTGCAGGTGGTAGAAGTCTGTCAGTTGTTCTGTGTATGCTGAGGTGATGTGGTGCTGGACAACAAAGTGGTTGTGTGACAGACAGGACACTGATGTGACAGCTGTCACTGGATTGCAAGGATGATGGTGGCAAAGCAGCATGACCAGCAGCAGAAGCAATGGCATATTCCAGTTATCAATGCTAAAAAGTGGTGATGCACTGCTAGAGTGAGAAGTGTGTGAGTGAGAGGCTGTGGGAAATGCCATGAAAAATAAGTTGTACACTTAAACCTGGAAACCTTCGTGAAGAAGCTCACCTTAAAATCTAGGTAACACTCATAAAACCATGACTTAACTGGCTCCTCACCCTTTTGGAAGGTGCATAGACACTAGAGCAATACCAGTGATCTCTCTTCTAACAGAACATAATTAAGGCTGGCATTTTCAATGATTTATATGTGATACTCCTTTTCTTCCTTGAAGCTGCTTGACCTGATTTTTGGAAAATTTGAAGACCCCTAGGTATTTTGGATACAAGAGAGATGTGGAGGTGCTGGAGCCAGTGCAGAGGAGTGCAAGGAAACTGTGAAGGGCCTGGAGAATAAATCTGACAAAGAGCAACTGAAGGAGCTGGGGATGGTTAGTTTGGAAAAGAGGAGGCTGAGGAGAGACCTCATTGCTGTCTACAAGTACCTGAAAGGATATTGTGGAGAGGTTGGTGCTGGTCTCTTCTCACAGGTAATTAGTGATAGAACAAGAGAGAATGGCTTCAAGCTGTGATTGGGTAGGTTTAGACTGGACATTGGGAAAAAAATTTTCATTGGAAGAGTGGTCAGGCACTGGAATGTGCTGGGCAGGGAGATGGTTGAGTCCCCAAGCCTGGATGTGTTTGAAGGTGGTTTGGATGTGGTGCTTGAGGATATAGTTTAGGCTGAACCTTGTAGAATAGGGTTCTGGGTTGGCCTTGGTGATCCTGAGGGTCTTTTCCAACCTGAATGATTCTGTGATTTCTGTGAAGCTCACATAGGTAGTAGCTGCTGCTTAAGGCTGCGTTTTCAGATCTGTCTGTAATCAAAATTGTCCTGGGTGTCCTGCCTTGTGTTCAAGCTGGGGTAACCAGACCTCTTTTTGATGCCAACACATGCAAGGATTTGAAGTGCAAATCCATATGACACATATTTATGCTTTAAATGAAGACTGAAATCAAAATAGTTTGTTGCCTACTCTAAAACTTTTATTTGTATGACTCACTCTTGGTGGTGTTTCTTCCCACCCTGTCTTTGAAACCTGCAGGTTTTCATATGGTCAAAAGAATGACCACAGTTTGTGGAAGAACTACTTTACTTTGAAGGGTGATGGAGCACTGGGCCTGATTGCCCAGAGAGAGTGTGGAATCTCCTTCTCTGGGGAGATTCAATATGCATATGGATTTGATCCTGTTCTGTCTGCTTGTAGTGACCTTGCTTTAGCAGGGAGGTTGGACTAGATGACCCCTAGAGGTCCCTTCCATTCTGTGATTCTCTGGTGCTCTCTGAACTTCAGTCTTAATTTGTGAGGAGTCCTTGCTGTAAAATCTGTGTGATGTTAAGTAGTGCAAAATCAGTATGTGACAGTTCAGTGTGTGAAGAAAATTCTCCCTTCAGTTTAGAAGTGTTCTTTTGAAAAAAACTTCTGAATGGATGTTTTCCATGGAGTCCAACCATTATCTAACTCTGCCAAGTCTGGTGCTAAACCATGTCCTTCAGTACCACATCTCTGCCTCTTTTAAATACCTCCAGGGATGTGGATTCAGCCACCTTCCTGGGGAGCCCATTCCAGTGTTTGAGGACCCTTTCAGTGAAGAAGTGTTTTCTAATACCCAACCTAAACCTCCTTGTGCAACTTGATGCCCTTTCCTCTTGCCCCATTCTCTTGTTAATAGAAGAGAACAACTCCCACCTCACTACAACTTCCTTTCAGGGAACTGTAGAGAGCAATGAGGTCTGTCCTCAGCCTCCTTTTTGCAAAGCTCAACATGCCCAGTTCCCTCAGCCCCTGCTCACCAGCCCTATTCTCCAGGCCCTTCACCAGCTTTGTTGCCTCTCTCTGGACCTGCTCCAGCACCTCCATGTCTTTGTAGTGAGGTCCCCAAACTGCACACTGTATTGTACTATGGGTTGTAAGCAGGTGCATTAAAACAATCATTTGAAGCAGTATTAGTTTTACAGGAAGGAGTTGTCTGTTTTAACTTTTAAATCCAGAGCTATCCATAGCTGCTGGAGTCTTGTTGATTTATTTATAGATACTTTTACTGCACAAGTAAAATAGCAGATGAGTTTCCTGGAGTCACTGTGCAGAATTGGTCTAGGCGTGTTGTTGCTCAGAAACTCATAGCAAGAAAGTGATTACAAGGACCCCACTGGGGGAAATAGAAGGTACTGAATGCATTTGCATCAGTTACTGCAAGTGTTTTACTCATTAGAGGAAACACCATCTGCAGATCTAAAAGGAGGCCGATTAGTAGGGGAAATGTTTCTGTGGCTGTCAAGGGTTGGGGCTGTGCAGGCCACAAAGTGAGTGACAGATGCTCTCTCTGAACCCCTCTGCCTTCCCCAAGGAGGTGAGAAAGGGAATAAGGGGGTGATAGGCTGATGGGTTGGGAAAGAAACTAAAGCAGCTTTAGTGAAAATAGTAATAAAATTATATAAATGGATAGAAACAAATAATGAAACCAACTCCTGATGGCAGTTATGTCACCATCACCACTGATACTGTGGGCAAGCACCGGGCAAGTCCCAGACTGAACTCAGTGTCATATGGCTACCAGGTTCAGAAGCTGGATTTTGGAACTGGATACAGGAATGTTTGGATTGTGATCAGAGGCAGAGTCCTCCTTGGGCATTGGCCATTGAAGAAGAGGCTTGACTCTGGTGATCCCTCAGGTTTATCCTGAAGATGACATCCAAGGGATGCAATCCCTTGTTGGTCAATTTAGGGTCACCCGTTCTGTCTGTTTTGCTCTACAGGTGCTACCTCTTCCTGCACCCCAATGTGGTGCGCAAGGTTTATCAGTGCCCTTGGTCTGCACAGGAGCAGTCTAAGCCAGAGCCTTTGTGCAGCCCAGCCCTTGGCAGTAGCTGTCCCCATTAGCTTCTCACTGCTAGAAGCAGCAGCCCTGAACTTCAGAAAGTGCCCTCACAGAGCAGAGCCTGAGCTGAGAAGTCACATCACTGAGCAGAATTGATTCTGTTCTAACTCACACCACAGCAGCAGCTTTGTATTTTATCTCAGAGAACTTATCCAAAGCAGAAGTAAATGTAAAATATGCATCTAACAGAAACTTACTTGGGATGTGTGAGCACTGTCTGTAGAATGGTTCCTATTTTGTTTATATTGTTACCCTTTTCAAAAACCTGATTTTCCCAGTGACCACAGTACATAAGAAAAATGCTGTGGTGTGGAGGGAGGTGGAGAAGACAACTCTTTTAATAGCTTCCTTTAAATGCTTTATGATTTTAGTCCTATGAGCACATCTCTTTTTATAACTTTCTTTTTTAAGATTAAATTCTTAAGAATCTAACAGTCTGGCTTCATGAGCAACTGTGTTGCAATCTGGTGTGCCTGTGTGAGACAAAGGCCGGGATATCTAAAAGGGAATAGATTTCTGTGTGTGAAGTAGGTGGACAAAACGAGAAAAATAAATTGTAATGGTGATTTATGGTACAGTGCATCTTTCCTTAGTCTCGCATAAAGGGCAGTGCTGAGTCCACTTTGATTTTTGAGTACAGTTTGAAATTGGAGGGGATTTTGTCTTGTCTGTTGACTAGGCTAATACTTTTGTTTTCATGCAGATGTCAAAGATGGGTAGAGAACTGTCGAAGGGCAGACTTGGAAGATAAGACTCCAGATCAACTCAACAAGCATTACAGACTGTGTGCTAAACACTTTGAGACTTCTATGATATGTAGAAGTGTAAGTAAAAACATTTGGTTGTTCCATCTTGCAAAATGTGACTAGCATTTTTCAGCAGAATGCTGCATTTTAACCTTTGCTCTCCTGGGTAACTGGATTCTAGGAAAATTCATCTCCTTCTCATAACTGAGATTGTTGTCGTGATCCAGGGCACAGCACAGGCTTGCAGATGTTGGCACAAAGGGTGAGGTGGAAGTGAGCAGCTGGGGAAGACAGAAGCAGAGCTGCTCCTGCTGTCATAATGTCTGTGGAGCACTCACTGCGGTTCTTCACTCATGCAAAACAATTCTCATTTTGTTTATTGTCGCTAGATGTCACAGCATTAGGTATATATATTGGGTGTAAATATGTAAGTCTGCATCCTCTAATTGTCTAAAGTCATTAATGTGCCATTACTGAAGTGTGTACGTGGTGTGATTTGGGTGAATAGCACTGCTGTGCCCAGGAGATTTAAACATTCTTTACATCTGTCAAGCTTTTGGTTCCTGTTATGTTTTATTCAATTAAAATCACGGCACTGTTTTCTGTTAATGATATAATAGCTTTTAATTCTTGCTGTTAACAAGATAACATTGATATTAACAGCTTACAGAGCAGTAGGAAATGGTGGACATGGGGCTTTGTACTGAGTTTCAATTTCTAGGCTGAATTTCACTTTGATAAATAGGCAAAGTCAGTTCTTTAGTTACAAAGGATAATTAAAATACACAGGTCAGGCTTTTAGCTCCTGGGATATTATGCATGACAGGGTCTCTGATTAGCCAGCATTCCAGAGACAAATAAATGAAGTTTGGAAGTAATTCTGCATCTGAAATGAAACTTTATAAAACTTACTTTGTTTAAAATATCCTTCAGTCTCATGACAGGAATAAGCATCATCAGTTAAAAATGTGTGCTTGCTGGAAATGAGCCAGCGTAGACAACATAAGTTTACAGTATATCCAAATAGAAATGATACTTAATATTTTTTTATTTAACTGCTAGAAACATTCAACTGCTAGATAAAGAAATCAACCAGTGGTGAGAAACACCACAGCATCCCAGGCAAATCAAGTGCAGGGTCCTGATTGGAACAACCTCACCGTCAATACAGTTTGGGAGAGGAGGTGATAGAAAGCAGCCCTGCAGAAAAGGATTTGGGGTGCTGGTGGGTGAGAAGCTGGACATGAGCCTGCAATGTGCACTTGCAGCCCAGAAGGCCAATGGCAGCCTAGGCTGTACCAAAAGCAGCCCTCTGACAACTTCATGGCCTCCTCTGAACCCTCTCCATCAAGTTATTGTCCTTCCTGTGCTGAGGGCCCCATAGCTGGACACAGCACTGCAGGTGAGGTCTCACCAGAGTAGAGCAAAGTGCCAGCAGAGCCAGAGAGGTGATTCTGCCAACACTGGTTCTCATGTAGCCCAGGATGCCATTGGCCTTCTGGGCTGCAAGCTCACACTGCCTGCTCATGTCCAGCTTCTCATCCACCAGCACCCCCAAGTCCTTTTCCTCAGGGCTGCTTTCTATCACCTCATCCCCCAGTCTGTATTGATAATGAGGATGAAAATGTTTTAAAAAAGAAAAAGGGGTGGGTGGGTACATGGCATGTGAAATTCTAGTGGGTTTTTGTGCACACAGAGTGAGAATTCCTTCAAAAAATCCCTAATGGGGAAGTTTGTTCTCTTACAGAGCCCTTACAGAACAGTTTTACGGGATAATGCTGTGCCAACTATATTTGACCTCACAAGTCACCTGAACAACCCCCACAGCAGACACAGGAAAAGGATAAAGGAACTGGTAAGTTTTTCATAGAGATTTATTATGGTGGTTGTTTTTTGTTTGTTTTTGATAGTAAACCAAAAAGTCAAACAAATTCATACAAAACCTCTTTACAGAAGTGTCAAATAATAATATTTAACACATAAGTGTTTGCATTTTCTCTGCCACCTACTAGAAGTATGGTTTTGTTGACTCTAAGTTAAACAGTCAAATACTATGCTGATAGAAATTATTTCATTACACTTTCCTTAGTAGATAAAAATCTGTAAAATGAAGTGTGGTGATCAGAGCTGATTCTTTCTTCCAAATCACAGAATGGTGGGGGTTGGAAAGGACCTGGAGCTCATCTCATCCAATGCCCCTGCTAAAGCAGGGTTTCTTAGAGCAGGTTGCACAGGATCACAGTATCTGGGCAGGTTTGGGAATCTCTCCAGGGTCAGAGACTCCACAACCTCTCTGGGAATCCCATTCAGTGCTCCAGGAAAGAAGTTTTTCTTCCTCATGTTCAGATGGAAGTTCCTGTGTTCCAGTTTCTGCCCACTGACCCTTGTCCTATCACTGGGCACCACTGAAAAGAGTCTGGCCCCATTCTCTTGATATTAGCTACTGGCGAGCATTGAGAAGATGCTCCCTTGGTCTTCTCCAGGTCTCAGGTCTCTCAGTCTTTCTTCATCAGAGAGACCCTCCAGTCCCCTCATCTTTGTAGCCCCTGCTGGCCTTTCTCCAGTAGTTCTTTGTCCTTCTCAAACTGGGAAGCCTGGAACAGGAGGCAGTACTCCAAAGAAAGTGCACACCTTCCTTTGGCTTGTTATCAGTGGGCTGAGTACATCTTATGCCTGGTACCTTGAAATTCCTTCAACATACTGATTATGATGTTGAGTTCACCTGTTTAACCATTGAAGTCTCCAGCTGAGACATGCTTGGTTTGGCTTATTGTCCTGAGAAGATCATTCATATATGAAATCAAGATCAAGAGGTGTTTTTTTGTGGAGTTTTCTTGTTGATACCTCTTTTCTATAATTTATAGAGAAAGTGTCTCTGGGTCTCTGAGTTAAGAGGAATTGATCTCCTGAACTTGGACAATTACAATTGTTGGAAAATTGCGATTTCTAAGTATTTTTCCAGAGTTTGAGTCTATTTACTGATTAAAAATAGAGTTAAAGACTGTTCTGCCTACTGATAGTGCCTGGTCATATTGAAACAATTCTTTAATAGAATCTATTCACTAGAAATTATAAAACATATACTGAATGAACTCTGAATGGGAATGGGAACTTTATCAGTAGTAGCAAACTGTACTTCTGGAGTTAGTGGATATGTGTCATGGTAGCAATAAACTACCTGAAAAATCACAGGATGCATGGAAGGGACCCTCAAACATCATCTTGTTCAACCCCCCAGCAGTAGGCAGGGACATAAACTAGATCAGGTTGCTTAGGACCCCCTCAAGTTTGACCTTCAATATCTCCAGGGATGGAGCTTCAACCACATCTCTGGGCAACCTGTTGCAGCATTTAAGAAGCCTCCATCTCTTCTAGCACTTTTTGGTCAATAATTAGAATCATAGAATTGTCAGGGCAGGAAGGAATCTCAAGGATCATCTAGTTCCAACCCCCTGCCATGAGCAGGGACACCTCACACTACATCAGGTTGCTCAGAGCCACATCCAGCCTGGCCTTAAAAACCTCCAGGGATGAGGCTTCCACCACTTCCCTGGACAGCCTGTTCCGGCATCTCCCTGCCCTGAAGAACTTCTTCCTAACATCCAATCTGTATCTACCCATTTCTAGTTTTGCTCCATTCGCCCTAGCCCTCTCAGTACCAGGCATCCTAAAAAGTCCCTCACCAGGTTTCTTGTAGGCCCCCTTCAGATACTGGAAGGCCAAAATAAGGTCTTCTCCACAGTATTTGTCTGATCTACAGTATTTGTGTCTTCTCTTGATGTGTTTTAATACTTTAAGGTAATGTGCTGAATGTTACCATGAATATAAGTGGGGGTTCTGTTTGTTTGTGTTTTTTTTAAGAGTGAAGATGAAATAAGAACACTGAAGCAACAAAAGAGTAAGTGGACAAAATAATTTGGTTCATAAAAGCTTTGTTTACTAAGACTGCCAAAGTAATGCAGGACAATTAACTGTAAATTTATATACATCTCAGGAGGACAATTGAGTTCTGCTTGATTCAAACAGCCAGTCTAAACTGTTTCTGAAATACTCACTTTGGAGCTAGAAACATTCTTTCAGTAAGTTAAAAGTAGTGGGGGGAGCAGGGGAAAGCAAACGTTGTTTGATTCAAGTTGTGTTGACGCTCAGTGTTTTACACTTTTTTCTAGTTGATGAAGCTTTTGAACGTGAGCAGGCAACTCAAGGGCTGAATGAAAGCAATGAGCAAAACACTGTCTCGGAGGAAGGAGGGCAAGAACAAGAGGAAAAAGCTGTCCCCTTAACGCTGGAAGAGAGAGAAAACAAAGATTACCTTAAATCCTTGTTTGAAATTTTGATCCTAATGGGTAAACAAAATATTTCTTTGGATGGCCATAACGTGGATGAGCTTCCAGAGGGTATTTTCACTTCGGATAACTTTCAGGCTCTGCTGGAATACAGAATAAATGCTGGAGATGAAGTTCTGAGGAAACGATTTGAGATGACTGCTGTCAATCTTGAGTATTGTTCAAAAACTCAGCAGAAGCAGATGCTTGAGATCTGTGAAAGCTGCGTTAGAGAAGAGACACTGAGGGAAGTAAGAGACTCGCACTTCTTTTCTCTTGTCACCGATGAAGTAGTAGACATAGCTGGAGAGGAACATTTACCAGTGTTGGTGAGGTTTGTTGATGATTCTCATAACCTAAGAGAAGAATTCATAGGCTTTTTACCTTATGAGGCTGATCCTGAAATTTTAGCTGTTAAGTTCCACACAACTATTACTGAAAAGTGGGGTCTAAACATGGAGTACTGTCGAGGTCAAGCCTACATTGTCTCCAGTGGGTTTGCTTCCAAAATGAAAGTTGTGGCTACAAGACTGTTGGAGAAGTATCCACAAGCTGTGTATACACTGTGTTCCTCATGTGCCTTAAACATTTGGCTGGCAAAATCCGTTCCCGTGGTTGGTGTTTCCATTGCGCTGGGAACGATCGAAGAAGTTTGCTGTCTGTTTCACCAGTCTCCACAGCTACTGGTGGAGCTGGACAACACCATTTCTGTTCTTTTTCAGAACAGTGAGGAGAAAGGTAATGAGCTGAAGCAGATATGCCGTTCTCAGTGGACAGGAAGGCACGATACCTTCGAGGTTTTAGCAGACCTCCTGCAAGCACTGGTTCTGTGCTTGGATGCTGTGAGCAGTGACACATCTGTCAGGTGGAGCAACTTCATTGTCGGCCGAGCCTTTGTGCTTTCCAGTGCATTAACAGACTTTGATTTCATTGTCACCATTGTAATTCTGAAAAATGTTCTGTCTTTCACGAGAGCATTTGGAAAAAACCTCCAGGGGCAAACATCCGATGTGTTCTTCGCAGCTAGCAGCCTGACGGCGGTGTTGCATTCTCTGAATGAAGTGATGGAGAACATTGAGGTTTACCACGAGTTTTGGTTTGAGGAAGCCACAAATTTGGCCGCAAAACTGGATGTACAAATTAAACTGCCAGGAAAATTCCGCAGGGCACAGCAAGGGAGCTTGGACTCTGAATTAACGTCGGAAAACTACTACAAAGAAGTCCTCAGTGTCCCCACATTGGAGCATATTATTCAAGAATTAAAAGATATATTCTCAGAACAACATTTGAAAGCTCTTAAGTGTTTATCATTGGTGCCCTCGGTCATGGGGCAGCTCAAATTCAGTACATCTGAGGAACATCACGCTGACATGTACAAAAATGATCTGCCTAATCCAGATACGCTTTCTGCTGAGCTTCATTGTTGGAGAATCAAATGGAAGCACCGAGGGAAAGACATTGAACTTCCAGCTACTATTTATGAAGTACTTCACTTACCTGACATCAAGTTTTTCCCTAATGTTTATGCCTTGCTGAAGGTCTTGTGCATACTCCCCGTGATGAAGGTGGAGAATGAAAAGTATGAAATGGGACGTAAGCGCTTAAAGGCTTACCTCAAAAACACCTTGACAGAGCAGAGGTCGAGCAACCTCGCTTTGCTGAACATAAACTTTGACATAAAACATGACTTGGATTTAATGGTGGACACCTACATTAAACTCTATCCAGATAAAGTGGAATTTCAAGACTTTATTCCCTCAAACAACTCAGAACTAACAGAAAATGCTTAATTTTTGTTTAAGCTCCACCCAAGCTGTCAGAACAGCTTTTTACTTAGCTAAGTTTCAGCACTGAGAAGAGTTGGGGGGCGGGGAACAAA
The DNA here is from genome assembly GCF_026170545.1 of Melanerpes formicivorus. Classification (NCBI taxonomy): domain Eukaryota; kingdom Metazoa; phylum Chordata; class Aves; order Piciformes; family Picidae; genus Melanerpes; species Melanerpes formicivorus. The sequence continues at coordinate 33,321,791 of NW_027142353.1, read as the reverse complement.
AAACCCTTGTGAAATCTCAAAACTCACTGCAATTGTGTTGCCATTTTAGGTCTTGAACTGAAGAAGCATCATTCAGTGACCCAAATTCTGTTTTGTTAGTCTGCATTAAACGTGTTACGCAAACGAAATCAAGCCTGTAGGAAGCCCACGCTCTTGGTGCTTCCTACATAGGATCAACTTAATTAGGTGCTCGTTTACTTTATTGCATCTTGGAGAAAGCAATATTGTGTTTGTAAGTCTGATGGGGCTGTTACATACTTAATCATGAATTAGGATAAGGAAAATAAACCTCAGAATATTTAAAAAAAGGAGTACAATCCATTTCAGCTCTGTGTCACTTAGGATTTTAAGTCTCGTTGAAGTCTTTAAAAGACAGAAGTCCTTTGGTGTAGAATTTAATTGGCATTGTGGAGAGTGGACTCGGCTCTTGTGCAATCCCTGTGCTCGGTGTAAAGTAAACGTCAGTGGTATTGAGGTACGTCTGCGGTTTGGCTGGAAGAGTCAACCTCTTTAATCTCTCGGTGGCTGTTTACATTCCTTTGTGTGAGACACAAAACCTTTCTTTCTTTTCTCTCTTCCTTCAGGCTTTTTAACAGGCATGGCAGGAGTACTGAAATTCCTAAAAGACACTAAAAACTTTTAACATCTATTCCACAACCATTTAAATCTGTTGGGTTTTATCATTACTCTCACCCAACCCCACGCTTCATCTTGTCTTATTTGTTAAGCTCACCCAGGAAAGAATAAAACAAACGTTTGTTCTTTGTCTAGAAGCGAGACTGAAAATATTGCTGTTATTTTTGGCAAGGCAGAAACATTTTTTGTACAGTTTATTGCCATTCAAAATAAAATGTGAATTGCTTTTTACGTGGTGCTGGATTTCTTAGTCAAGCTGAGCCTCCTGGAGAATTTATGTTCTTTTGGGAGGTAGCTTTCTGTTGTGGCATTTTTTTTTTCCCCGTCGTACTTGCACGTTGCCTTAAGATGCAGGAAACTGTGTAATAAGGTGTTCTGGTGGAGGTCCTTTAAAGTATTTTGAGACAGCATGAAACACAGCTTTTTGGATTGTGGAAGTTCTAACTGAAACAGGCAAAAATGGATGAAATTTGCCTGTGGAAAATGGAAGTTTTTCGCCACTATCCCAATGTGTGCCCATATGAGAACTTACTTATGGTTCTCCTTGAATCTCTCCCTTGGGAAAGGTCCCAAGGAACAGTGATTTTAGGGCCTGACAAATGCAGTTCTTGATGTTTTAATGCAGTTATTTGAGAAAATACAGATTTTTCTAAGTTTTTTAACTAAGTAACCTGAGGTGTGGGAGTGGCTGTGTGCAGTCTGTGCAGAGCTGCAGTACATCGGCTCGTTGGTCTAGGGGTATGATTCTCGCTTAGGGTGCGAGAGGTCCCGGGTTCAAATCCCGGACGAGCCCTTCTTTTTCTTTCCTCTTTTTGATGACATCAAACTGGAGGATGTGGCTGACATGCCTGAGGGATTGGATGCTGTCCAGAGGGACTTGGGCAAGTTGGAAGAAGTGGGCCTCTGTGAACATTAAGGAGTTCAACGAGGCCAAGTGCAAAGTCCTGCATGCAGATCGGGACAATTCCCAGTATGAATCCTGGCTGGAGGATGAAGGGATGAGGGGCAGCCCTGCAGAGAAGGGCTTGGTGGTGCTGTTGGATGAAAAGCTGGACATGAGCTGGCAGTGTGTGTTCACAGCCCAGAGCCAAGTGTGTCCTGGGCTACATGCCCAGCATGTACACAGCAGGTGGAGGGAGGGGATTCTACCCTTCTGCTGCACTCTGCTGAGACCCCACTTGCAGTGCTGCAGCCAGCTCCAGAGTCCTCAGCACAGGAGAGACATAGACCTGACTGAGCAGGGTCAGAGGGGGCCACAGGAATGATAGGAAGGCTGAAAGCCCTCTGCTGTGAGGCCAGGCTGAGAGAGTTGGGGTTGTTCAGCCTGAACGAGGGAAGGCTCTAGGGAGACCTTGCAGCCATTCATTACTTAAAGGAGCTGACAAGAAAGCTGGGGACAGACTTTTTAGCAGGGCCTGTTGTGATAGGACAAAGGGTGATGGTTTGAAACTAACAGGGGAGATTTAGACTTGAGACAAGGAAGAAATGTTTGATGATGTGGATGGTAAAACGCTGCTCCAGGTTGCTCAGAGCAGTGGCAGATTCTCTATCCCACTGGAAGCATTCCAAATCAGGTTTTTTGAGGCTCAGAGCAGCCTGCTCTAACTGAAGATGTCCCTGGACTAGATGACTTCTGAAAGGTCCTTTCCAACCCAAACCATTTTGTTATTTTTATGATCTTAAGGAGCCTTAATTTACATTAGAACAGTAAAAATTACCCCAAGTAATATCTTTTCTTTCTTTCCACTTCAACTTGCATGTGCTTTCTGGTCTGTGTTCATGTCAATACTGTTGTTGTTTTGGTCAGTAGAAAGTGTTTTAGAATCATTTTGTTTGGAAAAGATGGAGTTTAATCTAACTCTTACCAAGTCTGGTGCTAAACCATGCCCCAGATCTCTGCATCTTCTGAATCTATGGCAATAGACCAAAATTGTATTAGTGACATAAAAATAAGACCTGCTTTTGATTAGAAATCATATAGAAAAATTGTCATAAGAAAAAGAATCATAGAATGGTTTGGATTGGAAAGGACCTTAAACATCATCTAGTTCATATGCCCCTGCCCTGGGCTTGGACACCTTGTACTAGACCAGGCTGCTCAAAGTGTCAGGAGATTTGAGTTAGAATTTTAGTGAACTAACAAAATGAATCTTTCCCATGCTGGGAATGTCTGTGAGTTCCTATCTGGAGACAGCCCTGTGAGGAGGTTGTGACCTCTGAGGTGGAGATACTCAAGGTGAAGCTCAACAGGGCTCTGGGCAACCTGATTCAGTTGAGGATGCCCCTGCTAACTGCAGAGGGGGTTGGATTGAATGACCTCTGGAGGTCCCTTCTGGCCTGGACTATTCTATGAAAGCAAGGTTAGATGAATCTCAAGCTTTAGAGAGAAGAAAAATTGATACCCAGTGCCATGTAGTTGGTCTGAAGGGTTGAAGATTACTTTCTGTCTGCATCCATGAGACTTTATGACTGATTCACTGAGACAAACTGGAGCAGGGAAATGCTGTGGAACACTCCTTCAGATACTGAAGTGTCTTTTGGAGCTCAGCTGAGACATGCAGTTGTGACTAGCATCACTGATTAGCAAACTCCCAGAGCCTAGATTGCTTGGTGTGCTCAGAGACCTTTGGATTTTCTGTAACCAGCCAGAAGCTGATTATTTAGCCTCTGAATTGCCCTTTTGGGTGAGGATGCCTCATTTTTCAGGCACATCAGTGCATCACTTAGGGCCCTGCAGCAGGCTGGCTGGGTAGTGATGGCTTGGCAGGGTGCAAAGGGGCAGAAGATTATGATGGAAGGAAACCCTGAACTCTGGAGATTTGTGCAGAAGAAAAACATTTACTGGAACTGTTATGGCTCCTGTTTTATTTCTGGGGTTGCAGAGTGAAGGATGGGAGTGGTGTGATCAGATCCCCTCTAAGTCTTCTCAAGACTAAAGAGCTCCAAATTTCTTGGTCTCTCTTCATAGGAGAAATGCTGAAGTTTGTTTATTTAAAATATCACTGCTGGGATATAAATAATTGTAGTGAGGGTGGGTTTTCCTTAGCTGCTCAGCTGATTGTGCTTTGTGAAACCAATGCTTGTCTTAACTCATGCTCATGTTTCTGTTTCCATGCACAGAGTTCCTGTTGGAAATCACCTTTTCAAGAAGGACCATGCAGTTTTCCATCTCCTGTGGTGGTGTTTCTCTCACTGGCTACAAAAATCCTTTAAGTGCCTGTTTGGTTGCCAAGGTTCTGTTGTGAAGAAGCAGAGGATCAGAACTACTTAATGATTCTGGGTGCAGTTCTCTTCTTTCCTCCCCACGCTCTGTTTACAAATCTCGGAGCTGCCAGAAACTTCCCACTTACTCCAGGAAAATAAAAATAAATCTCTTTGCTGGATCTGTTCCAAAAGCCAGTGGCTAACCTGGAATCACCATAGGTATTATCCCAATGTGGGCTTAACATTCCATCATTTCCAGACTTCTAATGTTCCCCATTTTCCCTAAGGAAAACAAGTCCTACAAAGAATACCGGTAGTGGTGCATCAGAAAATTACCTGGATGAAGGGATTGTGTATGCCCTCAGGAACTTTGCTGATGACACAAGACTGGGAGGGGTGGCTGACACACCTTCAGGCTGTGCTGCCATCCAGCAAGACCTGAACAGGCTGGAGAGTTGGGCAGGGAGGAACCTTAGGAAGTTCAACAAAAGTAAGTATCAAGTGTCAAGATGGAGGAACCTGGAAACTCCAGGCCAGTCAGCCTGACCTCAGTGCAAGGGAAAGTGATGGAGCAGATTATCCTGGCGGCGATAACTGCGCACCTGAAGGATGGCCAAGGGCTCAGGTCCAGCCAGCATGGATTTAGGAAGGGCAGGTCCTGCCTCTCCAACCTGATCTCCTTCTATGATCAGGTGACCTGTCTGGTGGACGTGGGGAGGCCTGTGGATGTGGTCTACCTGGACTTCAGCAAGGCCTTTGACACTGTCCCCCACAGCAAACTGCTGGCTAAGCTGTCAGCTCGTGGCTTGGGCCGCAACACTCTGTGCTGGGTTAGGAACTGGCTGGAGGGCCGAGCCCAGAGAGTGGTGGTGAATGGTGCCACATCCAGCTGGGGGCCAGGCACCAGTGGTGTCCCCCAGGGATCAGTGCTGGGCCCCGTCCTCTTTAACATCTTCATTGATGATCTGGATGAGGGGATTGAGTCAGTCATCAGCAAATCTGCAGATGACACCAAGTTAGGAGCAGATGTAAGTCAGTTAGAGGGTGGAAGGGCTCTGCAGAGGGACCTCAACTGACTGGACAGATGGGCAGAGTCCAATGGGATGGCATTTAACAAGTCCAAGTGCCAGGTGCTGCACTTTGGCCACAACAACCCCATGCAGAGCTACAGGCTGGGGTCGGAGTGGCTGGAGAGCTCCCAAACAGAGAGGGACCTGGGTGTGCTGATCAACAGCTGCCTGAATATGAGCCAGCAGTGTGCCCAGGTGGCCAAGAGGGCCCATGGCATCCTGGCCTGCATTAGGAATAGTGTGGCCAGCAGGAGCAGGGAAATCATTGTTCCCCTGTACTCTGCATTGGTTAGGCCACACCTTGAGTCCTGTGTGCAGTTCTGGGCCCCTCAGTTTAAGAAGGACATTGAGACACTTGAGCGTGTCCAGAGAAGGGCAACAAGGCTGGGGAGAGGCCTCGAGCACAAGCCCTGTGAGGAGAGGCTGAGGGAGCTGGGATTGTTTAGCCTGGAGAAGAGGAGGCTCAGGGGTGACCTCATTGCCCTCTACAACTACCTGAAAGGTGGTTGTAGCCAGGACAGGGTTGGTCTCTTCTCCCAGGCAACCAGCACCAGAACAAGGGGACACAGTCTCAAGCTGCGCCAGGGGAGGTTTAGGCTCGAGGTGAGGAGGAAGTTCTTCACCGAGCGAGTCGTTCGTCATTGGAATGTGCTGCCCAGGGAGGTGGTGGAGTCACCATCCCTGGAGGGGTTCAAGAGGGGATTGGATGTGGCACTTGGTGCCATGGTCTAGTCATGAGGTCTGTGGTGACAGATTGGACTTGATGATCCTCGAGGTTTCTTCCAACCTTAGTTATACTTTGATACTGTGAAGCCCAGCACTTAGGGAGCAAGCCCCTGCACCAGTACAGTCTAGGGGCTGATCTGCTGGAAAGCAGCTCTGTGGGGAAAGATGTGGGAGTCCTGGTGGGCAACAGGCTGATCAGGAGCCAGAAATGTGCCCTTGTGGCCAAGAGGACCAGAGGTATTCTGGGGCACATTAAGAAGACTGTGGCCAGCAGCGGGTGGACAGAGGTTCTCTTCCCCCTCTATTCTGCCCTGGTGAGGCTACATCTGGAGTACTGTGTTCAGTTCTGGCCTTCCCAGCTCAAGAACTGGAATATCTATCTTAAGAAGAAAGGCTGAGGGGCTTGGGACTTTTAGCTTGAAGGAGAGAAGACTGAGATGACATCATCTCAACTCTTATAAATACCTAAAAGATGGGTGGTAGGAGGATGGGGCCGGACTCTTTCCAGTGGTGCCCAGCAACAGGACAATAGAAACTTGAACACAGAAAGTTCCCTCTGAGGAGGAACTTCTTTACTTTGAGGGTATCAGAACATTGCAACAGGCTGCCCAAAGAGGCTGTGGAGTCTGCATTTCTGGAGTCATTCAAAACCTGCCTAGGTGCCATCTTGTGCAGCCTGCTGTGGATGACCCTGCTTTAGTAGAGGGGTTGGACTAGATTCTGGGATTATGTAAAAGGACTGGAAGTTTTAGACAGCAATTCAAAATCTGTGTTCACTATAAATTTACCTTGCAAAGCAACACTGTAATAGAATTCCACACTGTAATAGAATTCCATGTTCATGTTCCATAGTGCAGTAATCATTCATTTTGTTACTGCCATAGTCCTTCAGTAAATGCTGGTGGCATTGCATTTAGAGAAGGATTTGTCTTATGCTTTCAACAGCATGGTGAAATGCTGGCCCAGGTTGCCCAGAGAGGTGGTAGCTGCATGGAAACATTCCAGATTAGTTTGGGTGGGGCTCTGAGCAACTTGATCTAGTTGGAGATGTCCCTGCACATTGCAAAGGGCTTGCACTATATGATCTTTGAAGGTCAGTATCACAGTATCACCAAGGTTGGAAGAGACCTCAAAGATCATCAAGTCCAACCTGTTACCAAGGCACCAAGTGCCACGCCCAATCCCCTCTTGAACACCTCCAGGGACGGTGACTCCACCACCTCCCTGGGCAGCACATTCCAAAGGTGAACGACTCTCTCAGTGAAGAGCTTTCTCCTCCCCTCGAGCCTAAGCTTCCCCTGGTGCAGCTGAGACTGTGTTCTCTTGTTCTGGTGCTGGTTGCCTGGGAGAAGAGATCAATCCCCTCCTGGTTACAACCTCCTTTCAGGTAGTTGTAGACGGTAATAAGGTCTCCCCTGAGCCTCTTCCTCTCCAGGCTAAACAATCCCAGCTCCCTCAGCCTCTCCTCATAGGGTTTGTGCTCAAGGTCTCTCCCCAGCCTCATTGCCCTTCTCTGGACACATTCAAGTGTCTCAATGTCCTTCTTAAACTGAGGGGCCCAGAACTGGACACAGGACTCAAGGTGTGGCCTAACCCATGCAGAGTACAGGGGCACAATGACTTCCCTGCTCCTGCTGGCCACACTCTTCTTAATGCAGGCCAGGATGCCATTGGCCCTCTTGGCAACCTGGGCACACTGCTTTCAAACACAAACCATTCTATGATAAACTCGTAGCTAAGCCCAGATTGAGTCCTGCTCTCCATCCACTGCCAGCCTGCAGTAGTGTCAGGCTGGAGGAGTTTGTGCCACTGCTTGAAAGGGTCCCTTGCAGAAATCATGGAGGCAAGGTGGCTGCAAGGAGCCTGACAGTGTCGGGGAACTTGAACCTGTGTCTGTCCCTGTGGGTCTACCATTGCGCAAACAGCTAACCAAAGGCACACTTGACCTCCTTCCTAAGCTGAGGGACTTGACAAGTTGAAGGTGAATCATCTGTTTTATGAAATCAGAGGCCGCTTCAAGGACTGCAGCCCAATTATGCCATGTGTTGCACATATCCTGAAAAGAGTATCCATGGAGAAATCAGATCCATATGGGCAGATCCTCACTGCGAGCATGTCCTGCTGAAGAGCAGCCTTGAGTATCTGCCTGCGGAGATCAGGCTTAGCAGGATCCAGGCCTTGACTCTTAATTTACAGTGTTGAACAGCTCTCAAGAAGAAGGAGGGATCTGGGAGAGGCTCAGTACGAAGTGGATGGTGCTGTGGCATGCGTTTTCCCCTCAAGGATTGAGACTTGCTGCCTTCGCCTTGATTTGAGGCTCTGTGCTCCAGGAATAAGCAGGAATATCACATCCTGGCCTGAATTCCTCCCTGGAGGAAAGAGATAGATGATATCATTGTTGGATTTGTTTGGACATCATAAAGGTACTTAGTGAGATGAGAAAAATATGGTTTTAATTCCTTTTTTAATAACAAAAAAAAAGTAATGGAAAGCTGAGAGTGCCAAGAACCTCACTGGGAAAAGAGTCTTTGCACCCTGGAGAACTTCTCTTTGCCTAATGAATAACCATTTCTAAGCCACTTTTTGGTTCATTCTGTGTGTGTGTATCTATGTGTATAACATATGCAATGCCAGGTGAAATTACTGGTTCCTCTTGGAAATGTCAGCTTTGCTGAGCAACGCTTTGATTAAGAAGAGGCAAGCCCACAGTGATTCCCAAGAGGTTTTCTCCACACCATGCACAGCTCCTCCTGAAGCCCATGCCCTAAGATCTAACTTAACTGTTAAGTTAGGAAAGGCCAAGGAACAGCCCTGTGGACCAGTATAGGTTGGGAACTGACATATTGGAGGACAGTGAAGGGGAAAAGGACCCGGGGGTCCTAGTGGATGGAAGGTTGACTATGAGCCAGCAATGTGATCTTGTGGCCAAGAAGTCCAATGCCATTCTGGGGTGGATTAGAACAGAAGTGGTTAGTAGGTCAAGAGATGTTCTCATCCCCCTCTACTCTGGACTGCTGAAGCCACATCTGGTATATTGTGTCCAGTTCTGGGCCCCTCAGTTCAAGAAGGACCTCAGGGAACTGCTTGAAAGAGTCCAGCACAGAGCCACAAAAATGATTAGGGGAGTGGAACATCTTCCTTATGAGGAGAGTCTGAGGGAGCTGGGGCTCTGTAGCTTGGAGCAGAGGAGACTAAGAGGTGACCTCATTCATATTTATAGATATGTAAAGGGCGAGTGCCAAGAGGACCCTTCAAGTCCCTAGCATTCTGTGATTCTGTGACGTGACCCTAAACACATGCTAATTATTAGATATTTTTCACATTGAAAAGATTGAGTGGAAGTATGCAGCTAAGCAAAGGCAAGTGTAGTGTCCTGTACCTGAGGATCAATAACCCTCTTCACCAGTACAGGTTAGGGGTTGACCTGCTGGAAACCTGCTCCGTGGAGAAAGACCTGGACAGCAAGCTCACTATGAGCTAGCAGTCTGCTCTTGTAGCCAAGAAGGCAAATGGCATTCTGGGGTGCCGGTGTGGCCAGCAGGTGGAGGGAGACTTTCCTTCTCCTCTGTTCTGCCCTGGGAAGCTGTCATCTGGAGTCCTGTGTCCAGTTCTGAGCACCCTGGTTGAAGAAAGAAAAGGAACTACTGGAGAAAGTGCAGTAGAGGCTACAAAGATGCTGAGGGGATTGGAGAATCTGTGTGAGGAGGAAAGGCTGACGCACCTGGGGCTGTTTAGACTGGAGAAGAGAAGACTGAGGGGGCTTTATCAGTGCTTGTCACTATCTAAAGGCTGAGTGTCAAGAAGATGAGGCCAGACTCTTTTTGGTGGTGCCCAGTGACAAGACAAGGTGCAGTGGACACAAACTTGGAACACAGGAGATTCCATCCGAACATAAGAAAAAACTTTCTTTGAGGGTGATGGAGGACTGGAGCAGGCTGCCCAGAGAAGTTGTGAAGACTCCTTCTCTGGAGAGATTCCAAACTTCCCTGGACACAATCCTGTGCAACCAGCTGTGGGTGACCCTACTTTAGCAGGGGTGTTGAAGCAGATGATCTCCGGAGGCCTCTTCCAAAGCCCACCATTCTGTGTCTGGCTTTAAGGACTGCATAAAACTCCACCTTCCAAGCCAATGCTGTGCATAAGGCAAGGTGCCCAGTTCAGAATCTGCAGAGATGGCAGAGGGCTTGAAGGAAAGACTGCTGGCAGGTGAGCAGAACTTGCTCCTTTCAGCTGATCTCATAAGCATTAATCCCACAGGTGTATTGTCCTTGCAGAAGATGTGTTTAGTGGGAAACCTGTGGCTTTGCTGCTGGTTTTGGCAAATCTAGAGGCACCCTTCTGTGTTATTACAAAAGCTGGATTTGGAAAGGATTTTGTAATACATACAATTTCACATCAAGTATTTCTGCATTTTCCCCAGCTATTTTGCATTCTTGTTCTAACCACAGGGATAATGGCACTGGTTCACAACTCCAGAAGGCTGTGCTGCCATTCAGCAAGACTTAGCCAGGCTGGGGAGCTGGGCAGGGAGAAATTGAATCAAATTCAACAAGTGTCTTGCACCTGGGAAAGAACAACCCTGTGGACCACTATACGTTGGAAACTGACATATTGGAGGACAGTGAAGGGGAGAAGGACCCAGAGGTCCTAGTGGATGGAAGGTTGACCATGAGCCAGCAATGTGATCTTGTGGCCAAGAAGGCCAATGCCATTCTGGGGTGGATTAGAAGGGGAGTGGTTAGTAGGTCAAGAGACATTCTCATCCCCCTTTACTCTACACTGCTGAGGCCACATCTGGAATACTGTGTCCAGTTCTGGGTCCCTCAGTTCAGGAAGGACCTCAGGGAACTGCTTGAACATCTTCCTTATGAGGAGAGCCTGAGGGAGCTGGGGCTATTTAGCTTGGAGGGGAGGAGCCTGAGAGGTGACCTCATTCATGTTTATAAAGATGTGCAGGGTGAGTGTCAAGAGGATGGAGCCAGGCTCTGCTCAGTGATGCCCAGTGACAGGACAAGGGGCACTGGTGGAAGGTGAAGCACAGGAAGTTCCATAGAAACATGAGCAAAAATGTTTTCCTTGTGAGGGTGACAGAAGACTGGAGCAGGCTGCCCAGGGAGGTTGTGGTGTCTCCCTCTCTGGAGATATTCCAGACCCACCTGGATGTGTTCCTGTGTGATCTGGTACAAGTGATGCTGCTCTGGCAGGAGGGTTGGACTGGATGATCTTTTGAGGGCCCTTCCAGCTCCTAATATTCTGTGATTCTGTGATTCTAATCCTTGACTCTTTGCACCCTTCAGGCAGGACAGCACAATAGGAGCCTGGATGCAGATTCCCATCTAGATGTGAACCATTGCTCCAAGGAAACTCTTTGAAGGAAACCAAGAGTGCTAAAAATGCTAATGCAGCCATTTTCTGTACTATTTGCTTCTCCAAGGAATGCTTAAGGTTCTGCATGCATTAGGGTCATAGAACCATTTTGGTTGGAAGAGATCTTTAAGATCCTGGACACCAACCCTTAACCCAGCACTGCTGGGTCACCACTACACCTTGTCCCTCAACACCACATCTACAGGGCTTTTCAATCCCTCCAAGGATGGGGACTCCACCACTGCTCTAGGCAGAAATGGTTCCTATTATCCAACTTAAGCCTTCCTTGGTGCAGCTTGAGGCCATTTCCTCTGGTCTTATTGCTTGTTACCTGGGAGGAGAGACTGACCCCCAGCTTGGTGGTTGAACCTCTTTTCAGGGAGTTGTAGGGAGTGAGAAGGTCTCTCCTGAGCCTTCTTTTCTCCAGACTAAACAATCCCAGCTCTCCCAGCTGCTCCTCATAGGACCTGTGCTCCAGACCCTTCACCAGCTTTGTTAATTCAGGTCTCACCACTCTTATTTTCTCCAAGCCCTCGCCTGCAAAGAGCTACAAGGAGGGCAGATCTTTCCACGGCTGGGTGCTACTTTTCTGCCCCTTGTGACAGCTTAAGCTGCTGTTCTCTAAGGTTATACCCTTCAAAATCAATGTTCTTGGATACCTGCATTTTACATTTCTCAACTGGAGCTGCACTGAAAGGCTGTGGGGTTTAGAAGGTGCTTAGCATTACTCCTCTCTGTGGGATGGAGCTTTAAAGTGGTGTCAAGCTGAGCATGCAAAGTGGAAGGCAGAAAAAAAACCTCAAAGCTTTTGAAAATCTCCATATAAGAAGCAAATTCAGTGCCTGAGGCTGTGACAGACTGGGGCTGTGTTTGCTTACGTACCTTGGTATTAGGTTACGTTCCCCAGGAGGCTTCCAGGAGATCCTGTGGCAGCAAACCCCTTCTAAACAGTTTTAAATTTTACCTTTTTTTATATATCCTCTCATTTTAATTATAGTTTGAGGACAGAAAAGCTCCATTGTATTCCTTTCCTGCTAATAAATATTACACATGCTGTATTTTTCTCTACTTCAATCCATTTACTTCCCAAATTCAATCCTTCACCTTTTTTATGTCTAGAAAGTTGCATTCTCTTCTCAATGCTCATTCAGATGTTAGTCATTGCTCCTGATATATGAGATTCTTATATTTGGATCAGGACATATAAACAAGGTCTATCCATCAGGTTAGTTTTGCTATTTAAACAAACTAGATATCCCTCATCCCATATGGATCACAGGATGTTAGGATTTGGAAGGGACCTCTACTGATCATCGAGTCCAACCCCCTTGGCCAGAGCAGGACCATAGAATCTGGCACAGGTCACACAGGGATGCATCCAGATGGATCTTGAAAGTCTCCAGAGAAGGAGACTCCACAGCCTCTCTATGGAGCCTGTTCCAGTGCTCTGTGACACTTACTGTAGAGAAGTTCTTCCTCACGTTGAGGTGGAACCTCCTGTGCTGTAGTTTATATTGCTCCTTGTCCTATTGCAGGTGCAATGGAGAAGAGGCTGCCCCCTCCCTCCTGACCTCCAGCCCTCAGATATTTATAGACATTTATTAAATCCCCTCTCACTCATCTCTTCTCCAGACTAAACAGCCCCATATCTCTCAGCCTTTCTTCACAGAGCAGTGCTCCAGTCCCTTCATCATCCTTGTAGCCCTCTGTTGAAATACTGAGTAGATCCCTGTCCCTCTCGAAGTAGGGAGCCAAAAACTGGACACAATGTTCCAGGTGAGGTCTCAACAGGGCAGAGTAGAGGGGGAGGAGAACCTCCCTGGATCTGCTGGCCACATTTTTCTTGCTGCACCCCAGGATGCCATTGGCTCTCTTGGCCACAAGGGCACATTGCCGTCCCATGCAGAACTTGCTGTCCACCAGCACTCCAAGGTCTTTCTCCTTGGTGCTGCTCTCCAGCAGGGCAGCCCTGTCCTGGTGCCTGCTGTTATTCCTCCCCAGATGCAGGACCCTGCACTTGTCCTTATTGAACTCCATGAGGTGGCTAACATATATTTGAAATATTCAATATCTCCAGGTGATTCAGAAACCTCCCTTCCCTGTTTATCTAATTAAAACAATAAAATAAAATAACATGAATATCCTCACTCCTTCCTTTCCAGCAAATCAGTGTTTCCTGAAGTATTGTGATACTTTCCCTGAGCTGAGCAGGGCTCCACCAGGATTTTCATTTACAGATAATTTGGTAATATCTTGTTACATGGAAGAGTTGTGCTAGGTCAGGTAAAAACTGTGCCTTGAATTCCTCCCTTGTCCCGGAGCTGCTGCACAGTAGATGTTTCAATGTGCTAAAGGCATAAAGAGTTATGAGTATGCACTTTTAGAGGGGCTTATTTCATTATGTCATAATAAGCATTTCTCCTGGGCTGGGAAAGAATTTGGGAGCAGGACTATAAAATCATTGGTGTTTTGGATTCAACAATAACCATTATAATATAATGGTTATTGTTAGAATATAATAGCACATTATACAATAAATATAATAATCATCACAAGTAAGAATACTTATGCCAATAAATTATTACAACCATCCATTATTTATTAATATTAATTATAATCTATGTGTGAAACATCATTTTCTGAAGTTTTAATCCTCTCAAGGTTAAGTTGAAGGCAAATTAAAATCAACTTCTGTGGTGAATAGTATTACACCAAAAGATGTAATCTTAAAAGCAGAGTTTTATTCATCCTGAGTGAACCATGCAGGCTAAAGGAGCCATTCAGAGATTGTTTATGCACTTCATAGGAAGTTTCAGTTGCAAAACTTGGATGAAAGTTATATGCAATCATAGAATCATAGGCTTGTTTTGGCTGGAAGAGCCCTCTATGGCCATCAAGTCCAACCATAGACCTAAAACCACCATGGCCAGTAAACCCTGTCCCAGAGTTCAACATCCACACATTTTTTTTAACACCTCCAGGGATGGTGACTGGATCATAGGATCACAGGATGTCAGGGGTTGGGAGGGACCCAAGGAGATCATCCAGTCCAACCTCCCCTGGGCAGCCTGTTCCAATGCCTGACCACTCTTTCAGTAAAGATGCTTTTCCTAATATCCAACCTAAACCTCCTCTGGCACAATTTCAGGCCATTTCCTCCCATTCTGTCACTTGATACTTTGGAGAGGAGAACAAAACCCATTCCAGCCTCCTTTCAGGTTGTTGTAGAGAGCAATGAGGTCTAATCATATCTGTACAAACCCAGTCCAAGTAATTTTCATCACAGGTAAAGACAAAGTCAATCTTCATACTGTTTTGGTTTACTTTTCAATTTATTAGTTTTCTCATGTGATTGGAGTGAGGGCACAACTGAGCCAGGAAGAAAGCTTTTATCTTGGGTTGGGGCTTTGCTCACTTTTGTAGGTAAGGTAGGTTGGAGCTGGAACAGCACTGATTCTGTTCAGGGATGTGACTTCTCAGCTCAGGCTCTGCTCTGTAAGGGCACTTTCTGAAGTTCAGGGCTGCTGCTTCTAGCAGTGAGAAGCTGACGGGGACAGCTACTGCCAAGGGCTGGGCTGCACAAAGGCTCTGGCTTAGACTGCTCCTGTGCAGACCAAGGCACTGATAAACCTTGTGCACCACATTGGGGTGCAGGAAGAGGTAGCACCTGTAGAGCAAAACAGACAAAACGGATGACCCTAAACTGACCAACAAGGGATTGCATCCCTTGGATGTCATCTTCAGGATAAACCTGAGGGATCACCAGAGACAAGCCTCTTCTTCAATGGCCAGTGCCCAAGGAGGACTCTGCCTCTGATCACAATCCAAACATTCCTGTATCCAGTTCCAAAATCCAGCTTCTGAACCTGGTAGCCATATGACACTGAGTTCAGTCTGGGACTTGCCCGGTGCCTGCCCACAGTATCAGTGGTGATGCTGACATAATTTGGGTTTGGAGCAGAAGCCCTATGATGAGCAGCTGAGGGAGCTGGGGTTGTTTAGCCTGGAGAAGAGGAGGCTCAGGGGAGACCTTATTGCTCTCTACAGCTACTTGAAGGGAGGTTGTAGCCAGGAGAGGGTTGGCCTCTTCTCCCAGGCAGCAACAACAAGAGGACACAGTCTCAAGATGCACCAGGGGAGGTTTAGCTTCCCAGAAAGAGAGATTTGCCATTGGAATGGGCTGCCTAGGGAGGTGGTGGAGTCACCATCCCTGGAAGTGTTTAAAAAGAGCCTGGATGAGGCACTTAGTGCCATGATTTAGTTGATGAGATGGTGTTGGGTGATAGGTTGGATCTCTGAGGTCTTTTCCAACCTGGTTAATTCTGTATTTTGTATAGCTGCCATCAGGAGGTTGGTTTCATTATTTGTTTGTACCTCTTTTCTTTTATTGTTATTTTCATTACAGATGGTTTAGTTTCCCAATCCATCAGCCTTTCTCTTCCTTATTCCCTTTCTCATCTCTTTGGAGCAGGCAGAGAGGTTCATAGAGAGCATGTAGCACTCACTTTGTGGTCTGTCCAGCCCTAACCTTTAACCTATTGGGAGGGAGCAGACAGGACAGGTGACCCTAAACTGACCAACAAGGGATTCCATCCCATGGATATCACGTTCAGTATTAAGCTGAGAGATCACCAGGGTTAAGCCTCTTCTTTCTCAAGACCAACATCCAAGGAGGACTCTGTCTGTTCTGCCATTGATCCCAATCCAAGCGTTCCTGAACCCAGCTCCAGAATTCGGCTTCTGACTCTGGTTCCCATCTGCCACTGAACCCAGTCTGGCACTTCCCCAGTGCCTGCTCAGAGCATCAGTGGTGATGGTGATGTAGCTGCCATCAGAGGGGTTGGCAGAGGGGTTGGGTTTGTGTCTGTTTGTATCTATTTCATTTTATTGTTTTTATTTTCATTAAAGCTGCTTAAGTTTTCCTTTTCAACCCATCGGTTTCTCTCCCTTATTCCCTTTCCCTTCCCTTTGGGAAGGCAGAGAGTTTCATAGAGAGCATCTGTCACTTGTCTACTGACCATCCCAGCCTTAACATTGAATGTAAATAATGAGTGTATTGCAGCAGGGTGAGGGGAAGCAAACTTCGGGTATTTGAACAGCTTGGCATTGCTTTTCCGTGTGGAATAAAAATGTGCTGCTCTACAGAGCTGTCACCTTAGACCTGACATTCTTATAGTTCCTTCCCATGTTAAAAAAAGAGCAGAGAACAAGAAGGAAAACCATATCCTAGGAAATGCAAATAAACCTCACATTCCACACAGGTGAGATTGTGCATGTGCAAATTTCCTGGAGTCCTTGAGATCTGCGTGCTTCAGAACAGGCTTTCCAGATGCTGCAGTTAAGGCTTGAACAGTTGCTCTGGAAGGTTACCCCACATTTATGATTTGCTCCAAGGTCAGCAGAATTGATTGTTTTGGTGTGCTCTCAGCACTTCCCTGTACTTCTCTAACACACACACACACAAAATGCTGCTCAGATGTTCGTTGCCTGAGTTTCTTCTTGTTGTCATTTCCTCATCCACGATTTTGATCAGGCATTGGAATACATTTCCCAGGGAGGTGGTGCAGTCACTGTCCCTAGGGGTGTTCAAGAAAAGGTGTGGGCATGACACTTTGGGACATGGTTTAACGGCCACGGTGGTGTTAGGCTGATAGTTAGGCTTGGTCACAGATCACAGGATGTTAGGGGTTGGAAGGGACCTGTGGAGATCATCTAGTCCAACTCCACTGCCAGAGCAAGACCATAGAATCTAGCACAGGTCACATAGGAATGCATCCAGATGGGACTGAACATCTCCAGAGGAGACAACTCCGCAATCTCTCTGGGCAGCCTGTTCCAGTGCTCTGCCACCCTCACCATAAAGAAGTTCCTCCTCATGTTGGGGTGGAACCTCCTGTGCTGTAGTTTATATCCATTGCCCTTTGTCCTATCACAGGGTGCAAGTGAGCAGAGCCTGTCCCTGCCTTCTTGACCCCCAGCCTTCATGCATTTATATTTATTAGATTCCCTCTCGCTCTTCTCCAGACAAAACAGCCCCAGGGCTCTCAGCCTCTCCTATTAAGGCAGCGATCCAGTCCCTTCATCATCCTTGTAGCCCTCTGTTAGACTCTCTCAAGCAGATCCCTGATCTCCTTCTCCCCTTGTCCTCTCCTCTCCTCTCCTCTCCTCTCCTCTCCTCTCCTCTCCTCTCCTCTCCTCTCCTCTCCTCTCCTCTCCTCTCCTCTCCTCTCCTCTCCTCTCCTCTCCTCTCCTCTCCTCTCCTCTCCTCTCCTCTCCTCTCCTCTCCTCTCCTCTCCTCTCCTCTCCTCTCCTCTCCTCTCCTCTCCTCTCCTCTCCAAACCTCTCCTCTCCTCTCCAAACCTCTCCTCTCCTCTCCTCTCCAAACCTCTCCTCTCCTCTCCTCTCCAAACCTCTCCTCTCCTCTCCAAACCTCTCCTCTCCAAACCTCTCCTCTCCAAACCTCTCCTCTCCAAACCTCTCCTCTCCTCTCCAAACCTCTCCTCTCCTCTCCGAACCTCTCCTCTCCGAACCTCTCCTCTCCGAACCTCTCCTCTCCTCTCCGAACCTCTCCTCTCCGAACCTCTCCGAACCTCTCCTCTCCGAACCTCTCCGAACCTCTCCGAACCTCTCTGAACCTCTCCTCTCCAAACCTCTCCTCTCCTCTCCTCTCCTCTCCGAACCTCTCCTCTCCGAACCTCTCCTCTCCGAACCTCTCCGAACCTCTCCTCTCCGAACCTCTCCGAACCTCTCCGAACCTCTCCCAACCTCTCCCAACCTCTTCTCTCCGAACCTCTCCGAACCTCTCCTCTCCAAACCTCTCCTCTCCTCTCCTCTCCTCTCCAAACCTCTCCTCTCCGGACCTCTCCTCTCCGAACCTCTCCTCTCCTCTCCAAACCTCTCCTCTCTGAACCTCTCCTCTCCTCTCCAAACCCCTCCCCTCCCCTCCCCTCCTCTCCCCTCCCTCTTCCCTTTTCTGTTCTGCACAAACCCTTTCATTGTTCAGGTTTTCCTGGGGTTTTTTGTTTGTTTGTGGGTTTGTTTCGGTGTTTTGGTGTTTGGTTTTGTTTGTTTGTTTGGGGGTTTTTTAGGAGAAAAATTAGTCAAGTGATTTTCCACAACCTGTTTCATGTGGCTCTGAGCTCAGCTTTATTGTTCTGCTGCTGCTGCTGCTTTTATTTTCCTTCTCCAGGGCGGCCGTGACAGGTTGGAGCACATAATTTGTGCAAGCAGACAGCCTAGAAAATAAGGAAAATGCAACAGCTGGAGAAAGCCATCTCTGAAGAAAGGTTTCCTTGCGCAGCTTTCTCCAAATCACAGCTAGGAAGGGGCATGGCTTGCTGAGAAAATGTGTGCCCTATAAAATAAAAGGATTAGGAAACCACTTTATAGCTTGTGAGATTTATGGTTTCAGCACAAATGGCTGCAGTTCTCTTGGCCTGCAGCTCTGAAGGAGGCCAAACTAAACTGCTTTAAAGCTTTGGTTCAAAAGGAAGGCTCAGATCACCCCCTTATGTAGCTCTTTGTAAGTGATGGGAATACTGGAGAGAGTCTTGTATGTCCTATAGCACCTCAAAGCCATCACTTTCTGTTGCCTGAATATGATAGTATTGAGAGGCAAATTTGTTCCAAATGTCTCAGCTGACAGTGGAATTGTCAGCTTGGAAGCACAGTGATGAAGCAAAGGTTTAAAAACAATAGAGCATGAGGGAAAAAATACAGGGGAAATATGTGATGTGGCCTTTGTTTGATACATCTCTTGGAGAATCATTGAACTGTCAAAGTTGGAAGAGACCTCAAGGATCATCCAGTTACAAACCCCTGCCAGGGGCAGGGACACCTCAGCATCAGGCTGCTCAGAGCCACATCTAACTTGGACTTAAAAACTTCCAGGGATGAGGCTTCTACCATCTCCCTCGGCAACCTGTGCCAGTATCTCACCACCCCCATGGGGAAGAACTTCTTCCTAACATCCAATCTGAATCTCCCCACTTCTAGTTTTGCTCCATCCCCCCCAGTCCTATCACTCCCTGACACCCTAAAAAGTCCCTCCCCAGCTTTCTTGTAGCCCCCTTCAGATACTGGAAGGCCACAATAAGGTCTCCTTGGAGCCTTCTCTTCTTCAGGGCATTTCATACATTCTAGCAGAGAAATGGAGTTTTCTTTATGTTTTTGCTATTGAGAAGCCAGGTATATTATCATCTTTTTTTTCCCTTTAAATGTGATATGTATAATAGGATTGGTGAACAGACTGAAGTCTAGATGGGTAGCGTTGATTATTCCCAATAAGTAGCTCAAATTGAATTTCTTCTGAAGGATTCAGTCTTCCAGCCCAGTTGCATAAGGACTTGCTCAAGCATGAGCAGAGTGATTCTGGCTTAGGGGTATTTGCCCCTCTCTGCTTGCTTCAGATTCATTCTTGACACCAGGAGCCCAAAAAGACTCCTGGGCTGCTTGCTGACAACATTTATCAAGTCCAGCTGCCGAGGAAGGATGCTGATTGTAGGCTGCCCATAGTATCTCATGGAGAAAGCATTTCCTTCTTCTGTGCTTTCCAAGTCACTCAGGTCCTTCTGTGCAGAGGCAGCTCTGAATTCCTGCTTGGCAGCCTTCAGCACGGCCCTGTGGAGCTGTCTGCCTACCACAGAGAGCCACCTGCAGTTAAATATATTCACCTTCTTTGCATTAATCTGACTGTGCTCAGGAGCAGTAGGGATGTGCAAGGCAAGCCAGGGGAGAGAGCATCTGTCACCAGCAAATGTGTCCAGGTTTTCTAATCATAGAAACATTTTGTTTGGAGGAGAGCTTTAAGATCATCAAGCCCAGCACTGACAAATCCACCGCAAACCCATGTTCCTCAGCACCATATCTACACATCTTGTAGATGCCTTCAGGGATGGTGACCCCACCAATTCCTTGGCCAGCCTATTCCAGGGCTTCATGACCCTTCCAGTGAGGAAGTTTCTTCTAATATCCAATATAAACCTCTCCAGGGACAACTTTAGGGCATTTCTTTCATCCTACTGTTTGTTACTTGGGAGAGCATCCTACTCCCACCTCTCTCCAAATTCTTTTCAGGGAGTTGTAGAGAGCAAGAAGGTCTTCCCTGAGCCTCCTTCTTTGCAGACTAAACATTCCTAGTTCTCTCAGCTGCTACTCACAAGCCTTGGTACTCTAGACAACGAGAATGGTGACTGTGGATACCTCAGATTTAAGGTGGTTAATTTGCAGACCCTACCCAAGAGGCTTTCCAGCAGCATGTTCATACCCAGTGCCTGTGAAATCAGGCACTATTTAAATGTCTTCAGATTTTTAAGTTCTCCAGCCACTCTGAGAATTTGTGACACTAAGAGACTGTCAAGGGAGCTTCAAGATTGTAATCATTTGGTTCACTGAACTGGAAACGTGAACAAAACTTTTGCTTACTCACCATTCTGTAAGTATTTATATCTAAACATTTAGACAAATGGCCTGATTTTGAAGGCCCAGGGATTGTCCTGAATCTCCCATGAATTATTTAAACAGTGAAAACCAATAATTTGGGAGCTGGAATTGATGCCAAAGAGCCTTGTGAAATGTATGAGTTGTCCACTCTCTGGGCCAAGCTTTTACCTCCACCTCTTGGGTTGACACTGTGAGAGGAAATCCAATAATGATGAGAGAAGAGAAGGAAGAGGTTTCTGGGAACAGCAGCTAAGACTGTCCTGAGGAATTATTTAGAGCTTGGTCTGTGTTGGATTTAAGCTCTTCAGGCTTGCACTGAAATGAAGTATCAGGTGACAAGAGCCTACATTACAGCAACAGTGCAGAAAAAGAAAAGAGATCTTCCCAGTACTGTGAGATAGTTATTTTTAGCTTATATCTTCCCCATTCCCAAAAGAGGAGTCATAGAATCATAGAATGGTCTGGCTAGGAAAGGACTTCCAAAGGTCATCCAGTCCAACCCCCTCTTCAGTCAGCAGGGACATCCTCAACTACATTAGCTTGCCCAGAGCCTCACCTTGAGTATCTCCGGGAATGGGGCTCCAAGCACCTCCCTGGGCAACCTGTTCCAGTGTTCCACCCCCCTCATGGTGCAGAACTTGTTCCTAACATCCAATCTAAATCTGCTCTTCCCCAATTTGAAACCATTGCCTCTCATCCTGTCCCTGCAGGACTTTTCAAACAGTCTCCATCCTTGTAGCTCTCCTCAGGAACTGGAAGGTTGCTGTTAGGTCTCCCTGGAGACTCCACTTCTCCAGGCTCCCAGTTCCCTCAGCCTGTCCTCAGAGCAGAGCTTCTCCAACCCTCTGATCGTTTTCCTGGCCCTCCTCCGGAGCCTCTCCATCAGCTCCATGTCCTTCCTGTGTTGAGGGCTCCAGACCTGCACACAGTACTCCAGGTGAGGTCTCACCAGAGCAGAGCAAAGTGGCAGAATCACCTCTCTTGCTGTGCTGCCAATGCTGCTTTGGATGCAGCACCTCTGCTGCCCTACTGCCATTGGCTTTCTATGCTGCCTGCTCATGTCCAGCTTCTCATCCACCAGCACCCCCAAGTCCTTTTCCTCAGGGCTGCTTTCCATCACCTTCTCCCCCAGACTGTACTGATAGTGAGGATTGTTCCAGCCCAGGTGCCAAGGTGGACAACTTCTCCATCATTCATGTTTTATTCCATCTGTGAAGTGATGGATGTCCTTGCCTTGCAACATCACCAAAATTGCCCTTCTCTTCAAAACTGCAGTTCAATATCTTGCTGCAGATCAACATGAGGAAGTACTACTGTATCACAGTATCACAGTATCACAGTATCACAGTATCACCAAGGTTGGAAGAGACCTCGAGGATCATCGAGTCCAACCTGTCACCACAGACCTCATGACTAGACCATGGCACCAAGTGCCACGTCCAATCCCCTCTTGAACACCTCCAGGGATGGTGACTCCACCACCTCCCTGGGCAGCACATTCCAATGGCGAATGACTCACTCAGTGAAGAGCTTTCTCCTCACCTCGAGTCTAAACCTCCCCTGGCACAGCTTGAGACTGTGTCCTCTTGTTCTGGTGCTGGTTGCCTGGGAGAAGAGACCAACCCCTTCCTGGCTACAATCACCTTTCAGGTAGTTGTAGAGGGCAATGAGGTCTCCCCTGAGCCTCCTCTTCTCCAGGCTAAACAATCCCAGCTCCCTCAGCCTCTCCTCACAGGGCTGTGCTCAAGGCCTCTCCCCAGCCTTGTTGCCCTTCTCTGGACTCATTCAAGTGTCTCAATGTCCTTCTTAAACTGAGGGGCCCAGAACTGGACACAGGACTCAAGGTGTGGCCTAACCAGTGCTGAGTACAGGGGCACAATGTCTTCCCTGCTCCTGCTGGCCACACTATTCCCCTCTCCTCCCCTCCTCTCCCCTCTACTCCAATCCTCTCCCCTCCAAACCTCTCTGAACCTCATTTTTTCCTTCTCTTTTCTGAGCTGCCAAAGCTGAGTAGTGGCTGTTTTGTGTCCACTGAAGAACAGACTTGGACCAAAGGGAACAGCTGCACCAAGATGTCCAACATAATAGGTAATGTGAGTCTTCAAACAAAACCCAGTGCCAGCAAAGCCAAAAAAATAAATCCAAAGAGCTGTTAACAAAAACCATATTTGCAAAGAACAGATGGAAAAAAAAACAGTGTTCTGAGCTATATAACAGGATCACATCAATCAGCCCAGCAGCAACAGCAAACAGAAACCTTCACACATGATTGAAAACCATCACCAGAACCAGAAATGATGCCAATATCTCCAGCTCCTCAAAAAGCAGGAGTGAATCAGAGTGAAGAAGGTCCTGGGAGGCTGAGGACAGGCAGGAAACACAGTAGTTATGGAGGTGTTTTGTCTCCATAAACCTGGCGTTTGGGAGATTTAGGAAAGCATCCCTCCAATAGATTTTTCATCAGATCAGTTAAAAATGCAACCTGGAGCACTCAGGCAGTCCTCTGTATGTGCCGGTGATAACCCAGCCAGCCAAAAGGCAAAGCAAAGCTCCCCAGGATCTCTCCAGGATATTCCCTGGCATATTTCTAGGTTGGTTTTGCCACTAGATGTCTCTGATGACTTCCCAGTGAGAGAGGTGAGCACCTTGCCCTGAGGAGCAGGAGGGACCAAGGTGCACATCAAGCTGTGACAAAATCTGGTGGTGACTTTAGTTCCTAGGGTTTGGCTTCTGATCAGTGATAGCTTCGGTTCAACACAGAGATGTCTGTGGGATGACACAGGGGCTCTGAGCTCTAGTGTGAGGTGTCCCTGGCCATGGCAGGGGGGGTTGGAACTGGATGGTCCTTGAGGTTCATTCTAACCCTGACAACTCTATGAATCTATGTTAGGAATGAGTTCTTTACCATGAGGATAGTGGAACACTGGAACAGGTTGCCCAGGGAGGTGGTTGAGGCTCCATCCATGAAGACATTGAATGTGAGGCTGGACAGGGCTCTGGGCAACCTAATCTAATTGAGGATGTCCCTGCTGACTGCAGAGGGGGTTGGACTAGATGACCCTTCCAACCCAGACCATTCTATGGGTTTATGTCTCCTCTTTTGGGAATGGGGAAGATATAATAATGTTTTTATGATTCTCAGCTACCTCCCCTTTTTCAACTCTCAGAATGGGAATAAAAACCTTGCTGCCATCCATCATTGCTTCTGTTGGTGAGAGCTAGAGTAGTTCAGCATGGAGAAGAGAATGCTCCATGGGGACCTTATTGCAGCCTTTCAGTACTTAAAAGGGGCTGATAAGAAAGATGGGAGCAATCATTCTAGCAGGGCATGTTTGAAAGGACAGGAGGTGATGGCTTTAAACTAAAAGGAGATTTAGACTAGAGAGAACAAAGAAATTGTTTCACAGTGAGGGTGGTGAAACTCTGGCAGAAATTGCCCAGAGACGTCGTAGAAGCCCCATCCTTGAAAACATTCCAGGTCAGGTTGGATGGGGCTCTGAGTAACCTGATCCTGTTGCAGATGCTTGGACTAGGTGACTTTAAAAGGTGTCTTCCAACTCAAGCCCTTCCCTTCCCTTCCCTTCCCTTCCCTTCCCTTCCCTTCCCTTCCCTTCCCTTCCCTTCCCTTCCCTTCCCTTCCCTTCCCTTCCCTTCCCTTCCCTTCCCTTCCCTTCCCTTCCCTTCCCTTCCCTTCCCTTCCCTTCCCTTCCCTTCCCTTCCCTTCCCTTCCCTTCCCTTCCCTTCCCTTCCCTTCCCTTCCCTTCCCTTCCCTTCCCTCCCCACCCCACCCCACCCCCCTTTGTCAGGCTGCAATAAGCCCTGCTGGAAAGTCTGTCCCCATCTTTCTTTTTGATGTCCTTTAGATACTGAAAGGCTGGAATAAGATATCCCCAAAGCCTTTTCCCTAGGCTGAACAACCCCAACTGTCTCAGCTTATCCTTAAAGGGGTAGTGCTTCATCCCTCTGATCATATTTGTGGCCTCCTCTGGACCCACTGTAACAGGTCCATGTGTTTCACACTATAGCAATGCTGTTCCTGGGGCTTCTGGTAGCCCAAGTGAAAGCAAGACTGACATGGTCTAGTCATGGGGTCTGTGTTGATAGGTTGGACTCAATGATCCTCGAGGTCCTCTCCAACCTAAGTGATACTGTGATACTGTGATACTGTGATTTCTGGTGGTGATTTGCACTTGTGACTTCAGCAACCCAGAAATGCAGTGGAGCTCACTGATATTTGCATGAGATCTGAAACTTGGTCCAGAATGGCTTTTTGCCATCAATGACCCTACAGGGATTATTCTTTGCTCTAAGAGACCTTCTCCCCTGCTCCACACAGGCTTTGTGATGGAATGTGGAGTCTGAAGGTTGTAATCTCTTCACCATTCCATTGAGTAGATAAACTCAGCACGACTTACACAAAATCTTCATCTCTTTTCCTTTTTGCAGCTCAACACTTTGTGTTTCCATTAGTTCCTGACAAAACCAAGAAGCTTTCAGCACCAAGTGACACCTCCTCAATGTGTTCCCACAACAGTCCAAGTGCAAGGAAATTCCACAGACGTTCAGAGGCGGATCTCAGGGGAGGAGCTTGGAAGAAAATCTCAGAGAGTTCATGTTTTAACAGGCTACCCTCAAGATAATGCTGAGAGTTAGAGAGTTTTCCTCCCCTTGCCATTATTTAGCTCAGTATCTCAGGAGCAATTATCAGAAGGGAAGTGCTGCAGGGGCTAGGTGGAGCTTTCACAAACAACTGCATGATATAATTTCTGGGACTGGCAAATATGATCAACAAGTCATCTGAGCTCACATGACAGCACCCTTGATCTGAGCTTAAAACCAGCAGCTGCAGGAAGAGAAAGGTGGGGCTGGTCCCCAGGTCTGATATGGCATCCCCAAATAACAGACCTGAGAACAGGAGACCTGCTCCCACTAGCTGAAAAGCTGAGCTTGAAAGTTACATGCTAGAGTGCAAAACCCTTTTCTCCTTTCCTCATTTGTTCTGCATCTGGAATGTTATGTCCAGTTCTGGGCCACTCACTTCAACAAGGACCTCAGGGTACTGCTTGAAAGAGTCCAGCTCAGAGCCACAGAGCTGCTGCAGGCAGTGGAATATCTCCCTGCTGAGGACAGGCTGAGGCAGCTGGGGCTCTGTAACTTGGAGCAGAGAAGCCTGAGGGGTGACTTCATTCATGTTTATAAAGATGTGCAGGGCAGTGTCAGGAGGATGGAACCAGGCTCTGCTCAGAGATGTCCGATGACAGGACAACGGGCAGTGGGTGCAAGCTGGAGAGGAGGAAGTTCCACGTGAACATAAGAGAAAGCTTTTTCACTGTGAGGGTGACAGAGCCCTGGCACAGGCTCCCCAGAGAGGTTGTGGAGTCTCCTCCTGTGGAGACATTCAAAAGACACCTGGATGTGTTCCTGGGTGACCTGCCCTGGGTGATCCTGCTCTGGTAAGGGGGTTGGCCTTAATGATCTTTAGCAGTCCCTTTCCACCACTAACGTTCTGTGATTCTGGTCAGCAGCAGACCTTGGCATAGCATCAAGTGCTGTTCTGAGTGGCAAAGGGATGCTGTAACAAACATTTCTGCTCCTCAGTTTGACCACATTAAAGCAAGGAATAGTCATAGTGACTGAAGAAGTTTGTGACATTAAATGTGTCAAGGGTTAGGGCTGGGGTGGCTACTGGGAATGGTACAGACTCTCTACAAACACCTCTGCCTTCCCAAAGGGAAAAGAAAGGGACTAGGCTGAAGTTTCCCCTTCAAACTGTAGCAGAAGGTTTTCCTAATGTCCAATCTAAACCTCCCCTGGTGCAACTTAAACCCCTTTCCTCTTGTCTTATCACTAGTTACTTGGGAGAAGAGAGCAACACCAGCCTCACTCCAAGTGGAGGTGGCCAAGCTCTTTTTGGTTGTGTGCAATAATAAGACAAGGAACAGCAAGTTTCACCTCAACACGAGGAGAAACTTCTTCACAGTGAGGGTAACAGAGCCCTGGAGCAGGCTGCCCAAAGAGGTTGTGGAGTGTCCTTCTCTGGAGACTTTCCAAACCCACCTGGATGTGTTCCTTTGCAGACTACCCTAAGAGATCCTGCTCTGGCAGGGGTTTGGACTTGATGATCTCTTGAGGTCCCTTCCAACCTGTAGTTCCAACATGTAATATACTGTGATACTGTGAACCTCCTTTCAGGTAGCTGTAGAGAGCAGTAAGTCTCCCCTCAGACATCTCTTGTCTAGACTAAAGAACCCCAGCTCACTCAGCCACTCCTTGTATACCATGCCCTCCAAATCCCTCACCAGCCTCACTGCTCTCCTCTGGATGTGCTCCAGGAACTCAATGTCTTTCACATGATCTGTGATTTGTCACAGATAATGACTTTAGCAGTTAAAAGGAGTTACAAGAGGACTTGTTCCTCTATCTGAAGTCTGGCTGAGTCTAACTTCATTAACTAGTTTGATCTAACCCATCATCCAGCTCATTGACTCTCACTCAGTGGTTCTTCCAACATGCTCCAAACCTGTGGTTTCAGGACTACTTTGATCATAGATGGAGACAGGATGTTGCAACCACAGGTATGAAGAAGGCAAGCTGGCTCATTACTTCATGAAATTAGAGCAGGGAGGAGAGCTGGAACCCAAACAAAGATATGATGCTCTCTTTTGCTAGTTCCTGTGAGCTCATTCATCCACCAGCTGCCACAATTCCCACTGACTTCAGGCTGATGTTGGCCAGGAGTTGTGTAGGGTGGTTGAATGCCTGGTTTCTTGACAGTAGTGGTTGCACAGGATCACAGGATGTAAGGGGTTGGAAGGGACCTCTGAAGATCATCAAATCCAACCCCCTGCCAGAGCAGAACCATAGAATCCAGCACAGGTTGCAAAGGAATGCATCCAGATGAGTCTTGAAAGTCTCCAGAGAAGGAGACTCCACAACCTCTCTGGGCTGCCTCTTCCAGTGCTCTGTGACCCTCACAGTGAAGAAGTTCCTCCTCATGTTGAGGTGGGACCTCCTGTGCTGTAGTTTATGTCCATTGCCCTTTGTCCTATCCCAGGGTGCAACTGAGCAGAGCCTGTCCCCTCCCTCCTGACCCCCAGCCTTCAGATATTTGTAAACATTTATTAGGTCCTCTCTCACTCTTCTCTTCTCCAGACTAAACAGCCCCAGGGCTCACCAGGCAGTGCTCCAGTCCCTTAATCATGCTGGTAGCTCTCCATTGGACTCTCTCAAGTAGATCCCTGTCTCTCTTGAACTGGTGAGCCCAGAACTGGATGCAATATTCCAAGTGCGGCCTCACCAGGGCAGAGTAGAAGGGGAGGAGAACCTCCCTCCATCTGCTGGCCATACTCCTTTTGATGCGCCCCAGGATCTCATTGGCCTTCTTGGCCACCAGGGCACATTGCTGTCCCATGGATAGCTTGTGGTCCACCAGGACTCCCAGGTCCTTCTCCACAGGGCTGCTCTCCAGCAGATCACCTCCAAGCCTGTACTGCTGCATTTTATTATTCTTTCCCAGCTGCAGGACTCTGCACTTATCCTTGCTGAACCTCATGAGGTTCCTCTCTGCCCAGCTCTCAGTCTGTCCAGCCTCAGGTATTATCAGCCAAGCCTCCCAGTTTGGTACTATCAGCAAGAGAAGACCATAAACACAATGCAGAGGGGAAAAAACCCCACAAAGTTGGCACTTAATTTGTTGCTGTCCTTTTTTTCCCCCCCTAATTATTTTTGGATTTTAATTTTGTTTTTTTTTAAGATCTCCCTTCTCCTCCTCATAACTAATACAGACCACAAGGTTTTCTTTCCTGTCTTGCTGCCTCATTGCTTCCAGGTGACTTCCTGAGCTCGATATGAACCTTTGATCCTCACTCATAGGGTAGAGTCACAGAAAGGTTTGAGTTGGAAGGGACATCTATTCCATACCCCCTGAAGTAAGCAGAGACATCTTTCAACTAGATCAGGTTGCTTGGGTTTAAAGGGACCTTTTGGAGGCCATCTATTCCACATCCCCTGAAGTAAACAGAGACATCTTCACAGCCATGTTCAACCTGATTTAGAATGTTACCAGGGATGGGGCATCTACCACCTCTCTGGGCAAGCTGGGCCAATGTTTCACCACGCTCCGTGTAAAAAAAATCCACTTTCTATCTAGTTTGTATCTTTCTCTTTTGGTTTAAAACCATGACCCCTTGTCCTGTCACAATAGGCCCTGTTAAAAGTTCCCTCTCCACCTTTCTTCTAGGCTCTCTGTAAGTGTGGAAAGGCTGCAGTGATGCCTCCCTGGAGCCTTCTCTTCTCTAGGCTGAACCCATACCTCTCAAGTTTGTCCAGGTGCTTCTGGATGATACCCTGTCCCCTGGCATGCCAGCCAGATCACTCAGCTTGGTCTCATCTGAAAACTTGCTGAGGGTGCACTTGATCCCACCTTCTGTGTCTTTGATGAAGGATATTAGACAATGCTAGGGCAAGGTTGGACCTCTCTTGGCCAGTGTTCACTGACAAGGCTGTGCCACCATCACTTTTGCCAGCAAATAAACCTCTCTGACTACATCCACATTAAATAACCAGCACAGGTCCCATCTGGTCACACAGCTAAATTTTCTGCATGGTCTCTGGAACAGTTCTGGTCAGTCCCATACTGCCCTGTACAGGCCAAATAGCCTTCCTGAAGATGAGGATGGATGTGACCCACTTGTTCTGGAAAGCAGCAGAGATTAATGATAAAGGTACAGACCCTTCCATCTCATCTGTCTGTCAGGCCAGGGAATGGACCTTGGCAATGCTCATTTTTCTGGCACAAAGACAACTGAGATGCTGAAGTTCCTGCTTTAGAAGGTGTTGTGGTAAGATGAGACTCATGGGTCACAATGTTTTAGCTGTTTATGGGGCTGTTCAGTCCTGTACCTTCCCACATATGAAGTACATTTGGGAGCTTAATCCTAAAACTGGCAAGGGAAGAGATGAGGAGGGATTAGAATAGGTTTTATTGGATCGCTTTTACTTCAGGTTGATGTCTCCAGCTTTCCAAGGACAGCTTACATCCCACTGTTTTGCTTGAAGCGTGAAGTCAAGGAGTTTGGCAGCACTTGAGCAATCAGTCACTATTCTCTGCTTTAAAACTTTCCCTAATTCTTTGTCCCAGTAAGAACCACTGAATTCAATGTGGGAGTTCATATCCAGGGTGGATGCTGAAGGCAAGGAAGCATAAAAGATTCTGAGTAAAGTCTTCAAGCAATCTCTCAAATGGCTCCAGATAAGTTCCCTTGGCTGTATTTCAGTTGTTTCCCCAACTCATTCCTCCTTTGCTGTGTAAACTGTTTGCACAGAGGGACAGCTACATCTGCCCTGTGTAAGCACTTTTTTTCCCCTGATCCTGTATCATGTTTGGGGTCAAAGCAAAGATGAGATTTCTAAACTGAAAGTAAATTGGCCTGATGTAAAGGACTTCTTCACTCTTGACTCCTTGGACACCATTTCCAAATGGAGAAGGGGAAAATCCTTTCCCTAGGCTGGATTCTCTTTCTGCAAGAGTGGTCTTCATCCCCAGGCAGCTATGACACCACACCAGAGCCCAGAATTCAGCTCCTACCAAACAGCAATGCTTCCTGGAAGCATGTAAGTACTTGGAGAAAGAGAGGTGGTGGATGAAGGGGATGGAGAAAATTAAGGAGAATGAGAAAACAGGAGTGGCTGACACACTGTCAACCTGTACTGCCATTCAGTGAGACCTGGACAGGCTGGAGAGATGGGCAGAGGGGAACATCAAGAGGCTCAGTGAGAGCAGATGTAGAGTCCTGCACCTAGGGAGGTATCATCATTGGAATGTGCTGCCCAGGGAGGTGGTGGAGTCACCATCCCTGGAGGTGTTCAAGAGGAGATTGGACGTGGCACTTGGTGACATGGTCTAGTCACGAGGTCTGTGGTGACAGGTTGGACTCGATGATCCTCGAGGTCTCGTCCAACCTTAGTTATACTGTGATCCTGTGATCATCCCATGCATCAGTACAGGTGATGGGTGACCTGCTAGAAAGCACCTCCAGGCAGCAGGGCCTGGGAGCACTGGTGGACAGCAAATTCACCAGGAAGCAGCAATGTGCTCTTGTGACCAAGAAAGTCTGGTCTCCTGTGGTTCATTAAGGAGACTGTGAACAACAGGTCACAAGGGAGGTTCGCCTTCCACTCTACTGTGCCCTAGTGAGGCTACATCTGGATTATAAGGTCCAGTTCTCCCAGGGCTTTCCAGTTCAAGAGAGACAGGGAACTGCTGGAGAGAGTCCAATAGAAGGCTAAGAAGATGATGAAGGGACTGGAGCACCTCTCTGAAGAGAAAAAGCTGAGAGACCTGGGGCTGATTAGCCTGGAGAAGAGCAGCCTGAGAGGGGATTTTCTCAATGCTTATCAGCATACAAAGGGTGAATTCGTAGAATCATAGAATTGCTAGGGTTGGAAGAGACCTCAAGGATCAGCTAGTTCCAACCCCTCTACCATGGGCAGGGACACCTCATGCTAGATCAGGTTGCTCACGGCTACAGGAATGCTTCTCAACTAGATTTGGCTGCTCAAGGCCTCAGCCAACCCGGCCTGGAACACCCCCAGGGAGGAGGCATCCAGAACCTCCCTGGGAAGCCTATTCTAGAGTCTCACCACCCTTGTACTGAAGAACTTCTTCCTAAGATCCAGTCTAAACCTACTCTTCCTTAGCTTAAAATCATTCCCCCTTGTCCTGAGCATCCTTGTTTAGACACCCTGATGAAAAGTCCCTGTCCAGCCTTTCTGTAGGATTCCTTCAGGTACTGGAAAGCAGCTCTAAGGTCCCTCTGGAATCTTCTCTGCCCTAGGATGAACAACCCTAACTCCATGCTCTCCCTTTTCACTGTGGGAGAGCAGTAGGTGATTATCTTGTGTTGAATTAAAGTCAGTGAAAACTTTCTCCTACCTCTTATGGAGGAAAATCCAGATGTGAATGCCCAAGTGACAGCTTGTAACAGACGCAGCAAACAATCAGCTGCAAGTGTGAGAAGGGTGAGAACAGGAGGCTAAAAGAAGGGCTGCCTGGGGTGCCAAATGGGAGAGATTATTCTGAGTGGATCAAAGGAAAGGGAAGCAGGATGTGATAATCTGGGACAGTCCTTCTCCAGGATGGGACCTACTGGGTTGCAAGCTCACATCTGTAGACAGGCAGCTGGAACCAGAGGTACCAGGTGTCTTAAAGGAGGACTGGGTGAGGAAGTGATGCATGTTCTCTAAGGAGCAGTCTGGAGCAGGCAGGGGACATCTGTGATCTGTATTAAAAGACATCTCCAGCCCTTTCAGTGCCTAAAGGGGGTCTGTAAGAAAGATGGGGACAATCTTTTTGACAGGGTTTGTTGTGAAAGGACAGGGAGCAATGTTTTTACACTTAAAAAGGGAGGATTCAGACTAGATGCAAAGAAGACATTTTTTCCAGTGAGGGTGGTGAGATACTGGCCTGGGTTGCCTAGATAGATGGTAGAAGCCCCAACCCTGGAAACAGTCCAGATGGGGTTGGATGGGGCTTTGAGCAATATGCTGTAGTAGAAGATGTCCCTGCTAACTGCAGAGGAGTTGGACTAGATGACCTTCAAGGGTCCCTTTCAACCCAAATCATTCTGTGATTCTCTTGTTATGTCATTGTTTTAGGAGGCGAACCAGTTCATTTGGAGACTGTTGGGACTATTGTCAAATGGAGGCAATGATCCATGGAGCAAATCCCTACCTGGCCTTACTGAATCATACAATCATAAAATTGTCAGGGTTCGAAGGGACCTCAAGGATCATCCAGTTCCAAGCCCCACACTACATCAGATTGCTCAGAGCTACATCCAGCCTGGCCTTAAAAACCTGCAGGGATGAGGCTTCCACCACCTCCCTGGGCAACCTGCTCCAGTGTCTCACCACACTCATGGCAAAGAACTTCTTCCTAATATCCAATCTGACTCTACCCACTTCTAGTTTTGTTCCATTGCCCCCAGTCCTATCACTCCCTGACACCCTGAAAAGTCCCTCCCCAGCTTTCTTGTAGTCCCCCTTCAGATACTGGAAGGCCACAGTAAGTTGTCCTCGGAGCCTTCTCTTCTCCAGACTGAGCAACCCCAACTCTCTCAGTCTGTACTCATAGCAGAGCAGCTCCAGCCCTCTGCTCATCCTCATGGCCCTTCTCTGGACACATTCCAGCACCTCCAGATCCTTCTTATAATAGGGGCTCCATAACTGGACACAGTACTTCAGGTGGGGCCTCACCAGAGTGGAGTAGAGGGGGAAATCACCTCCCTCGACCTGCTGGCTGTGCTTCTCTTGATGCAGCCCAGGATGAGGTCACTCGACTGCCGTGAGTAAAGCTGCTGCAGCGTTTCTCAGAGGAGGCTGTGAAGATGCTCTTCAGCGAAACACAGTCGCACCACGCATCCAACTCCAGCTCTTGAACTCCTTGACTCTGGGGACCATGAGGTGGCGCAGTTACCCAGGCTATCAGACCACAGCTGGCTGCACGCTGGGCAGGTATCTTCCCAAAACACGTGTCTGCTCCCCAGCTGCATAACTACAACCATCTGTTAAGGAGCTGCTGCTTTATACACTGGAGAGCTACATCGCCTAACTCCTTTTTGTTTGCCTTCCCGAGGAGTCAGTGAGGTAGTGAGGGACAAGAAAGAGCAACCAAGTGTATTGTGCTCTCCTCTCAGCCAGCGTGGAGGGATCCCTTTCCCTCTCCCTTTCTTAAATAAGGCTTTAAAATCATAAACTAACAGCAAATGCATTCAATTTCCCCTCCTGGCAAGCACTCCAAGGACATCCCTTGTTTGATTAGCAGGATGCAAAATGAGACACGGACCACATGGCAGGAGGTGTGGACAGTGGCTCTCCTCCAGCTGCATTTCCAGGTCTGAGAAGAAAAGTTCTGAGAGCAGTGACCTGTTTGCAGGTCCTCTGCTGCCTGTCTTTCAGTTCCTCTTGGATCCGTGAGAGGGTGGCAGCGCCCTGGCTGGTTTCCAGGGAGGGGACTGTGTTGAATCTCCTTCAGGTTCTCCATCACAGAATCACAGAATTGCTAGGGTTGGAAGGGACTTCAAGGATTATCTAGTTCCAACTCCTCTGCCATGAGCAGGGACACCTCACACTACATCAGGTTGCTCAGAACCACATCCAGCCTGGCCTTCAAAGCCTTCAGGAATGAGGCTTCCATCACCTCCCTGGGCATCAGTCTGAACTGATTCTGTTTGGTGTTTTTTTTCTCCTGCTTCCCCTTCCCAGTAGCTGGCCATCTTGCAGTAGCTGTTGGGTCATCTTGCATGTGCTCACAGGCTGCAGCACAAGTGGGCTGTTGCAGTGGAGAGTGATCCTGCCCCTGTACTCAACACTGCTGAGGCCACACCTCAAACACTGTGTTCAGGTTTGGGGCCCTTACATCAAGGACACTGACGTGCTGGAGCATGTCTAGAGAAGTGTAAAGTAGTTGGTGAAGGGTCTGGAGGACAGATCTAGTGAAGAGTGGCTGAGGAAACTGGGATTGCTTTGTATGCAGAAGAGGAGGCTGAAGGGAGACCTCTGTGGTAGGTTGAAATTCCCCCCCTGCCAACAATTAATTTGCCAGACCAGCCCAGCTGCAAGCAAATGAAAGCTGTATTTACAAGCAGAACTACAATCTACGATGGAATGCAATGAGTGTGTACAGAATATACAGTACTTACAATATTTGCAGGTATTTGCAATTAATAAACAGCACAAGGACCCCCTTGGCCAAAGACCAGGGGAAGCTACTAGCTTCTCCCTCTCTGCGCCTCTTTACCCCACTGTACAAAAGGGAAAAGAGAAAGGAGAAGAGAAGTTAATACCAAACCAATGCAGCCAAGGTCATGCAGAAGCAAGTTAGTATCTCCCCCAGAGCCAAGAAGCGAGAAGAGAAGAGAAATTGTTTTGGTACAACCAGTTTAAGCTTAGAATAGAATAGAATAGAATAGAATAGAATAGAATAGAATAGAATAGAATAGAATAGACCAGACCAGGTTGGAAGAGACCTTCAAGATCATCGCGTCCAACCTATCATCCAACACCACCCAAAAAACTAACTCATGCAACCAAGCACCCTGTCAAGTCTCCTCCTGACCACCTCCAGTGATAGCAACTCCTTAGGCAGTCCATTCCAATGGGCAATCACTCTCTCTGTGTAAAACTTCCTCCTAACCTCCAGCCTGAACTTCCCCTGGCGCAGCCTGAGACTGTGTCCTCTTGTTCTGGTGCTGGCTGCCTGGGAGAAGAGACCAACCTCTGCCTGCTCCATCTTGGGATAAAAATGATGTGGAATATGAACATTTCCCACCAGGGCTGCTGGATTTGCTTAGGCAATGGCCGCAGCTTCACTCAAGCTAGAGTTTGCCTTCAAAAGCTATGGTGAAGCTGGGGCAGGTAGATCTTCAGCTCCTGGCAGACAGCATGGCCATAGGTTGCATGCCGTGTTCCAGGCAGGGGTGCAGTTTGCTGCTGCATAAGCACCCATCTGGGGAACACCTCCTGTCAGCAGGTTTTGGTATTCATTCCCTAGAGCATCACTGATCCTGAGCATGATAGGGTGTGAACTCAGCCTCCTGCTCCACGGGCACATTTTGCTATGTCTATAAATGCCTTTCCAGCACGTCAGGCCCTGATTCTTATCACCTACACACTTGAGAGATCAAAACAGCTGTGGAAAGGCTTCTTCAGACTCTGCTGTGAGCACTTCAATGCCTGCATGCCCTCGGCCACATTCCTACACAGGAGAATAGCTCTGCACTCTCTTGTGCAAGCACCACAGCTGCACCATCTCATTCCTAGGCCCAAAGTGCATTTGAAGCAGACCACTGCTGGCCAGAAAGCCCATTGGGTGCAGATGTTGCCTTTGCTTTCAGAGAGAGAGGGGACAAGACCCCCATCCAGAGCAATGAGGAGAGGGGCCACATGGAATCATAGAATGGTTTGGGTTGGAAGGGACCTCCAAAGGTCATCCAGTCCAACCTCCTTGCAGTCAGCAGGGACAATCTCAACTAGATCAGGTTGCCCAGAGCCCTGTCCAGCCTCATCTTGAATATCTTCAGGGATGGGCCCCTATTCCTAATATCCAATCTATCTCTGTTCTTAGAATCATAGAGTCATAGAATTGGTAGGGTTGGAAGGGACCTCAATGATCATCTAAAGAATACAGAACCAGATTAGAAAAGACCTTCAGGATCAAGTCCAACCTATCACCAAACACCATCTAATCAACTAAACCATGGCACCAAGTGCCTTATCAAGTCTTATTTTAAACACTTCCAGGGATGGTGACTCCACCACCTCCCTGGGCAGCACATTCCAATGGCCAATCTCTTTCTGGGAAGAACTTCTTCCTAACCTCCAGCCTAAACCTCCTCTGGCACAGCTTGAGACTGTGTCCCCTTGTTCTGGCACTGGCTGCCTGGGAGAAGAGACCAACCTCCCTTCAGGTAGTTGTAGAGAGCAATAAGGTCTCCCCTGAATCTCCTCTTCTCCAGGCTAAACACCTCCAGCTCTCTCAGTCTCTCGTCATAGGGCTTGTGCTGCAGACCCCTCCCCAGCTTTGTTGCCCTTCTCTGGACACATTCCAGCAACTCAACATTTTTCTTAAACTGAGGGGCCCAGAACTGGACACAGGACTCAAGGTGTGGCCTAATCAGTGCTGAGTACAGGGCAGAATGACCTCCCTGCTCCTGCTGGCCACACTAGTTCTGATGCAGGCCAGGAAGCCATTGGCCTTCTTGGCCACCTGGGCACACTGCTGGCTCATGTTTAGGTGGCTGTCGATCAGCACACCCAGGTCCCTCTCTGTTTGGCAGCTCTCCAGCCACTCTGACCCCAGCCTGTAGCTCTGCATGGGGTTGCTGTGGCCAATGTGTAGAACCTAGAACCTAGTTCCAACCCCTCTGCCATGGCCAGGGACACTTTACACTTCTCTAGGCAATTCTCTGCTTTGAAGCCATTGCCCCTCATCACCACAGGCTTTCTAAACAGTCTCTCTCCATCCTTCTTGTAGACCCCCTTTAGGCACTGGGCATGCACACCTCCTCTGAAATGCTTTTGCAATTGCCTTCTATACAGTGTCCACCACTCCCCACCTCAAGCAGGAGCAGTGTTTGAATAAGGGTTTGCACAGAAAAGTCTTTCCATGGCACAGCTTCACTCTATGAGCACCAAACTGAAGTGGCCAAGCTGTGAGCCTGGCTTTCCTCTCTGTGCCTCAGAAGCCCAACTAAACCTACATAAGGCATGAATCCCCTTTCAGGAGTGTCCTCCTCCACCCATCATGTGCCCTGGGCTCCTAAAGGAACATCCTTCAGAGAGTAGTTATTATGTTTAATGTTTTCTCTGCCTTCCAAAATTACCTCCCACCTTTCCTAGGCAGTTCATGTGATGCTGGTTCCCTGGCCATCTGCTTAAAACCTGACAGGTCTCCTACTTGGGTGGGCTAAGATGTGGAGATCTGATACCTCTAGTCCCCCATTTCATCTGTGGCCTTGGGTCAGGACATTAGAATTATGGAATGGTTTGGGTTGGAAGGGACATTTAAAGGTCATTTAAAGGTCAACCCCCCTGCAGTGAGCAGAGACATCGACATCTTTAGCTAGATCAGGTTGCTCAGGGCCCTGTCCAATCTGGAATGTTTCCAGGGATGGGTCTTCTACCACCACTCTGGGCAGCCTGGGCCATGGTCTCATCACTCTCACTGTGAGAAATGTCTCCTTCTGTCTAGTCTTAATCTGCTTTGATTTAGTTTAAAATCATCACCCCTTGTCCTGTCACAACAGGTCCTGCTAGGAAAATTGTCCCCATCTTTCTTACAAGCCCTCTTCAAGTACTGAAACTCCACAATAAGGACTCCCTGGAGCCTTCACTTCTCCAGGCTGAACAACCCCACCTCTCCCAACTATTCCTCACAGGAGAGGGGTTTCAGCCTTCTGGTCCTTCTTTATGGAATCCTTTGGGATCAAGAATGGGGACAACTGCAACATCAGGGGCCTGGCAACCCTTGACAGCTCTAATCGGGTTGCACTCCAGCTTTTCTCTACCTTGC
Source organism: Melanerpes formicivorus (assembly GCF_026170545.1). NCBI lineage: Eukaryota > Metazoa > Chordata > Aves > Piciformes > Picidae > Melanerpes > Melanerpes formicivorus. Next base: position 33,284,276 of record NW_027142353.1, on the reverse strand, counting down.
TCTGATATTAAATCCAGGCACTGCATCCACTCTTGCTCTCACCTCCCAGTTGTGAGCCGAGCCCTGCAAATCTACACATTCCTCCTTGCTTACACACCACAAGCTTTATTTGTTTTAATCACAGGGGCCCCTGATAATTATTAACATATTTAATTATTTTCACTCTGAGTCACTCATCTGGGGTGTGGAGTGATCACAAGGATTGCTTTACTACAAAGAGACCCAGCCCTGGAGCATATGCACCACCCTTTGAGATGAAGCTCCCACTGATGCCTACCTTGGAGCCTGCATTTCCTCCCAGTCTGAGCTGATTTTTTGCTTGACTGGAAAGTGCTGGCCTCTGAAGGAGCAAAACTGGACACATTTAGACAATTTTGCAAGGCTCTTTGCATGCTGAGGTTGCCAATTCCGAGACAGAGCTGTCAGGGTGTGATGTTCATCTGAGCTCTGCTCCAGCCCTGCACCTCATGGGGGGTCCTTAGTCCTTCTGCCTCCCCCCCAACCCCAAAATTGCACCACTTCACCCAGCACACCCCCTCCTCAGGCTTTCCAGGGAGTTAGGTGGCCTCGCACCAGCAATCAGAGCAGACTGCAATTAGTGGTGTTTGTCTGAGGAAACTCATAACTCTGCACTTCCACATGATTTATGAGGTTCCCCAGCCTGGGCTGGCCCATGAGCCGTGATCATTCCCAGCCCCAGTGGTTCACAGTGAGGCTACCCAGAGTGATCTGGGTGTTTTTCCTCCCCTGGTGTCCATCAGGGCTTTGCAGGGAAGCACTACCCTTGGAGAATCCTCCCCATGAGCCTCCAACGTCCAGGAGGATTGGCTGGGGACCAAATGCATGTGTCTGGGGTCCATCCTGAGTGAGCTTGGTTCTTGCTCCCTCACAGAATCACAGAATGTTAGGGGCTGGAAGAGCCCTCTAGGGAGTTAAAACTCTCTGATAAAGCAAGGTCACCCAGGGGAGTTTCCACAGGATCATAATGTCCAGGTGGGTTTTGGAAGTCTCTAAAGGAGACTCCACAACCTCTCTGTCCAGCCTGGGCCAGTGCTCTGTCACCCTTAAAGTAAAGGTTTTTCCTTAAGTTCAGGTGAAACCTCTTGTGGTCCAGTTTGTACCTGTTGTGCCTTGTTCTAGCACTGAAAACCAGTGGAAAAAGCCTATCCCCTCCTCCATGCCCTATGACTTTCTCCACCAGATAAGTTAAGATCCAGTGATGGTGGATCCCACAGGACTGCCTTGGTCCTGATCATCCAACATCCAGGAGAATCCACATGGCTGGGGAACAAGAACCACAGAATGTTAAGGGCTGGAAGGGCCTTCAAATGATCATCCAGTCCAACCACCCTGCCAGAGCAGGATCACCTAGACCAGATCACACAGGCAGGCTATGAATATCTCCAGAGAAGGAGACTCCACAACCCCCCTGGGCAGCCTGTTCCAGGATTCTGTCACCCTCACAGTGGAAAATGTTTTCCTTCTGTTTCCATGGAACTCCCTATGCCTCAACTTCCACCATTGCCTCTTGTCCTGTCATTGGGCATCACTGAACAGAACCTGGCTCCATCCTCTTGGCACTCACCCTGCACATCTTAATAAACATGAATGAGGTCACCCCTCAGACTCCTCTGCTCCCAGCTACAGAGCCCTCAGCTCCCTCAGTCTCTCCTTGTATGGAAGATGTTCCACTGCCTTCAGCATTTTTGTGGCTCTGAGCTGGACTCTCTCTAGCAGTTCCCTAAGGTTCTTCCTGAACTGCGGGGCCCAGAACTGGACACAATATTCCAGATGCAGCCTCATTGGTGCAGAGTAGAAGGGGAGGAGAACCTCCCTCGATCTGCTAGCCACACTTTAGTTCTCTGTCCCACCAGTGATGCCAGATCTGTAGAGAGAAGAAAACTGTGGGAGGGACTCGGAGATGCACAAAGGAGGCCTTGGCAGGGCTGAGGACTGAGCAAAAAGAACTCTTCAGACATCTTAAAGGAGATGTTGGCCCTTGTTGAAATCTCTATTTAAGAATAAATTTTTGGTTAAATACACATCTAAATATTTATACAGAGAGGGAGAGAGAGAGGAAGAGGTGGGAAGAGGTCCATTTCACAAAGCCAAACCTGCACAATTTTAAACAAATCAAATCCTTTAATAAAAACCAGAACCCTGATGCTACTTTAAAAGGATATAAGATAAGGGCTAGTTTCTGCTTTCCCTTGGGGGAAAAAAGATTGGAAAACACTGATCAGGCTCTTCCTACTGAGCTTGGGCTCTTGTTCAGAAAGGCTTTTATTTCTTTTCTTCTTTTCTTTTTTTTTTTTTTTTTTGTCTGAAGTGTTTTATCAGCATTTTTGTTAGCTCTAATAATAGCAGCGCTTCTTTTGTCTTGGTTGTTTTCATAGAATCCTTGCAGCTGGAAAAGACTTTTAAGATCATGGAGTCCAGCCATTGTCTATCTCTACCAAGTCTGGTGCTAAACCATGTCCCTCAGCACCGAATCTTTGCATCTTCTAAATCCCTCCAGGGATGGGGATCCAACCACCTCCCTGGGGAGCCTGTTCCAATGTTTGAGAACCCTTTCAGTGAAGTCACAGAAGACTCCAAGCAGTAGAGCTGGTGTCCTGGCATGTAAAGCCTTGTGTCCACCAAAGCCCATCTCTAGTCTTGGTCAGGGCTTTGGATAGGCAGTTGTGACTGGTTGACGTTGTCCCCTTAAGAAAGGGAATATGGTGGACGGAAGTTGGTAAACGGAAAGAATAATCTAAACTAATTTCATTGGAAGAATGGGAGAAAGCACCTTCTGAACTGGGAGTGAGCTGGGAGTGAACTGGGCACTCCGGCACTCTATCTTCAGTCTTGCTTCCACCTCTCCACGGTGCAGCAGCTCTCTCTGTGCTGGGTTTTCTGCCAAGGCTCCGGCCTTGAAAAACTGATAAGGCCTGTATTAACTGCTTTCCAATTAACACAAGTGCTTCTAACATTTTTTTTTTTCTCTCTTTTCTTTCTCTTTCTATCCCACTCTGGGGAAAGGCGGAAAGAGGGGAGAGCGGAGGTGGGAAACCCCCCTCAGTAGAGGGGGGAACTCTCATTTCTGTGCTACTTTGTTGTATATCTTTGTATATATTGTACATATTGTAAATTTGTATATATATTCCCCTGCATATCCTACATTGCTTTGTAAATATACAGCTCCACTGCTTTGCTAATTCAGCTTGTGAGATTTTTTTTCCTTTCCCTTCAATTTTTTTCTTTCCCTTTATCTTACAAGGGGGAAGGGAGGAGGCTTCTTGGCCTTACCCTTCCAAACCACCACAGCAGTGGATAGATCAGGTTGCTCAGAGGCCCTTCCAGCCTGGCCTTAAAACCTCCAGGGAGGTTCTACCACATCCCTGGGCAACCTGTTTCAGTGTCTCAGCACTCTCATGGGGAAGAACTTCTTCCTAACAGCTAATCTGAGTCTACCCTCCTCTAGCTTGGATCTATTCCCCCCAGTCCTATCACTACCTGACACCCTAAAAAGTCCCTCCCCAGCTTTCTTGTGGCCCCCTTCAGATACTGGAAGGCCACAATGAGGTCTTCTTGGAGCCTTCTCTTCTCTAGACTGAACAACGCCAACTCTCTCAGCCTGTGCTCATAGAAGAGGTGCTCCAGCCCTCACAGTGAGTGAATAACACTGCTCCATCATTACTTCTATGTGCCATTCTCATTTAGGTTGGAGAAGACCTTTAAGACCAATGAGTCCAACCACTATCTAACTATGCCAAGTCTGGTGCTGAATGATGTCTCTGCATCTTCTACACCCCTCCAGGGATGGGGATCCAACCACCTCCCTCGGCAGCCTGTTCCAGTGTTTGAGAACCCGTTCAGAGAAGTTGTCACAGAAGACTCCAGGGAGCAGAGCTGGTGTCCTGATATGTAAAGCCATTTCTAATCTTGGTCAGGGCTTTGGGTGGGCAGAGATCATCCCAAAGTCTTCACCCCAAAGTCTTTGTATTTTTGGTCTTGTCTTGTCACTCTGAAGTCTGTGGGTGTACCTCCAAGCAGCCCCTGAAAACCACATGGTGGCAAGCTGCCTGTAAGACCCTGTAAGCAGGAGCTGTATGGAACAGTGTCAGAAGAAGATGTGGTTGGAGGTGGATTTTGCTCCTGCACCTTAAGCACAGCCTGGACAGCTGTGATGGCAACAGTTTAAAACAAACAAAAAAAGGGGAGATTTAGTCTAGATACAAGGAAGAAACAATTTACAATGAGTGTGGTGAAATATTAGGCCAGGTGATGGATGTCCCACCCCTGGAACCATTCCAGCTCAGGTTGGATGGGGCTCTAGCAACCTGATCTAGTTGAAGATGTCCCTGTTGACTGCAGGAGGGTTGGGCAAGATGACCTTAGATGGTCCCTTCCAACCCAACCCATTCTGTGATTTTATGGCCATCCAGCAACATCCCAGTCTCACATCCAGTTCCCTGGGGAGTTCACAGTATCACCAAGGTTGGAAGAGACCTCAAAGATCATCGAGTCCAACGTCTCACCACAGACCTCATGACTAGACCATGGAACCAAGTGCCACATCCAGTCCCCTCTTGAACACCTCCAGGGATGGTGACTTGAGTTGAGCAGCTGCAGTCCTGTTTACCAGGATGCAGTGGAGAAAAAGCAAATGCAGAAGTGTGTGGGGAATTCCCAGCTCAGCTCCATCTTTCACCAGTACAGGGAAGAGTTAGGCCTGGGACTATTGCAAAGTAAGAGGGACTTCTCTTATTCAGAGATGCTATAGGCTGTGGTGAATGAAAAGTGGGAGAGCAGATGTCAGCTCTGCTTGCGGACGCTGCTGCTGAGCAAGAGGGACTTCCCTGGAGTGACAGATGACAGCAGTTGGAAAGTCTCATGGGAGGCTGGATAGAATCTTGGGTAGAAGCACCTGGAGGCTGGAAAGTGCAAAGGGTTGGAAGAAGCATGCTGAAGACCCATTTGTCCTGTTTGCTTCAGCTGCATCATCTGACCAGTATTTAGGACGTGTCTCAAAGCTTCTGTGTTACATGAGCCTGAGCTAGCTTTGATCTGGATGGGCAGTCTGAGCTAAGTCAGCACTTGCACTAGCAAAATGGAGTGAAAGACCACTAGTCTACTCTGCTCTTATGAGACCTCCACCTAGAGTACTGTCTCCAGCTCTGGAGCCCCGAACACAAGAAGGACATGGATCTGCTGGAGAGGGTCCAGAGGAGGCCATAAAGATGATCAGAGGGGTGGAGTACTGTAGGACGACGGAGATAGGAATCAATACGGCTGACCAATGTGATCGAGTATTGTTCCTTTATTGTTCCAGTGTTGCAGGCCTATGGTGCAGGCCTGAGGTGCAGGCCTATGGAGCAGGTGTAGTGCAAGTATAGCACTGTAAAGTGTAGAAGAAACAGGAGACAGGAAAGGCAGAAGAAGAAGTGCATAGCAAGGCAACTGCTACAACTTATATAAACTCGGAGTGCTCTGTTGGCACAGCTCCATTGGTTCCCTATGAGTGACCACACATTGCACTATTACAGATTATTGGTCCAACTACTAATGACACAACGAGGTTGTTGATGCAGGTGCATGTCCTGTTGTCCCAAGATAACTGTCCATGTGTATAGCTACCAGTGTCCTGCTTTAGTTACATGCTGCAGGCACAGCACTGTTTTGCTACACTGCTAGCTGATTCTGCATTTATGGCCTACCACCATGTCAGGCTCTAGGCCTGCACTGCCAGATTGCTCACACTGCTCGTCGCTGGCATTGCCACAGAGTACCTCTCTTTTGGAGGACAGGCTGAAGGATTCGGGTCTGCTCATCCTGGAGAAAAGAAGGTTGTGGAGAGACCTTATAGCACCCTTCCAGTATCTGAAGGGAACCTGCAGGAGAGCTGTAGGATTATTTATAAGGACCTGTGGTGATAGGACAAGGGACAATGGTTTTAACGTAGAGCAGGGTAGAAGTAGATTAGACATTAGGAAGAAGTTCTTTACTATGAGGGTGGTGAGACACTGGAGCAGGTTGCCCAGGGAATGCTCCATCCCTGGAAGTTTTTAAGACCAGGCTGGATAAGGCTTTGAACAACCTGGGCTAGTGAGAGGTGTCCCTGCTCACGGCAGGGGGGTTGGAACTAGATGGTCTTTAAGGTGCCTTCCCACTCAAGCCATTTTGTGTTTCTATGATTCTATGAGTGGTGCCTCTCTCATTGCTGGTGCTGTTAAGAACAGATCTGTGCCATGACAGCATCTTTCACAAATCACCAGACAAAACTCCTTTGTTGCAAGGCCAGAGCAGGGAGGGCTAAAACCAGAGCCAAGATTATGTTAAATTACAGAAAACCACAAAAATAAGTGCCTGCCCTCCCAGCAGTGCTAAACCTGTCCACTGATCTCCCCTCCAAAACCAAGCTCAACCTGACCCTGGTGGGAAAATGTCTCTAGTTGTAACCACTCTGTCACAACAACACAAAGTGAGGCCTTTATCTGAGTTTTTGATTGCGCAGCTCTGCACAAAAAAACCCACCAAAATACAAAGCCAAGATGCTGCAGGTAATTGCCAGGCCAAGAAGTCTGTGAGTTTCATTCCCTACAAGTGAGTTTTGGCACAGTAGCTGCTTCACACCCAATTAATTACTTCAGCACCAGATTATACTTGCAGGCTCCAACAGAAGTGATAATAGGAACCAATTAAATGAATTTATATTTACTTTGTAAGCATGTTTTTCCTTTGGTAAATCTTTGCTTTAATTTGACAGGTTGGACTCCAGCATTTTGTTTTTGTTAGGGGATACAGCCCTAAATCCAGAGGAACAAATCCAAACCTGTAAACCTAAGAAGTCCTTCCCTTTCAGGCTCAAAAAAAAAAAAAAACCCAAACCAAAAACCAACATGTAGAACATGGAGTTTGAAAAAATGCAATAAATCTAAAAGAAGAATGTATGCACGTGCCCAGACTAATAAAAACATCCCATGAAATGTGTGGGGAGGTGCCAGCATGTCTTGCTGGAAGAACATGAGCACGAACTGGCTTGGAGGCAGTGCCTGGTGAGATGTCCACGCCAGAGCTCGAGAATGAGATAAGCTTTCACAGAATCCCAGAGCTACAGAAACCCAGCATGGTAGGGGGTTGGAAGGGGTATCTGGAGATCATCTAAGAAGACCAATGGGATCCTGGAGTGCATCAAGAATAGTGTGTCCAGCAGATCCAGGGAGGCTCTCCTCCCCCTCTACTCTGCCCTGGTGAGACCTCACCTGGAATATTGTGTCCAGTTTTGGGCTCCCAAGTTCAAGAGGAACAGAGACCTGCTGGAGAGAGTCCAACAGAGAACTGCCAGGATGATTAATGGACTGGAGCACTGCCCTATGAGGAGAGACTGAGATCCCTGGGGCTGTTTAGTCTGGAGAAGAGAAGAGTGAGAGGGGAACTAATAAATGTTTATAAATATCTGAGGGCTGGGTGTCGAGAGGGAGGGGACAGGCTCTGCTCAGTTGCACCCTGGGATAGGAAAAAGGGCAATGGATATAAACTACAGCACAAGAGGTTCCACCTCAACATGAGGAGGAACTTCACTCTGAGGGTCACAGAGCACTGGAACTGAAGCAGGCTGCCCAGAGAGGTTGTGGAGTCTCCTTCTCTGGAGACTTTCAAGACTCATCTGGATGTATTCCTGTGTGACCTGTGCTAGATTCTATGGTTGCTCTGGCAGGGGGTTGGACTTGATGCTCTTCAGAGGTCCCTTCCAACCCCTAACATCCTGTGAGCCTGTGATCCTATGATCTAGTCCAGCCCAGGATCACCCAGAGCAGGTTGAACAGGAATTTATCTATGCAGCTTGTGGAAGTCTTCAGAGAAGGAGACTCCACAACCTCTCTGGGCAGCCTGCATCAGTGTTCCATCACCCTCAGAGTAAAGAAGTTTCTCCTCATGTTTATGTTCAACTTTCTGTGTCCCAGTTTGTGTCCATAGTCCCTTGTCCTATCACTGGGCACCACTGAAAAGAGACTGGCCCCAGTCATGTTGCAGCAAGCATGGGAAAGAGACACCTTCTGCTGCCACATTCTGCAGTCACCTGCTGCCATGGAACTGGCTGATTAAGTGCAAATGGTTTATGCTTGGACTTGATGACCTTAAAGGTCTCTTCCAACCAGAATGATTCTACAGTCCTATGAAGTGGGACAGTCCCAGTTTATGTCATTATATTTTTGACATAAACCTCAAATGGTTAAATACTTTGTTGCTGTTGTAATGTATGAGTGGCTGCTCCTTTTGCACCCAGCTTGGATGCCTCTATAGCACATACCTCTGGGAATAGTTGGAGGCCTTTGTGTCTTTCATGAGCTCCATGTAGGATGACTCACAAGTGAATGGTCTATAAACTATTGCATTATCTCATCCTTGTCTCAAGCCTAACAAAGTCTGGTACCAGCCAGCTGAAGTAGCCTGCCAGAGGCAGAAAAAGCCACAAAACCAGACCTGGTTCTCAGCATGTGATGCTATATGCTTATATTTCCATTAGCCTTCCTCATCCCACCAACACTGCTTCCTTCTTCTCCCTCCCTCATCCAGCACTCTGTCCACCAGCCCCTGAGGGTTCATGAAGTGAAGACCTTCTTGTCATCCCTGTGAAATTCTTCCTGAAATGCTTAAGAAACCTTCTATCCTTCCTTCTCCTTTCTTCCCTCTTGAACATATAGCACAGGAAAGAGCAATGGAGGTGCTGGAGCAGGTCCAGAGGAGAGCAACGAAACTGGAGAAGGGACTGGAGGGAAAGTCTGTTGAGAAGAGGCTGAGGGAGCTGGGGGTGTTCAGCCTGGAGAAGAAGAGACTTGGGGGGGAAATTATCACACTCTACAACTACTTGAAGGGGAGGTGTAGACAGGTGGAGGTCAGGCTCTTCTCCCAGGCAACTTGTGACCAGAGGAGAGGGCATGGCCTGAATCTGAGCCAGGGGAGGTTGAGGTTGGATGTTAGGATTTACTTGCACATAGAAAGAGGAATTAGACACTGGAATGGACTGCCCAGGGAGATGGTGGAGTTGCCATCCCTGGAGGTGTTTAAGGAAGGATTGGACGTGTCAGTGACATGTTCTGGTCCATGTGGTGGTGTTAGGTCATAGGCTGGACTTGATGATCTCAGAGGTCTATTCCAGCCTCAATAATTCTGTAATTCTGTGATTCTAGTACAGCCATCCTTAGATAACCAAACCTTGGGACCTACCAGAGTCCTCCACTGCTGCAGGACAGACTGATCTGCTGTTTTTGCACAGACTTCCAGTAAAAGACTGGGAGCAAAATCTTTGTCAGCGACATAGGCAGTGAGAGTGGACCCTCAGCAGCTTTGTCAACAACATCAAGCTGTGTGGTGCCATTGACATGCTGGAGGGTCAGGATGCCATCCAGAGGAACCTTGACATGTTTAAGAGGTGGACCCATGCAAACCACATGAAGTTCAACAAGATCAAGTGCAAGGTCTGTGACCGTTTGAGGGGGGGGAGAAGGCAGGGGCCTTCCCCTCAACCCTCGACAAGGTCCTACACATGGGTTGAGGCAAACCCAAGCACAAATCCAGGCTGGGCAATGAGTGGAATGAGAGCAGTCCTGTGGAGAAAAACTTGGGGTATTGGTGGATGAAAAGCTGGGCATGAGCCAGCAATGTGTAGTGGTAGGATGAGGAGTAATGAATGCAAACTGAAAGAGGATTGATTTAAATAAATTGTGAGAAAGGAATTATTTACTGTGAGGATGGTGAGGCATGGCAAGAGGTTACCCAGAGAAGCTGTGGATGCCCCATCCCTGGAAATGTTCAAAGCCAGGCTGGCTGAGGCTTTGAACCACCTGAAGGAAGGGCAGATCCTGCCTCTCCAACCTGATCTCCTTCTATGATCAGGTAACCCGTCTGGTGGATGTGGGGAGGCCTGTGGATGTGGTCTACCTGGACTTCAGCAAGGCCTTTGACACCGTCCCCCACAGCAAACTGCTGACTAAGCTGTCAGCCCGTGGATTGGACCATTACACTCTGTGCTGGGTTAGGAACTGGCTGGAGGGCCAGGCCCAGAGAGTGGTAGTGAACGGTGCCACATCCAGCTGGAGGCCAGTCACCAGTGGCGTCCCCCAGGGATCAGTGCTGGGCCCTGTCCTCTTCAAGATATTCATCAATGATCTGAATGAAGGGGTAGAGTCAGTCATCAGCAAGTTTGCAGATGACACCAAGTTAGGGGCAGATGTTAGTCAGTTAGAGGGTGGAAAGGCTCTGCAGAGGGACCTCGACCGACTGGACAGATGGGCAGAGTCCAATGGGATGGCATTCAACAAGTCCAAGTGCCAGGTGCTGCACTTTGGCCATGGCAATTCCATGCAGAGCTACAGGCTGGGGTCGGAGTGGCTGGAGAGCTCCCAAACAGAGAGGGACCTGGGGGTGCTGATCGACAGCCACCTGAATATGAGCCAGCAGTGTGCCCAGGTGGCCAAGAGGGCCAATAGCATCCTGGCCTGCATTAGGAATAGTGTGGCCAGCAGGAGCAGGGAAGTCATTGTGCCCCTGTACTCTGCTTTGGTTAGGCCACACCTTGAGTCCTGTGTCCAGTTCTGGGACCCTCAGTTTAAGAAGGACATCGAAACACTTGAGCGTGTCCAGAGAAGGGCAACAAGGCTGGGGAGAGGCCTTGAACACAAGCCCTATGAGGAGAGGCTGAGGGAGCTGGGATTGTTTAGCCTGGAGAAGAGGAGGCTCAGGGGTGACCTCATTGCCCTCTATAACTACCTGAAGGGTAGTTGTAGCCAGGAAGGGGTTGGTCTCTTCTCCCAGGCAACCAGCACCAGAACAAGGGGACACAGTCTCAATCTGCGCCAGGGGAGGTTCAGACTCAAGGTGAGGAGGAAGTTCTTCACCGAGCGAGTATTTCGTCATTGGAACGCGTTGCCCAGGGAGGTGGTTGAGTCATCGACCCTGGAGGCGTTCAAGGGGAGATTGGACGTGGCACTTGGTGCCATGGTCTAGTCATGAGGTCTGTGTTGATAGGTTGGACTCGATGATCCTCGAGGTCCTTTCCAACCTAAGTGATACTGTGATACTGTGATATAGAGGAAGGTGTTCAATGCCCATGGCAGAGGGCTTGGAACTAGATGAGCTTTAACATCCCTTCCAACCCAAACCATTCCATGATTCTAGGATTCTGTGAACTGCAACATGAATCAAACAGGGACAGATGGGGAAAGCCTACCCCTCTCCTTCCCTAAGGACTGAAAGTCAGGCTGCTCATCAAAGATGCTAAAGAGGATTTGGGGACATTTTAATGCCTTTGGAAAGACATTGAGCTCCTTTGAAGCTCTGGAAATTTGCTACTTCCAATATTGCTGTTTTCTCAGCCTAGCATAGCATGTGGATTTTACAGCTGTAGAGCTGCTACTCATTTTTCACCCTCTGGATGGTGATTTATGGCTTCTGGAACAAAGGTTAAGCCTTCTTCCTGTACTTGTTAGTGCTGTTTCACATACTTCACACAGATCAGTGCCATTGCACTAGAAGAGTTTGTTGGCCAAGCTCCTATAAAGTCCAAATTTCTCTTTGTATTGGATCTCCCATACTTTAAGTCTGGGAGATGTGTGAGTTTCCCATCTCAGCAGACCCACAAACAAGAAGTCTTCAGTACAAATAAGCTTCTACAGGGCAACACAAGTATTTCCATCTCCTGGACAGGCAGGATTGATGAGCTGAGGCCAGCTGCATGATATTCAGCAAGGCCAAGAGCTAGGTCCTGCACTTTGGTCACAAAATCCCCATGAAACACTACAGGCTTGGGGAAAAGTGCCTTGAAATTTGCTCAGCAGAGAGAGGGATCTGGGGGTGCTGGTTGACAGCCAACCGATTATGAGGCAGCAGTGTGCTTGGGCAGCCAAGCAGGGCAACAGCATCCTGGCCTGCAGCAGGAGCAGTGTGGCCAGCGGGACCAGGAAAGTGATTGTCCCTCTGTACTCAGCACAGGAGAGGCTGCACCTCAAATGCTGTGCTTGGTTTTGGGTCTCTCACTACCAGAAAAACATTGAGTTGCTGGAGTGTGTCCAGAGAAGGGCAACAAAGCTGGGGAGGGGTCTTGAACACAAATCCTATGAGGAGCAGCTGAAGGAACTGGAGGTGTTCAGCCTGGAGAAGAGGAGAATTAGAGACCTCATTGCTCTATACAGCTCCCTGAAAGGAGGTTGCAGTGAGGTGAGGACCAGCCTCTGTGTCCAGGTAGCAAGTGATAGGACGAGAGAACGTGGCCTCGAATTATACCAGGGAAGGTTTAGATGGGACATTAGAATAGAATAGCATAAACTAGGTTGGAAGAGACCTTCAAGATCATCATGTCCAACCCATCATCCAACACCACCTAATCAACTAAACCATGCAACCAAGCACCCCATCCAGTCTCCTCCTAAACAGCTCCACTGATGGTGACAACTGCAGGCATTGCACCAGGCTGCCCAGGGAAGTGGTGAGGCGCTTTAGGGACATGGTTTAACAATTGTGTACAGGGAGATGCTACGTTATGGTTGGACTCAATGATCTGAAGGCCTTTTCCAACCAGATGATTCTATGGTTCTATGATTCCTCTGGCGTATGTTAGTGAGGCAATAACATCAGGGTGCCACAACATGCTGGGTAGATCCCTGGGTTTTTTCCCACTCAACAGCAATCTCAACAAGACAGACATGCACTCAGCAGGTCAACATCCTTGTTTGCTTCCCTCCCACATTTCTGCCAAAAAATCAAGGAAATGAAAACGTTCTATTAAGTGGAGGACACACGGCATCCTTGCAGTCTAGACTTTCCAAACCTCCTTTTAGTTCTTTTCCTTCTTCTGACTCATCATTTTTCTTTTTCAAGTCTTGGCTTGCTTTTTGCTGGTGACTGCAATGGAGAAGTGCACTTGGGCTCTCTCTGTGGCTATAGCTGCTCTGTTCCCATGGGCATGGGCTGTAGATAGAATAAATTGGTTTGTACTCTGAGAAACTAGTGTCATTAATTGGAAATAAAAATCTCCAGCATTAATTCCTGTGAATAGAATAGAATAGACCAGGTTGGAAGAGATCTTCAAGATCATCCTGTCCAACCTATCAACTAATGCAACCCACCTAATCAACTAACCCATGGCACCAAGCACCCCATCAAGTCTCCTCCTGAACACCTCCAATGATGGTGATTCCACCACCTCCTCAAGCAGCCCATTCCAATGGGCAATCACTCTCTGTGTAGAACTTCTTCCTAACATCCAGCCTAAACCTCCCCTGGCACAGCTTGAGACTGTGTCCTCTTGTTCTGGTGCTGGTTGCCTGGGAGAAGAGACCAACCTCTGCCTGTCTACAACCTCCCTTAAGGTAGTTGTAGAGAGCAATAAGGTCACCCCTGAGACTTCTCTTCTCCAGGCTAAGCAACCCCAGCTCCCTCAGCCTCTCCTCATAGGGCTTGTGTTCCAAATCCCAAATGAGGTCATTGTTGAAAACCAGAGGCTGATCCTAAGCTGAAGGTGCCATTACTGGTGGCTCAACATGGAGCCAGCAGTGTGCACTTGCAGCCCAGAAAGCCAATCACATCCTGGGCTGCAGCAAGTGAAGCATAGCCAGCAGGTCAAGGGAGGTGATTCTCCCCCTCTACTCCACTCTGCTGAGACCAAACCTGGAGTACTGCATCCAGTTCTGGAGCCCCTATTACAGGAAGGGTCTGGAGGTGCTGGAAGATGTCCAGAGAAGAGCCATGAGGATGAGCAGAGGGCTGGAGCTCCTCTTCCATGAGGACAGATTGAGAGAGTTGGGGCTGTTCATTCTGGAGAAAAGAAGGCTCCAAGGTAACCTTATTGTGGCCTTCCAGTATCTGAAGGGAGCTACAAGAAAGGTGGGGAGGGACTTTTTAGGGTGTCAGGTAGTAATAGGACTAGGTGGAATAGAGCAAAACTAGAAGTGGGTAGATTGGGATTGGATGTTAGGAAGAAGTTTTTCCCCATGAGGGTGGTGAGACACTGGAACAGGTTGCCCAGGGAGGTGGTGGAAGCCTCATCCCTGGTGGTTTTTAAGTCCAGGCTGGATGTGGCTGTGAGCAACCTGATGTAGTGTGAGGTGTCCCTGCCCATGGCAGGGAGGTTGTAACTGGATGATCCTTGATGTCTCTTCCAACCCTAAAAATTCTATGATTTGTGCAACTCATGATGTGGGTGACCTATGGTGGATGAAGCTGTTGAGGGTGTCCTGAACCCAGTGGAAGGGTTCAACACACAGCTCTTCATCTGCAGTGAGAGGTTTAGCTGCTCTACCACCACACCCCATGACCTATTGTTACGCTTGGCTTCTTCTTCCACCAGATGCAGGTTTTCTACTTTAAAGCAGGAGTTAAGAACGAAAGCTATGCAAGGAGAGATTTACAGCCTCTGTTACCACTGGGCCAAGCAGTGAGGGCCTGAAGAGCTGAAGTCAGTCTGCATAAATATTCAAGTTCTGCTTTTCACCCTCTGTGAACTCCACCAGACTGACTGCAAATAGCCTCTGTGCTCTCCTGTCTACTGCAGTGAAATTTGGACATCCTTTAGAGCAAGAGATGACACCTAGACAGGCTGTGACAGAAGAACCCAAGAAAGCAAAGCTGGGGAAGGGCCTGGAGAATAAATCTGATGAAGAGAGACTGAAGGAGCTGGGGATGGTTAGTTTGGAAAAGAGGAGCCTGAGGGGAGACTTCTTACTGTCTGCAACTACCTGAAAGGACCTTTTGGAGAGGTTGGTGCTGGTCTCTTCTCAGAGGTAGTGGTAGAACAAGAGGGAATAGCTTCAAGCTGTGACTGGGTAGGTTTAGACTGGACATTAGGAAACATTTTTCCCAGCAAGAGTGGTCAGGCACTGGATTGGGCAGGGCAGGGAGGTTGAGTCCCCAAGCCTGGATGTGTTTCAGGGTGGTTTGGATGTGGTGCTTGGGGCTATGGTTTAGGGGTTATCCTTGTAGAGTAGGGTTCTGGGTTGGCATTGGTGATCCTGAGGGTCTTTTCCAACCTGAATGTTTCTGTGATTCCGTGAAAAGAAACTGTATGCACCACCATTGCTGGGACATGCTCAGCAAGCCCTGAGGATATCACATTATCATTTCTGTGCCGTCTCCAGCTCTTCTCTCTAGTGGAAGCCTCTCACAAGCCCTGAACGTGTCACTTCTTGCCCTGGCTCCCTCTCAAAAGCTAGTTTCTACCTAAATCATTCCAGGAGAGGAGATGATGTTATCAGACAACATGAACACTTTAACACCGACAGAGGCCCACACCAGACTGAGAAATGAGACTCTTGGGTTGTTTGAATTCTTGCTTCTTCACCCCTCACCCTTCTCCCTGCTTAGGTCCCTCATGTGCATTTACTGCACCACTAAAAATCTGGTTTATAAGTTGTCCAAGCTATTGCTACGACAACCTACTTTGAAAGGCTCCCCTCAAAAAAATAAATAATTAAAAGTCACCAAAATATTCAAAAGCCTAGGAAAAACAAGTCTCCTGCTAGATCTCCACCTGCTTCACTTACCTAGGGAAGGTCAAGAGGAGGCTCAAGAAGGGTAGAAGTTCTTCCTCAGGAGAAAACAGCCAGGGGCAACAGAGCCTTGTAGACTATCTGAGGTCCAAGGCCGGAACCTGAAAGCAGATCTATTTCATTTCAAAATGAGGCCCAGTGCTTTAACAATGGGAATGATTAAGTGTTGAGACAAAATACCATTGAAAGGAGTAGATTCTTCCTCTTCAGATATTTTCAAATTGTGAGCAGATGCCTGCTGGAACAGAGGGTTTTAGCCAAGGACAAGTTATTGGGTTCCTTATTGGGCTATGCAATTTTATGGTCCATATTATATGGAGCTCAGAATAGATGATCTTATAGCCCACTGTGACTTTAAAAAATCTAAGAAATAGGTAAATCTGGATCAAAAGGAGCCAGAGTTCCTCTGGATTTGTGTCTTGAGGCTGACTGACTCTGCTGCCTTAAGAAGACACAGAATAGGATTGAAGCTTTTCTCATTTAACAGCTGTACTGTGAAAAACACAGACTCCCTTTCCAAGGTGAATTTGTCTGGCTTCAATGTGGTTATGGGTCTGCCTCTCTCTGCTTGATTGGCTCAAAAGCCTTGCTCTCAGGGTGATACCAAGCAAAGCCTCTTTGGCCTCTAATCTCCTTCAAGTGAGTGGCTTGAGCGCAGCCCTGAAGAAAAGGACTTGGGGGTGCTGGCTGATGAGAAGCTCAACAGGAGCCAGCAGTGAGCACTTGCAGCCCAGAAAGCCAATCACCTCCTGAGCTGCAGCAAGAGAAGCATAGCCAGCAGGTCGAGGGAGGTGATTCTCCCTCTCTGTTCTGGTGAGACCCCACCTGGAGTACTGCATCCAGTTCTGGAGCCCTTATTACAGGAAGGATCTGGAGGTGCTGGAAGGTGTCCAGAGAAGGGCCATGAGGATGAGCAGAGGGTTGGACCTCCTCTCCTATGAGGACAGACTGAGAGAGTTGGAGCTGTTCAGTCTGGAGAAGAGAAGGCTCTGAAGGAGACCTTATTGTGGCCTTCCATTATCTGAAGCAGGCCTACAAGAAAGCTGCTGAGGAACTCTTAAGGGTGTTGGATAGTGATAAGTCTTGGATATTAGGAAGAAGTTCTTCAGCATGAGGGTGGTGAGACTGGAAGAGGTTGCCCAGGGAGGTGGTAGAAGCCTCATCCCTGGAAGTTTTTAAGGCCAGGCTGGATCTAGCTCTGGGCAACCTGATCCAGTGTGAGGTGTCCCTGCTCACATCATGGGGGATTGGAACTGGATGATCCTTGAGGTCCCTTCCAACCCTAACAATTCTAGGATTCTATGATTCTAAGCATGGTTGAGCTTGGCCATCAGAGTCAGATGTTTTTACAGTGGAAGTGGAGAGACAAGAGCAGGAACAGAGGCTCACAGACAGAGAAAAGACTGAAACAGATGCATTTCTCCAGCCTAAAAATAGAAAATAATGAAGGTTAGGGTTAAGTTAAAAAAACTTTTTTCTCATAGGAAGGAAGTTGATACATTTTAGAACATCCTCTGTCAAAGTAGTTGCCTTTGATAGCAGAGTCATAGAATCATATCATTGGATGGCATAGGTTGGAAGGGACCTTAGAGACCAGGTCCATCTTCTCAAACCCACCCCTCCACCCCCTCCCCAAAGGGGAAGGGACACCTTTCAACCAGACTTGGTTGCCTAAGGCCTCATCCACTCTGGTCTTGAACACCTCCAAGAAGGGGATTTCCAGAACCATGCTGGACAACCTATTTCACAGTCTCACCACCATCGTTCTGAAGAACTTCTTCTTGGGAAGATTCACAGAATCATAGAATAGTTTGGGTTGGAAGGGACCTTAAAGATCATTTAGTTCCAATGACCTCCCACTAGCCCAGGTTGCTCAAGGCCCTGTCCAACCTGGCCTTGAACACCTCCAGGGAGGGGGCATCCACAACCTCCCTGGGCAACCTATTCCAGTGTCTCACTACCCTCTGGTGCTTCCAGTGTAAATCTCCCCTCTTACAGCTTCAATCCATCCCCTCTCATCCTATCACTACAAGCCCCTGTGAAACGTCCCTCCCCAGCTTTTCTGTATCTCCCTTCAGGTACTGGAGTCTGATAACTCTGAGGATCTCATCATGTCTTTTGAGGTCATAGACTAAATATTCAATGGCAGCCTGGCTTTATTTCTCCTTGAACTTGCCAAGCAGAAGTCATTCAGCTCAGAAATCTGGTCCCTACTCAGTTTTCATAAGAGGCTGGCAGTTCACTCTCTGAAAACTAAAGCTCAACTGGTATCCACTGTCCACATCATCTGGGCCAGTTAGGATTCAATTAAGAGCATTTCTGGGACGTGTCAAGATTTTACCTTGGGGTTCTTGGGTTAAACTTCCCTGTCTGGATGTCATGCTGTGTGGAACAGCTTTGCTCTTTGAAGGAATCCATCTCCTCTGTCTTTGCCCCCACACGCTCCCACAGACATGAGGGTGAGCTGATTTTTGGTATGTAGCAATAACAATTTGTCAGGATGCCAAGTTCAAAGCCCCCAACATACTGCCAATGAGAAGCCCAAGAGTGAGGTCACCACTAATCTCAAGACTTCTGACCTCCTAGTCACATCCACCATCACTGGATCAGAAGAGAGAAGTAGAAGGGCTTATTTTGAAAGGTTTTAGATTACAGGTGAGGTCAAGAAAAGATTTGCCCAGATGGAAGGAATCAAGGGGATAATATGGAGCATATTAGGGAAGATGAAAGGCCTTGTGTAAAGCAATCTCCTACTTAGCCTCAAAAGGAAAGTCTAACTACCAGGGTAACATTCTGGTAGTGACAAATAAGCCCAAACCATCAGAAAATGTAACAAAAAGCAGACATTGTCCTGGACAAAGCAATGTGAGCCCAGAGATTCGGAGTGATGTTGCTGGGATTTTCAAAATCTCCTAAACAGAATAGACTTCCACCTTTTAAATCAGATTTAGGATTTGAAAATCCCACAAGATATCTTTTTGCATTTTGAGGAGCATGAACAGCTCAGTAATCCCAACATAGGAGCCTGATTTGCTACAACTCTGAGCATAAGCCACATAGAAATTACAAATATTGGGGACCTCACCTGAACGAACCAGGGCAGTCATGCAGAATCCAGCCCACTTCTACCTCATTGTGCCCATTTCTGGGCTCCTCAGTTAAGGAGGAACAGGGCTATATTGGAAACAGCCCATTGGAGGGTTATGAGGATGATTAAGGGACTGGAATATCTCTCTTATGAGGACAGGCTGAAAGACCTGGGGCTGTTTAGCCTGGAAAAGAGAAGACTGAGAGGAGAACTTCTTAATGTTTATAAATACCTGAAGGGTGGGTGTCAAGAAGAAGGGGCCAGGCTCTTTTCAATAGTGTCCTGTGGCAGGACAAAGGGCAATGGATACAAACTGGAACACAGGAAGTTCCACCTCAACGTGGGGAAAATCTTCTTTACTATGAGGGTGATGGAACACTGGAACAGACTGCCCAGAGAGGTTGTAGAGTCTCCTTCACTAGAGACTATCAAGACCCATCTGGACACATTCCTGTGTGACCTGCCCTAGGTGATCCTCCCTTGGCAGGGGATTTGGACTTGAGGATCTCCAGAGGTCCCTTCCAACCTTTACCATTCTATGATTCTATGATTAACCACCTAATGGACCTGATATTGCCAGGTCATTCTGCAGAGATAATTTCCCAGCCATACTGGGAGCTTTTAACAGAATTGGGAAGAAAACAAATCAAAATTTCTGACTGACAGCTCTGAGCCATCAATAAAATGGGAAAAGCACCAACAAAATAATTTCCATTTCTGGAACCACTTTTGGAACCAATGACAAGATTTCTGGTCAGCTGAGTTTTTATTTAGAAGGAGATAGGGAAACGCCATAGAGATGTAGGTGAGGTCCAGGGACATGGGTTAAGGTCCCAGGACATCAGAGTGGACTCTGCCAGCTTCCTCTCTTCTGTGGTGGTCTTTCCACAGAATCACAAAATGTTAGGGGTTGGAAGGGACCTTGGGAGATCACTGAGTCAAATACCCCTGCTACAGCAGGATCACCCAGGGCAGGTCACACGGGAACATATCCAGGTGGATTTTGAATGTCTCCAGTGAAGGAGACTGCACAATGTCTCTGTGCAACCTATTTCAGGGCTCTGCCACTCTCACCCTCCTTACATTCATATGGAACCTCTTGCTCTCCAGCTTGCACCTATTGACCCTTGTCCTATCATTGGACATCACTGAGCAGAGCCTGGCTCCATCCTCCTGACACTGCCCTTCACGTCTTTATAAACGTGAAGGAGCTCACCCCTCAGTCTCCTCTTCCTCAAGCTACAGTGACCCAGCTCCCCCAGCCTTTCCCCAGAAGGGAGATCTTCCACTTCCTTGTGTGCTCTCTCTTCCACCTGTATTTGATCCAGTCCTGATGCTCTGGAGAAGCTGGAGCACTGATGAGTCCATTACTGGAGACATACCACTTGGACTGGAACGGGGTTATGTTGGCATTCAAGTCTACATTTCATCTGTTAACAAGATTATATCAATAGAAGACTGGTCTGGGCTAAAAGGATAAATCGTACAGAAAATAAATCAATATTCTCACTACAAGAATAAGCCATGGTGGGGTTAGGCTGAAGGTTGGACTTAGGGATCTTAAGGGCCTTTTCTGAACAAAGTGATTCCATGATTCTGTTGCTCTGTACATTGAAGTATGGGAGGAGTTGATCTGCATGAGTGTAGGGGGGCTCTGCAGAGGGACTCGGATAGGTTGGATCCATGGCCAGTGTTAACAGGATGAGCTTCAACAAGGCCAAATGCCAGGTCCTGCATGTGGGTCACAACAACCCCAAGCAATGCTATAGGCTTGGGGCAGTGTGGCTGGAAAGCTGTCTGGCAGACGGGACCTGGGGATTCTAATGAACAAGCAACTGAATATGAGCCAGCAGTGTGCCCAGGTGGCCAAGAAAGCCAATGGCCTCCTGGCTGGGATTAGAAATGCTGTGTCCAGCAGAAGTCGGGAGGTACTTATCCCCTGGTACTCAACTCTGGTGAGGTCACACCTTGAGTATTGTGTCCAGTTTTGGGCACTTCAATACAAGAGAGATGTGAAGGTGCTGGAGCCAGTATAGAGGAGGACAAGGAAGCTGTGAAAGGCTTGGAGAATAAATCTGATGAAGAACAACTGAAGCAGCTGGGGCAGTTTAGTTTGGAAACAGGAGGCTGAGGGGAGACCTCATTGTTGTCTGCAACTACTTGAAAGGACATTGTGAGGAGGCCACTGATGGTCTCTTCTCACAGGGAATTAGTGATAGAACAAGAGGGAATGGCCACAAGCCATGACTGGGTGGGTTTAGACTGGACAGTAGGAAACCTTTATTCATGGCAAGAGTGGTCAGGCACTGGAATGTGCTGGGCAGGGAGGTGGTTGTGTCCCCAAGCCTGGATGTGTTTCAAGGTGGTTTGGACGTGGTGCTTGGGGCTATGGCTTAACGGTGATCCTTGCAGAGTAGGGCTCTGGGTTGGCCTTGGTGATCCTGAGAGTCTTGTTCAACCTGAATGTTTGTGGGATTTCTGCGACTTGTTCAAGGGACCTCATTTTCCATCCCTTGGATGCTTTCTTAGTGTTTTGGACACAGACAAGAAAGGGCAGATGAGACCATCAGCTTCTATACACATGGTCTATCTGGGCTTAGCTGAGCCATTTTGTGCTCAGAGCTGAAAGCTGTACTTTATGGGATTTTCATTTGTATGTTGCATATATGAATGTAAACACAAATGTTGTTAGAAGCATAAATCAAATGAAGTTTGGACATTTCCATCCAAGTTCAAGTGTGGATCACAGCCTGCAGTGTAGCTAAAGCAATTTTTTTTTCCTGGAGTCCTGGCAGGCCCAGGCTAGAAAATAAATCACACATTCTTACAGACAGAATGGGACACATGAAGTTTGCAGATTTCTCTCAGCTCATCCCTGGGAAATCTCCTTTTAGTGTCTCTTCCCCTGACTCCTTGCAGAGCAGCCCTCAGGCAGGAGAAAGGTATCACAGTATCACAGTATTGCCAAGGTTGGAAGAGACCTCGAGGATCATCGAGTCCAACCTGTCACCACAGACCTCATGAGTAGACCATGGCACCAAGTGCCACATCCAATCCCCTCTTGAGCACCTCCAGGGATGGTGACTCCACCACCTCCCTGGGCAGCACATTCCAATGGTGAACAACTCTCTCAGTGAAGAGCTTTCTCCTCACCTCCAGCCTAAACTTCCCCTGGTGCAGCTTGAGATTGTGTCTCCTTGTTCTGGTGCTGGTTGCCTGAGAGAAGAGACCAACCCCTTCCTGGCTACAACCACTTTTCAGGTAGTTGTAGAGGACAATGAGGTCACCCCTGAGCCTCCTCTTCTCCAGGCTAAACAATCCCAGCTCCCTCAGCCTCTCCTCACAGGGCTGGGCTCAAGGCCTCTCCCCAGCCTTGTTGCCCTTCTCTGGACACGTTCAAGTGTCTCAATGTCCTTCTTAAACTGAGGGGCCCAGAACTGGACACAGGACTCAAGGTGTGGCCTAACCAGTGCAGAGTACAGGGGCACAATGACTTCCTGCTCCTGCTGGCCACACTATTCCTAATGCAGGCCAGGATACCATTGGCCCTCTTGGCCACCTGGGCACACTGCTGGCTCATGTTTAAGCAGCTGTCAGGCACTACCCCCAGGTCCCTCTCTGTTTGGGAGCTCTCCAGCCACTCTGACCCCAGCCTGTAGCTCTGCATGGGGTTGCCGTGGCAGAAGTGCAGCACCTGGCACTTGGACTTGTTGAATGCCATCCCATTGGACTCCACCCATCTGTCCAGTCAGTCGAGGTCCCTCTGCAGAGCCTTTCCACCCTCTAACTGACTCACATCTGCTCCTAACTTGGTGTCATTTGCAAACTTGCTGATGACTGACTCAATCCCCTCATCCAGATCATCAATGAAGATATTAAAGAGGATGGGGCCCAGCACTGATCCCTGGGGGATGCCACTGTTGACTGGCCCCCAGCTGGATGTGGCACCGTTCACCACCACTCTCTGGGCTCGGCCCTCCAGCCAGTTCTGCACCCCAGAAGACCATTTGCCTTATTGGTCACAAGAGCACATTGCTGGCTCATGGTGAACTTATCCACCAGCCCTCCAAGGTCTTTCTCTGTGGAGCAGTTTTCCAGCAAGTCAACCCTTAACCCGTACTGATGCATGGGGTTATTCCACCCTCAGGTGCAGGACTCGACATTTTCCCTTGTTGAATTGTATAATGTTCCCCTCTGCCCAACTCTCCAGCCTGCCCAGGTCTCACTGAATAGCAGCACAGCCTGGTGGTGTGTCAGCCACTCCTGACAGTTCTGTATCATCACCAGGCTTGCAGAGGGTACAACATTTAGGGATTTTGTTTAGTTTGATGTTTGAAATGAAAGTGCTTTCAGCAATATCACTAAACCCAGATAGCTGCAGAGATAACCAGAGTGGGGAAGGACTGGAAGAAGTGTGCACAATTCTGCATTACCGTCTGCCTACCCTCAGTGACATCTCAATTTATAAAGGCAAAATTACTCATCCTGTAGCAACATGTTTGGCAAGAGCAGGAGGAACTCACTCTTCTGTAACCAAATGCCCTGGCAAGCAGCAGAGGCGCTGGGAGGGCTCAGCTGAGTGATTTTTGCTTGGCTTCACTTTGGCACCCATCTCCAGCTCCTGCTGAGCCCACATTAAATGGAGCAAAAAATCAAACTGTTGCAGATTTGTTTCAAAAGGCAGTACGTTTTCACAGCTCCAGTGTCCTTCCTAACACACTGTACCTACAGCTAAGGCCCTACTAGTTTTGGCACAGCTGCCTGTCAGCTGCTTGACCAAAAACCAGTAGCCCATGACTGATGGTGCAGAAAATGAAAGGTTGCTCACTCTTTTTCTTGGTTTTCCTCACTGAATACAAAAGCACTATGCAGGTTCCTTTGTTCTCAGTAAGAACAGAGAGTAATCATTTTTAAAACAAAAGGCAGGATTCGGAAGATTCCTCTTTGAGATGAGCAAAGTTGATTGCAGAGTGGGCTGCAGGAGTAGCAGGCAAATGGTTTGATCCTGCTGGAAGCAGCTCCAAGGAGAAAGACCTTGGAGTCCTAGTGGACAGTCTGTTATCTATGGGACAGCAAAGAGCCCTTGTGGTGAAGAAGGCCAGTGGTATCCTGGGGTGCATTAGTAGAAGTATGTCCAGCGTGTCTAGGGAGGTTCTCCTCCTCCTCTATTCTGCCCTGGTGAGACCACACCTGGAATACTGTATTCAGTTTTGAGCTCCCCAATTCAAGAAAGAGAGAGATCTACTGGAGAGGCTCCAACAAAGAGCTGTGAGGACGATTCAGGGACTTGGATATCTATCTTAGGAAGAGAGACTGAGAAAACTGGGACTGTTTAGTCTGGAGAAGGGAAGGCTGAGAGGGGACTGTATTAATGTCTGTAAACATTTGAGGGGTGGGTGTCAAGAGGAAGGGCTCAGGCTCTTTTCAGTGGCACCCAATAGTACGACAATGAATATGAATATAAGCTAGAACACAGGAGGTTCCACCTCAACATGAGGAGAAATTTCTTTACTGTGAGGGTGCCAGAGCCCTGGATCAGACTGCCCAGAGAGGTTGTGGAGTCTCCTTCTCTGGAGACTCTCAAAGCCAACCTGGACATGTTCCTGTATGGCCTGCCCTAGGTGATCCTGCTTTGGCAGGGGGCTTTCACCTGATGATGTCTGGAGGACCCTTGCAACCATTAACATTCTATGCAGAGCTTTTTTCCTCCTGGTTATTTGCTTTT
Source organism: Melanerpes formicivorus (assembly GCF_026170545.1). NCBI lineage: Eukaryota > Metazoa > Chordata > Aves > Piciformes > Picidae > Melanerpes > Melanerpes formicivorus. Next base: position 33,259,936 of record NW_027142353.1, on the reverse strand, counting down.
ATTGTATGGAGGAGACACTTGGGACTGCACATGGCAGTCTCAACCAGACTGGAGTTTGTGCTTTCACCAACTGAATACCAAATTGCATCTGGAATCATGGAATAATGGAATCATTAAGGTTGGAAGAAACTCTGTAAGATCATCAAATCCAACCATCAATCCAACACCACCATGGCCACCAAATCATGTCCTGAAGTGTCACATCTACACGAGTTTTGAAACTTCCATGGATGGTAACTCCACCACCTTCCTGAGCAGCCCATTCCAATGGCTGACCAGCATTCAGCACTGTCACCATGAATTATTTGAGGGGTTTGGAGCACAAACCCTATGAGTGGCTGAGGGAGCTGGGATTGTTTATCCTGGAGAAGAGGAGGCTCAGAGGAGACCTTATTGCTGTCTACAACTGCCTGAAGGGAGGTTGTAGCCAGGTGGGGGTTGGTCTCTTCTCCCAGACAACCAGCACCAGAACAAGAGGACACAGTCTCAAGCTGTGCCAGGGAAGGTTTAGGATGGATGTTAGGAAAAAGTTCTTCCCAGAGAGAGAGATTTGCCATTGGAATGTGCTGCCCAGGGAGGTGGTGGAGTCACCATCCCTGGAAGTGTTTAAAAAGAGTCTGGACGAGTGCCATGGTTTAGTTGATGAGATGGTGTTGGGTGATAGGTTGGACTTGATGGTCTTGAAGGTCTTTTCCAACCTGGTTAATTCTGTATTCTGTATATTTAATTAGATGTTAGGAAAAGTTCTTCACCATTATGTGTGTAATGTAAGGTGAATATCAGATCCACTCCTTCCTTTCTTTGTGCGTAGTCCCTGCAAGGAGTGGATAGACAGAAGCAGATGACCCATTTGGTGATGATACGAATCACTCTCAGTATTTCTTAGCCTGGAATTAGCAAAAGGAGAAAGCTGCAATAAACCTGCGTCTTCTTCATAATAAATAATAATAATAATCACAGAATCATATAATCAACCAGGTTGGAAGAGACCTCCAAGATCATCCAGTCCAACCGATCACCCAGCCCTGTCCAATCGATCACCCAGCCCTGTCCAATCAACTAGACCATGGCACGAAGTGCCTCATCCAGTCTTTTCTTGAAGATCTCCAGGGATTGCAATTCCACTACCTCCCTGGGCAGCCCATTCCAATGGCAAATCCTCCTCTGGCACAGCTTGAGACTCTGTGCCCTCATTCTGTTGCTGGTTGTCTGGGAGAAGAGACCAACCCCCACCTGGCTACAACCTCCCTTCAGGTAGTTATAGACAGCAATGAGGTCTCCCCTGAGCCTCCTCTTCTCCAGGCTACACAACCCCAGCTCCCTCAGCTGCTCCTCACAGGGCTGTGCTCAGACCCTTCACCAGCCTTGTTGCCCTTCTCTGGACACCTTCCAGCATCTCAACATCTTTCTTAAACTGAGGGGCCAAGAACTGGACACAGGACTCAAGGTGTGGCCTAACCAGTGCTGAGTACAGGGGCACAATGACTTCCCTGCACCTGCTGCTCACCCAATCCAAACCATTCTACAATTCTATGAATCTATGACTATGATTCTATGACTCTATGGCCAGTTCTGAGTACAGGGGAAGAATAACCTCCCTTATCCTACTGGCCACACTATTCCTGGTAAAGGCCAGGATGCCATTGGCTCTCCTGGCCACCTGGGCATGCTGCTTAATAGTAATAACAACAACAACAGCAGCAGCAACAACAATCTCTTCCTGCTCATCTTTGGGATTTTTCATGCAACTTTAAACTCTGTCCCTTGCTAGGGTGAGACCCATTTGTGGGAAGTTTTGGATTCCAACCCAAAGACTGATTCAGCGTTTCCAGTCCCAGACCAAGCACCTGCAACCTTCCATACCAGCAATGTTAGCTCCCTGAAAGCAACTTTCCACCCCCAACATGATTAGAGGGAAGTCCCTGATGGAAATGTGGTGTTAGAAAAGCCCTCTCAGAACTACAAAGTACTGTGGTCCAGCCCTTCATTGTCCTTCTTGGAGTGAGGGACCCAGGGCTGGGCCCAGGATTTGAAGTGTGGCCTCACCAGTGCCAAGTGCAGGGGCACAATCTCTGCCCTAGTCCTGCTGATACAAGCCAGGGTGTAGATGGAAAAAGGGGAGCATGACTCAGTTTGGTGGCTTCAGAGCAGGGAGGGATGCAAGGGTGGTGAGATAATGAAACAGATTACCCTCTGGAGAGGTCATGGGTCTACACTCCCTGGAGGTGTCCAAGGCCAGGCTGGATGGGGTCTTGAGCAACCTGTTCTAGTGGAAGGTGACTGTACCCATGGCAGAGGGTAGGAACTAGATGATCTCTAAGGTCCCTTCCAACCCAAACCATTCTATGATTATCATCCTTACAAAGAAACAAAACAGGGACAGGAGCTGCAAACTTCTTAAACACCTTCCCATGCACAAAGGTCAAAAATCTCTTACACCCTACAGCTATTATGAAAAGCTAACTCTTGGGAAGGTAAGCTGTATAAGTGGTGCCATTTAATCATAGTTTAAGATGTTCCCAACCTTCAGTATCATGGTGGTGACACCAAGGTAGCCAAACAGACATAATGGTTTAGTTCTTGAGCTTTATTTGTCCCAAAGCTGAGTGTTCTGCCCACGCTGAATTCAGAGGTTAATGATGCAGGTTTATGTGGGAATAGGATGAAATCTGAAAGCTTTTACACATCTTAACTGCTTGAAAGAGTCCAGCACAGAGCCACAAAGATGATGAAGGGAGTGGAACATCTTCTTTATGAAGACAGGCTGAGGGAGCTGGGGCTCTTTAGCTTGGAGCAGAGGAGATTAAGGGGTGACCTCATTCATGTTTATAAAGATGTAAAGGGTGAGTGCTGAGAGGACGGAGCCAGGCTCTGCTGGGTGATGTCCAATGACACAACAGAATCAGAATCACTGAAGCATTCAGGTTGAACAAGACCCTCAGGATCACCAAGGCCAACCCAGAACCTTACTCTACAAGGATCACGGTTAAGCCATAGCCCCAAGCACCACATCCAAACCACCTTGAAACACATCCAGGCTTGGGCACTCAACCACCTCCCTGCCCAGCACATTCCAGTGCCTGACCACTCTTGCCATGAATAAATGTTTCCTTCTGTCCAGTCTAAACCTACCCAGTCACAGCTTGTGGCCATTCCCTCTTGTTCTATCACTAATTACCTGTGAGAAGAGCCCAGCACCAACCTCTCCACACTGTCCTTTCAGGTAGTTGTAGACAGCAATGAGGTCTCTCCTCAGCCTCCTTTTTTCCAATCTAGACACCCCCAGCTCCTTCAGTTGTTCTTCATCATATTTGTTCTCCAGGCCTTTCCCCAGCTTCCTTGCCCTTCTCTGCACAAGGGGCACTTGGTGGAAGTTGAGGCATAGGAAGTTCCATGTAATCATGAGGAATTTTTGTTTTCACTGTGATGGTTACAGAACACTGGAACAGGCTGCCCAGGGGGGTTGTGGAGTCTCCCCCTCTGGAGATATTCAAAACCTGCCTGGATGTGTTCCTGTGTGATCTGGTCTAGGTGATCCTGCTCTGGCAGGGGATTGGACTGGATGATTTTTCAAGGTCCCTTCCAACCCCTAACATTCTGTGATTCTGTGATCTTTGTGCTCCACACCTTGCCTGGCCACACACAGGCCTGCTTCATGCCTTCATGAGCCAGTCTGCTGCAAGATATCTGGCATCGCTCATGGTTTGCAGTTGGGTAATTGAGATCCAAGCCTGGAGGCAGAGATCCTAATCCTTCACATTTTGGGTGTCAGTGACCTTGAGAAATGTGAAGTAACAGTGAAGAGTGGCCACTGGAGGTTTTTTATGTCGACACATAGAAAATAAAAGCAATACAGAAGGAGGAAAATTATTGCTCCAAAATGGACTACCTCCTTTAAAGTGCTGGCTGGTCCTGTGGTGCCAGCTCCTTCCTCTCATGCAGTTGGCTTTGTTCCCCAGTGTAAATCAGCCAGGGTCTGGCTCAGTGCTGGTATCAGGTATCAGCCTGGTGCTTGGTTTCAGCCCAGCTCCTCCAAGTTTGCCATAAATAAAGAGAGAGTGGTGTAGGGAAGCAGCAGGTGGACGGCATTTCTTCCCCAGATCCTCGGCAGTGAGCCGTGACCCTTGTGAAGGGGTCTTCAAACAGTGGTGAAAAAATCCACCCTTCTAACTGCAACAATGTTAATTAACTAATTGGCTTGGAGAGTATCAGAAGGCACACAGCTGAGATAGTGATGCTTAAAGATAATTTAAAACCCACTCATAATGTGGTGAAATACTGGAACAGGTTGCCCAGAGGTGTGGTTGAGACCCCATCCCTGCATACATTCAGGGTCAAACTTGATGGGGCCCTGAGCAGCGTGTTCTAGTTAGAGATCACAGAATCACAGAATCACAGAATCACCAAGGTTGGAAGAGACCTCAAAGATCATCAAGTCCAATCTGTCACCACAGACCCCATGACTAAACCATGGCACCAAGTGCCACGTCCAATCCCCTCTTGAACACCTCCAGGGACGGTGACTCCACCACTTCCCTGGGCAGCACATTCCAGTGGTGAACGACTCTCTCAGTGAAGAACTTTCTCCTCACCTCCAGCCTAAACTTCCCCTGGTGCAGCTTGACACTGTGTCCTCTTGTTCTAGTGCTGGTTACTTGGGAGAGGAGACCAACTCCCTCCTGGCTACAACCACCCTTCAGGTAGTTGTAGACAGCAATAAGGTCTCCCCTGAGCCTCCTACTCTTCTCCAGGCTAAACAATCCCAACTCCCTCAGCCTCTCCTCACAGGGCTGTGCTGAAGGCCTCTCCCCAGCCTTGTTGCCCTTCTCTGGACAAGTTCAAGTGTCTCAATCTCCTTCTTGAACTGAGGGGCCCAGAACTGGACACAGTACTCAAGGTGTGGCCCAACCAGTGCAGATGTCCCTCCTCATTGCAGGAGGGTTGGACAAGATGACCCTTGAGGACCCCTTCCAACCTGATGCATTGTGTGATTCAATGATTCTGTGATAATGCATCAGAGTTCCCTTTGCCATGTTGACAACTAAGCCCCACGTAGCTGCTTCCTCACCTCCTCTTGGTGGGTCAAGGAAAAGAATCAGAACTGTGAAGGTGAGAAAACTCATGGATTGAGACAAAATTTAGTAGGTAAAGCAAAAGCTGTGCACAAGCAAAGCAAAACAAGGGATTCACTCACCCCTTCTTGCTGGCAGGAAGGTGTTCAGCCATCTCCAGGAAAGCTGGGCTCCATCACACATTGTGTGACTTAGGAAAACAAACACAATCACACCTAATGCCTCCCCCTCTTCCTTCTTTGTTCTCCTAGTTTTACATGCTGAGCATGGTGTCATATGGTCTGGGATATCTCTTTCATCAGTTGGAGTCAGCTATCCTGGCTCTGTCCTCTCCCAACTTCTTGGGCACCCCAAACCTGTTCACTGGTGAGGTGGGGTGATGAGCAGAAAAGACCTTGGCTCTGTGTAAGCCCTGCTCAGCAATAACAAGAAGGACAAAGGCTTGTTGGAGCGAGTCCAGGGGAGGGTCATGAGTATGATATAAGGTCTGGAACACCTCTGCTGTGAGGATAGGCTGAGGGAGCTGAGGTTGTTCAGCCTGGAGAAGAGAAGATTCCAGGGAGGCCTGAGAGAATAGAATAGAATAGAATAGAATAGAATAGAATAGAATAGAATAGAATAGAATAGAATAGAATAGAATAGAATAGACCAGACCAGACCAGGTTGGAAGAGACCTTCAAGATCATCGTGTCCAACCTATCATACAACACCACCTAATCAACTAAACCATGCAACCAAGCACCCTATCAAGTCTCCTCCTGAACACCTCCAGTGACGGCAACTCCACCACCTCCCCGGGCAGTCCATTCCAATGGGCAATCACTCTCTCTGTGTAAAACTTCCTCCTGACCTCCAGCCTGAACTTCCCCTGGCGCAGCCTGAGACTGTGTCCTCTTGTTCTGGTGCTGGCTGCCTGGGAGAAGAGACCAACCTCTGCCTGTTTACAACCCCTCTTCAGGTAGTTGTAGAGAGCAATAAGGTCACCCCTGAGCCTCCTCTTCTCCAGGCTAAGCAGCCCCAGCTCCCTCAGTCTCTCCTCATAGGGCTTGTGTTCCAAGCCCCTCACCAACTTTGTTGCCCTTAAACCTCTAGACAGCTGCCTTCTAGTACCTGAAGGGATCTTCCAAGAAGGCTGCAGAGGGAGTTTTCATAAGGGTGTCTAGAGACAGGATGAGGAGGAATGGGTTAGAATGGACCTGAGGAAGAAGTTCTTCAGTAGGAGGGTGGTGAGACTCTGGAATAGGCTGCCAAGGGAGGCTGTGGATGCCTCCTCCCTTGGGGTGTTCAAGGCCAGGTTGGATGAGGCCTTGAGCAATCAAGTCCAGAGTCTAGCTGAGAGGCATCCCTGCCCATGGTGGGGAGGTTAAAGTAGATGATCTCTGAGCTCCCTTCCAGTGCTGTTTCCAGCACAAGTCAAAAACACAGCCCCATACCAACTGCTATAAAGAAAATTAACTCCAGCCCAGCTAAAACCAGCAGAGGTTGTTCTTGGGTTCTGCACCAGTTTGAGATTGGCTGGGAGACTTTTTCCACAGGGGGAACTCAAGGTCAGGGAGGGTAAAAGACATTTGATGAGTTTTGATTTTTTTTTTCTTCTTCACAATGCTTTTTTCTTTAAGGAATAAAGGTGCCTGAGGAACCACAACTCCTGCCAAACCATCACACTCTCCATGTACCACAGGTGATAAACTCCCTCTTTTCCCATGGGAAATAACCATCTTCTCCTCTTCCTTTAATTATTTAGCAGCTTGCACCTAACCCTTTTTGTCTTTCAGTCATTTCACAGATCTAGTTCAGGTCCAAGCACTTGTGGTGAAGTGCAACCACCACAGAACTTTGTTGGTTTTATTTCAGGTCTGCAGAAGGCCTGATGTGGTGTAAACCTTGTCAAACAGTCAGTAGCAGATTGGTGTAATGAGAAATGTTCTCCCTACCACAAACCCTGCCTAGAAAGAGACATCCTTACAGCAGAGCTAGGTGTGAAGTCTTCTGTCCTTGATTTGTGACTTCAATGGCATAGCAGATGTGGAGAGCATCTGAGAGACTGAAGGAGTTGGGGCTGTTCAGTCTGGAGAAGAGAAGGCTCCAAGGAGACCTTCTTGTGGCCTTCCAGTATCTGAAGGGGGCTACAGGAAAGCTGGGGAAGGACTTTTTAGGGTGTCAGGGAGTGATAGGACTAGGAAGAATGGAGCAAAACTAGAAATGAGTAGATTCAGATTGGATATTAGGAAGAAGTTCTTCCCCATGAGGGTGGTGAGACACTAGAAGAGGCATCCCAGGGAGGTGTGTGACAGTTTAGGCTAAAGCCTTGCCCCTGGAGGTCTTTAAGTCCATGTGGCTCTGAGCAACCTGATGTAGTATGAGGTGTCCCTGCCCACATCAGGGGGTTTGGAACTAGATGATTCTTGAGGTCCCTTCCAACCCTGACAATTCTGTGATTCAAAATTATCTTCAGTTGGCCTTTCTGAGACTTTGACCATTTCAGAGTGCAAGGGAAAATCTACAGCTTTAAGAAGATGAGAATGCAGAAAGGTTGACCAAACCCAGTAACATATCTAGGCCCACTGGTGGTGTTGTGCTGCTTTGACCCACATTTCATCTATTGCCTTCTATAGTGGTCACCACCAAATATTCCCAAGGCATGTGTTAGAAGCCTATAGCTATGAGACTCACCCACCTTGAAGATCCAACAGGTCTGAGATGAACTATAGCTCCCAGGTAAGAAAAGCTTTATTTATTTTAAAACATTGATGATCTCTTTGAGAAAACAACCCTTCACCTCTGAACTTTACTGAGATCTTGCAAGCAGATGACTGGGAAAAAAAATAAAAAAAGAGGCAAAATTGAAGTATTTGAAATATCTGTGGTAAATCCCTACCCCCAGGGTGGTGCTCAGAGACAGGCCTCTGCTGCTACTTGTCAACTGAATTCTTACTGGAATTGTTTTGTGTACTGTTGGTGAAGCTCATTTCCACAGGTTAAATCCTTTGGAGGCTTTTAACAGTTAGAGTTGGATTGGAGAATAGAATAGAATAGAATAGAATAGAATAGAATAGAATAGAATAGAATAGAATAGACCAGGTTGGAAGAGACCTTCAAGATCACTGCATCCAACCCACCATCCAACACCATCTAATCAACTAAACCATGGCACCAAGCACTCCATCCTACAGAAGTGGCCTGTACTGATAAAGAATTACAGAATCACAGAACATCAGAGGTTGGAAGGGACCTCCAGAGAGCATCGAGTCCAAGCCCTTGCCGGAGCAGGATCACTTAGGGTAGTCTGCACAGGAAGGCATCCAGGTGGGTTTGGAAAGTCTCCAGAGAAGGAGACTCCACAATCTCTCTGGGCAGCCTGCTCCGGTGCTCTGTCACCCTCACAGTAAAGAAGTTTCTCCTCATGTTGAGCTGAAACCTTCTTAATGTTCAAGCCTGTATCTATTGCTCCTTGGCTTATTACTTGTACCACCAAAAAGAGCTTGACCCCCTCCACTAGACACCCACCCCTCAGATATTGATACGCATTGATGAGATCCCCTCTTAGCCTTCTCTTCTCCAGACTAAACAGCTCCAGGGGTTCTCAGTCTCTCTTCATAGGGGAGATGCTCAAGTCCCCTAATCATCCTTGTACCTCTCCATTGGACTCTCTCCAGCAGGTCTCTGTGTCTCTTGAACTGGGGAGTCCAAACCTGGACACAGTATTCCAGGTGTGGTCTCACCAGGTGTGACAGTTTAGGCAGAGTGGAGGGGGAAAAGGATCACCCTAGACCTTCTGGGCACACTTTTCTTGAGGCAGCCCAGGGCATGAGGCAGCAGACCATGAGAGAGGGATGAGGAAGAGATGACAAGAACAGAGTAAGTCAAGGAGGTGAAGCAGCTGGCCTGAATAGGAGGAGGTTGCAATGTTGGAGATGCACAAACAACATGTGTAGATTTGTTTAAAGACTCCCAAATCTTGACCGGGAGGTGCTTGAGAATGCCCAGGGCCATGTCAGCTGTGATCAGTGGACATTAAAGAGGAGAAAGTGAACTCTGGACAAACTAAGGTCAGAAGTTGTTTCCACACAGGGATTATCTGGGATCAAAGCCTTTGCTGCTCAGTAAAAACAATGGGATGTTAGCAATGGTGGCAGTCATGCAAGAGACAGGAAGTTGCCATGAGGATGTTCATCACAAACACTTCAAACCATAGAATGTTTTGTATTGGATAGGATAGTAAAATTAATTTAGTTCCAACTTCCCTGCCATGAATAGGAACAAATTCCACCAGAGCAGGTTACTCAGAGTCTCATTCACTTGGCCTTGAACACTTCCATGGAGGGGACATCCACAACTTCCCTGGTCAATGTGTTCCCTGCATGAGAGGTTTAGAAGAAGGCATGCACCTTCTTCTGTACATTTAACACCAGCAGCCCTGGAACCTTTCTCCATCCAGGACCATTAGCACCAAACAGTAATTGGGGAGGTGGGGGAAGCCTCATCCCTGGAGGTTTTTAAAGCCAGGCTGGATGTGGCTCTGAGCAACCTGATCTAGTGTGAGGTGTCCTTGCCAATGGCAGGGAGGTTGGAACTGGATGATCCTTGAGGTCCCTTCTAATACTAACCCTATGATTCTATGATTTAATCTACTCTCTAGCTCACCAGGCACCCAGAGATCTCCTGCCTGCTGGGGTTGGAGCAATGTACTTCAGGGGAAGGGAGCACTGATGTCACCATCTCTCTGGCATCCCAGTGCCTCTGCAAAGAACAGTGAGTGCTAATGGAAGACTGCTGGTGGCAGTGTTTTTCTGACCCACCAGAAAGTGGCTTGGAGCTGTGTTCCCCACCAAACCACAATGTGACTTGCAGTAACTTTAGGTTCAGACATGGAGGTTGATAAACTTCAATTTACTCCACAGGACTGGCACTCAGAACCCTGGAACCATTACAAGTCAGGTTGTTTGGGGCTCTAAACCAACTGCTCTAGCTGAAGATGTCCTTGCTGACTGCAGGGGTCTTGGACTAGGTGACCTTGAAAGGTCCCTTTGAACCCAAACCATTCTGTGGTCACAACCTGAGGAGGGTAATTTATTTGAAGGGGAAAAGAAGGATACAGCAGAGCAAAGGAGGGAAAAAACAATGTATCTTGCATGGAATTGAGTGCCAACAGTGGATGCAGGGAAGTTCAGTGTGCATTCAGTTTTGGGCCCCTCACTAGAAGGAGGACATAGGGGTGTTGGAGTGTGTTCAGAGAAGGGCAACAAAGCTGGTGAAGGGTCTGGAGACCCTGAGGGAAGTGGGATTGTTCAGTCTGTAGAAGAGAAGGCTGAGGGGAGACCTCATTGCTCTCTAAAAGGAGGAGGTCAGAAAAAGGTGGGGATAGGTCACTTCTCCCTACTATAACATATGGACATAGAATAGAATAGAATAGAATAGAATAGAATAGAATAGAATAGAATAGAATAGAATAGAATAGAATAGATTTAACTAGGTTGGAAAAGACCTTTGAGATCATCAAGTCCAACCTATCACCCAACACCATCTAACCAACTAAACCATGGCACTAAGTACATCATCCAGGCTCTTTTTAAACACCCCACTGATGGTGATTCCACCACCTCCCTGGGCAACCTATTCCAATGGCCACTCTTTCTATGAAGAACTTCTTCCTAACATCAAGCCTAAATGTCCCCTGGTGCAGCCTGAGACTGTGTCCTCTTGTTCTGGTGCTGGGTGCCTGGGAGAAGAGACCAACCCCCACCTGTCTACAACCTCCCTTCAGGTAGTTGTAGAGAGCAATAAGGTCTCCTCTGAACCTCCTCTTCTCCAGGCTAAGCAATCCCAACTCCCTCAGCCTCTCCTCATAGAGCTGTGCTCCAGACCCCTTCCCAGCTTTGTTTTCCTTCTCTGGGCACGTTCCAGCAACTCAACATCTTTCTTAAACTGAGAAGCCCAGAAGTGGACACAGTACTCAAGGTGTGGCCTAACCAGTGCTGAGTACGGGGCAGGATGACTTCCCTGCTCCTGCTGGCCACACTATTCCTGATCCAAGCCAGGATGCCATTGGCCTTCTTGGCCACCTGGGCACAGCACTTAGGGACATGGTTTAGTGGGCCTGGTGGGGTTGATAGTTGGACTCCATGATCTTAGAGGGCTCCTGCAGCTGAAACAATTTCATGATTCTATGAAGTTAAAGAAGAGGCTAAACTCATTTCCTAGCAGTAGCCCAGGAGAACCCAATAGCCGTGAGATGATGGCTTTGCCAGCCCACAGCTCTGCATTGTCATAACTCTTCTGCAGCTGAACATTCTGGTGTAACAGGTAACTGACACAGATGTAAAAGTTATTGGCTGAATCCTCAGAAACCTTCTCTCTATTTCACCCTTTTCCTTGTTGCCTTTCAAGGATGGGTTTTTTTTTTTACCCTTTTTCTGTTTGTTCAGCCAGCTTTGGTGTTGGATGTATTTGAGTTTCTTGCCACAAATGCCTCCCTGTTTAAATGTCAAAGCTGTCTGCTCAGGAGATTATCAGCCTCAAGAAGAAATTAAACAGGCTGTAAGAATGTGCCATGACCTTGGCACATTCTCACCACTGTAGTGGATGTTGATGCAGACAATAAGAACACCAGGAATTAAAATAATTCCTTTTCACCTTACAAAGGAAATGGGAGAGTCTAAAGGAGGCAGATCTTTCTTCGCCTGTGCAGCTCTGATGTAGAACTCCAATTGCTTTTTTTTTTTTTTTTTTTTTTTTTTTTTTTTTTTTGTTGTTTTTTATTTTCTTTTGAAGTGGTGTTTGTCATCTGAGGGTGACAGGAGGATTTCTGAATGCAGAGACCAACAATTAAAATGCCTGATCTTTCTTTTCAGAAGAAATAGAAAACAAACAAACAAACAAAAGACCAAAAAAAAAAAAAAAGGCAGAAAGTTCAAATAGAAGCAGACAAAAATGTGTAGGTTTTTTTACTGTGATTATTTTACCATTGAAAAGACCTTTACAATCCCTCCTAAAGGTCTGACGAGGCAATATTTGTCCATGTCTGCTCTGGGGGTTTAAGTCAATATTTGATGGAAGTTAGAAAGAGATTCCTGCTATTGATCCATGTTTGCTTATTCTGGATTTTCTTGCAGTTTTCCTGATGCGTTTGTTCCTTGCCAGGGTCTGAGACATGAGATTGCTCAGGGGTCTGGTCTGACCTTGGCAGCCTCCCTCACCTAAGCATAATTTGCATGGCATAGTCAGGAGGCCAACACAGATTTCTGCTATGGTTAGGTTGATTGAAATTTGTATATGGATTGAATTTCCTATATTTTGTTGCCTGTTTATATCCTGGACAGGCTGGAGAGTTGGGGAGAGGGAAACCTCTTCAAGTTCAACAAGAGCAAGTGGAGAGTCCTGCCATGGGGAGGAATAACCACCTGCACCAGTGCAGCTGAGGGACTGACCTGCTGGAAAGCAGCTCTGTGGAGGGGGACCTGGGAGTGATGGTGGACAACAAGTTTACCATAAGCCAGCTATGTGCCCTCGTGGCCAAGAAGCCCAACAGCAGTCTGGGGTTCATTAAGAAGAGTGTGGCCAGCAGCAGGTGGAAGGAGGTTGTCCTCCCCCTCCACACTCTGCCCTAGTGATACCACATCTGGAGTATTGTGTCCAGTTGTGGGCTCCCTAGTACAAGACAGAGAACTACTGGAGAGAGTCCAGTGGAGGCTACAAAGATACTGAGGGGCCTGGAGCATTTGTGTGAGGAGGAAGGGCTGAGAGCCCTGGGGCTGTTGAGCCTGCAGTAGATCAGTCTAAGAGGGGATCTGATTAATGCTTATCAATTTCTAAAAGGCAGGTGCCAAGAGGATGGGGCCAGATACTTTTCAGTGGTGTCCAGTGATAGGATAAGAGACAACAGGAACAAAGTGGAGGTTCCATTTGACAGTAAGGACAAAGCTTTTTCCTGTGAGGTTGCTGGAGTCCTGGACCAGACTGCCCAGAGAGGTTGTGGAGTTTCCTTCTCTGGAGAGATTACAAACCTGCCTGGATAGTGTGGTCCTGGCCAGTCTGCTGTGGGTGACCCTGCTTTAGCCGGGGGGTTGGATTGCATAATCTCCAGAGGTCCCCTCTAACTGTGATTCTATGAATGTCTTTGAGAAAAATACCCACTCCCTATGCCCCTTGCTTAATGCTTCTCATCTGGAGAAACTTAAAGAGGTCCCAACCCTCTCCCAAACACAAGAATGTATTTAGTACATAGAAGAAGGTCAAAATTAAGTCCCCTGTGAAGCAATAATACATCCCACACATATAAGCAATTTACTTCCCATAATTAATTTGCCAGTTGGACTGCCAGGAGCTGTGGGCTGCAGCTCATTCCTCTGTTTGCATGTAGCAAATGTGGACGGACCCCCACTGAGACATGTCCACGGAGATGCTTTGTTTCCTCTGGCTATACCCAAGGGAAAGCTCCTAATTCCTAAACTAAGAAGAAAGATACTTGCAAGGAAGTAGCTGTGGGAGGTGGAATCTGCCCTGGGTATGAAGAGATTAATGTAGGCCAAGTTTCGACCCAAATGTACAAGGCAACGTGTCCATAATGTTGAGATATGCAGAATTATTCAGGGTCCTTCAGTGGAACATTTGTAACTTGTAGCATCCCCCATCACAGACTCATGGAACCACAAAATCTTAGAATCTTGGAATCATAAAAATCTTAGAATCTTAAAATCATGTGGTTTGGAAGGGATCTTTAGAGTTTATCTAGTCCACTCTTCCTGCAGTTAGCAGGGACGTTTTTGGCTAGGACAAGTTGTGAGGGTAGTGATTGACAGCAGCTGAACACGAGCCCGGGTGACCAAGAAGGCCAATGGCATCCTGGCCTGTATCAGGAACAGTGTGGCCAGCAGGAGCAGGGAGGTCATTCTGCCCTGTACTCAGCACTGGTTAAGCCGCACCTTGAGTCCTGTGTCCGGTTCTGGGCCCCTCAGTTTAAGAAGGACATTGAGACAATTGAACATGTCCAGAGAAGTGTAATGAGGCTGGGGAGAGGCTGAGGGAGCTGGGGTTGTTTACCCTGGAGAAGAGGAGGCTCAGGGGAAACCTTATTGCTGTCTACAACTACCTGAAGGGGGGTTGTAGCCAGGTGGGGGTTGGTCTCTTCTCCCAGGCAACCAGCAACAGAACAAGAGGACACAGTGTCAAGCTGTGCCAGAGGAAGCTGAGGCTCAAGGTGAGGAGAAAGTTCTTCCCAGAAAGATTAATTGGCCATTGGGATGTGCTGCCCAGGGAGGTGGTGGAGTTACCATCCCTGGAGGTGTTCAGAAAAGGATTGGATGTGGCACTTGAAACCATGGTTTAGTTGTCAGGAGGTGTTAGGTATTAGGTAATAGGTTGGACTTGATCTCTGAAGTCTTTTCCAACCTTGTTGATTCTGTGATTCTATGATTCTATGAAATTGCTCAGACCCCCATTCAACCCCCCCCAAGAATCTCCATGCCCTTATGTAATGATATACACAGTTTAAGTTGGTGACCCAGAGAAGGACTTAGCTGTGGGGACCTTGCTAAAATAGAGTGGCTCAATGTGGCATGGGGAGGAGTAGATGAGTGTAGTGCAGAAGTCAGGGAACTCCTCAAGTTAGGGTTAAATATAAGGGTAAGCACATAGTGAGCCCCTCTTCCCTCTCTGGCTTTATTCAGGACAGCTCAGTGGACTCCAAAGCAGACCAGTTGACCTCTTTGGTACAACCACTGTAAATTTTTGATTGATTCAGGCTGTCAAGTGGCTGTCTTGTGCAACCAACCCCTACCATGGAAGCAGGGATGGAACTATGTGATCTTTAAGGTCCCTTCCAACCCAAAGCATTCTGTGATTCTAATTTCTGGACTGTTTCAGAAGGTTGCTTAGCCTGGAGAAGAGAAGACTCAGGTGTGACCTTATTGCTATCTACAACTACCTGAAGGGAGGTTGTAGACAGGTGGAGGTTGGTCTCCTCTCCCAGGCAACCAGCACCAGAACAAGAGGACAAAATCTCAAGCTGTGCCAGGGGTGGTTTAGTCTGGAGGTTAGGAAGAAGTTCTACACAGAGGGAGTGATTGCCCATTGGAATGGGCTGCCCATGGAGGTAGTGGAGTCACCATCACTGGTGGTGTTCAGGAGGAGACTTGATAGGGTGCTTGGTGCCATGGTTTATTTGATTAGGTGGTGTTGTATGATAGGTTGGATGCGATGATCTTGAAGGTCTCTTCCAACCTGGTCTATTCTATTCTATTCTATTCTATTCTATTCTATTCTATTCTATTCTATTCTATTCTATTCTATTCTATTCTGTTTTGTTTCATCTGAACACAAGATTTGTCTCCTCTGAGGCTGACAAGGAGGAGGAATCCTGCTGGCAAAGGGGCTTGGCTGAGACAGAATTCAGTGGGAGTGTCAGCAACGATGTGTGTGGGAAGCCCAACAGAGAACCTTATCTGGGGATGTAACTGTGGAATGTGTCCAGTTTGGAAAGTCATGAAGAACCTCCTTCATTGTTGTCACTGTCATAAAAAATGACTTGAATCTTCCTTCAGTGGCTGCTTTTGGGGGCAATATTTAGGGTTTGACCAAGAAATTAATATGGTGGGTTGTGAGGGGCTGGCGGTGTCTACAGCAGGTTCTACAGCACAAGGGGAGGGGATGTTTGTCCGCAGAAAGAATCAGGAGCAGAGGTAAGAAGAGAAAGAAGAACATGCATCACATTTGCTGCACCCCATGAAGCTTTTTTAGTTGTTGAGGATCTCAAAATGTCCACTTTATTCAATTTCCTTATAAAAAGGAGGGCTGCAGCATATGTTTATGCAACAGGTTTTCACAACTCTCATCAGAAAGTTATGGGGTGGGAGGATTGTCCAGACTGTCTCCATACATGCTGCTTTTCACACTCAGCTTCCCTGTCCCTTCAACTTTGGGGATAGAAAGGAAATTCTCACTGCAGGTGCAATATTCTTCCTGCTGCTGTGTGTTATGGGGTTCATACACATTGCCCAGGGAGGTGGTTGAGGCTTCATCCCTGGAAATATTGAAGGTGAGGCTTGACAGAGCTCTGGGCAACTTGATCTAGTTGAGGATGTCCCTGCTGAGTGCAGAGGGGGTTGGACTGGATGACCTTTAGAGGTCCCTTTCAACCCAGACCATTCTATGATTCTGTGTTTCTATGATGATCAACACTTATTACAGGAAAAAAAACAAATCCAAACAACAAACACACAAAACCATCAAACAAACAAGTCTCAAACTCAAATTCAGAAAGATTTCACTGAATATTGTAAAATCTGGGGGACTCCACTGTCCCAGAGGTAAGGGCTGCCGTTTGACCCAGAACTGTGTCCAAACAAGTGTGCCCAGGTGGCCAAGAAGGCCACCAGCATCCTGGCTTGGGTCAGCAATAGTGTGGCCAGCAGGAGTAGTGCAGAAGGACCCTTCCAACCATAACAATTCTATGGCTCTATGATTCTATGATCATCTAGTTCCAACCCCGCTGCCGTGGGAAGGGACACCCTCCACTAGATCAGGTTGCCCAGAGCCACATCCATCCTGGCCTTAAAAACATCTGTACTTGTCACTGGCGAGGCCACAACTTGACTATTGGGTTCAATTTTGAGTCCTTCACTACAAAAATGACATTGAGGAGCTGGAGTGTGTGTTGTGGTCTATAAAAGGATAAATTAATGTTCAATAAGCGGAGTGATTAATAAAAAACATATTAATAATTTTATTAATCACCAAAAAAAAATCCTGTAAAACACTAATCAAAACCTATGTACAGATTCGAGGGGTTGGGTCGTGGAATAGATCCCTCACCAGCAGGAACAAGTAACAATTTAAACAAGATGTACAAAACTCCAGAGACAACAAACAGCACTTTAAACTGTAAAGAAAAGCAACCTCGGCACTGAAGCCGGCGATCGCCCACAACGGGGGGTGGGGGGGAACTCTAGAGTTCCCTAAGGCAACAGACCTTCAAGAGATGCTTATAACAATCAGATATTGTAATTACTCACTGATCCTGGTACCTAGCACACGTTACGATCTAGACAAACCAAAATGGCGCCAACCACGTGGAAGCTGCAGGAGCACTGTTTCACTTTCTATTGGTGTTTGCAGCTTGTTACTGAGGCAGGATTTGTTCCCAAAGGGTTTGCAGCTGAAAGCTTTGTAGAGAGGAGGTTTCTCAGCTGTCATCCTTTTATAGCAGCACTCGCTCGTTTCTCCAGTCAAACAAAACCGTCCCGGAGACTCAGCTCCTCTGGGGTTTCACCTCTCGGCCCGGCGAGACGCGTGTCTGTCCTCTGGGCTTTACAACATTGAAAATAGCGAGGGGTCCTTGCTGTCTTGTCTGGGTAAACTGAAACACAGTTCAGCTTCCAAATGAAGCTTGTGGTTCCTTCCAGTGCGTGGACAATTGCAAAACAAGGCTCTGGCTCTTTGGGCTGATACTTACAGATTTCCCGAGGCAATAATGGCCAGTAGCAACACAGAGCTAGGGATAAAACCCTGGTATTGCAACCTATAGAAAGCCTTCTTTCCAAATGTGGCCAAAAGCATGCCCACCTGGCTTATTCTGGCTCTGAAAAATGTTCAAGCAAGCCTAAAGAACCAGATCTACTAACTTCTGCCTCATTGCCTGATTCAGAGTAATTTTGAGGCTTTTTTGTCCATTTAGGACAGTGTGTCCAAAGAAAAACAATTAATCTGGTGAAGGGTCTGGAGAATAGGACTGGTGAGGAGTGGCTGGGGGGAAATGAGGCTCTTTAGCCTGAAGAAAAGGAGGCTGAGGGAAGACCTTTTCATTTTCTGAAAGGAGGTTGGAGCCAAGTAGGAGGCCAATTTCTTTTCTTAATGAATAAACTATAGGATGAGGGGAAATGTCCTCAAGTTGCACCAGGGGAGGTGGACATTGGGTTGGATATAAGGAAAATGTTCTTCACCAAAAGGATTATCAAGCATTGGAACAGGCTGCCCAGGGAACTGGTGGAGTCATCATTTCTGAAGGGAGTTAAAAGATGTGTAAATGTGTGCTGAGGGACATAGTTTAGTGGTGACAGTGTCTGGTTAATGGCTGGATTTGGAGACCTCGAAGGTTTCTTCCAACCAAGTTGTGATGTTCTTTAGAGAACACATTTAGTCTTCAACCAGACTCAACACAAGGGCCAAATCTTCATCCATGCTAAGTCTATGTGACTCCACAGTACAGGAGAGCTATAAAGCATCTGGAGTCTAGGCTCAAGTTTCTCTGCAGAGAAAAGACTGGGGAGAATTTGGATCCATTTGTCTTGCTGAGGTAGAAGTGCTCCTCACAATGTATTTTCTTTTGCTCTGCCTTGTCTTATTTTAAAAGCAATAGGCTGTTCCCCAAGGTGCTTTTGGGGGTATTCTTTTCAGCTTGCCTTGTCAAGACTTTTGAAACAGATGAAGCTGGCAGAGTCAAGGGCTGGGAAACTAATCAAGCTCCTTAGGTGTGGAAACACAGCATAGGACCCCTCATGAATGTGTCCTTTCAGGGAGCAGTGTTTTGCCCTAGAAGCAAATCCCATTCCCTCTTCACAGCCCTGCTGAGTTTGAAACTGGTGATTTTCTACAGCTTTTTGGTCATACTCCAGCTGTCCCATGTCCCCTACTCTCTTTACTCCTGTTACAACTTGGCTTTGAGTACTTCAAGGTCAGGGCTGCAGAAGGAAACACAGACTTGATTGGTTTTGAGCTTTATAAAGATAAATATGCTCACTGCTGGCAACCCTTCTGAGGGCATGCAGTGTTGGCCATGAAAAGCCTCTGCACTTGACCTGGAAAGAAACCTTCTTTTCTTCTCTGCATGTAAATCTACCCCACAAATCTATGGCATTCATATAAAAATCTGTGCCAAGCTGTTGGCTTTGGGGCAGTCATGGTTTCAGCCTTCAGTCCTTGTTTGTGTGGTGTTAGAACTCAGGCAGATGGATCCAGCTCTTATCGGGGTGGAGGAAGGGGCATTGTGTTGGTTCACATTGACTGCAAGAGCATTGGGCTGGGAGAGATATGGCACTGTCAACTAACAGCCACCCCAAGTTTTCTTTGGTGGGCTGCACATGAAAGCGTGGTGGGGGAAAATTACCATCTTATGGCTACCATCAAGGAAGTAAAGAGAAGACCACGGGGATAAGGAAGGACCCTGGGTTTGGCTCCACCACAATAATCCAATTTTGGCTTCCTGTAGCCTCCTCAGTGCTGAAACAACCCAAAGTGTTTCTTTCTGATGCACAAATGTCACCTGTCAAAGGCAACTTCCTTGTGACCCCATTGTACAGAGCAGACTGAAAGACAAAACGAAGAAAACCTGGCAGCAGGAAGGGGAGGCATTAAATATGTATCTCCCCCTGGAAATGGCCTGAAGGACAAGCCTGAGATCAGCTTCTCAAAGGGGCACATGAGCTGGCAGTCTGCATTGGGGCTGCTTTTCAAATGTTACAAGAGAAGGGAGGCTTCAACGCCATCAGAAGGCGAGTCTTGTGTTTGTGCTGGGAAGGGCAGTTGTGGCACAACCCTAACTATTTTTTTCAGACTAAGCAGGGTGGATCACATGGAGAAGAAAACAATTTTTGGGGTACTTGTCAGCTCTTGAAAGGCTGATGATGGTTCTTAGCAGCCCAGTTTTCTTTCCAAGGCTTACATGAGGAAGTCCTAATGGAAGGCATAATTCTAGATCAATGAATTTCTGCTTCTCATGGGAATATTTTACCTTGGGTGTCCTCTGTTCGTGTGGGTCTATGACTGCTTTTCTTTCTTTTTTGAGGTTGCTTTGAAAACACTTTCTGCTGAGACTGTGTGACTATGTCTGAAAAGATCTCCTGGGGCCAGAAGATCTGGAGAGAAAAGCCCGCCCTGCAGGAATGACAAGTGGTTGTGCTGGTGATTGCCTGTGGCATGCTCATTTCTATCCTGGAGTCTTGCTGCATCAGCTAAGTGCTGGCTTGTTGACCTGACTCAGAGCTGAGTCTTGGTCATGGCCAGGGATCACAGCAGGGTCCTGCTGGAGTCCAAAACTGGGTAATGAGGACTTTGTACAGCCACAAAATATTGTTCCTTGTGACCTAGCTGAGCCTGGGCCCAAGCTGGTGGAGGATGCACCACATCTGCATCCCACCAGCTTTCCAAATTCCAATGCACAGGTAAATGCCAGCAAGGGACCAAATGATCCTGTGCACCATCCACAGGCCAGGCTGCTAGGTCTGCGTGGTGTCCCACCAGCAAAGTGTGCTGATTAGTTGGACTCAATGATCTGGAAGGTGTTTTCTAACCCAAATGATTCTATGGCATCCCACCAGGCTGTGGTGGCACATCAACCAAATCATGGTCTCCTGCCTTTATGGAGACATTTGGCAAGGGGGTATATCACAGATTCACAGAATCACAGAAACCAACCAGGTTGGAGAAGACCTCAGAGATCATCAAGTCCAACCTCTTACCTAATACCTAACACCTGACAACTAAACCATGGCTCCAGGTGTCACATCCAATCCTTTTCTGAACACCTCCAGGGACAGTGACTCCACCACCTCCCTGGGCAGCACATCCCAATGGCCAATTAATCTTTCTGGGAAGAACTTTTGCCTCACCTTGAGCCTAAACCTCCCCTGGCACAGCTTAAGACTGTGTCCTCTTGTTCTGTTGCTGGTTGCCTGGGAGAAGAGACCAACCCCCACCTGGCTACAACCTCCCTTCAGGTAATTGTAGAGAGCAATAGGGTCTCACATGAGCTTCCTCTTCTCCAGGCTAAACAACCCCATCCCCTTGTATGGTTTCAAGTGACAGCTTTTCTTTGCTTCCCTGATCCCCTTCATGCTTCATCACCTCTCCAGATGGTTCATTATTGACCTCTTCCTGAGTCCAGCAGGCATCACCACCTAGTGAGACCATCTACTGGGGCTTCCCTGGCACCTTGTAGTGGTTAAATGATTTCCTCCATTCCCTTTATTTCCAGCTGAGAGATTAACTGGGTTTCAGGACAAGGTATTAATGTGATGTGTGGAGTAGCCAGGGGTCAGGGATTGTGGCTTGAACATGTTAGCAATCTTATTTGATGATCAAAGCATACGGATGCAAGCATAGTGGGATTTATACACAGGTGGGATTTGTACACAGATGAGTTCTCCAAACTGGGCATTTGTCCTGGTTTCAGCTGGAAGGAAAGCAATTTTTGTCCTAGTAGCTGGTGTAGTGCTCTGTTTGGGATTTAGGATGAGAACAATGTTGATATTTTAGTTAGGAAGCGTTCTTTGTACTAAGCCAAGGACTTTTCAGCTTCTCATAATGCTCTGCCAGCAGAGGCTAGAACTGCACATGAAGCTATCAGGGGACACAACAAAGGCACCTGACCCAAATGAGCCAAAGGAGTAATCCATACCTCATAGGGCTGGAACATCTCTCTTATGAGGACAGACTGAGGGAGTTGGGGCTGTTCAGTCTGGAGAAGAGGGAGGACTCTGAGGAGCCCTTATTGTGGCCTTCCAGTATCTGAAGGGGGCTACAAGAAAGCTGGGGAGGGACTTTTTAGGGTGTCAGGGAGTGATAGAACTGGGGGGAATGGAAAAAAAATAGAAATGGGTAGATTCAGATTGGCTGTTAGGAAGAAGTTCTTCACCATGAGGGTGATAAGACCCTTAAACAGGTTGACCAGAGAGGTGGTAAAAGCCTCATCCCTGGAGGTTAAGGCCAGGCTGGATGTGGTTCTGAGCAACCTGATGTAGTGTGAGGTTGGAACTGGATGATCTTTGAAGACCCTTCCAACCCTAACAATTCTATGATTCTGTATGATATCATGCCCAGTATATGAACAGGGGGGAGCTGGTTGAAGGTGCCATGGCTTGGGGATTGGCTGGGCATTGTTCAATATGTGATGCATAAAGGTATTGTGCATCACTTGGTTTGTAGATGATGATGATGATTGTGTTTATTATTTCTTGAGGGAGGTTCTCCTCCCCCTCTACTCTGCTCTACTAAGACTGCACCTGGAATATTGTGTGCAGTTCTGGGCTCCTCAGTTTAAGAGAGACAGCAAACTACTGGACAGAGTCTAACAGAAGCCTATAAAGATGATGAAGGAACTGGTACATCTGTCTGATGAGGAAAGGCTGAGAGACCTGAGGCTGTTTAGTCAGGAGAAAAGAAGACTGAGAAGAGATCTTGTCAATGTTTACAAATATCTGAAGGGTGGGTGTCAAGAAGAAAGTGTCAGTCCCCTTTCAGTGGTGTCCTGTAATAGGTCAAGACACAGTGGGCATAAACTGGAACCCAGGAAGTTCCACCTCAGCATGAGGAAAAACTTTGCTGTGAGGGTGCCAGAGCACTGGAGTAGGCTGCCCAGAAAGCTTGTGCAGTCTCCTTCTCTGGAAACTTTCAAGACGCATCTGGATGTCTTCCAGTGTGGCCTGCCCTAGGTGACCCTCTTTTGGCAGGAAGATTGGACTTGATGATGTTCAGAAGTCCCTCCCAGACCCTAACATTTTATGATTCCTTTATTATTATCATTCTATTATTATTACTATTATTATTATTGCTATTATTGTTATTTAGTGTCAAAAAATGTAGCCCAAAAGGAAGCCATGGAGCAGAGGCAGGGGTTTGTTCTTAAACCCATACTTTACAGGAGATGGTTGTCACTTGTAAGTCAATGCTGTCCATTGTCATCACTGGGCCTGTAGGAGTTTGCTGCAGCTGATCATCTTCTGTGCTATAGCTCTGAGTACTGCAAATATGAGGATGCAGAGGGTGAGATGCAGCATCCTGTCCCTGAATCTGGCCAAGCCAGGTGCTGACTTTACCTGGGGAGGATACAGTGGGATTCCTGTACAAGGCACTTAAAACAAGAATAGATAAACATAAGGCAAGTCTTGATGCTGGGACAGATAAGGTTTGACTAACTTCAACATCTGCATGGAAGCACTGCCACGGATGGAGGCACCCACCGCAGGGCCAGGCTCTCCACCACAACACATCCTCTCACATAAGGAAAAACTTGAGTGTGCAGCATGGGATCATGCTGTCCAGAGAGTTTGTGGAGCCTTCCTCTCTGGAGAGATTCAATACCCAAGTGGATGAAATCCTGAGCAACCTGCTCTGGGTGACCATGCTTTATCAGGAGGGTTGGGTCAGGTGATCTCCAGAGGTCCCTTCCAAGCCCAACCTTTCTGTAATTCAGTGATCCTAGAGGAGCCCTGGCTGGGGGATGCTCCAGTCTCATAATGATTTAGAGCCTAACAAAGTCACAGAGAAGCTTTCAGGCATGAATTGTCTGATGCTGTGGCAGGAGAGGAGGAAGGCAGGGCTCCATCCACCTGGGTGTTTTGAGTTTGTGCCCCACAGCTCCTTCAGCTTTCCAAAAATTGGGGTTATGAGTGAAGGAGGCAGGTCCAAAATCTCAAATACACAGTCTCCCTTCCAGAAAGTGTTTTCTGTCTCCTGCTAAACTGAAAGAACATGTTGCATCAAGATGCTTCAAGCCACGGGGACTTATTTTGTCCCTGGAGTGGAAAGAGGGACAGCAGGGCCCAGCCCTTCCCAGCTCCTTTACCTATTTCTTAGCACTTGCCCAGGCAGTGTTGATCTGCTCTGAATCAAGAGAAGCAAAGGGTGATGGGGCCAGTTTTAAAATTAGACCTTTAAGGAGCCCTTATCTCCAGCTAGGCTTTATCAGGCATGCATGCAAGCCTTATCCCACCCTGTAATCCCCTCTTCTGAAGGCTCTTGAATGCCAGCAAAACCAAAAATGTGTTGTGTTGAAATCGTCGCCTGAGGAAATGTGAACTATCACACAAGAGCTCCCTTCTGCCCACCCCAGCCCTCAGCCATGGTCATGTTTCATCAAAGGATCATAGAATCCCAGTGTGGTGGGGCTGGAAGGGACCTCTGGAGATCATCTAGTCCAACCTCTGTTAAAGCAGGGTCACTCTGGGCAGGCTGTGCAGTATCCTGTCCAGGCAGGTTTGGAATCTCTTCAGAGAAGGAATCTCCACAACCTCTCTGGGCAGCCTGGTTCAGTATTCCTGCACTGTCACAATAAAGAAGTTTTTCTTCATGTTCAGGTAGAATCTCCTCTGTTCCAGTTTGTGCCCATTACCCCTTATCCTGTCACTGGGCACCACCAAAAAGAGTCTGGACCCATCCTCTTGACCACCATCCTTTAGGTAATGATCAGCATTGATCAGATCTCCCCTCAGGCTGCCCTTCTCCAGGCTAAACAGCCCCAGGGCCCTTCCTCCTCACTGAGATGCTCTCAGCATCTTTGTAGCCTCTCTCCAGGGGTTGCCTGCCTCTCTTGAACTGTGGAGCCCAGAACTGGGATCATTTTTTCACTTTGCAGCGGTTGTTTTTTTCAGAGACACCAAAGCATCTTCCCTCTGCACCCAGCTCAGCATCTGCAGGGCATGGGGAGATTATCCTGCTGGTAGCCCCTTTTCAAAGGTCTCATTAAGGTCACCAAGGAGGCTTTCTGCTATAATAATGCTGGGGTGTTTCAAGGCCAGCAGTGCCTGATTCTTAATGTTTGACTTCAGATTAGATGCTGGAAGTGTTTGATGTGGTGCCAACCACAACCTAAAATGTATTCTGCAGAGGCAAAACTGGAAAGGATCAATGCTACCTTCAGATGAATGGACTGCATGGAAACCTCAGAACCAAATGGCCTGGAAAGAAACAAACAAAAAAGGATTTAAGTTTTATGCTTGGCTCTGAGACATCTAAATAAAATCCTGAAACCAAACATCTCCTCCCTTACTCTATTTGCCTTCTCTTGGTGTACCTCCACTTTTGCATCTTGCAGCCTTGCAAGGGGTGTCTCATACATCCCATGAGCTCGTGGTTGGTGCTTTAAGTTGAAAATCAGCCTGGTCATGAGCTTGGATGTTGGGTTTGTGTTTGTTTGTTTGTTTGTTTTAATTCAACCTTCTCTTCTTTGAGGTGCTCAGGCTGGGTCAGAGGCCCAGCCCCAGGTGAGGTCTCAAACTTGCTAGACTTGATGATGGGAAGGTTTAAATCTTTCTCCCCTGAAACACAGGTTATGGAGCAGCTGTGGCCAATGGTGCCAAGTCCAGATGGAGAGCTGTAACCAGTGGAGTCCCTCAGGGATCAGTGCTGGGTCCAGTCCTGTTCAACATCATCAATGACATTGACAGATGGAATGTGCTCAGTAAATTTGTTGATGATACCAAACTGGGAGGCTTGGCTGAGACACCTGAAGGCTCTGTGACCATTCAGCAAGACCTGGACAGACTGAGAGCTGGGCAGAGAGGAACCTAATGAGGTTCAGCAAGGATAAGTGCATAAGAGTCCTGCAGCTGGGAAGCAAGAATGAACTGCACCAGTACAGGTTGGGAGGTGATCTGTTGGAGAGCAGCCCTGTGGAGAATGACCTAGGAGTGCTGGTGGATAACAAGTTCCACATGGGACAGCAATGTGCCCTGGTGGCCAAGAAGGCCAATGGGATCCTGGGATGCATCAAGAAATGTGTGGCCAGCAGAAGGAGGGAGATTCTTCTCCCCCTCTACTCTGCCCTGGTGAGGGCACACCTGGAATATTGCATCCAGTTTTGGGCTCTCCAGTTCAGCATGGACAGGGATCTGCTGGAGAGAGTCCAATGGAGAGCTACCAGGATGATTAAGGGACTGGAGCACTGCGTGGGGAGCCCTGGAGCTGTTTAGTCTGGAGAAGAGAAGACTGAGAGAGGATCTAATAAATGTTTATAAATATCTGAGGGCTGGGTGTCGAGAGGGAGGGGACAGGCTCTGCTCAGTTGCACCCTGTGATAGGACAAGGGGCAATGGATATAAACTACAGCACAGGAGGTTCCACCTCAACATGAAGAGGAACTTCTTTACTGTGAGGGTCACAGAGCACTGGAACAAGTTTCCCAAGAAGGTTGTGGAGTCTCTTCTCTGGAGACTTTCAAGACCCAACTGGATGCATTCCTGTGTGACCTGCACTAGATTCTATGGTCCTGCTCTGGCAGGGGGTTGGACTCGATGATCTCCAGAGGTCCCTTCTAACCCCTAACATCCTGTGACCCTGTGATCATGTGTTGCTTACAGAGCAGCTCTAGGATTCAGTAACCTGAACTCACATGCTTCCTACAATCTCTTCACATTCACACTCCCTCTGCTTCTATATTTTTAATGAGCTCTTGACATTTTTACTCTTTCCCTCTTTGCTGCGGGACTGAGGCTGCGATCCACAGCCCGCACACTCTGCTTCTAGTGGGACCAATTTCCAGGTGTCCTGCAGATAAAGTGGTGTAGGAGCTGTAGGATCCTCATCCATAGACCACCCCCCTGGCCCAAAGCCTTCAGCACATGTGTCTTGTAAAGTGTGTTGAACATTTCCAGGGCTTCATAACAGCAGTTGGTTGCTGCTAGAGAAGCAGAGATGAGAAATCTTCCTCCCCTCCTGCTGCCTTCCCCCTCCCCTTGTTGTGATCTGATTGGTAAAGCAGCAACAGACAAGGATCCACATTTGCTCCACTATTTCTCTATCAGCAACAGTGTGGTCAGCAGGAATAGGGAAGTGGTAATGCTCCTGTACCCAACACTGGTGAGGCCACACCACAAATAGTTGGCTCAGTTTTGGGCCTCTCACTACAAGGTGAGATGCCGGAGTATGTCCAGAGAAGGACAATGAAGCTGGTGAAGGGGCTGGAGAACAGGGCTGGTGAGGAGCAGCTGAGAGTACCAGGGTTGTTTAATCTGGAGAAGAAAAGGCTGAGGGAAGACCACATTGCTCTCTACCACCTCTGAAAAGAGGTTGGAGTGAGGTGGGGATCAGTCTCTACTCCCTAGTATCAGGTGATAGGATGAGAGGAAAAGGCCTCAAGTTGCACCAGGAGAGGCTGAGGTTGGATATTTGGAAAATTTCTTTCCTGCAAGAGTGGTCAGGCATTGGAACAGGCTGCCCAGGGAGGTGGTGGAGTCACCGTCCCTGCCGGTGCTCAAGAACTCTGTGGGTATGGCACAGACATGGTTTAAAAGCCATAGTGGTGTTAGGTTGATGACTAGACCTGATGATCTTAAAGACCTGTCTTTCTCAGTCTGCATTAGCTGTGTGCAAAATCTGTTTCACAGAATTTCCTGTGTGTCCACATACACAGAAATACGTAGCTGGATTTGAAAAGTAAAACAAGCTGTCCTGTGGTTAGTGTCTCACCTTGTGTAACAAGTCTCAATAGTAGTACTGCTTCCTGGCAGTATGACCAGTGTATTGTTACTGGGAGACACAAGAGTGGATTTAGACTGGATATTAGGAAGAAATTCTTTAGTGAGGGTCATGAGACACTGGACAGGCTGGCCAGGGACATCATGAATGTCCAGTTCCTGGAGGTGTTCAAGGCCAGGTTGGACGAGGCCTTAACAACCTGGTCTAGTGGAAGATGTCCCTGCCCATGGCAGGGGTGTTGGAACAAGATGATCTTTAAAGTCCCTTCCAACCTAAACCATTCCATGAATGGTTTCCAGCTGAAACAATTCTGTGAGTCTATGATTCCATGATGATTCTACCACTCTGTTCTTTAAATCACCTCCGAAAATGGGTAGTGTCAGCTTGCCTTTCTCCTTTCAAGAAGGTGTTGTTATGGTTTGCTTCTTCCCCTACTCTTTACAGCTTGGGATTTTTGTTTGTTTTGGTTTGTTTTGCCAAGAAGGCTCAGAAATGCCTCCTCCAGCTTTCATGGGCGATTGTATAATCAAAACTCCAAGGAGAAGACAGTGAAAGAAGGCGAGGCAACCAGCCCATTTTGGCTCCTGTAAACATCTCTATCATCGTCTAGTGATTAGAGACCCATTGTGGTCTCATCCTGCATCTTAAGACCTAATGTGGTCTCTTCAAGCTCTTTTTGAAGTCAGGAGCCTCCTTCAGCAGCTTGAAGCAAAGTCTCAGCAATGCAGATAGAAGCCTTTACCAGCAGACAGCCTTCTGGCATGTTCTGCCAGACAGAGGCCAAATAGCTGATCTTGCATCTGTGTTCCATGGTCCTGTCAACAAGTCAGTCCCTGGGGTCTTTGCTTGGACATTCATTTACCCAGGCTGAAATCTTTTTTTCAGCCCTTGCTCTCTCATGACAAGACAAGGAAGACAAGGAAGAGTAGCAGGGAGAGGCTGAGAGAAATACTCCCTGTGTGACACAACCAGTATGGTTTTAACTGGGAGTGTGAAAAGGGTCTTTGTTGTCTGTTGGCCCAAGACTGACTGAGGTGAGAGAGCTGCTGCCAGCTCTTGAGAGCCTTCATCTTCCATCTCTGGAGGGTCCAGCTCTGCAAAGAAGAGGTTAACTGGAAGAAACCCCAGCTAATACCTAGGAATCATGTGGAATAGGTGAGATGTAAAGGGTGCAACTTACTCTCAGAGAGAAGAAAATTTTCCCAGCACAGACACTCAGCCACTGGGGAAGTGGTGGAGCCCCCAGCATTGGCCACTTCTAAGATTCAGCTGGATAAGGGCTGGGCTATCTTGTCTAGGTTGTGCTTCTGCTAAGAAAATTTGGATGAGATGATCCTTGAGGTCTCTTCCAACCTGGGATTCTACATGATTCTGTGACAGGTGCGCAGTTTCAAACTTTTCTAAGTGGACTTGTGCAAGACATTCGGCACTGTCCTGCACAGCATCCTTGTCTCTATGCAGCCCAGAAGGCAAACAGTATCCAAGTCTGCAGCAAGAGGAATGTGGCCAGCAGAGCAAGAGAGGAGATTCTGCCCCTTGACTCTACTCTGATGAGACGCCACTTCCAATTCTTCATCCAGTTCTGGTGTCCCCATCATAAGAAGGACACAGAGCTGTTGGAATGAGTCCAGAAGAGGGCCACGAAGATGATCCAAAGGGCTGGAACACTCTGCTGTGAGAATAGGCTGAGGGAGCTGGGGGTGTTCAGCCTAGAGAAGAGGAGACTCTGGGGAGATCATAAAACTGCCTTACAATTGCTGAAGGGATTCCACAGGAAGGCTGCAGAGGGACTTTTCCTAAGAATGTCTACAGACAGGGCAAGGGAGAATGGTTTGAAGCTGAGGGAGAGCAGGGTTAGACTGGATCTTAGGAAGAAGTTCTTCAGTACAAGGGTGGTGAGATTCCAGAATAAGGGGCCCAGGGAGTTTGTGGATGTCTCCTCCATGGGGGTGTTCAAGACCAGATTGGATGAGGCCTTGAGCAGTCAAGTCCAGCTGAGAGATGTCCCTGCCCATGTCAGTGAGGTCAGAGTAGATGATCTTTGAGGTCCCCTTCAACCTAAGCCGTCATGATTCTATGATCCTATGATTCTATGATTCCATTCAAAAGAGATGAGACTTGAGATGTCATCAGGACAAGGATTTGTTCTTGTGCACAAATATGCAACAAGAAGGTGTCCTGCTTGACCCACCAAGGGGCTGGGAAGGGTGCTTTGTACCCACAACCTGCTCTACCCTAGTGTATATGCATTTGCAGTTCTGCCAGTTGTAATATTTCTGTGACATGGATGGACGCCTGGAGCCTGCATTGCTCCAGCAGTGGGAAGCCGCAAGACACAACACTTGGCACAGCAGGTACATACTTGCAGCACAGAAGTCCCCACAGAGAGAGGAATTGCCTGCCAGCTGCCTTTCCAGGCTCTCTGCTGCTAGGAGCCCTGGATAATTTGAATGCAAATTCCCCACAGATGACACTTTGCTTTTCGCTGGGAGGCAGATGAAGGATCTACTTGAGCATGCAGACACCGAGACAGGGAGCTTGGCCCACCCAGCTCAGCAGGAGGGGCTGGTTTTGTGGGCAAGGGCAGGCTGTTTGCAGAGGGGACAGATGCTGGCACCTCCTTCAAACAGATTCCACTCTTTCCTCCAGCCTTTTCTTAATGCCTGCTTTCAGCATGAAAGAAGTGAAGAATCTTTGGGCGCTCCTGCTGAACTGACACACAGAGCGGAGCAGGCTCCCAGCTCCCAAAGAGCAAGGAGATGCTCAGACAAGTGTGGGTTTTTTTCATTTCAAGGATGTGTGCCTGGATCATACCCAAGTGAGACAAAACCAAATATGCAAAGTCCATCAGGACAGAAATGAAAGCAGCAGAGGGTGATGGCTTCCCTTCCCCCCACCCCCAATGGTCTGAAGATCTAAGACATCCCTCAGATTATCTTGCAAGAAGCACCACAGCCTACAGAGCCTCCCCCTTAGCCCAAATATTTGATTACTCCATCTCTCCCAAGATATCCCATTCACACATTGCCAGCCTGTCTGGACAAAAGGCTCTGTGAAATTTTAACAGGAAATAATACATCTGCAGCTGTGGAGCTTTCTGCTGAGAGTTTGAGCTGAAACTTTGCTGGGACTGAAAAGGAGAAGACTCAGACAAATGCTTGTTATAGAATCATAGAATTGTCAGGGTTGGAAGGGACCTCAAGGATCATCCAGTTCCAACCCCCTGCCATGGGCAGGGACACCTCACACTAGATCAGGCTGGTCAGAGCCTCATCCAACCTTGCCTTAAAATCTGCCAGGGATGAGGCTTCTGCCACCACTTCTCATCCCACACTATCAATTATGCAGAGTTTTTAAAGTCAGAAGAGTGACAAGGAGAGCAGAACACTGGGCAAGGAGCACCTTTAATATTTCCAGGGATGGGGCTTCTTCCAACTCTCTGAGCAACCTGGCCCAATGTCTCACCATCCTTGGTGTGAAAAATGTCTTCCCTCTATCTAGGCTGAATCTCTCTCTTTCAGCTTAAAAAAATCGCCCCTTGTTCCAGCACAACAGGCCTTCCTAAAAAGTCTGTCCCCAGTTTTCTTCTCAGGCCCTTACAAGGAGAGTAAGATCACCATGAAGCCTTCTCCTCTCCAGGCTGAACAACCCCAGCTCTCTCAGCTTGTCCTCACAGCAGAGGGCTTCCAGCCCTCCCATCATTGCTGTGGCTTCTTCTGGCTCTGCTCCAACAGGTCCATGCCTCTGCTGGGCTGAGAACTCCAGAGCCAGCCCCAGCATTGCAGGTGAGGTCTCAGCAGAGTGGAGCAGAGGGGCAGAATCCCTTCACACTTGCTGGAGATGCAGCCCAGGACACAGCTGGCTTCTGGTTTGAGAGTGCACATTGTTGGTTCATGTAAGCTTTTTATCCACCAGTACCCCCAAGTCCTTCTCTGCAGGGCTGCTGCTCTCAATCCCCTAATCTCCCATCTTATATTGATAGGGAGGATTGCCTTGACTCAGGTGAAACCTGGCTTTGTGGAACCTCCTGAGATTCATCCTTGTGCAATACAGATGAAACCATTGCTTATGCTTTGCTTTGTTGTGTCCTTCAGAAGTCCTGAAGGAGTAGGTTTCATAAGTGGAAATCAGGAAGGGCTGTAGATGGAAATTCTCTGAACATGTTAGCCAGAGGGAAAAGGCTGCCTGCAGATCTGATGGATCTGCCATCTGTAAGGGTGTAAATCACTGCTTGGGGGCATGGCTCTGTAGAAAGCTTGAAACACTTACAAATGCCTGTACCACTTGTCCTTTCCAAAGGGCATATCAGTTAATAGTTATGGAGAACCCTTTGCCTCTGCTGTGGGCTGTGCTCCCCAGCTCTTTAAATCATTGTCTTATGGTCAAGAATCAACTTAATTTCTGGTGAGGTTTCCCTATATTTTATTCCAGCATTCCAGGGGGCCTGAAAGAAGGATGGAGTGAGACTGTTTACAAAGGCCTGCAGTGATAGGATGAGAGGCAATGGCTTCAGACTAGAGAAGAGAACTGTCTAAAACAGGAGAACTACCTGAAGAGAGGTTGTAGCCAGGTGGGGGTTGGTCTCTTCTCCCAGGCAATCTGTGACAGAATAAGAGGACAGAGTCTCAAGCTGTGCCAGGGGAGGTTTAGGCTGGATGTGAGGAAGAAATTCTTCCCAGAAAAAGAGATTTGCCATTGGAATGTGCTGCCCAGGGAGGTGGTGGAGTCACCATCACTGGAAGTGTTTAAAAAGAGCCTGGATGAGGCACTTAGTGCCATGGTTTAGTTGGTGAGATGGTGTTGGGTGATAGGTTGGACTTGATGACCTTGAAGGTCTTTTCCAACCTGGTTAATTCTGTATTCTGTAAGAGCAGATTTAGATTGGATGTTAGGAACAAGTTGTTTACTGTGAGGGTGGTGAAACACTGGAAGAGGTTGCCCAGGGAGGTGGTTAAGGCATATTCAAAGTGAGGCTCGGCAGGGTTCTGGGAAACCTGATCTAGTTGAGGATGTCCCTGCTGAGTGCACAGGGGGTTGGACTGGATGACCTTTGGAGGTCCCTTCCAACCCAGGCCATTCTGAGATTCTGTGTGTCTGGTATGCAAGGAGAGAAGGAAGAGGGTAAGGGTTTCCATGTCCTGCAGAAAGAAAGATGAAGTTTTTCTTCTGTGTCACAGACCTTGGTTGTTGGACCTGGACACCAGTTATCTGCAGGCTGGAGATCCACCAGGACCTTCCACTCCCAGACTGTGTCTGTGCTACAATATTTAGGTGTCAAAGCTGTGTCTTTTGGAGGTATGGAGAGGTGCAGCCTTTGAGCAGGAGAAGAGTTGGTGATCACTCAGACAAGTTG
Source organism: Melanerpes formicivorus (assembly GCF_026170545.1). Taxonomy (NCBI): domain Eukaryota; kingdom Metazoa; phylum Chordata; class Aves; order Piciformes; family Picidae; genus Melanerpes; species Melanerpes formicivorus. Next base: position 33,227,329 of record NW_027142353.1, on the reverse strand, counting down.
CTCTATTGACAGAGCTGGAAGGCTCTGCTCTAGTGGAAGAGCAGCTGTGGGCAGTCTGGAAGATCATCTTCTCCCACCAGCACAACTACTGGAAGAGGTTTTTGCTAGGCTAGGGTCATCTGGTATAATGACCATGCAGATGGGATGTTTCTAGGGTAGAGAAAAAGTGAGCTCACCCAAGTGGAAGCACCGAAACCCCATCTCCCCTTGTGAGGCACACGGGATGGCTCCTCTGCTCTTCTCTGATGTCTTTGTCCAGCCTGCAGCAGCTACTGCTGTTTCCCTGCTTGTTTTATCAGCATCTGTAACAAACCCCCACTTTTCCCCTGCAACACCTCTGTATTTAGCAACACCTGGAAAGGCAGGTAAAGGTCTGCTTTATCCATCTCCACCTTTCTAGGTCAGTAGTGAGCAGGTTGTATAAGCTCAGGTTCACTCTCCAGGCTTTCTCAGGCCCTGAAGAATGGGAAAAGGAAAAGACAGCATCACAGTGGGCAAAAAATAGTCTTGTAAATAGAGAGATAAGATCATAGAATCATGGAGTTGTTTTGGTTGGAAAAGACCTCTAAGATCACAGAGCCCAGCTGTGACCCTTTCTTACATATCCCCCTCAGGGTGGGTACAGCTTGACTCTAAGAGGAGACATCAGGAATAAATGGGATGCTATCAGAGCTGGTCAGGGAGGACTTTCTGGTCTGCCAAGCTTGGTAAGCAGTGACATAATTTCCATTATTGCAGGCTCCATGGAGCCACAATTCATGAGGCACCTCACTGGGAAAGTGGTGGGTTCCTCTGTAACCAAAACTGAAGAGAAAGCCTGAGGTATAATAATGAACAGCATAAATTACTGTGTCTGTGGCTTTATGATCTCTATCTAATGCAAATGCTGATGGTCTCCAAGGCAGTAAACCATCATCCTCAGAGGGCATCATAACAATTATCTTACACCACCTGCAGCCTTTCTCTTTAAGCTTAATATTGAAGGGACTATTTATAGCAGGTGTGCCTTTATAAACCAGTATTTTAACACTTATGTAAGACACTTCTATATGTTAAGCAGCCCATCCTCAGCACTCTGGTAAGGCTTGAGTGGTAAATAAGGAAAATGATTTCTGTACCTCTGAGGATGGTCACAGAGGTTATCACTATTTTTAGCAAAGGGGCTGGGACTCGGCTCAGTGCTCATACCACAAAATATGATCACAGCCATGGGCTTGGTCTGTGTAGGTAGACACACATACACCTATAGTTAATGTAAGCAAGATGCTAATGGGGTGAATATGGCATGAGGTGCAGACATGGGGCTGTCAAGAAGAAGTAACAGAGGTTTCAGCAAATGGATAAGTTCCAGGCATGCATATATCTTCATACATATGTGTGGATAGAGATAAATCTTGTCATCTCATACCTCCCACTAGGGATGCCTGAAACTGCCCTTCACAAGCAAGTCAGAGAATCAGGGAATCAGGGAATAAAAGAATCAGAGCACTGCCTGCACTGGTTTGGAGGGGACTTCTAAAAGTCATCTAGTCCAAACCCCCTGCAGTAAGCAGGGACATCCCCAGCTAGGTCAGACTGCTCAGAGTCCCATCAAGCATGACCTGGAATGTCTTTAGGGATGGGGCCTCCACCACCTCCCTGAGTAAACTGTTCCAGTGTTCCACCACCCTCATAGCAAAGAACTTCTTCCTAATTTCCAATCTAAGTCTCTCCTTCTCTGGTTTAAAACCATGGCCTCTTCTTGTAGTGCTACAAGTCCTTGTAAACAGTCCCTCCCCAGATTACTTTCAGGCTTCCTTTTGGTACTGGAAAGCCACAATAAGGTCTCCTTGGTGCTGCTGCTTCTGCAGGCTGAACAACCTCAACTCTTTCAGTCTGTCTTGATAGAAGAGATGCTCCAGCCCCCTGATCCTTTTTGTGGCCCTCCTCTGGACCCTCTCCATCAGATCCACACCCTTTGTGTGTTGAGGGCCCCAAATCCACAAAGTTCAGGAGAAAACCTGGACTTTCCCTTGTGTCAGAAGCTTGGATGCAATGTCAGAGCCACAACTGCCATGCAAACACTGAAGCAAACTGACTTGAGCAAATAAATAAGTACAACTGATTTGGAGTCCTTCAGTCAAATCCATTTCATGTGTAATGAGAACAACCAAACATGGCTCAGAGCCATTCTGTCCATAGCAGATGTTGGATCTCTTTACTGGCAGCAAATTAAATCTCTTTGCCTTTGAGTGTTCTTAACTTCTTGCTTGTGGGTCAGATGCTCAGTTTTCTCCTGTTGCTTGTGGCTGAGGAATAAAGACAAAGCAGTGGAGATCATGGATGCTTGGAAGCCACAGCTCAGCAGTGCCTGACCCCTGGCCCTCACTCTGGATTGATTGTTTAAGGATCAGCAGGACAGTGCTGGAAAAGAGAAGGCAACACCTAACTGATCAACATGGCATTGTCCAAGCTTGGTCAAATCATAGACTCATAGAATTGTCAGGGTCGGAAGTGTTCTCATGGATCATCAGAAGGGTGTCAGAAGAAGGGGCCAGGCTCTTTTCTGTGGTGTCCTGTGATAGGACGAGGGGCAGTGGATATAAACAAGAACACAGGCAGTTTCACCTCAACATGAGGAAAAAACTTCCTTACTGTAAAGTTGACAGAGCACTGGAACAGGCTGCCAGAGAGGTTGTGGAATCTCTTCCTCTGAAGACTTTCAAAACACATCTGGATCTGTTCCTGTGTGACCTGCCTGAAGGGATCCCGTTCGGCCAGGGTGTTGGACTTGATCTCCAGAGGTCCTTTCCAACCACTACCATTCTCTGATTCTCTGATTCTGTCATTCTATGATTCTATGTTTCTATAATTCTGTAATTCTATGATTCTGTGATTCTATGATTCTGATTCTATGATTCTGTGATTCTGTGATTCTGTGATTCTATGATTCTGATTCTATGATTCTATGATTCTATGATTCTATGATTCTGTGATTATATGATTCTGATTCTGTGATTCTGTGATTCTATGTTTCTGATTCCATAATTCTTTGGTTCTGATTCTACGTTTCTATGATTTCATGTTTCTCTGCTTCTGTGACTATGTTTCTATGACTCCTCTATGTTTCTGTGATTCTATGGTTCTGTGTTTCTATGATTCTAGTCTTGTGGCTAAGGAGTTGAAACAAAAAATAATTCCCCCTGCAAAGAGGACATGTTTGCTAATTAAGGCCTGATTGGAAGCGACTGCTTTGTACTGGCGAGCTCCTACTCCCAGAAAGAGCTGGACTGACTTGTCTGCCATCACTCACATGAGTAAGCACAGCAAAAACACAGTCTGGCTTGGAAGGAGCTAATGAGAGCACAGATAAAATCTTATTTTGAAAGCAGCAGCAAAGGACACGTGATTTATGCCTCAGCTGGTGACTTCATCTGTTTTGCAGAGTTCCACCACAAATGCATTGGAATTCATAATTCACTTTTACAACGTGTTAAAATAATAATCATAATAAATGGCAGGAAGTTTTCTGAGGGGAAGAAAACTCTGTGAGCAGTACTGAGGGATCCAAAGAGATTTTGACAGGCAGACACTCCTGTTGACTTGAAGGGCTTTGGATCAGGTTTGAGATTGGCAGCAAAGTGATGCATAATAGTTAATAGAAGCATTACCTGTTAGACATGCTGGAGCTTGGGTATGTTGGATCAGACTGGGAGATGACTGGGGTGTCTCAGGGTGTGTTGTAGGAAGCTAGATGCTGGCCAGAGCTTTGCTACCACACGTGGTGGGATCCTGTTGCTCATCTAAGTGGCAGCAGCCACGGATGAATCAAGACAAAGGAAGTGAGAGTGGAGGTGAAGGAGAAAGTGAGGATTAGAGAACTGGATGAAAAACAGGAGGAGAAACCGTTCCAAAAGCTACATTTATCCGAGGCAGAGCACTGTTATGTTAAAAGGCTGTATATCATTGCTGGAGTTACTACTTTGCCTCATGTTGGAAGAGTTATTTTCCCTGAGTGTTTCCATTCTTTTCCTTACTACAGGAATACATGAAGTGCTTCTCAGCTGAGATAGCATTTCAATTTTTCATGCACAGCAGGAAAAGCACAGGACAAAGCCAAACAGGTAACCCTGCTCACCTTGTCCAGAGCAGCTTCAGATATTTGAAGGGCATCATCTGAGTTGGAGCCATCATTTGAGTTGGGCAGTGTCGTCCCTGTGTGTACCTACAACAGATGTGGTTTACTGCAAAATACCAGTCATGGCTTCTAGACAGATACTGCCTCTGTTGGACCAGGGCTGATGGATGTTTCACAGAATCTCAGAATGCTTGTGATTGGAAAAGACCTCTGTGGATCATCTAGTCCAACCCTACTGCTACAGCAGGTTCACCTAGACCAGGTTGCACAGGAATGCATCCAGATATTCCTCAGCTTGCTGGGTGCCTCCTTGCTAATCCAGCCCTGGATGTGATCATCTTGTTTTACAGCAGAACAGTATTGGCTCTTGAATGCCTCTTAGCCCACTGGGATCCATGAATTTATTCAGCTGACCTCAGTTTGTGCTGTTGTGTGGGTTTTGGTGCATCCCAGATACTGAACTTTGCATCTGTGTAAGGTGAACTTCGTAAGGTTCCTCCTGCTCATGTATTTTATGTAGCTTATCACACAGCATGACAGAATTAACCAGGTTAGAAAAGACCTTCGAGATCATCAAGTTCAACCTATCTCATCAACTAAACCATGGCACTAAGTGCCTCATCCAGTGTCTTTTTAAACACTCAGAGGGACAGTGACTCCACCACCTCCCTGGGCAGCACATTCCAATGGCCAATCTCTCTTTCTGGGAAGAATTTCTTCCTAATATCCAGTCTAAACCTCCCCTGGCACAGTTTGAGACTGTATTCTCTTGTTATGGGAGAAGAGACCATCCCCCATGTATCTACAACCTCCCTCCAGGTAGTTGTAGAGAGCAATAAGGTCACCCCTGAGCCTCTTATTCTCTAGGCTAAACAACCCCAGCTCCCTCAGCCTCTCCTCACAGGACTTGTGTTCCAGACCTCTCCCCAGCTTTATTGCCCTTCTCTGCACATATTCCAGCATCTCAACATCTTTCTTGAATTGAGGGGCCCAGAACTGGACACAGGACTCAAGGTGTGGCCTAACCAGTGCTGAGTACAGGGCATAATGACCTCCCTGCTCCTGCTGGCCACGCTGTTGCTGATGCAGACCAGGATGCCATTGGCCTCCTTGGCCACCTGGGCTCACTGCAGGCTCATGTTTAGCCTACTATCAACCAGTACCCCCAGGTCCCTTTCTACCTGGCTGCTCTCCAGTCACTCTGTCTCTAGCCTGTAGAACTGCATAGGGTTACTGTGGCCAATGTGCAGAACCCGGCACTTGGATGTGTTCAGTCTCATGCCCTTGGACTCTGCCCATCTGTCCAGCCTGTCAAGGTCCCTCTGCAAAGCCCCCCTATGCTCTAAGAGATCAACACTTGCTCCCAACATGGTGTCATCTGCAAACTTACTAATGGTGGACTCAATGCCCTCTTCCAGATCATCAACAAAGATATTAAACATTTCATTGATGAAGGTCCCCATTCTCCAGAGGTGTCAGTCATGTCTCATATGGGGTACCCTCTGCAGGTTTGTTGAAAGGACGACCTGTCCCATCACATAAAAACCACTTGAGCTTAATGGCAACATTCTTAGGAAGTGTTCATCACCTTGTACTTGATCAGCTGGGCTAAGCAAACTTGTTGCTATAGAGGGCTCCACAGGGTTACACCATTCAACCTAGTGCAAGATCTAAAAGCTCATGTGTAGCTTTAATAACTTGGTGATTTATGTCCGGGATTGAAGCTTTGTCTAAACTATTGCTCCATTTGTCTAAGCTTTTCAAGGTTGATTGAGGACTCTGCAAATTAAGTCTCTGGCTTTTAGTTATCCTCTGTGTAAGCTGAGTTGTTCACAGGTGACCCCACATCTCACCCCAGAGTGGTGAAAATTTACAGTTATGGGATGTGGATGCATGCAGACTGAGGGCTTGGTTTGTAGATCACAATCAAAGACATCTAAAAAGGCTTTCCCAGAGGGAATGGTCGTATGTGGGTGATAGAAGTGAGCAAATTCAACATCCTAAGAAAATATCTTACTGCTTTTGTTCAGTGTCTGCTTATGATGAATTGAAAGGAGACCCAAGGGCAGAGTTCAGGCAAGGGTGTTCTCATTTATGTGCTGGGATTTACTGTCTCATGTGGCCTGTTGGGCTTTGAAAAGGTAAAACAAAACACTGTGCCTGGGGTTTCAGAAATGCCTTACTGCCTCACTCGTCGTGTTTTAAACCACTGAAAAAAAGAGAGAATTATTTACTGGTATTTGTTTTACACTGAGCCCCAGTAAGGGCAGGTACAACCCATTCATATTGACTGCTGTGCAAGCAACTACAGTTTGTGTTGGACTGAAAAGCCCAAGAAGGTGTCCTCAATCCATTTCTGGGAACTCATCAGCTCAGTATCTTCCTTAAGCTCAAGGTACAGAGTCTGTAGCAGAGCTGAAACTGCAGGCAGAGCTGCTTCTGCCAGGAAAAATGAGACCAGATCAGCTGTGTGCTGAGTGCCTTTGAAGTGTGAAGGATAAGCAGAGAGCTGTGAAATGGTTTCTGAGAAGGAACTGCAGGTGGTTCCAGCAGAGCTCCCTCGGTGCCTGAAATCTCCTGCTGTTGGTGTTCCTGGGGCAAGAAAATAGGCAGAGATTACATTTCCTAATTTTTGAGGGCTGGCTTTGCAGCCTGGCCCATCTTCTTCTGGAAGCAGTTAAGAGTCACAATGGATTCTCAGATGTGTGGCTAAAATAATACTTCTTTGCCCTTACTAATATTTGGATATTAGTAGCCAGAAATAAGCTGAGGCTTATAAAGATATTATATGCACATCATCCTGTGTATTCTTACCTCTTCCTCCTAAAATGTTTGTGCTGGCCCTAGCTGGAGACAGGCTCCTGGCTATGACCCTGTGCTGGGTCAGGATGGCATTGCTTACTTTTTTTTGGCTAAGTATCTGCTCTGCTGAGCTGTAAACCTCTCATTGTCTTTAATGTGTCTCCTCATTGCCTTTCAAGGCAGGACAGTGATGTACCTTCCTTTCAAGGGAAGAAGATATGATTCCACTCATACCTTGGCCAAGTCACTGGGATGACTTAGAAAAAACCTTATAAGTCTCATGAACTGCAGGTTAATTTAATGAAAATCTTCCAAAGTTGGTATTCCATGGCTCACAGGAACCTTAGGGTGAGCTCTGAAGGATGCAAGTGGGGAACTCGAGTTGCGATTGCATGCCCTGGGCAGTACAGGAAGGCAGCCCTCTCCTTGGTGGCCTTCTACCCTGCTACCCATAGTCTCTTCCAGGTGAGACAAAAAACTCCTTTGAGACATGCCAGAGTCAGCAATGCAGAGGACATCAGAAAGGGTTCAAGGCACAAGGATCTGAGAAGCTGGACCCAAATGCAGCCTTTGAGAGAAGCTTCCCCAGCCTCCCTACACACTTTCTCATCAAGACTAATAAGCTTTGCTGGAGTTGACTGTATGGGATGGTGGATGGAGGTGGTGATGGTGACTGGTGGATGGGATGCTTTCTCTGTGTTAGTTTAAGCTGGTAAAGTTCTATAGGGAAGAAGGCACTTTAAGCCTGATCTAGTTGAGGATGACCCTGCTTACCACAGAGTGGCTTGGACTAGATGACATTTGGAGGTCCCTTTGAGCCCAGACTATTGTATGATTCTATGAACTGATATTGTTAATAAGAATAATTTATTGTATAATTCCTCTCTTCTTTCAAACACAGCTTTTACCATCTCTTCAGCCTTCTCATCCATTAGAGCAAATTGCCATTCGTCAGGAAGAAATGGGAGATGAAACTTCGACTCATGCTGCAACTGCAGGGCTGGGGGAAACAAATCTCCTCCATCCAAAGCCTTGAATCCCACTCTCTTCTTAATAATGAAGATATTTACTCCAAGCCTTTCCCTGAAAATACTCTGAGTGTGTCTGTACTTCGTAGGTGGAAGGAAAACATCTTTGAAACCTGGAAGTAGAGTGAGAGGTAAAACCCTGTAGGTTTGTCTCGGATAATTTACAATCTCAGTAGCAGCTGTCTAACCTCACCCATTTATTATGTCCTGAGCCAACTGCTTTTGGGGTTGGGATTTGGGAAAAAAACACACCATAGGTTTTCACTGTGTCTGTGTGGAAGATAGAGAAAGCCACATGGAGAGCTGACCTATGGGTAGCTATTAAAGACAATCTTCTGCATGCAAGCTGAGAAGTTCTGTAAGCACGGCTGGGGAAGGCTCCCTGATTTCCAATACCCTTTCCCACAGCATGGGTCAATGTCAGAAGTGAGTTACCAGGACAGATGGCACCTTTGATCTGTCCCAGTAAGGACATTCCTGGATTCCTATTCTCATGTGTGTTTTTCAGAAATAACAGCATGCCCAAGAAACTTCACAGCTTTAGAGCCAAGAAGGAGAAGGCTCTGAGGAGACCTTATTGTGGTCTTCCAGTATCTGAAGGGGGACTACAAGAAAGCTGGGAAGGGACTTTTCAGGGTGTCAGGTAGTGATAGGACTAGGGGGAATGGATCCAGTTAGAAGTGGGTAGATTCAGACTGGATGCTAGGAAGAAGTTCTTCCCCATGAGGGTGTTAAAACACTAGAACAGGTTGCCCAGGGAAATGGTGTAAGCCTCATCCCTGGATGCTTTAAGGCCAGGCTGAATGTGGCTCTGGGCAACCTGATGTAGTGTGAGGTGTCCCTGCCCATGGCAGGAGGGTTGGAACAGGATGATCCTTGAGGTCGAATAGAATAGAATAGAATAGAATAGAATAGACCAGACCAGGTTGGAAGAGACCTTCGAGAGCATCGTGTCCAACCATCAACCAATCCAACCCACCTAATCAACTAAACAACCCTAACAATGCTATGATTCCATGATCTATGAAATGCCATTGTGAAAACCTTTTTTTATGATTCTAGTTCTCATGATGAATCTTACATTGATACAAGAATAATCCAACCAGAGGCTCAGCTTCCACATGGACTATTTTAACTCAGATTACTTAAAGAAGAACTTTATTCATAGAATCATAGAATCAGCCAGGTTGGAAAAGACCTCAGAGATCATCAAGTCCAACCTATTACCTAATACCTAACACCTCCTGACAACTAAACCAATCTCTCTTTCTGAGAACAACTTTCTCCTCACCTTGAGCTTAAACCTCCCCTAGCACAGCTTGAGACTGTGTCCTCTTGTTCTGTCACAGGTTGCCTGGGAAAAGAGACTGACCCCCACCTGGCTACAACCTCCTTTCAGGTAGTTGTAGAGAGCAACTCCTTCTCCTGGCTAAACACTCCCAGTTCTCTCAGCCTCTCCTCACAGGGCTTGTGCTCAAGGCCTCTCCCCAGCCTAGTTGCCCTTGTCTGGACGTGTTCAATTGTCTCAATGTCCTTCTTAAACTGAGGAGCCCAGAACCATTCTTTTCAGAAAGCCCAAGCTATTCTTTTCAGAAATCTGCAGCAAAAATAAAGAAAGTGAGGCACAACAGCACTGAGTGCACTCAGCATTTATTTTGTCATCCTTATTTCCAAGGGAAATGATGTTTATTTGATCATGAAATGTGTTGGGTATATTTGTGTCCTCCTGCAGAGCTCTGAAACTCCTGGTCACTTGGTCCAGCTCAGGCAGAGCAAAAGAGAGTTCAGAGAGATGAATCTTGTAGAAATTCTACAAAACACAACACAACAAAAACTGATGGAAGAGAAAGCATCAAACATTTGTGCAGTAAAGGGATGATGTTGCTAGACAGCAGAGAATTCCCACTACTAAAAAACCAACCAACCAAACAAAAAAAAGGAGCTATTTTGGATATGTTGGTGGTGGGAAAAGTTTTAGCCAGAGCTTGGGGCCTATGAGACATGCAATAACTCATCTGCTTCCAGTGGCTGCACGTGTCCTGCAGCTCATGCAACAGCTTCTTTTATCAGAGCAGCAGCTCCAAGGAATGAGAGTTCACACAGAGTTACAGAATCCCAGCATGGTGGGGGGGGGGGCTGGAAGAGACCTCTGGAGATTGTCCAGTTGAATCCCTCTGCTCAGGCAGGGTCACTCAGAGCAAACTGCACAGAATTATGTCCCAGCAGGTTTTGAAAGTCTGATGAGAAGGAGACTCCACAACATCTCTGGGTAGCCTGTCCCAGTGCTCTGGAACCTTCACAGGCAAGGAGAAGGAAGGGGAGAGATAAGGGGAGAGGGGAGGCGAGAGGGGAGGGAGCAGCCAATGCTCTCAGTTTGCTCCCAAGGAGTCCTCCCCTACCATCAGTGGAGGCCCCGTGTGCTTTCCTGGGAGCTTCCAAAGTGTTTATGGGATGATTTGTACGGTACAGTTATGCTGGAAGCAGTTTAGGGAAGGTATGCTGTTATTAGAAGATTTTACATTTTTTTTTTCCTGCTCCATTTGGCCACTTCTTACCATTGTATCCCAGCAAGGAATGAGCCCCAGCAGCTGTTTGCTATTTGTAAGAGTCCACGGTGGAGTAAGGAGGAGAGAGGCAGCAGGGAGCAGTTCAGCAGCTTGGAGAGTTTTTCCTCCTCCTTTTCTACAGGTTTTCCACGGGGTAGTGTTGAATCTTTATAATGTCCTGCTTTACGCAGACATCAGAGGTGAAATTTAAAGTCCTGGAGAGCAGCAATGGAATCATAAGGTCATAGAAAGGTTTAGGTGGGAGGCGGCTCTTTAAAGGTCACCTAGCCCAACTGCCCTGCAGCAAGCAGGAGCATCTGCAACTGGGGCAGTGTACTCAGAGGCCCCTCCAACCTGACCTAGAATGTTTCCAAGGACAAGACACCTACCACCTCTCTGGGCCAGTGTTTCACCACCCTCAGCAGAAAGAATCTCTTCCTTCTATCTAGTCTGAATCACCTTCTTTTAGTTTAAAACCATTATCCTTTGTCCTGTCACAACAGGTCCTGTTAAAAACTCTGTCTCCACCTTTCTTCTAGGCCCCCTTTAAGGAGTGAAAGACCACAATAACTTCCACACTTGCCATACACAAGCTGGTCACTTTTAAACCCCAAACTGGTGGAGCCCATGAGGTTCAACAAGAGCAAGTGCAGAGTTCTGCTCCTGGGCCAGAGCAACCCTCGCTATCACTACAGACAGCAGGAGGAGGTGATAGAAAGCAGCCCTGAGGGAAAGGACTTGGGGGTGCTGGTGGGGGAGAAGCTGGACAGGAGCAGGCAGTGTGAGCTTGCAGCACAGAAGGCCAAGGGCAGCCTGGGCTGCATCCAAAGCAGCATTGGCAGCAGAGCTAGAGAGGTGATTCTGCCACTTTGCTCTGCTCTGGGGAGACCTCACCTGGAGTGCTGTGTGCAGGTCTGGAGCCCTCAGCACAGGAAGGACCTGGAGCTGATAGAGCAGGTCCAGAGGAGGGCAATGAAAATGACCAGGGGATTGGAGCAGCTCTGCTACAAGGACAGGCTGAGGGAGCTGGAGGTATTCAGGCTGGAGAAGAGAAGGCTCCAAGGAGCCCTAACAGCAACCTTCAAGTACCTGAAGGAGGCTACAAGAAGGCTGGAAAGGGACTATTTGCAAAGGCCTGCAGTGACAGGACAAGAGGCAATGGCTTCAAACAAGAGAAGAGCAGAATTAGGTTGGATGTTTGGAACAAGTTCTGCACCATGAGGGTGGTGGAACACTGGAACAGGTTGCCCAGGGAGCTGGTTGAGGCTGCATCCCTGGAGATATTCAAAGTGAGGCTTGAGAAGGCTCTGGGCAACCTGATCTAGTTAAGGATGTCCCTGTTGACTGCAGGGAGTTTGGACTGATGACCATCGGAGGTCTCTTCCGACCTGGACTATTCTATGATTCTATGATCACTGCTCTCCTCACACTCTTTGTATTTTCATGCTCATCTCTTCTTACAAAGAAAGCCTTGAAGTTGTTGCTTTGGATGATACCTAGTCCTGAGCTGTCTTCTGTATAGGAAATGGTGAAGTATCACAAATTCATGCCAAGGAATGATTGCTGCCTACCTGGCCTGTGTGAAAGTCACCATCACTGGAGGTGTTCAGGAGGAGACTTGATGGTATGCTTGGTGCCATGGTTTAGTTGATTAGATGGTGTTGGGTGATAGGTTGGACACAAAGATCTCAAAGGTCTCTTCCAACCTGGTTTGCTCTTTCTATTCTCTTCTATTCTATTGGGAACTGAGAAAAGTGAACCTATCATCAGGAAGGTGCAATTTGCTGCATGGATGTCCACACTCAAGCTAGGGAGATTTTTGATGCAGGCAGAAAGCCAGCTGAAGAAGGTCCACCTCAGAGTCTGCTACGTCACTTCAGTCTTTTAAAGCCCCAGTCAGTGATCTGGATGAGAGGAATGAGAGCACCTCCAATAAGTCTGCAAATGTACACCAGATTGAGTGGGAGTGTTGGTGGAAAGCTCTGCAGAGGCATCTGGACAGTAGAGATCATTGGGCTGAGGTCAGCTGTGTGAGGTTCAAGAAGGCCAAGTGCTAGGTCCTGCACTTGGGTTATACCAACCCCATGCAATGCTACAGGACTGAGGAAGAGTGGCTGGAAAGCTGCCCAGTAAAAAAGGACCTGGGAGTGTTGATTGATGGCTGGCTGAACATGAACCAACATGTGCCCAGGTGGTCATGAAGGCCAACAGCATCCTGGCTTGGATCAGCAACAGAGTGTACAGCAGGATAATGGGGAGGCCACAGCTTGAATATTTGGTTCAGTTTTTGAGCCCTTCACTACAAAAAAGCTATTGAGGGGCTGGAGTGGGTTCAGAGAAAGGCAATGAAGCTGGTGGAGGATCTAGAGCACAGGTCTTATGAGGAGCAGCTGAGGGAACTTTGGCCACTTACTCTGGAGAAAAAAAGGCTGAGGGGAGACCTTCTTGCTCTCTACAACTCCCTGAAAGGAGGTTGGAGTGAAGAGGGGGTTGGTCTCTACTCCCTAGTAGCAGGTGATAGAACAAGAGGAAATGTTCTCAAGTTGAACCAGAGGAGGCTTATGTTGGATATGAGGGGAAATTTGTTTACTGAAAAAGTGGTTGGGCATTGGAACAGGCTGCCCAGGGAGGTGGTGGAGTCAAGAACCTGTGGACAGGGCACTTCAGGACATAGCTTAAGGGTCACGGTGGTGTTAGTCTGACAGTTGGGCTTGATGACCTTTGAGGGCTTTTTCAGCAGAAATAATTCTATGATTCAGTGAAGACAGCTTTTAAAATGCCTCCTTTCTGATGAAAGACACTGTGGTGTCTCTCAAGGCAGCGTTTGAGATCTCAGCCTTCTCTCCCTCTCCACCTCTTCTCAATGATCCCTCATTTAACAGCCCTGCTCTGCTACATTATCAACATCTACAGTAATTTGCAAGCGACCTTTGCTCTTTCCAGCACTGCAGAGCCAGGAAAGCTGCAGGGAATGGGAACAGGATCTCCTTCTGGTTCATGCATCAGCCACAAAACCATCTGCTATGTGTGGAGCACAGGAGTTTTATTAGCCGTGTGATAGAGCAAGCAGAAAGGGCTCTGCTCCGTTACCATCAGCCCAGGAACTGGGTAAAACCTTTTCTTTCCCTCAGGGGAATTCAGACAAGCTCCATTAGACTCCCTGTTCTGTTCTGGGTTTCATTCCTCTGCTTTTTTTCCTTTTTTTTTTTTTTTTCTTTTTTTTGCTCCAGGACCACTGACAAGCTCTTTCTTCCCCTCTGCTCTGCCCTAGTGAGGTCCCACCTAGAATACTGCATCCAGGTCTGGGCTCCCCAGTTCAAGGGGCACAGGGATCTACTTCTACAGGATGGCACTTCACAAGTCCAAGTGCCAGATTCTGCACATTGGCCACGACAACCCCATGCAGCAATACAGGCTAGAGACAGAGTGACTGGAGGGCAGCCAGGCAGGAAGGGACCTGGGGGTACTGGTTGACAGTAGGGTGAACATGAGCCTGCAGTGTGCCCAGGTGGCCAAGAAGGCCAATGGCATCCTGGCCTGCATCAGGAACAGTGTGGTCAGCAAGAGCAGGGAAGTTATTGTGCCCCTGTACTCAGCACTGGTTAGGCCACACCTTGAGTCCTGTGTCCAGTTCTGGGCCCCTCAGTTTAAGAAAGATGTTGAGATGCTGGAAAGTGTCCAGAGAAAGGCAACAAAGCTGGGGAGGGGTTTGGAGCACAGCCCTGTGAGGAAAGGCTGAGGGAGCTGGGGGTGTTCATCTTGGAGAGGAAAAGGCTCCAGAGAGACCTTATGTGACCTTTCAATACTTGAAGGGAACCTGTAAGAAAGCTGGGGAGAGACTTTTTATCAGGGTCTGCTGTGAGAGGACAAGGGGTGATGTTTTTGAACTGAAAGAGAGAGATTCAGACTAGATCAAAGACATTCTGTGATTATGTGATTATTTTACAGCAAGGGTGGTGAGACCCTGTCCCAGGTTGCCCAGAGAAGCAGTACATGCCCCATCCCTGGAACCATTCCAGGTCAGGTTGTTTGGGGCATTGAGCAACCTGTTCTTGCTGTCCCTGCTGACTGCAGGGGTGTTGAAGTAGTTGACTTTTAAAGGTCCCTTCCAACCCAAACCATTCTATGATTTTATGTTTCTATGTTAAGTCCCCTTTTTGAGGTACCAAATCCATGCATTTTGCATCTTCTTGCCTATTCTCTCCTCCAGCCATTCTCCTCTGCTTCTCACCAGGCTGGAGCACAGAAGGTTCCACCTTTTTCACTGTGAGAGTGACAAAACACTGGAACAGGCTGCCCAGAGACATTGTGGGGTCTCCATTTCTGGAGACATTCAAAACTTGCCTGGACATGTTCCAGTGTGGCCTACTCTAGGTGACCCTGCGCTGGGAGGGGGGTTGGACTCTAAGATCTTTAGAGGTGCCTTCCAACCCCTAACAATCTGTGATTCTGTGTTTCAGAGCACCCAGGCTGTACTGCAAGGCTGCACCAGGAGGATGCACCCCATGGTCTGACCCCAGCCCTGTAAAACATCCTCTTTTCAGCACTCCATGATTTTCTCACTCTCCAGTCTCACCCTCTGTCTGCTGTTCCACACACCAGTAAGGCTTCCTGAAATCTAAGGTGTTTATAGACTTTTGCATAACCCTCTCCAGCTCAGTTTCCCAGAAGCACTGAGCTCCATCCAGAATTTGACTCTTAATTACCTCAATAATGCTCAGAACCTTTCAACTGGTTCCCTTTTTTTGGGGGATGGGCTGGGTGTTTGTTTTGTTTTGTTTTGTTTTGTTTTGTTTTGTTTTGTTTTGTTTTGTTTTGTTTTGATTGTGGGTTTTTTATCATTCCAAAGGTGCCAGATGCTGTTCAGGATGTTAACTATGGAAAGTCAAGAGAGCAGTACAACTACAAGGTGGGAGCAACAGCCCCAAAAGGTTCACCTGGAGCCACCACAGCAAATCCAGGCAGGTGCTGCCCCCAGAAACCAGATCCCCAGATTGCTTCACCACCTGAAACTCATATTCCTGTCAGGAAAAAGCTGAGGGAAAGAACAGGCCCATGTGCTGACATCAGTGCTGTAAGAAAAGCAGGCACAAGGCTGGAGCATGTGGTGGGGGTGGTAGAGGGGAAAAAAAAAACCCAACCAAACCACCAAGAGTTTCTGGAATTATCTCAGCTGTCTGCTGAAGGAAGCCACCCCACCTCCACCTCACCACCAGGCTGGGGTGCTACAGAATCAGAGAATGGTTTGGGTTGGAAGGGACCTTTAAGATCACCTAATTCCAAGCAAGGCAGGGACAAATTCCACTATGTTAAGTTGTTCAAAGTCACATCAGCCTGGCCTTGAACACTTTCAGGGATGGGGTATTCACAACTTCTCTGGGCAACCTGTTCTGATGCCTCACCTCTCCCAGAGTGAATCCACCATAATAATTTCAAATAGGGTTGGAGAGAGATCTACGGATTGGAATGGGCTGGCCAGAGAGGTGGTTGAGTCACCAACCCTGGATGTGTTTAAAGGTCATTTGGATGTGGTGCTTGGGGTTACAATTTAGGGGTGACCCTTGTAGAGTAGGGTTCTGGGTTGGACTTGGTGACCCTAAGGGTCTTTTCTAACCTGAATATTTCTGTGACTTCTGTGAAGGTGTCCCATGTTTCCTTCAGTAAACATGCCCTCAGATTTCCCCAGAGGACCTGGTTTGCTGTCCTTGCATTTGCTGAGCTGCAGTGCACTACTGACAGTTTCTTCCCTGCAGCGTTTCCCAGGACAGTTTCCTTGGATCTATTTAAACCATTTAAAGCCTATGGAGTAGGACATGTCAAGGTTGGATGACACTCTTTATAGTGGCCAAATTTCTCTGTCAGGATAACAAATAGAAGTGCAGGTTGATCTCAGTTAAATCCAACCCCCACCTGAGTCAGGAATCTGTTTGCAAGGTGGTCACTTCATCAGGTTATCTTGAACAACATCCTACCAATATTGATAGATTACAGCCTGGTCTTGGAAACTTCCAGGGATGAGGCATCCATTTTTTCCCTTCTGTTAACCTTTTCCAGAACTGCAGCCTCTGCTTTGACTTCTGAGATTCAACAAGGTCAAGTACTGGATCCTGCACTTTGGTCACAACAACCCCATGCAATCCTACAGGTTTGGGGAAGAGTGGCTGGAAAGCTGCCCAGCAGAGAAGGACCTGGGAGTCTTATAGAATCATAGAATCAATAAGGTTGGAAAAGACCTCAAAGATCATCAAGTCCAACCTGTCATGCAAGACCTCGTGACTACTACTAGACCATGGCACCAAGTGCCACGTCCAATCCCCTCTTGAACACCTCCAGGGATGATGACTCCACCACCTCCCTGGGTAGCCCATTCCAATGGCTAACAACTCTCTTGGTGAAGAACTTTCTCCTCACCTCAAACCTAAACTTCCCCCGGTGCAGCTTTAGACTGTGTCCTCTTGTTCTGGTGCTGGTTGCCTGGGAGAAGAGATCAACCCCTTCCTGGCTACAACCACCTTTCAGGCAGTTGTAGAGGGCAATGAGGTCACCCCTGAGCCTCCTCTTCTCCAGGCTAAACAATCCCAATCTCCCTCTTTTAGTTTCAAGCCATCACTCCTTGGTCTGTCACAAAAACCTCTGTTAAAAATTGTGTCCCCATCTTACCTGTAGGTCCCCTCTAAGTACTAAAAGTTCACCAGAAGGTCTCCTCGGAGCCTTCCCTTCTCCAGGCTGAACAACCCCAACTCTCTCAGCCTGTCCTCTCAGCAGTGGGCTTCCAGACCTCACATCATTTTTGTGGCCTCCTCTGATCCTACTCCAACCGGTTCATGTCCTTCTTGCACTGAGACATCCACATCTGTCCATGAACCAATATAAACTTAGAATTCTTTCTGATTTGGGTTTATTAAAACCTCCCACTTATTGTCTCAGCTTTGCTCTCCTCCTGTTCTCCCCCTGGAGTAGTTCTCTTTCTCAGAAATCTCTGCAATTTGTAGTTTCTAGACTTTTTTCCCCTTTTTTTTTTTTTTTCTCTCTTAAGCTTCCTCAGTTATTACATGTTGGAGTTTTATTATTCTTTTCATAGCTCCATTCACTTCCCTTGTAAAGCAGCTTTTAAAAAAGAATCATTTTACTTTCCTCTTCCAGCTCCAAAAAACTGCTTAAAAAAAATCAATTTATCTTTCAGCTCTAAAAGCTGCTTTTAAAAATTTCAGTTTACTCTTCTCTTTCAGCTGCTTAATAAAAATTCACTTTACTCTTGCAGCTCTAAAAAAAACTGCTTTAAAAAAAGTGCAGTTTGCTCTTTCAGCTCTAAAAAATGCTTTAAAAAATCAGTTAAATTTTTCAGCTCCAAAAAATGCTTTAAAAAAAAATCAGTTTGCTCTTTCAGCTCTGAAACACTGCTTTAAAAAATTCACTTTGCTCTTTCAGCTCTAAAAAAGCCTCTTTAAAAAAATTCAGTTGACTTTTTCAGCTCTAAAAAACTGCTTTTAAAAAATTCAGTTCACTCTTTCAGCTCAAAAAAAAATGCTTTCAAGAATTCACTTAATTTTTTCATCTCTAAATCATTGCTTAAAAAAATCAGTTTACTCTTTCAGCTCTAAAAAATGCTTTTAAAAAAATCAGTTAAAATTTTTCTGCTCTAAAAAACTGCTTCAAAAAAATTCAGTTTGCTCTTTCAGCTCCAAAAAACTATTTTAAAAAAATCAGTTAAATTTTTCAGCTCTAAAAAAATGCTTAAAAAAATCAGTTACATTTTTTAGCTCTAAAAAACTGATTTAGAAAAATTCAGTTTGCTCTTTCCTCCATCATCAGTAAATTTGCTGACGACACCAAGCTGGGGGCAGGAGTTGATCTGCTGGAGGGTTGAGAGGCTCTGCAGAGGGACCTCGACAGGCTGGACAGATGGGCAGAGTCCAAGGGCGTGAGATTGAACACATCCAAGTGCTGGGTTCTGCACATCGGCCACAACAACCCCATGCAGTGCTACAGACTGGGGTCAGAGTGGCTGGAGAGCAGCCAGGCAGAGAGAGACCTGGGGGTACTGGTTGAGAGTAGGATGAACATGAGCCTGCAGTGTGCCCAGGCAGCCAAGAGGGCCAATGGCATCTTGGCCTGCATCGAGAACAGTATGGCCAGCAGGAGCAGGGAGGTCATTCTGCCCCTGTACACTGCACTGGTTAGGCCACACCTCGAGTCCTGTGTCCAGTTCTCTGTGTCCAGTTTAGGAAGGATGTTGACTTGCTGGAACGAGTCCAGAGAAGGGCAACTAAGTTGGTGAGGGGTTTGGAACACAAGTCCTATGAGGAGAGGCTGAGGGAGCTGGGGCTGCTTAGCCTGGAGAAGAGGAGACTCAGGGGTGACCTTATTACTCTCTACAACTACCTGAAGGGAGGTTGTAGACAGGCTGATGATGGTCTCTTCTCCCAGGCACCCAGTACCAGAACAAGAGGACACAGTCTCAGGCTGCACCAGGGGAGGTTCAGGTTGGATGTTAGGAAGAAGTTCTATACAGAGAGAGTGATTGCCCATTGGAATGTGCTGCCTGGGGAGGTGGTGGAGTCACCATCACTGGAGGTGTTCAGGAGGAGACTTGATAGGGTGCTTGGTGCCATGGGTTAGTTGTTTAGGTGATGTTGGATTGGTTGATAGGTTGGACGCAATGATCTTGAAGGTCTCTTCCAACCTGGTCTTTTCTGTTCTATTCTATTCTATTCTATTCTATTCTATTCTATTCTATTCTATTCTATTCTATTCTACTAAAAAAATTGCTTTAAAAAATTCACTTTGCTCTTTCAGATCTAAAAAGCCTCTTTTAAAAAAAGTCAGTTGACTCAGCTCTAAAAAAAACTGCTTTAAAAAAAATTCAGATTACTTTTTAGGCTCTAAAAAGAATGCTTTAAAAAATTCAGTTAATGTTTTCAGCTAAAAAAAAAACCGCTTTAAAAAAATTCAGTTTGCTCTTTCAGCTCTAAAAAATTGCTTTAAAAAATCAGGCAAATTTTTCAGCTCTAAAAAAAACTGCTTTAAAAATTCACTTTACTCTTTCAGCTCTAAAAAATGCTTTCAAGAATTCAGTTAATTTTTTTTCAGCTCTAAAAAATGACTTAAAAAAAATCAGTTTACTCTTCCAGCTCTAAAAAAACTGCTTTAAAAGTTCAGTTTAACCTCTCAGCTCTCAAACAAAAACTGCTTAACATTTCAATTTACTCTTTCAGCTCTAAAAATATGCTTTAAAAATCCAGTTTTTCAGCTCTAAAAAACAGATTTAGCCAAATATTTTTTAACAGTTTCCAATTTTACTTCATATTTTTAACTTCTTATTTTACCCTCCCCCCCCCCTTTTTTTTTTGCCTTGCACTCTTTCATCTGCTTTTTGAATCAATAGAATACACCCACAAAACCTTTTCAAATGTTTCTTTCCTTCCCTTTATTAAAAGGGAAAACACAGGAAGGGAAACCTGAGATTTGTATCTAATCCCATGACTCTGAAGTCTGGGGGTTTTAAAACATGTAATAAAGGGCCCAGATAAAAATCACAAGAATTGGCAACACTTTGGTATTGCATTTTTCTGACTGCATTCCCTGGCTGCTACTTAATAACATATTATCATCTTATTTATTTATTTTTTTTTAATAGAGGAAAATAATTATTTCACCACAATTTGGAAAGGTGAAATCCAGAGAAAGCATCTGCCCGTTATTTCAGCATTTACAGTAACAGGGAAGATGATTTCCAAGCTTGCAGTGGTGTCTCTATGGGATGGTGCTGACATCACCTGTGAAAAGCCCAAGCAGTTGAATATAGCTTGAACATAGATGGTTTCAGCTCAACAGGAGGAGAAACTTCTTCACAGTGAGGGTGCCAGAGCCCTGGAGCAGGCTGCCCAGAGAGGTTGTGGAGTCTCCTTCTCTGGAGACTTTCCAAACCCACCTGTATGCCTTCCTGTTCAGACCACCCTAAGTGATCCTACTCTGGCAGAGGGATTGGACTTGATGATCTCTGGAGGTCCCTTCAAACCTCTAATGTACTGGGATACTGTGAAATTCAGGATAAATTCAAATCCCTGGCCATGCATTCTTTGGCCAGTGACTCACCACATGTGGTACCATCATCCAAGCAGATTAGGTGGTTTCACAGAATCACAGAACATTAGAGGTTGGAAGGGACTTCCAGAGATCACTGAGTCCAACCCCTTGCCAAAGCAGGGTCACCCAGGGTAGTCTGCACAGGAATGCATCCAGGTGGATTTGGAAAGTCTCCAGGGAAGGAGCGTCCACAACCTCTCTGGGCAGCCTGCTGCAGTGCTCTGTCACCCTCACTGTAAAGTTTCTCCTCATGTTGAGCTGAAACCTTCTATGTTCAATCTTGTACCTGTTATTCCTTGAATCAGAGAATGTTAGGGGCTGGAAGGGACCTCAAGAGATCATCCAGTCCCAACTCCCCTGCCAGAGCATGATCACCTAGACCAGATCACACAGGAACACATCCAGGTGGGTCTTGAATATTTCCAGAGAGGGAGACTGTACAACCCCCCTTGGGCAGCCTGTTCCAGAGTGGTTTAGTTCATTACTGGCTGAAATTCATCCTGTAGATGAGTTTCAGAGTGACTCTAATTGTTTTTTCGCTTCCCATTAAGAAGCATGGGGTTTGAGCAGAAGTTCTTAGAATCAGAGAGTTGTTAGGGTTGGAAGGGACCCCAAGGACCCTCCAGTTCCAACTCCCTGCCATGGGCACCTCACACTAGAGCAGGTTGCTCAGAGCCACATCCAGCCTGGCCTTAAAAACCTTCAGGGATGTGGCTTCCACCACGTGTCTGGATAACCTGTGCCAGTGTCTCACCACCCTCATGGGGAAGTTCAGCAAAGCGTAGTTGTGGATCCTGGTGGCAATGTCTCCAGAGCGTGTCATGACTAAGCTGTTAATTCTGTGTCAAATAACAGTAACCTAATTGTCCTTCTAGTGTATCCATTCCTAGTATGACTTACACTTCCCAAATCCATCATCTTCCTTATGAAAAATTTGAAAGATTTTTGAGCTTTTTAGGGGGGAAGGGAAGGGAAGGGAAGGGAAGGGAAGGGAAGGGAAGGGAAGGGAAGGGAAGGGAAGGGAAGGGAAGGGAAGGGAAGGGAAGGGAAGGGAAGGGAAGGGAAGGGAAGGGAAGGGAAGGGATGGGAAGGGAAGGGAAGGGAAGGGAAGGGAAGGGAAGGGAAGGGAAGGGAAGGGAAGGGAAGGGAAGGGAAGGGAAGGGAAGGGAAGGGAAGGGAAGGGAAGGGAAGGGAAAAGACACTATGCATTGCAAATAGCTTAGCATCTAGCAAGTTGCCCCATCATGCTGAAATTGATTTCTCATGGGATTTGCTTCTTTCTTTTTCCAGCTCTGCAAAATACAGAATGAAATTTGACATAATCTTCTTCCAATGTGCCTTTTCTTCTTGCCCTAAACTCAAGAATCATCTCCAAAAGGATGTGCAAAATGCTGTGACATAGGATGGGTAGCTGTGACTTACCAGATGGACCCCAAGGCCATGACTCACCTGAGGTTTACAGCTAACACTCCTCAGGAGATGTTTCATATTCTCTGGCATGTGGATGATCCCAGCATGGATGAAAGAAATCTCTCCCTGAGTCAAGAAAAACACATAGAGGAAAGGTTAGAGTTTAATTCACCTCCAGGAGCAATATCTTACGAGTCTTCATATTCACTGCTCAGGAAAGCATGTGGTGTTGGCAAGAGAATGTCTGCATTCTCTCCTGCAAGCCTGGTCAGTCATGTCCATGAATGAGTCATTCAGACCAAGCAGGTGCAGGAAAGTGCCAGGACATGGGCAAGGGGATGGAGAACTTGTCATCTGCAGAGCATAGATTTTCAGCTCAGCACAACAGCAGCTGTGAGGGGAAATGAGTGCTGTTCCACATGAGAGGTAAAAATAGCCAGGAGCAAAAAGAAACACTGGAATGAAAGAAAAAGAAGAAGAAGGAAAAAAAGATTGGCACGAGAACAAGAAGGTTTTAATTGGCCGGGGATAAATTTAGTCTGGAAATTAGATGAAGTTTCCTAAGCATCAGATCAGCAAAGTCCAGGAACAAGCTTCCAAGGGGCTGTGAAAACAGAGCTTGCTCAGATGACAAATCAGTCTAGCTGCAGTGGTGGCTCTGCTTGAGGAGCCAGCATGCTCACACCCTGGTCATCTATGTTTCTAGAGAGAGAGTGCAGACAGAGTCCCCAGGAATGATCTTTCAGCTAAAGGATTGGTAGTGCCTGGACTATAACAGCCAGGTAGAACTGTGGGGCACCAGCAGACAACTTGCAGATGAAGAAATACTCCACTATGGGCAACTCTTTGTTCCATCTTTGTCCTTTGGAGCAAAACTAGAAGTGGGTGGATTTAGGTTGGATGTTAGGAAGAAGTTCTCCATCAGAAGGGTGGTGAGACACTGGCACAGGTTGCCCAGGGAGGTGGTAGAAGCCTCACGCCTGGATGCTTTTAAGGCCAGGCTGAATGTGGCTCTGAGCAACCTGATGTGTGAAGTGTCCCTGCCCATGACAGGAGGGTTGGAACTGGATGATGCTTGAGGTCCCTTCCACCCCTGACAATTCTATGATTGTATGATCTTCTTTGCAAGTTTCAAGAGCTCTTTGCAAGCTTCCAAGAGCTCACTGCTACTGTAGAAGTGTGATCTATGGCTAATGTGGCCTCCTTCCCTGCCTGTCTTTTCATCAGTGCTCAGTGCGCCAACCAGCTGAGATACCTGTCTTCCGGGAAAGAGGCTGAGACCTGGACAGTCACCACTCTGGACTGCTAAACTGCAGCTATCATCTTGTGATTTTAACTGATTTTCTGTCCCTTGTGGCTTGGACCTGCAAAGTTAACCTGAAGTGTCATAGCAGGGTCTTGTGACAACAATGGCACAGATGTAAATGTCCTTGTGTCCTTACCTATTCCAGAACTGCTGAGATTAGAGGGACATAACATCTGAACTTGGACTTACAGCTGCTCCAGATTTTGCTAGGGACCAGGCAAAAGCAAGGTTTTCCTTTGAGTCCATCCCCTCTGTGTGCCTCACTGCCCAGGCCATCCCCCTTTGACTCATCTTGAGGTCATTGCCTATGTAGCAAGATCACGGAAGCCTGATCTAGTTGCAGATGTTCCTGCTCACTGCAGGAATGTTGGGATAGATGACCTTTAAGGGTTGCTTCCAACCCAAACCATTCTATGATTTTACAAAGTCAAGGAAATGAAACCAGAAACCCCAAATGCATGTTGAGAAAAGCCTTTGATCTGCATCTTCTTGGTGCCACCAGGCACCCCTCAGATGAACTTCTATAAGGGTTTCTTCTCACCATGGCTCAGGGTGCATGGCTTACCATTAGAGCAGAAGGGAAGTGGCCTTCCAGTTGCTTGAAGGAGCTGAAATGTTCTCCCTTGTTTCCTGTTAATGGGTGGTCCAGAGAGTTTTTGTGGTAACCATGGAGGACAGGCTGGGATCTGCTCTGTTCCCAGGTGCTTTGCCTAGCCCAAGCTTTAAGGGCTTGAATCAAAGGCAGATGATAACTTTGTGTGATGTCATGATGCAGCACCAAGCTGCCTGCTGCTATCTCAGCCATCCTTCTCAGCCACCACACATTTGCCCCAGGAACCTCAGCACATGGATGGTGTATAGCCCACAAGAGGGACTGAAAGGAATAGTGGTCCTCTGGCCCAGCTTGTCCTCATAGTCCTCAACCAACAAAAGGGAAGACTGAGACCATGAAAACATGCTCAGCTGTGAGCTGACAGAGATGTTCTCAATGCTGATGAATAGCTAAAGGGTAGAGATCAAGAGGATGGGACCAGGCTCTTTTTAGTGTCATCCAGCAACGGGACAAGGGGCAAATGGGCACAAACTGGAACCCAAGAAGTGCCATGTGACCCTTGGGAAAAAACTTCATTCCTGCAAGGGTGCCAAGAGGCTGTGGATTCTCCTTCTCTGGAGAGATTCAAAACCAAGCTGGACACAATACTGTGCAACCTGCTCTGGGTGCCCCTGCTTTAGCAGGAGGTTTGGACTAAATGAACTCCAGAGGTCTCTTCCAACCCCCACTATACTGTGATCACACAGAGGCTGATGGGATCAAGCCCTGCAGCACCATGAGGCAGTACAGGTTGTTCTCCTGTGGAGGCACTACAGGCAGATGATTCTCCTGACAGGCTCTTGTTTTATTATGGCATTTCTCCCCCACCCCTTTGCACTGCAGCCAACAAATCCAAATTCCTTACTAAAGTTTGGTACAGGATGCTGTCTGCAAGGGGTATAAAGATGTTGTAAATAATTTCCAGGCAGTGTAAGGGATAGAAGATGAGTTGAACAGAAGCAGAGATGCTGTTGTAAAACCAAATCTCAGTCAAGGTATCACTGGCTGATCTCTACAATCACCATTCAAGCCACCCTTCCCTTTACAGGTTCTGTGTGAGACCATCTGAGCTGGACACTGATCTCAGCATCCCTTCTAGTCTCCCTTCAGCCAGGTGGGTTTGAATCATAGAATCATGGAATTGTCAGGATTGGAAGGGACCTCAAGGATCATCCAGTTCCAACCCCCTTGCCATGGCCAGGGACACCTCACACTACATCAGGTTGCTCACAGCCACATCCAGCCTGGCCTTAAAAACCTCCAGGGATGAGGCTTCCACCACCTCCCTGGGCAACCTGTTCCAATGTCTCACCAGTCTCATAGTGGAGAACTTCTTCCTAACATTCAATCTGAATCTACCCACTTCTAGTTTTGCTTCATCTCCTCCAGTCCTATCACTCCCTGACACCCTGAAAAGTTCCTCCCCAGCTTTCCTGTAGCCCCCTTCAGATACTGGAAGGCCACAAGAAGGTCTCCTTGGAGCTCAAATCCTTCCAAAGCTGTTGAGCAAGGAGGATTTGTCTCTGATTTCTCCAGACTTCACAGAGAATAGGCCTGTGAAGGATTCTGTTTTTCAGGGACTGTGTTGATGTGTCTCTGTAAGGGTTTGATGTAACTCAATCTCGTTGTGTGTCTCTTGCCGACCCTGACTGAGAGGGCTACAGAACTGTTTCCAGAGCTTCCCCTCCCCCTCCTTCTCCTCCGTCTGTCCTTTGCAGTCTGGAGCAGCAGATCCCTGGAAAAGCCATTGGAAAACAAACCTGCTCTGGTGCCTACTATAAAATTTGGTTCTGTTCAGATTAACTCTGAATTCTAGACGTTCAAAACTAGCAGAAGTGGTTTAAAAGCCATTTATCTGCAGAGCGATGAAAGGACAAAATTCCTTGGCAAGGCCGAAGGCTCTCGTTCCTATCTCGTATACTTTAACTACCACATTTACAATGCCTGTAGTACCTTATTTTTCACATTCTCTACTTGTTATTTTCCACTTCTTCTCCAGCAGCCATAGCACAGAAACCAACCCTCACCTTTGTAAGGGAGCTGAGATGCCAGCACTGATGCAGTGGAGGTTCCACCTCAACATAGAATCATAGAATTGTTAGGGTTGGAAGAGACCTCAAGAATCAGCTAGTTCCAAGCCCCCTGCCATGAGCAGGAACACTTCATACTACATTAGGTTGCCCAGAGCCACCTCCAGCCTGGCCTTAATAACCTCCAGGGATGAGGCTTCTACCACCTCCCTGGGCAACCTCTTCCAGTATCTTACCACGCTCATACTGAAGAACTTCTTCCTGACATCCAATCTGAATCTACTAATTTCTACTTTTGCTCCATTTCCCCCCAGTCCTATCACTTCCTGACACCCTAAAAAATTCCCTCCCCAGCTTTCTTGTAGCCCCCTTCACATACTGGAAGGCCACAATTAGGTCACCTCAGAGCCTTCTCTTCTCCAGACTGAACAATCCCAAATCTCTCAGTCTGTTCTCGCAGGAGAGGAGCTCCAGCCCTCTGCTTATCCTCATGGTCCTTCTCTGGACACCTTCCAGCATGTAATAGGAGCTCCAGAACTGGACATAGTATTAATCATCTAATCTCTTGATGCAGCCCAGGATGTGATTTGCTTTCTGAAAACATGAGGAGGAACTTCTTCTCTGTGAGGGTCACAGAGCCCTGACACAGGCTGCCCAGAGAGGTTGTGGAGTCTCCTTCTCTGGAGACTATCAAGACCCATCTGAATGTGTCCCTGTGCAACTTGTGCTAGATTCTGTGGTCCTGCTGTGGCAGGGGGGTTGGAACTAGATGATCCTTGTGGTCCCTTCCAACCCTGACTGATGCTATGATGCTATGAACTCACAGACTGGCTACACCTTCCTTTCATCTCTTATTCAACCATAGCTGGGTTTTTCTACAATAAGATCAACAACAAAACACAACTGGCTTTTAAAAAACATATTGCTTTAGTACTGGCTGGGCTGCTGTTACCCCAGCAGAGTCATAGAAACCCAGCGTGGTGGGGCACTTGGAGGTTATCTACTCCAACCTCTTGCTAGGGTTGTCCAGAGCAAGTTGCACAGGATCACAATGTCTAGGTGGGTTTGGAGTCTCTCCAGAGAAGAAGAACCCACAGCCTCTCTGGGTAGCCTGCTCCAGGGCTCTGGAGCCCTCTAAAGAAGTTTTTCCTTTTGTTCAGATGGAAACTCCTGGGTTTCAATTTGTGCCTGTTGCCCCTTGTCCTATCTCTGTACACTAATGAAATTAGTTTAGTCCCCTCCTCTTGCTCCCCTCCCTTTAGCTCTTGCTGATCATTGGGAAAATCCCCTCTCAGTCTTCTCTTCAGGCTCAACAGCCCCAGGTCTCCCAGCCTTTCCTCCTTATAGGGATGCTCCAAGACCCTCAGTATCACTGAACCTTCTCCAGTAGTTCTCTGTCTCTCTTGAACCGAGGAGCTCAGAACTGGACACAGTACTGAAGATGTGGCCTCACTAGGCCAGAGACGACTGTGTGAAGAACCTCACTCAACATTCTGGAGAGGAAACAGAGGTTAAAGGAGAGAGCTAAATACCAGGAACAAAATAATTTTCACTCCAAATTGCCCAATAAATGGAGCCAGAAATGAACTGGGTAGTTTATTTTTTCAGCACCTTTTCTAGAATCATGTGTGTTAAGAGGCGGCAGCTGCCCACATGTGAGTTCACTACATATAAGGGGATTCCATCCTGATGCATGTGCTGGAAGTCCTCTTCCCCCTAGTCCTATCATTACCCAACACCCTAAAAAGTTCTTCCCCAGCTTTCTTGTAGGCCCCCTTCAGATACAGTAAGGTATCCTCAGAGCTTTATCTCCTCCAAATTGAACAATCCCCACTCTCTCAGTCTGTCCTCATAGGAGAGGAGATCCAGCTCTCTGATCATCCTTGTGTTGTGTATTCCACAAAGAAATCTAACTTTAGCTGAGAGAGTTTAACTTCAGAGTATTGTGCAGATACAACATCACACCCAAAGGAAGAATACATGAGGAATCTATGGTGCACAAACCATGAGAGGCCTGAGTCACCTGAGAGTCCCTGCTCCTTTTCTTTGCCTCATCTACAGAGACACAAACTGTTTTCTGGTTTCTTGTTTCTAGTTTTTGGACTTCTAAATCATCTACATCTGACATAACCAGAATGGACTATGAACTTTATTTACTCATTATTGTGGATATTGATTTAGATTAGATGGATAGTCTTAGCAGCCAATGAAATTGTTTAGAAGGGGTGGATTGTGGTGGGTTTAGGCTATGCCTTTAAAGTTTAGCTGCAGATTTTGAGCAGAAAAGTAGAATTATTTTTTGTAATGTGGTGTGTTGAAGTTTCCCCCAGCATTAACTTTCAGCCAGACCCACTCACTTAGAAGAAAATGAAGCTGTATTTACAAGCAAAAACTAGACTCTACAATGGAATGCAATGAATATGTACAAAATACACAGTATTTACAATATTATACAGATATTTACTGTTAGCAATCAACACAAACCCCTCCCTGCTCAGAAGACCAGAGAAGCCTGTGCCACTGCACCCCCAAACCCCTTTGTCCCAAAAGAGAGACAGGAGTTGAGAGAAAGCAGTGGGTTAGCCTTATCCCAAGGTCAGCCAGAAGCATGTTAACTCTCCTGAGCAAAGGAGAGCATCCAAGATCAGAAGAGAAAAGGAATGGGAATGGAAATGTGAAATATGAAGAATTGTTATGATACAGCTTTTCTTATACACAGACAATAGGGGCTCCAGAACTGGACACAGTGCTCCAGGTGGAGTCTCACCAGAGTGGAGCAGAGGGGGAGAATCACCTCCCTCAACCTGCTGGCTATGCTTCTCTTGATGCAGCCCAGGCTCTGCTTGACTTTCTGGGCTGCAAGTGCTCACTGCTGGCTCCTGTTGAGCTGCTCATCCATCAGCACCCCCAAGGCCTTTTCTTCAGGGCTGCTCTCAAGCCAGTCCCTGACCAGCCTGTATCAGTCTCCCTTCAGCCTCCTTTTCTCCAGGTGAAACTATCCCAGTTCTCTCAGCCACTCCTTGTAAGAGTTGTCCTTTAAACCCTTCACCAGCTTCCTTGCCCTTCTTTGGACCTGCTCCAGCATGAGGACATTTAGCTTCACACTGACATTTATAAGAGATCCTGACAGCTCTGCTCTTGCTCAGACTGCTCACACTAGATATTTCACAGCAGAGCCCAAGACGTCCACACATAAATATTTCCCTCAGGAAATAGGCTGATCAGACTGTGAGACCACAAACAGTCAATTATTCCTCAAAGCTGTGTGTTTATTTTATTTGTGGATTTCAAAACAATAGCAAGAGCTTACAAGCTCCACAATGCTCTTAAACTGCCCCAAATCCTTGCCCAAGTCTGCTGTCACAAACCATAAGGCAGAGGACAAAACTGGAGGTCTTTAAAAATAAAAGGCCACTCCTAAAAAGTTAACCCTGTGCCTAAGAGTTGTGTTTAGTGCCAAATGCTATCCCTCATCAGTCTCTCTGCAAAAGGTTATCCACACCTATATCCTAAGCAGGAAACCAAGATAAATTGTGTTTTGATCCTCCCCTCGCCCCACCATGTGGCACCTGGCATTGGATCAAAGTCCTTGCAAACAGTCTTCTGAAAAATGAACAAGGAACCTGCCTGTGTATGCAGAGTTCTGTCTGCTCTGAATCACAGAATCACAGAATGGTTTGGGTTGGAAAAGATCTTTAGTAGTGGAACACTGGAAGAGGCTGCCCAGGCAGGTGGTTGAGGCCCCACCCCTGGAGATATTCAAAGTGAGGCTTGAGAGGGCTCTGGGCAACCTGGTCTAGTTGAGGATGTCCCTGCTGACTGCAGAAGGGGTTGAACTGGATGAACTTTGGAGGTCCCCTCCAACCCAGACCATTCTATGATTCTATGATTTAGTTCCAACCACCCTGCCATAGATTCCTTCCACTAAACCAAGCTCCTCAAAGCCCTATCCAGTCTGGTCTTGAACACTTAGAGGGAGAGGGCATCCACAACATCTCTGCGCACTCTGTTCTAGTGCCTCTTCATCCTCACAGTAAAGAATTCCACTCTATTTGACACTGTTTCCCAGTGAGCTGCTGGGTATAGATGTCACCACACCTGGATCACAGAATCACAGATTGTTAGGGGCTGGAAGGGATCTCAAAAGATCATCCAGTCCAACCCACCTGCCGGTGCAGGATCACCTAGAGTAGATCACACAGGAACACATCCAGGTGAGTTTGGAATGTCTCCAGAGAGGGAGACTCCACAACCCCCCTGGGCAGGCTGTTTGGAGAGGCTGCAGCTCAGCAGCAGAAGTGAGATAGTTGCTGGTGTCATCTTGCTTGGGAGGAACATGTGAGGCATGCTGATATCTTTAGGTACTGCATGTACTCCTGTCCAAATGGGAGAAAATTAATTTTCTCCACAGCCACTTGACTTGGACATACTCCAGAGAGAAAGCAGAAAGTAGGCAATGTGGCTTTAATGTAGAGTGCTACCAGAGTGCTCCTGGATCAACAGCTCCTGGGTAAGTCATGCTTTCATTTTGGGCAGGTTCACATCACTCCTGCATGGGGAGAAGCTGGGATTGAGAGAATTTACAAGGTGTCCTGGTTTGAGCTAGAACAGCACTAATTCTGCTCTGGGATTTGACTTCTCAGCTCAGCCTCTGCTCAGTGAGGGCACTTTCTGAAGTTCAGGGCAGGTTTGCACAGCCAGAGGCTGCTTCTAGCAGTGACAACACTGATATAGAAAGTTACTGCCAAGGTTGGGCTGCAGAAAGGCTCTGGCTTATACCTGCTCCTGTGGAGACCAAGGTCACTACTGCTACATCTTGTGCACCACACTGGGGTGCAGTAGGTAAGAGGTGGCACCTGTGAGGAGGAGCAGACAGGAGAGAGGACCCTAAACTGACCAACAAGGGATTACATCCCATGGATGTGATCTTCAGTATGAAGTTGAGGGATCACCAGTATCAAGCCTCTTCTTCAGTGACTGGTGTCTGAGGAGGACTGTTACAGGATCACAGGATGTTAGGGGTTGGAAGGGACCCCTGTAGGTCATCAAGTCCAACCTCCCTGCCAGAGCAGGACCATAGAATCCAGCACAGATAACACAGGAACACATCCAGATAGGTCTTTAAAGTCTCCAGAGAAGGAGACTCCACAACCTCTCTGGGCAGCCTGCTCCAGTAGTCTCAGAGTAAAAAAGTTCTTCATCATGTTGAGGTGGAATCTCCTGTGCTGTGGTTTATACCCATTACCCCTTGTCCTATCATTCTACCTTCAACCCCAATCTGTATACTACTGAGTCTCTCTCCTTTATTCCATCTCTCTTCTCTTTGGAAAGGGAGAGGGCTTCCTAGGGAACATCTGTCACCTGTTTAGCTGCCAGCCCTAGCTCTTGGGACAAAGGTAAAGCAGCTGTCCATCACAAGGGAGCCATGGGCAAAGGACTGGGAAGGGAGCATCAGCTCTGCCTTACAAATGCACCTGGGATCTGTCTGCTGCAGCTGCAGATGTTCTGGCTTGGTGCTTAAGGGAGGAGACAGGCAATGGGGAGCAGCCTGCAGCTGTAAGGATCACCTCCAGGTCCTTCCCTGCTTCAGCATATGGCTTAAATTTTGCTGCATTTCTATTGTGTATTGAAGCTATTGCAAAGGTTTTTCACAGACTCATAGAACAGTTTTGACTAGAAAAGTAGTTTAAGATTATCCAACTGTTGACCTAACACCATCATGGCCATTAAACCATGTCCTCAAATGCCATGTCCACACATTTCTTGAATAACTCCAAGGATGGTGATTCTACCACCTCCCTGGGCAGCCCATTCCAATGCCTTGACCACTCTTGCAGGGAAGAAATTTTTCCTAATGTCCAATCTAAGCCTCTACTGGCACAGCATGAGATCACTTATTCTTGACCTACTGCTTGTTACTTGGGAGTAGAGACCAACCCCCACATCACTACAACCTCCTTTCAGGGAGTTTCAAGGACAGGGGGGGATGGAGCAAAACTAGAAGTGGGTAGATTCAGACTGGATGTTAGGAAGAAGTTCTTCCCCATGAAGGTGGTGAGACACTGGCACAGGTTGCCCAGGGAGGTGGTGGAAGCCTCATCCCCGGATGTTCTTAAGACCAGGCTGGATGTGGCTGTGAGCAACCTGCTCTGGTGTGATGTGTCCTTGCCCATGACAGTGGGGTTGGAACTAGGTGAGGTCCCTTCCAACCCTGACAATTCTGTGATTCTATGATTCTAGTTGTAGAGAGCATTGAGGTCCCCCCTCAGCCACCTTTTCTATAGAATAAACACCCCCAGCTCTCTCTGTTGCTCCTCTTAAGACTTATTCTCCAGACCTCCCACCAGCATCATTGCCCCTTTGTTGAACATTACCCAGGAGTTACTAATCTTGAGATTAATCATCTTGCAATCGATGCATTTATCACTGACAATCCTCCATCTGTTTTCTCTGTTGCTTTAATTCAACCATTTTATTGTTGAACTTTCTGAACTTGTGTCAGTGCAAGTCCTTATTGGTCTTTATTGGGGCACTAGAAAAAAGAGAGGCAAGTATCAATTTTGTCAAATACGTTACAGAATCACAGAATTGTCAGGGTTGGAAGGGACCTCAAGGATCATCCAGTTCCAACCCCCTTGCCATGGCCAGGGACACCTCACATTACAACAGGTTGCTCAGAGATACATCCATCCTGGTCTTAATAACCTCCAGGGATGAGGCTTCCACCACCTCCCTGGGCAACCTGTGCCAGTGTCTCACCACCCTCATGGGGAATAACTTCTTCCTAACATCCAGTCTGAATCTACCCACTTCTAGTTTTGCTCCATTCCCCCCAGTCCTATCACTACCTGACATCCTAAAAAGTCCCTCCCCAGCTTTCTTGTAGCCCCCTTCAGATACTGGAAGGCCACAATTAGGTCTCCTTGGAGCTTTCTCTTCTCCAGACTGAACAGCCCCAACTCTGTCAGTCTGTCCTCATGGGAGAGGAGCTCCAGCCCCCTGATCATCCTTATGGGCCTTCTGTGGACACATTTGAGCACCTCCAGATCTTTCTTGTATTAGGGACTCCAGAACTGGTCACAGTACTCCAGGTGGAATCTCATTAGAGATGTGTAGAGGAGGAGAATCACCTCCCTGGACCTGCTGGGTCCAGGAAGGGTTCTGAATTCTGAGACAGAGAGAGACAGATACTCAGATCATAACGACTCAGCTCATTGTTGCCATCCTCAAAGGAGACATGACATTGACCTTGGAGAGGTGACATTGACCTTGGAGAGGTGCACAGTGTGTGCTGCTGCCTGAAAAGCATGGGGTTAAAACTGCCAGATGCACAGGAAGATGGTTTAAGCTTTATTTTTTACTCTACTACAGGAGCTCCTCACAGAAATACATACACACACACACACACACACACACACGCACACATATATATATATATACTGGTACACCACATGAAACCACCTTAACACACATCACTTCCAAGTCCTCAAACAACATTCTATGTCACCTATGCCATTTCCAGTAAAGGGGAGGTGGGGTAGGGGGGTGTAGGACAGTTTATTTACTGATTAAAGGTAAACTTCCAAGAAAACTTGGATGTAAAAATAGTTCAGATAAACCTCAAAGGCCATTTGACAAACATAGAATGACCAGGGGCAGTAAAATGAATGCATGTGAGCGAACATAAAGGGGTTTTATTTTCCTTACTTCCAGTTGAACAGCTCATTATGTCTTTTCCTGGAGCCCACAGCCTTGCAAATCCATTGCAAGCTGAACTGGAGTGGTTGGGATATGCAAGCTGTAAACATCAGGGTAGCTGAAGCATGAAAGCAGACGATGTGAGGCTGGGTTTATGATACTGATGCTATCTCCTTTGCTTTCAGAATCGCCTGGAGTTATGAGATGGAGCCTGCTGGATTGTATAAATGTTGCATAGTTTAGTGAGTGTAGGGAAGAGGAGTCAGTCCTGAGAGCACATGGACATGGGCTGCTGTTCCTCTTGAGTGCCTGGGGTTGTAGGTCTGTCAAATGAGCCAAAAAAGAGTGCTACTTGTTGTTGGTGGTGGTTTTGGGGGGTTGTTTGTTTGTTTGGGCTTTTGTTTATTTTGTTTCATAGAATCATAGAATAGTCTGGGTAGGAAAGGACCTCCAAAGGTCATCCAGTTCGACTTCTCCGCAGTCATCAGGGACATCTCCAACTAGATCAGGCTGCCCAGGGCCTCCTTTGAACACCTCCAGGGAAGGGGCCTCAACCACCTCACTGGGCAACCTGTTCCAGTGTTCCACTACCCTCATAGTAAAGAACTTGTTCCTAATGTCCAATCTAAATCTGCTCTTCTCTAGTTTGAAGCCATTGCCTCTCACCCTGTCACTGCAGGCTTTTGTAAATAGTCTCTCTCCATCCTTCCTGTAGCCCCCTTCAGGTACTAGAAGGCTGCTACTAGGTTTCCCAAGAGCCTCCTCTTCTCCAGGCTGAACACCCCCAGCTCCCTCAGCCTGTCCTCAAAGGAGAGGTGCTCCAAACCCCTGGTCATTTTCATGGCCCTCCTCTGGACCCTCTCCATCAGGTCCATGTCCTTCCTATACTGAGGGCTCCAGACCTGTATACAGTACTCCAGGTGAGGTCTCACCAGAGCAGACTACAGTGGTAGAATCACCTCTGTTTGTTTGGGGTTTTTTTGGTGTTTGTTTGTTGGGTTTTTTTGATCCAATCATTTAGATGATACTTGGATTAAAACTCTTAATTAAGATGTGGTCAATAGAATCATAGACTCTCCCTAGCTGAGAGTACTAATAGGTGGCTGTTCACACCACCCTTGGGACACTCCCTAATGGGGAGTGATGAGAACTAATGAGAACAGACTTTAGAAAATATGATTCACATAATCAGAGAATCACAGAATGTTCTGGGTTGGAACAGACCTTAAAGATCACAGAATCACAGAATTAACCAGGTTGGAAAAGACCTCAGAGCTTATTGAGTCCAACCTATCACCCAACACCATCTCATCAACTAAACCATGGCTTCAAGTGCCTCATCCAGGCTCTTGTTAAACACTTCCAGTGATGTTGACTCCACTACCTCCCTGGGCAGCACATTTCCATGGCCGATCTCTCTTGCTGGGAAGAATTTCTTCCTCACATCCAGCCTAAAAGTCCCCTGGTGCAGCTTGAGACTGTGTCCTCTTGTTCTGGTGCTGCTTGCCTGGGAGAAGAGACCAACCCCAACCTGGCTACAACCTCCTTTCAGGTAATTGCAGACAGCAATAAGGTCTCCCCTGAGCCTCCTCTTCTCCAGGCTAAGCAACCCCAGCTCCCTCAGCCTCTCCTCACAGGGCTGTGCTCCAGACCCCTCCCCAGCTTTTGTTGCCCTTCTCTGGACACATTTCAGGATCTCAACATCTTTCTTAGACTGCGGCGCCTGATCATCCAGTTCCAACCCCCTTGCCATGGACAGGGACATCTCCCACTGGATCAGGTTGCTCAAAGCTCCACCCAGCCTGGTCTTGAACACCTCAAAGGAGGGGGCATCCACAACTTCCCTGGGCAATCTATTGCAGTGTCTTACCACCCTCACTGTCGCAAAGCAAGTCCATCTGCCCACAAAGAGCAGCAGCAAGTGCCACTCTGGAGACCTTCAAATAATCATAGACTCATAGACCTCTAAGATCATCAACTCCAATCATCAAATACCACCATGCCCACTAAATCATATTTCAAAGTCCCACATCTACAGGTTTTCTGAGCAGCCTCCAGATGGTGGAAACAGGTCATGGTCCCATCTACCCAAAAAGGGCAGCAGAAAGTGCTATTATGAAGACTTGTAAGGAATCTAAATATCACAGAATCATTACAATTGGTAACCATCTCTAAGATCATCCAGACCAAATGTCAACCCAATACCACCATGCCCACTAAACCATGTCCTAAAGTGCTATGGCTACACATTTTTTTGAACAGCCTCCAAATGGTGGAAACAGATAATGTTCCCATGTCAGTCAGCAGGTTAAGTGGATTCATGCCTTGGATCCAGCTCTGGATCTGGCTCTGACAGCAGCTGAACCTCTTTGTCTCTGGGTAATTGAGTGCTGTCACCATTTCCTGAGGCTTAGATCTTAATCTTTTTGTGCTGGGTCCAGGGCAAGCACTGAAGGCATCCTGTGACCCTGCATTTGCTGTTGGCTCCATCTGCACCTTAACTTTCAACACTGCCATTACAATATTGCTGGAGGGGATTGTTGCTGTCTTGGGCAGAGAAGATGTCAGAGAGTTGAGTAGGATGGAAGCATTCAAGAAAAGGATTGAGGCTTATGTATGCCATTGCATGTTCATGCCCACATGTCAGCACTTCCCTAATTTTGCTGAGAACCATCTCCAGCCACCCCTCTGCAGACTCCATCCCTAAGTGACCTTTCTCACAGCTTCATCTCCCTGCTCTTCCTTTATAATTGCTGCTCCACACTGTCCTGAAGGGACAAAAAAGCCTCAAAATTACTCTGAATCAGACAATGAGGCAGAAGTTAGTAGATCTGGTTCTTTAGGCTTGCCTGAACATGTTTCAGAGCCAGAATGAGCCAGGTGGGCATGCTTTTGGCCACGTTTGGAAAGAAGGCTTTCTATAGGTTGCAATACCAGGGTTTTATCCCTAGCTCTGTGTTGCTACTGGCCATTATCGCCTCGGGAATTCTGTAAGTATCAGCCCAAAGAGCCAGAGCCTTGTCTTGCAATTGTCCATGCTCTGGAAGGAACCACAAGCTTTGCTTGGAAGCTGAACTGTGTTTCAGTTTACCCAGACAAGACAGCAAGGACCCCTCGCTATTTTCAGCGTTGTAAAGCCCAGAGGACAGACACGCGTCTCGCCGGGCCGAGAGGCGAAACCCCAGAGGAGCTGAGTCCCCAGGACAGTTTTGTTTGACTGGAGAAAGGAGCGAGCACTGCTACAAAAGGATGACAGCTGAGAAACCTCCTCTCTACAAAGCTTTCAGCTGCAAACCCTTTGGGAACAAATCCTGCCTCAGTAACAAGCTGCAAACACCAATAGAAAGTGAAACAGTGCTCCTGCAGCTTCCACGTGGTCGCAGTATCACTATCACAGTATCACAGTATCGCCAAGGTTGGAAGAGACCTCAAGGATCATCGAGTCCAGCCTGTCAACACAGACCCATGACTAGACCATGGCACCAAGTGCCACCTCCAATCCTCTCTTGAACACCTCCCTCGGCAGCACATTCCAATGGCGAACGACTCTCTCAGTGAAGAACTTTCTCCTCACCTCCAGCCTAAACTTCCCCTGGCACAGCTTGAGACTGTGTCCTCTTGTTCTGGTGCTGGTTGCCTGGGAGAAGAGACAAACCCCCACCTGGCTACAACCATCTTTCAGGTAGTTGTAGAGGGCAATGAGCTCACCCCTGAGCCTCCTCTTCTCCAGGCTAAACAACCCCAGCTCCCTCAGCCTCTCCTCATAGGGCTGTGCTCAAGGCCTCTCCCCAGCCTTGTTGCCCTTCTCTGGACATGTTCAAGTGTCTCAATGTCCTTCTTAAACTGAGGGGCCCAGAACTGGACACAGGACTCAAGGTGTGGCCTAACCAATGCAGAGTCCAGGGGCACAATGACCTCCCTGCTCCTGCTGGCCACACTCTTCCTAATGCAGGCCAGGATGCCATTGGCCCTCTTGGCCACCTGGGCACACTGCTGGCTCATGTTTAGGTGGCTGTCGATGCCATTTTGGTTTGTCTAGATCTTAACGTGTGCCACGAGGTACCAGGATCAGTGAGTAATTACAATATCTGATTGTTATAAGCATCTCTTGAAGGTCTGTTGCCTTAGGGAATTCTAGAGTTCCCCCCCCGCCCCGTTGTGGGCGATCGCCGGCTTCAGTGCCGAGGTTGCTTTTCTTTACAGTTTAAAGTGCTGTTTGTTGTCTCTGGAGTTTTGTACATCTTGTTTAAATTGTTACTTGTTCCTGCTGGTGAGGGATCTGTTCCACGACCCAACCCCTCGAATCTGTACATAGGTTTTGATTAGTGTCTTTTGCAGGAGTTTTGTGATTAATAAAATTATTAATATTTTTTATTAATCACTCCGCGTATTGAACATTAATATATCCTCTTATAGACCACAACACACACCTTGGGTCCAGCCTTGATTGGCCTTCTCCACCATCACTGAGTCCAAGGCTGCTCCCACTGTCCTCCCTATCTCTCAGGCTTGCTGGCCTGGAGCTCTGGGAGAGTCACGTCCCCCATCTCTTCTGCTGTTCATGTGATGATCTCTCCCTCTCCATGCTCCAGGTCCTCCCACTTAATTCAACTCCCTTCTGCACATTAAGCTTCCTCCAGAAGACTGAGCAACACTAACCCCTCATCAGTTGAATGCCCTTTCTGTCCCAGCAACATGTAAGTGTGGAAGTATAGACTAAAATCATGTTAAATGAATACCTGATGTGAGTTTCCCAGGCTGCCTCTCTGACTTGTAACTTGGCTGCTGAGCTCTTTGGGGATGGATCTGTCTTGTATTTCTATCCTGTACATTTTCAAATCCATTGCTGGTGCTAACAAATAAATAGTGATGATTAATTGCTGGTCATCTTGAGCCTGCTCCAGCTTTGATTACATCAGTGGGAATGTTTCCATTTGCTGCATGGGAGTTGGATCAGACCCATAATCAATTCTCTTCTTAGCTCACCACCGTCCTCGAGTGGGTTTTATCTTGTCTGGCTTGAGGTGTTGTGGTGGGTTAATGCCTTTTTCTGAAAACAAAAGAACAAAGCAGGGTGGAGGGCTTGCGGGTACTTTACCCTCCCTGCAGGGCCCACCACAGGTGTTTATATCTGGGCAGCCTTCCCCTGCTTTTGTGAAGCCAGGACAAAAAGTGCCATACCAAAATCTGGAGATGTGCCTACCAGGGACATCCAGAAAATGGTGTTTGAGACCTGGGGGATTGTCACATTCACAACTTTATCCACTGTAAAAATGTTAGCAGTGTGTGGCCAGTGAAATGCTGTAGCCAATGAAACAAAAACCTCCTCATGACAAGGATGGAAGACTCAAATACTTCAGAAACAGCCTGGGAGATGCTCTCATGAGGTGGCACTGCAGCTAAGGGAAGATAAAGGAATCAGAAACACAGAATCATTAAGGCTGGAAAAGACTTCCTACTGCAGAGGGGGTTGGACTGGATGACCTTCGGAAGTCCCTTCCAACCCAGACCATTCTATGATTCTGTAATTCTGTGATTCTTATATCATCAAGTCCATCCTTCTACCCAACACCTCCATGACCACTAGACCATATTCTGAAGTTCCATGGCCACAGATTTGTTGAACGCCTCCAGGGATGGTGACTCCACCACTTCCCTGGGCAGCCTGTTCCAATTCTTGGCTATACTTTCAGTAAAGAAAGAGAAGATGCCAATGTGTCTTCTCAATGTAGCTTTTCTATCCTCTAACCCCATGAGCGTTGCCATTAAGGGATCTGAGATGGACCCTGGAGAAGGTGCTTTGTGTGAAGTAAGACCAAAATTGCTGCTCTTACTCTTTATACACAGCAGAAAACTAAGGAAAAATTACCCCAGGCCCTAATGGCTCTCAGCTGATGCAGCTCAAACAATGAAAAAAATTGCTAAATACATGACCAAGTGACAGGCTTTCCACCCATGGTCCCTGAGCACATCAGCCCTTCTGCCATTTGGTTCAAAGAAAGCATCCTCAAATCTTAAAAGGAAAAAAAAATCTACTAAGGAATCCAGCAGGTATCTGAAAAATAGATCATGGTTTTATGTGCATGGAGAACATCCAGAGCATCATCCAGTCCTCTGAGGTACCTCTGTCCCTCTGGTAGCATGGCAAAAGGGTTCCCTCTGTAACAAGATACACCCTCCATCACCACCCCAGCAACATCTCATGCTCTTCCAGACACCTGGCCAACTCCTTTCACCTCTGACCTCTTGATGAACACCTCTACCTTCAGCAAGAACCTTCCTGAGGTTTTCACATGGGCCAGTTATTCCTCATTGAGCATTAATCCTGCTGCTGCAGGAAATGCCTGGAAATTATATCCCTCAGCAAAATGGATCTTCTGCCTGGGAAAGTGCAGGCTCAGCTCGTGAGTTGGCCTCAAATGTTTATACACAAGAGATAGGAGGTGAAATATTTGCTATCTCCACCAGTGTTAGGAATCAGAGAATTGTTTTAGTTGGAAGAGACCTCCAAGATCATTGAGTCCAACTGTCACTCTACGACCACCATGGCCATTAAACCATGTCCTGAAGTGCCATGTCCAATCACTTCTTGAACACCCTCAGGGATGGTGACTCCACCAATGTCCTGGGCAGCCTCTTGCAATGCCTGCCCACTCTTGCAGTACAGAAAATGTTCCTAATATCCAAACTATATCTCCCCTGGCAGAATTTCAAACCATTTTCCCTTGTCCTATCACTTGATAGCAGGGAGAAGAGACTGACCTTCACCTTACTCCAACCTTCTTTCAGTGAGTTGTAGAGAGCAATGGGGTCTCAGTCTCCCCTTATCCTTCTTTTCTCCAGACTAAACAATCCCACTTCTCTCAGCTGCTTCTCATAAGAGTTATTCTCTCATGGTTTAGCGGTAGTGGCTTAGCCATGTGGTGGGATTGTGAGTTCTAGGCAAGATTATCTCAAAGAATCACAGGATGTTAGGGGTTGGAAGGGACCTCAGGAGATCATTGAGTGCAACGTCCCTGCCAGAGCAGGACCATGGAATCCAGCGCAGGTCACACAGGAGCCCACCCAGATGGGTCTTGAAAGTCTCCAGAGGAGGAGACTCCACAACCCCTCTGAGGAGCTCTTCCAACCTCAACAGTTCTATGACTCTGTGATTCTATGATTCTGTATTTCTCAATAACACCTAAGCCTTGAGTGATGAAGGTTGTTTGGACCCATCTTCCTTGTTTGGAGCATGAAGTCCAGAATTCACATCTGTAGTGATCTAGGAACAGACATTCCTGTTTGCCACAACTTCTGAGCTATACCAGACAGGCTTCCCAAAATAGATTTTGCTCCTTTTAAGAACCCGCTCGAAGAATTTGTCAGTTCAGAAATCACCCAACCTGCAAGGCTTAACCACATAAACAAACAGAGGGGGATTTTTCTTCCCGAGCCATCGTCGTAAGTGGCAGTACAGTAAACTTGCAATTTGGATTCCAGGAAGTCAGAAACCAAAAAAAGCAGTGATGGCTCCTTATCATGAATGGGAGCAGCTCTCAGCCAGACCTCTTAAAAGCATAAATGTGTCTGCCCTCTTTGTTGTCCCAGTGCCAGGAGTCTGCAGGCAGCATTGGGATATGCTATAGTGCTCTACCTCCCAGTTTGGACTTCTTTCTTCAAAATCACAGAATCAGAGAATAGTTTGTGTTGGAAGAAACCTCCTGGAGGCCACGCAGACATTCCCTTTACAAAGACCTCCAGGGGTGATGTAGTGCAGCATTCTTCTGAGAGCAGATCTAATCAGACTTGATTTGCGAGGGATGTGGCCAGCCAGATCTTGAAGACCTCAAAAGATGGTGATTCAGTTGGGAGCAGCCCATTTTCTAGGTGAGTCCATTAATGAGAACAATTTTTGGATCTTCTGAGGCAATTCAACAAATGGAAAAGATGTTTTGCAGGGAAATGCTGTGTCATCTGAAACTGGAAGTCCTGGGGTGTGTGTCACTCAAATTGGGGTCTAGTTCCACCAGTGACCAACAAATGTTCACCCTCCCCAAGTCTGCTAGCTGTGGCAGAAAGTTTTAGTGGCCTTATGGCTGCATTTTGATGGTGAATCAATGCAGATTCTAGATCAGAATCACAGAATTCTCGAGGCTGGAATAGACCTCTGAGATCATCAAGTCCAGCCTATGACCTAACACCACCACATGGACCAGACCACGTCACTAAGTGCCACATCCAATCTTTCCTTAAACACCTTCAGAGTGTAACAA
Source organism: Melanerpes formicivorus (assembly GCF_026170545.1). Classification (NCBI taxonomy): domain Eukaryota; kingdom Metazoa; phylum Chordata; class Aves; order Piciformes; family Picidae; genus Melanerpes; species Melanerpes formicivorus. The sequence goes on along the minus strand of NW_027142353.1, from coordinate 33,185,459 downwards.
CTCTACCACCTCCCTGGGCAGTCCATTCCAGTGTCTAATTCCCCTTTCCATGAGGAAGTGCTTCCTAACATCCAACCTAAACCTCCCCTGGAACAGCTTCAGGCTATGCCCTCTCATTCTGTCACAAGTTGCCTGGGAGAAGAGCCTGACCCCCACCTGACTACAACTTTCCTTCAGGTAGTTTTAGAGTGTGATAAGGTGCCCCCTGTGTCTCCTTCAGGCTCAACACCCCCAGCTGCCTCAGCCTCTCCTCATTAGACTTTCCCTCCAGTCCCTTCCCCAGTCTTGTTGCTCACCTCTGGAACTGCCCCAGCACCTCAAGATCTTTCTTGAAGTGAGGGACTCAAAGCTGCACACAGTGCTCAAGATGAGGCCTCACCAGTGCTGAGTACAGAGACAGAATTCCATCCCTAGTGCTGCTGGCCACACCATTCCTGATACAAGCCAAGATGCCATTGGCCTTCTGTGCCACCTGGGCACACTGCTGGCTCATGTCCAGCCAGTTGTCAACCAGCACTCCCAGGTCCCTCTCTTCCAGGACTTGATGATCTCAAAGGTCTTTTTCAGCCTCAAGAATTCTATGGGTTCCATGGTTCTATACTAAAGCTTTTGGGTGTTTAGCTGGAGACTCAATATCCTCATTTAAAGGTTGGATCAGATAATCCTTGGGGTCCCTTCCAACCTGGCATTCTGTGCTTAACTAATAGTGCCAGCATGGGGAATTGTGAAGATATCCAAAAGCTGCCCAGATCTTGCTCAGGTGGAAACAGCACATATCATCATACAGAATGGGAATTTTCAGGACAGACCCCCTCCCCTCCATGCATATATTGAATATTAGGAAGATTTCTTTACTGAAGAAGTGGTCAGGCATTAGAACAGGCTGCCCAGGGGGGTGGTGGAGTCACCATCCCTGGAGGTGATTAATAACATTCAGACATAGCACTTCAGGACATGGCTCAGTGGGCATAGTGGTCTTAGGTTGATGGTTGGACTTGATAACCTTAAAGGTCTTTTCCAACCTTAATGATTCTATGATTCTTGTGACTTGGTGTTGGATCAGGCACTCAGACCTGGTTGCTGTGGTCTTGTCAGGCCATGATGAGTATCTAGATGAGGCTGAAATGCAATTTTTTGGCAGCCTGCCATAGGCACAAGAGTCAGAATTCTGGCAATCACTGTGAAGAGGAGGACAAAGTAAGTCCCACAGAAAGAGTAACTGGCTATTGGAATGGGCTGCCCAGGGAGGTGGTGGAGTCACTGTCCTTAGAGGTGTTCAAAAAAGGATTGGATGTGGCACTTGGAGCCATGGTTTAGTTGTCAGGAGGGGTTAGGTATTAGGTAATAGGTTGGACTTGATGATCTCTGAGGTCTTTCCCATTGGTTGATTCTATGAAAGAAAGTGGAAGTCAAATGTGATTCAGAGGAAACAGGCTTTGCAGAGTCAGGATGAGTTTATATCTCCACTGCTTGTTCTCAACACAGTTGGTGCCTGCAGTGGGAAAGCAGTTTTGGGGTAAGAGCAACAAGAGGTTGGTTGAGGGAGTATGAAGTCACCTGGTTTCTCACCATGTCTTGGTAAAAGATAGCAGCATGTGCTCCTTGTCAGACTGCATCCTGCTTCGTGATGTTGGTCTAGTTGGATGATGAAGACCAGGATTTGGGCAAAATCTCCAAAGAAATGTATTAATGGAAAACAATTCCAACTGGAGATACTAAGAGTGTGATTTGATGGGTCAGGCTTGCTTCCTTCCTTTCTTGTTCAGATGCTCTCCTCCCTCTTTTTCCATGGGGTTGCCTGAGCTATGCAGAGACTTTAGGTCATGAGAGCTGGGCAAAGAATGATTACTTCACTGTTGGGGAGGATTTTGTTACTCTAGAATTTAGTATTACTCCTGATTTTGAATGCAAACCAGCATTTTAGAACATGACTTCAAAAACCAAGTCAGAACCTGCACAGTGCCATGTCTATCTCTGCCCTGGAGCCAGGAGCTTTGTACAAGTCCATGTTCAAGGTCTTCTGAGAGCTGGCAGGTTGAGAAGTGGGGACAACCCTCAAAGCAAGGGAATCTGAAGGCTAGATCTGAAGCCTTTCTGAAGAGTGCACTTCCCAGAAGCCCACCCAGACCACCAAGTAGGAAGGTTAGCTGAGACTTTGTTCTTAGGAGAATTCCAGCCAAGTTGAATGCCCATCTATAAAATACTTTGATTTCAGCAATTTCTAATCAGACCAGCATCTGCTGAGGTTCTCCATCTCTATGTCTTGTTACAGTCTCCACTATGCATTACATATACGTAGGAGCTCCTGGGATGTTGTGGACCCTCATGAAACTTCATGGTTGGAAGGGGTAAGAGAGAAGATAAGATAAGATGAACTGGGCTAAAGGAGGAATAATGAATGCTGCATGTGACCCAGTTGTCATCTTGTGCTTTCCTTGCTGGACACACAATCTCACCACTGCAAACACAAAGGTTTTTTTCTCTCCTAGTCCGTAGTTCAGTCCAGTAGTTTCTTTCTCAGTGCCTCCTTTAAACACAATCTCTGCCCATTGACAGGCTGTGGTACAAACCAAGCTGTGTGGTGCAGCTGACATGCTGGAAGGAAGGGATCCATCCAGAGGGATCCTGACAGGCTGGAGAGGTGAGCCCAAGTCAACCTCGTGAAGTTCAACAACACCAAGTGCAGGGTTCTGCATCTGAGTCAGGGCAAACACAATCACTGATATAGGCTGGGCAGGATGTGTGGACATCTTGGGCTCTGCTGTGAAATATCTAGTGTGAGCAGTCTGAGCAAGAGCAGAGCTGTCAGGATCTCTTATAAATGTCAGTGTGAAACTAAATGTCCTCATGCTGGAGCAGGTCCAAAGAAGGGCAAGGAAGGTGAAGGGTTTAAAGGACAACTCTTACAAGGAGTGGCTGAGAGAACTGGGATAGTTGCACCTGGAGAAAAGGAGGCTGAAGGGAGACTGATACAGGCTGGTCAGGGACTGGCTTGAGAGCAGCCCTGAAGAGAAGGCCTTGGGGGTGCTGATGGATGAGCAGCTCAACAGGAGCCAGCAGTGAGCACTTGCAGCCCAGAAAGCCAAGAAGGGCCTAGGCTGCATCAAGAGAAGTGCGGCCAGCAGGTCAAGGGAGGTGATTCTCCCCCTCTGCTCCACTCTGGTGAGACCCCACCTGGAGTACTGTGTCCAGCTCTGGAGCCTCTGTGACAAGAAGGATCTGGAGGTGCTGGAACACATCCAGAGAAGGGCCACGAGGATGATCACAGGACTGGAGCATTTCTCCTATGGAGACAGTTTGAGAGTTGGGGTTGTTCAGCCTGGAGAAGAGAAGGCTCCAAGGAGACCTAATTGTGGCCTTCCAGTACCTGAAGGGAGCTTACACTAAAGCTGGGGAGAGAGTTCTTAGGGTGTCAGAGTCATAGCACTAGCGGGGGATGGACCATAACTAGAAATGGGTAGATTCAGATTGGATGTTAGGAAGAAGTTCTTCCCCATGAGGGTGGTGAGACACTGGCACAGGTTGCCCAGGGAGGTGGTGGAAGCCTCATGCCTGTAGGTTTTGAAGGCCAGGCTGGATGTGGCTCTGGGCAACTTGATCTATTGGAAGGCGTCCCTGCCCATGGCACAGGGGTAAGAACTAGCTGATCCTTGAGGTTCCCTCCAACCCTGACAATTCTATGATTCTCTAAGCCATCTCCTCAGAAGAAAACACATGCTTAGATGAGGCTGCCCCAGAAAATTCAGGGCCACTGTATAAACCTTCATAAAAACTGAAGGTGTTGCAGGGGAAAAAAGAAGCAAACCAAAACAACAACAACAAAAGAAAACAACAACAAACTAAACCAAAACAGAGCAAAACAGTACAAAGGAAAACAAACCAGAACAGAATAAAACAAAGGACAACAAAACAAACAAGCAAAAAACCCCAACAAACTTGAAAACTGAAAACCTTTTCTCAGGCTTCTTCATCTCCAAGCACAAGGACATGGTCTAGGGCTGTCTGCTTGGAGGAATTAATTAAAGAGTGTTTTGAAGGATCTGGAATCCATTATTGAGGTGTAAGAAATTAAATCTTTGTGATCGGGACAAAAAATAGGAAGCAAACCCAGACATTAAACAAACCAAGTGCTCAAATCATCCTGTGAGACAAATATGAGTCCTGAGAGGGGCAGAAGCATTTCAAGCAAACCGAGGGCTGATTTTCAAGTGTCTCTGGATTAAAACCAGGGACAGGCAAGAATGAACCAAGCTTTCAGTTCATGTGAGTCATTGCTGAAGACCTGCACGAGCTCAAGACCACATTTGAGGGAATCCAGGCTGATGGATGAAGTAGAAACTGTGCCAGACAAGAAACTTTGCTATAATTTGAGGTGCCAGACAAGGAGTTTTGTGTGTCTTCAACATGCAGTTGGAACAATGGTCATACGGATCGTCCTCCCACCGAACAGGACACTCTGCTCCAGTTGACTTTAGTTGTAGCTGGCAAGTACTTCTACCTGCAGAGGTCCTGCTGCCAGTGTAACTGTTTGTGGAGCTGCATGGTGGAACAGAGTTAATGTAGCTTCAGCTGAGGGTTTAGGTGGACTTGGGCTCCTCTGGGCTTGAAATGTGGGTGCACAACTGCACACAATGACAGTGCTGCCATCAGCTCCATCTGTGATCATAGAATCATAGAATTATAGAATGGTCCAGGACGGAAGGGACCTCCAAAGGTTATCCAGTGCAACCTCCCCACAGTCAGCAAGGACATCCCCAACTAGATCAGGCTGCCCAGGGCCTCACTGAGCCTCACCTTGAATATCTTCAGGGAAGGGGCCTGATGGTCATTCAGTGTGTGGTTCATTACAGGCAGGTCTTTTTGAGACTGAGATGTAAAGTATTTCATTTGATAAGTGAACAAGGAATCAACTGGACAGTTTCTCAGCATCTTTTCACTTGAACTGAACTCAAAGAGGAGACAAAATGTAGTCATGAAAAATCTTCATTTAATGCACAAAAATTTCTGCAGTAAAGCTGGTGAAGGGTCTAGAGCACAAGTCTTATGAGGAGCAACTGAGGGAACTGGGGTTGTTTGACCTGGAGAAAAGGAGGCTCAGAGGACACCTTCTCAGGCTCCACAACTACCTCCAATGAGATCTGGACAGGATGAGAACTGGGTGCAGGCAAACCTCATGAAGTTCAATAAGGACAAGCACAGGGTCCTGCATCTGGGGAGGAATAAGAGCAGGCACCAGGACAGGTTAGAGGCTGCCCTGCTGGAGTGCAGCTCCATGGAGAGCTTGGTGTCCTTAGTGGACAGCAAGTTCTGCATGGGACAGCAATGTGTCCTTGTGGCCAAGAGAGCAAATGGGATCCTGGGGTGCAGCAAGAGAAGTCTGGCCAGCAGGGCCAGGGAGGTTCTTCTGCCCCTCTGCTCTGCCCTGGGGAGACCACAGCTGCAATCCTGTGTCCAGTTCTGGGCTCCCCAGCTCAAGAGAGACAGAGACCTGCTGGAGAGAGTCCAATGGAAAGCCTTGAGGATGCTTAGTGGACTTGAGCATCTGTCCTGTGAAGACACAGTGAAAGCCCTGGGGCTGTTTAGTCTGGAGAAGAGAAGACTGAGAGGGGATCTGATCAATGTCTGTCAATATCTGATGGGTGGGTGTCAAGTGGAGGGGGCCAAGCTCTTTTTGACAGTGCACAGTAATAAGACAAGGAGCAACAGGTTCAAGCTTGAACATAGAAGGTTTCAGCTCAACATGAGGAGAAACTTCTTTACAGTGAGGGTGCCAAAGCCCTGGAGCAGGCTGCCCAGAGAGGTTGTGGAGTCTCTTTCTCTGGAGACTTTCCAAAGCCACCTGGATACCTTCCTGTGCAGACTACCCTGGGTGATGCTGTTCTGGCAGGAAGGTTCAATTGATGATCTCTGAAGGTCCCTTCCAACCTCTAATATACTGTGATACTGTGACAACTAAAGAGGTGGTAGTAGTGGGGTGGGGATCAGGCTCTTTATCTGAGTAGCACGTGGTACAAGAGCAAATGGCCTCAAGTTGCACCAGGGAATGTTTAGGTTGGATATTAGGAAAATATTCTTCACCAAAAGTATTGCAAAGCATTGGAACAGACTGCCCAGGGAAGTGGTGGAGTCATCATCCCTGAAGGGATTTAAAAGATGTGTAGATGTGGTTCTGAGGGAGGTGGTATAATGGTGACCTGGCAATGCTGTGTTAAGAGTTGGACTTGGTGAACTTAAAGGCCTTCTCCAACCAAAATGACTACAGTATCTGAAGGGGGCCTACAAGGAAGGTGGGGAGGGACTTTTGGGTGTCAGGGAGTGATAGGAATGGGGGGAATGGAGCAAAACTAGAAAAGGGTAGGTTCAGATTGGATGTTAGGAAGTTCTTCCCCATAGAATAGAACGTAGAATAAACCAGGTTGGAAGAGACCTTCAAGATCATCACGTCCAACCTATCATCCAACACCACCTAATCAACTAAACCATGCAACCAAGCACCCTATAAAGTCTCCTTCTAAACACTTCCAGTGATGGTGACTCCACCACCTCCTCGGGCAGCCCATGAGGGTGGTGAGACACTGGCACAGGTTGCCCAGGGAGATGGTGGAAGCCTCATCCCTGGAAGTTTTTAAGGCCAGGCTAGATGGAGCTCTGGGCAACCTGCTCTAGTGTGAGGTGTCCCTGGCCATGGCAGGGGGGTTAGAACTAGATGATCCTTGAGGTCCTTTCCAACCCTGACAATTCTGTGATTCTATGATTCTTATTCTGTGATAAGTGGATCTGTCTCAATTACTCTGTCTCTTCAATTTTTGTTAATGAAGTGTGGCATAAAACAAGTCCTCAGAATCTGCAAGAATCCCTGAAGTCCTGATGCTACAAGACTAACACTGTTCTTGTGGACATCATCATTACTTTCATAGCAGCCACCTGCAATGGCAATGTGGATCATGACTTCAGAAAGAGAATTGAAAAGAGCAGGAGCCATTTGATTTTCTTGTGCCATAAAAGTCACAGTTTCAAATGCAACAGAGAATACAGCATGGATGCAGACTTGCTTTGGAAACAAATATTTGTTCCAAGAGGATATGAAATCCTTAATATCCTGCCCTGAAGTGTTGGTGATCACAAAACACTGAATCATTGAGGCCAGCCCATGAAGCATAGGATGAAACGGGACCTCTTGGGTTAAAGAGTCCATTTCCCTGCTATCATACTTAATCATATCACATAAATCCCTTCAGAAAACTATCAACTCCACCTGAAAACATGCTGGTTTCCCACACAGCACCTACTTATTTGGAAGCTTGTTCTGGATCCTCTCACTTCTGAACATGGGAAACGTTCTGCTTCCTAATCTCACTTCATTTGTCAACAGGTTGTGGCCACCTGTGCCTGTACCAAGGTCTCTTCTAGCAATGGTTGCTTGCAACCCAGAAAGCCAACCTTATTCTGGGCTGCACCAAAAGCAGTGTGACCAGCAGGATGAGGGGGGTGATTTTGTCCCTCTGCTCATGTGAGACCCCCACTTGGAGTGCTGCATTCAGTTCTGGTGTTCCCAACACCAGAAGGATATGGAATTGCTGGAGAGGGCCAAGAGGAGAGCCATAAAGACGATCAGAGGGCTGGAGAACATCTCCTACGGGGACAGGCTGAGAGCTGGCATTGTTCAGCCTGGAGAAGAGAAGGCTCCAGGGAGACCTTAGAGCAGCCTTCCAGTGCATGAAGGGGGCCTACAGGAAAGCTGGGGAGGGCTTATAGTGATAGGATGAGAGGAAATAGATTGAAGCTTGAGGAGGATGGACTTAGAATGAATATTGGGAAGAAATTCTTTATAGTGAGGATGGTGAGACATTTGAACAAGTTGCCTAGGGAGGTTGTGGTTGCACCCTCCATGGAGGTGTACAAAGCCAGGTTGGATGAGACCTTGAGCAACCTGGGCTAGTGGAAGGTGTACTTGCCCGTGGTGGATGGGTGTTGGAACGAAGTGATCTTTAAGGTCCCTTTCAACCCAAACCATTGTATGAATCTATAATTCTGTGACTCTATGATTCTATCATTCTATGAAATGAAGTTTCTCCTTGCCTGCTGCTTATTCCACTGATGATTTTCTTTAAAGACTTTAAAGACAATTTTTTTGCACTCTCCTTTCACTAAAATAAATTCACTGCAATAAACTCAGCAAAGCATGAAAGTCAGCATAACACAAAATTAAATCAGATCAGTGGTGTTTCATTGCTGATATTAAACAAATGCCTGACTAAAACCTCTACATCTGAACAGTCCTGAATTTTAAGACAAACTGGAGCTAGCTCTGGGTTCATTGCCTGGCCAATAACATCACATCTTGACAAAACCCATATGTGCCAAAACCCCAGATATAACCCAAACTGGGCTCCTGAAGATGTGAAATGCAGTGGGATGTGGGGAAAAGATTAACACTAAAGTTACACCAGGGCTTGACGTTGTCTGAATCCAACTCTACCATGAAAAATGTCAAACTCTTATCCTCCACTCCCTTCTTGGACCAGCACAGACATTTTGTGCAGTCAACCAGTCTGGGATGCTGATCCAGGTTTGAAGAAGGAACACTCATGCAGAGTAGCTGGGTTGAGAAATAGGAGAGGCTTCTTCTCCCTAGTAACAAATGATAAGATGAGAGGAAATGGACTCAAGTTGCACCAGGGGTGGTTTAAGTTGGATGTTAGAAGAAACCTCTTCACAGAAAGGCTGGGGAGGGACAGTTTTAGGGTGTCAGGGAGTGATAGGACTGGGGGGAATGGAACAAAACTAGAAATGAGGAGATTCAGGTTGGATGTTAGGAAGAAGTTCTTCCCCATGAGGTTGGTGAGACACTGGAAGAGGTTGCCCAGGGAGGTGAAAGAAGCCTCTTCCCAGGAGGTTTTTAAGGCCAAGCTGGAGGTGCCAGTGAGCAACCTGATCTAGTGTGAGGTGGCTCTGCTGACAGCAGGGGGTTGGAACTAGCTGATCTTTGAGGTCCCTTCCAACCCTAACAATTCTATGATTCTATGTCCCATCCCTGGAAGTGTTCAAGGCTGAGTTGGATGGGCCTTTGAGCAACCTGGGCTAGTAGAAGGTGTCCCTCTTCATCACAAGAGGGTTGGAACTAGATGATCTTCAAGATCCCTTCCAACCCAAACTGTTCTATGAATCTCTGATTCTATTCTGTGATTCTGTGAACCATATTTTCTGAAGTCTGTTCTCATTAACTAGGGAGAGGCCCAAGGATGGTGCAAACACCAGCCTCTTAGACCACTCAGGTTTGAAGATGGGCATCATTCCATCTCTCTGGGGTCTTGCTGGGATCTAGGCAAAGTTGTTTCATGCTTTGCCTCTCAGCTGAAGTTACCTATTGAATGAGCCCTGAGCCATGCAGAAGTCTGTTAATGCCACCTTTCATGATCTAAACAACACAAAGAAACCAATGCCAAGTATGTATTGAAATGAGCTGTCACAGAAGATGCATAACTTTAAAAAGTGAGGAACAGGGACCTCCTGTCAGCTGTCTCTAACACCTCTGAAAACCAGGCACCATATGCCCCAAAAGTGAGGCACGTCATCTCAGCTGTTGTTTCTGAAGGCATTGGCCTGCAGCCCAACATCTCCACACATTGGATTGACCAACTGAGCCAGAATCATGCAGCAAATCAGGAGCTGGCATCATAAATGTATATTTATGGTATCTCCCAGGATCAGGGAGAACAGAACAGATTAGTAAAAACAAGAGTTTCACAGAGCAAGACAATACAGCCAGGAGCTGTCTAAGCAAGAGAGTGACGTGTGGTTAGTGGAACTGGAGTTCTTCCTTGGGCTAGGGAGAGTTTTGGCCATCTGGGAGAGCTCTGAAAGAGAGCAGGAAGAGGCTTGATGAATGTTACATGAGGGAGTGCTGCCTGAAAGAGCGTTTGACACGGTGAGCAAAAGCCAAGCAAACAAAGAGCACAGTCAAAAGGGAGACAGAAGGGAGCAAAAGGGAAGAGGATGTGTGGGAGAGGAGGGGAGTGGCCTGACTTCTAGAGGTCCATCAGCCCATGGCAGTTCACATCGCTCTCTGTGTGGGAGCCAAAGAAACCCTTCATGCTCCTCATGCTTCTCTGAGGACCATGGTGCTGCAAAACATTGGGCTGCCACCACACAACACCCATCTGTCTTTCACCACTCCTTGTTTTCACACAGTGATGTATCCATGGGGAAGGATGAATGAAGCCTCTTGAAGAGATTCCCAGCCTTCTTCAAATGACTTCTGTATTTCTCCTTCTGTAGCATTTCTTTTCACTCATCCTTTTTCTCTGAGCTGCTGGGTACCTCACCATCCTCTGGACTGTACCCACCTCTGTGCTGCCAAATCCTGTAGGATTAGCAGAGGTCCCAAGCTGACAGGGCTGTTGCTTTGTCTGTGATGTTGGTCCACAGCACAGTGTATCAGAGATCCCAAGCTGAGAAGCCTCTTGCTTGTCTGTGATGTTGGTCCATGGAACAGTGGATCAGAGATCCCAAGCTGACAGGGCTGTTGCTTTGTCTGTGATGTTGGTCCACAGCACAGTATATCAGAGATCCCAAGCTGAGAAGCCTCTTGCTTTGTCTGTGATGTTGGTCCACAGCACAGTGTATCAGAGATCCCAAGCTGAGAAGCCTCTTGCTTTGTCTCTGATGTTGGTCCATGGCACAGTATATCAGAGATCCCAAGCTGAGAAGCCTCTTGCTTTGTCTCTGATGTTGCTCCACGGCACAGTGAGTTCTGGGAGCTGCAGCTCTTCAACAGAGTGCTTCCCAAACTGAGAATGATAGAATCATAGAACCATTCCACCTCAACATGAAATAAAAATTATTTACTGTAAGGAGAACTGGAACAGGCTGCCCAGAGAGGTTGTGAACTTTCCTTCTCTGGTGACTCTCAAGACCTGTCTGGACATGTTCATGCATGACCTGCCCTAGGTGATGCTGCTTTGGCACAGGAAGTTGGACTCATAGAATCATAGGATCGTAGAATCATAGAAAGGTCTGGGTTGGAAGTGACTTCCAAAGGTCATCCAATCTAAACCCCCTCTGCACTCAGCAGGGACAGCCTCAACTAGATCAGGTTGCCCAGAGCCCTGTCCAGCCTCATCTTAAGCATCTCCAGGGACAGGAGCCCAGCCACCTCCCTGGGCAACCTGTTCCAGTGTTCCATCACCCTCATGGTGCAGAATTTGTTCCTAACATCCAATCTAAATCTGCTCTTCTCTAGTTTGAAGCCATTGCCTCTTGTCCTGTCACTGCAGGCCTTTGTAAACAGTCTCTCTCCAGCCTTCCTGTAGCTCCCTTCAGGTACCAGAGGCTGCTCTTAGGTCTCCCCAGAGCCTTCTCTTCTCCAGGCTGAACCACCCCAACTCCCTCAGCCTGACCTCAGAGCAGAGCTGCTCCAACCCCCTGATCATTTTTGTGGCCCTCCTCTGGACCTGCTCCATCAGCTTCATGTCCTTCCTGAGCTGAGGGCTCCAGAATACTCCACAGTACTTCAGGTGAGGTCTCACCAGAGCAAAGTGGCAGATGATCTCCAGAGGTCTTTTTCAACCCCGACCATTCTATGATTCTATGATTCGTAGAATGTTTTGGGCTGGAAGGGCCCTTTCAAGTTCATTTATTAATTTTCAATTATTTCTCAGATTCTAGTTTCAGAAGTTCTTTGCTGTGTCTGGCTTACCTCTGTGTGACTTTATTAGAAAGAGAACGTTTTCAGTCTCCTCCCAGATACTTCCAATTCCTGCACACTTGCTGTATTTCACCTATCTACACATTGCCCTATTCTATCTATCTCTTGGCCAGCCATGGATAGAAATATTTCACTCCCATTTTGGGCTGTGCAGTCCCAGATCTAATCCCCATACCCTCCCTTCTATGTTTTATGGGAGCAGGCCAGCTCTGCAACCTTCTCCTTTTAACGTTGCACCTGCACATCACAGCAAACAGCTTGAGCTGCTTTCCCGCAATAACTCGTAAGATCTCTTTCCCAGGCAGCCACAGCTTTCTGCTAGCAGATATTTCCCCTTCTGGTCCTTTGCTCTACAGCTCATTTTTTGACTGTCCTCAGCCTTTCCCCAGATGCTGAAATGATCTAAGTCCTGCTGTACGAGGCTGTGCTGTGGTGTGTTCAGCTGCCTCATGCAGCAGCATTCTTGGCTTCCCTGCTCTCCTTCCCATTAACTGCACTATTGCTGTGAAGAGAAATGATCACAGGATGGTGGAGGTGCTAAGGCACCTATGGAGGTCACCCAGCCCAGCCCTGCCAAGGTCACCCAGGGCAGGTGGCACAGGATGGCATCCAGGAGGATTCTGAACCCAGTCTGTCTGGGCAGCCTGTTTCAGTGCTCCATCACATTCATAGGGAAAAAAAAAACCTAAATAAATGTTTTCCTTATATTTGGGTGGAATAATCCCACAGGAATAATCCCACATCTGAACTGCAATGTATCCAGGGAAAGTCCACCACTCACCCCTCTTTCCTTTCTGGCCTGCTTTTGTGCAAATTTCTTTGTGTTGGAGTGTTATTTGTGTCCCTCATCTGTACTCAAGCCTCTGATTACCTCCTCTTCACATGACCTCAGAGAAGAAAGGAGATATACTTGATGACACCAAGGTGGTTCATTTGACATGCCTGAGGGACTGGATGCCCTTCAGAGAGGACAAGCTTGTGAAGTAGGACCCTATGAACATCATGAGGTCCAATAAGGCCAAGGTCCTGCACATAGATTGTGGCAATGCCTGGTATCAACACAGGCTAGGGGATGAAGGGCTGGAGAGCAGCCCTTTGGAGAAGGTCTTGGGGGTACTGGTGGATGGAAAGTTGGGCATGAGCTGGCAATGTGTGCTTACAACCCAGAAGCCACCTGCGTCCTGGGCTACATTCCCTGCAGCATTCACAGCTCCTGATTTCACCCTTCAGACATCAATCAGCATTGATAAGATCTCCTCTCAGACTTCTCTCCAATCTAAATCTGCTGTTCTCTAGTTTGAAGCCACTGCTTCTCATCCTATCACTTCAGGCCTTTGTAAACAGTTTCTCTCCCTCCTTCTAGAAGCCCCCTTCAGGTACTGGCAGGTTGCTATTAGGTCTCCCTGGAGCCTCCTCTTCTCCAGGCAGAACACCCCCAGCTCCCTCAACCTGGCCTCAGAGCAGAGCTACTCCAACCCCCTGATCATTTTTGTGGCCCTCCCCTGGACCTACTCCCTCAGGTCCATGTCCTTCCTATACTGAGGGCTCCAGAATACTCCACAGTACTCCAGGTGAGGTCTCCCCAGAGTAGAGCAAAGGGGCAGCATCACTACTCTGGCTCAGCTGCCAGTGTTGCTTTGGATGCAGCCCAGGCTGCCCTTGGCCTTCTGTGCTGCAAGCTCACACTGCCTGCTCCTATCCAGCTTTTCATCCACCAGCACTCCCAAGTCCTTTTCCATAGGGCTCCTTTCTATCACCTCCTCCCCCAGTCTGTATTGATTGTGAGGATTGTTCCAGCCCAGGAACAACGATGTGTAGAATAGAATAGAATAGAATAGAATAGAATAGAATAGAATAGAATAGAATAGAATAGAATAGAATAGACCAAGTTGGAAGAGACCTTCAAGATCATCGCGTCCAACCTATCATCCAACACCACCCAACCACACACAGTATCACACAGTATAACTTAGGTTGGAAGAGATCTCGAGGATCATTGAGTCCAACCTATAAACACAGACCCCATGACTAGACCATGGCACCAAGTGCCACGTCCAATCCCCTCTTAAACACCTCCAGGGATGGTGACTCCACCACCTTCCTGGGCAGCACATTCCACTGGCAAACGACTCGCGTAGTGAAGAACTTTCTCCTCACCTCGAGTCTAAACCTCCCCTGGCACAGCTTGAGACTGTGTCCTCTTGTTCTGGTGCTGGTTGCCTGGGAGAAGAGACCAACCCCTTTCCTGGCTACAACCACCTTTCAGGTAGTTGTAGAGGGCAATGAGGTCACCCCTGAGCCTCCTCTTCTCCAGGCTAAGCAACCCCAGCTCCCTCAGCCTCTCCTCATAGGGCTGTGCTCAAGGCCTCTCCCCAGCCTCCTTGCCCTTCTCTGGACATGTTCAAGTGTCTCAATATCCTTCCTAAACTGAGGGCCCAGAACTGGACACAGGGCTCAAGGTGTGGCCTAACCAAAGCAGAGTACAGGGGCACAATGACTTCCTGCTCCTGCTGTCTACACTATTCCTAATGCAGGCCAGGATGCCATTGGCCCTCTTGGCCACCTGGGCACACTGCTGGCTCATATTCAGGCGGCTGTCGATCAGCACCCCCAGGTCCCTCTCCGTTTGGAAGCTCTCTAAACTATGCAAGCAAGCACCCTGTCAAGTCTCCTCCTGAACACCTCCAGTGACAGCAACTCAACCTTCAATGGATCTCCTTCTCAAGGACTCCTTCTCTCAAGACCACAGTCACATTTTCATTCGTCACGTCATATGATGAGCACTTCCATGAGCAGGACTTCTCACTGCTCAGTTTAGGGACTGAACTGCTCTTGGGTTCACTCACAGCTGGTGAAACTCAGTGGTGAAGTTGCTGTGTCAGTGTTGTGGGCTTTGCAATGCTTATCCCAGGTACGCCTCCCAACCAAGCAAGCACCTCAAGGATATAGCGTAATAGAGGCCCTAGTAGAGTTAGATAATGGTTGGACTTGATGGTCTGGAAGGTCTTTTCCAACCAGAGTGACTCTATGAGTGCAAACTTGGCATATGTTAATATGCAACACTTGGGTCCTCAGGCACTTTTACAGGCTGATGCCTCACTCCTTTTTCCTTGTAAAATGTCAGCCAGGCCCATGGCTGCAGGCTGGCTCTGTCTTGAGAAGATGTAGATCATAGCCTGGAAGCTGAAAGGCACCTCAAGAATAAAAACTTTTCAGTTTTGTCTGCCAGTGCCTCGTGCAGGTCAGCTTGTAAAATGTCAAGAGTATGTCAGTGTGAAGAGAAAGTAAAACATAAAGCAGAAAAGTTGGAAAGAGGTTTTGATAGCAGCCAGGGAAATGTAACTCCTTCTGCTTCGCCTTTGCTCCTTCTGAGGCTGAAGCTTTCCTTCAGTGGAGTAAAAAAAATGGGAAGGGTTAAAATGGAACAGGAGCAAGTAAGTGTCTGTTGGCTTCATGTCAAGGACTCATATGCATCAAGTGATGAAGTCCTTACTACTCCTTAACACCCTTCCCCACATGCTATCTCCCAAATTCTTTCACCTCTCCTCCTGCAGCAGCCAGGACAGCAGCTGCCAGCTGTGCTCAGCTATCTTACAGGTAGGAACATGCTTACTCTGGGCTAGGGGAGACAGGAGTAATTTTGAGTTTCAGGGCACTTCTTCTCTCTGGTCTGAGCACATTTCAAGGGATCCTAAACTTTGATTCAAAGATTACAGGGCTGGAGCAGTAAGGTTAAAGTAAAATTGGGCTCCCCCAGTGAGCATAGTGAAGCAATCGCTAGGAAACTGGAGCAGAAATGACCACAGCACATCCTTCTACCTTGCTCCTCAGAGCAGAGACTGGACACATTGAGTGGTCTCTGGCCCCTGAAATAGTCTCCTGGGGTGCTTCCCTGACCAACATGTCTCAGAGCTGTCCTTCTTTCCCTCTTCCTCCCACACTACCCTCAATGACCAGCCTTTAGTGGCAACCCATCCCAGGTGACATCCTCTGATCACCCCACCACCCAGCTCAGCCTGCAAGGATCCAGCACAGAGGTTTTCTTTCCCCTCTTGCCATCTGAACAGAAGGCACAGCTCAGCATGGAACCAGCAAAGCTTCACCCAACACTACATCCCCATCACTTGCCCATTCTCTGAGGGCCTCTGCCTGGCTCTGCTCCACTAATGTTCTCTGTGTCATACAGAAACACTCAGCCAGCACCAGTGCATGTGTCTGTGGAGACCAGTGAGCAGTGGGTCAAGAGTGCATCCCAGTAGAACTGGGGTGTAAGTAACTGACTCCATCTGCTTTGGGTCACAACAGCTCCAGCTCATCAGAGGGAACCAAGGAGCCTCCACGGGTGGTGAAGGGGCTCTCTGCATCCATCCAGGGAGCTGGCACAGGAAGAAGCCAAACAGGCTCTCAGTGTTTACACTCTCAGGCTCCAAGGTATCCATCTTCATCCCCAAACACATTCCTCACAGAACACTTCTGTGCTTCAAACTGTTTCATTGGGAGAGCTAAGGGAATGAAAATTTGGAGGACGATGGGGAGCCTTCCTGCCCTGCGTTCTGGCCAGTATCAGGAATAGTGTGGCCAGCAGGAGCAGGAAATTCATTCTGCCCCTGTACTCAGGACTGGTTAGGCCACACCTTGAGTACTGTGTCCAGATCAAGGCCCCTCAGTTTAAGAAAGATGTTGAGATGATGGAATGTGTCTAGAGAAGGGCAACGAGGATGGGGAGGGTCTGGAGCACAGCCCTGTGAGGAGAGGCTAAGGGAGCTGGGGTTGTTTAGCCTGGAGAAGAGGAGGTTCAGGGGACAGCTTATTGCTCTCTACAACTACCTGAAGGGAGGTTGTAGCCAGGTGGGGATTGGTGTCTTCTCCCAGGCAACCTGTGACAGAACAAAAGGACACAGTCTCAAGCTGCACCAGGGGAGGTTTAGGCTGCAGGTTAGGAAGAAATTCCTCCCAGAAAGAGAGATTGGTCATTGGAATGTGCTGCCCAGGGAAGTGGTGGAGTCATTGTCTGTCAAAGTGTTTAACAAAAGACTGGATAAAGCACTTAGTGCCATGGTTTGGTTGGTGAGATGGTGCTGGGTGATAGATTGGACTTGATGATCTTGAAGGTGTTTTCCACCCTGGTTAATTCTGTATTCCCTATTCTGTATCTCTTCCCAAACCTAAAAGCCACAGGGACAGGCTTCCCAGGGGGATGTGGAGTCTCCCTCTCTGGAGACATACCAAACCCACCTGGATGAGTTCCTGTGTGATCTGCTCTAGGTGATCCTGCTCTGGCAGGGCAGTTGGACTGGATGATCTTTCGAGGTCCCTTCCAGCCCGTAACATTCTGTGATTCTATGATCCTGTGATCCAGGTATGGTGACATCTATACCCAGCAGCTCACTGGGAAATAGACTTTATATTAGGAAAAAAATTCTTTATTGTGAGTATGATGAGGCACTAGAACAGGGTGCCCAGAGATGTTGTGGATGCCCCCTCCCTGGAAGTGTTCAAGGAGAGGCTGGATGGGGCTCTGAGGAGCTTGGTCTAGTGCAAGGTACCTGACATTTGAGATAACACCATCTATGAAAGTCCACTTTAAATTCCATCTCTTACTTCATGCAGTAAACTGCAAATGTAGGATTCTTGGGGAGAAAAAAAATAGAAAGAAAATTTGTGTTGCCCAACCTGAAAAAGGATCCAGGGACACCTTCTTGTCACCTTTGAATACTGAAAGCGGGTGTCGGGACAAGGGGTGATGGTTTAAAGCTAAAAGAGGAGAGGTTTAAACTAGATATAAGGAAACAATTTTTTACTCCAGTCTGTAGAAAAGACCTCTTAGACCTCTTTATTTCTCCCTGTTGTTTAGAGATGGAGTAGAAGGAGAAGACTCTCTTAATAAAAACAATGCAGCACAAAATAAAGACAAGGCTCCAAGGAATCTTTATTGCAGGGTCTCAGTACTTGAAGGGTCTATAAGTAAGGTGGGAGCAAGCATTTTAGCAGGGCCTCTTGTGAAGGGTGATGGCTTTAAGCTAAAAGAGGGAAATTCATGCTAGAGAGAAGGAAGAGATTTTATTATGGTGAGGGTGGTAAGGCACTGGCACAGGTTGCCCAAAGAGGTGGAAGATGCCCCATTCCTGGAAGCTTTCTGGGTCAGGTTGGAAATGGCTCTGAACAATCTGCTCTAATTCATAGAATGGTTTGCGTTGGAAGGGACCTTGAATGTCATCCAGTTCCAAAACCCCGCCATGGGCAAGGACATCTCACACTAGATCAGATTGCTTAAGGCCTCATCCAACCAGGCCTTGGACACCTCCAGGGAGGACACATCCACAACCTCCCTGAGCAACCTGTTCCTGTGTCTCACCACCCTCATTGTAAAGAATTTCTTCCTAATCTCCAGTCTAAATCTGCCCTCCCCAAGCTTCAATCAATTCCCTCTTGTCCTATAACTACAAGCCCTTTTAAAAAGTCCCTTCCGAGCTTTCTTGTAGGCTCCTTACAGGTCTCTGCTCCCTGCAGGTGTATGGACTATATGACTTTGAAAGGTCCCTTCCAACCCAAACCATATTACAATTCTATGAAACTATGAATATCTTTTGGGGAAAGGAGGGCCATGGATGATCACAGTTGGGAGATGCTTGTGATTGCCCTCTGGTCCATCGGACTGTGAGCCCCCTTGCTGTCACATCTGATTCCAAGGGCTCTATCCAAACTGCAGAAGAGAAGAGGACCCAGGTTGGACAACAATCTCTGTGGGATATCTTTTCATACAAAATGCCCTTTCCTTTGCATAATCAAAGATTTGCTTCCTTCACTTCACAGACAGTCTAAAAGATGTGGTGGTTCTGGGTACAAGGAGCTGTAAACATCATTGTTGCAAGGGAAAAAGGGTCCTCAGAGGCTCTGAAGAATGCAACAAGCTTATATGAGAAGAAAAGAGGTAAAAATGCTGAGAACAAGAGTCTGGGCAGCCTGAGGGCTGAAAGAAATACTGTTCCCAGGACAAAAGAAGCCAGTTTGCAGAACTTGCTTCTGGATTGTGCTGCCTTCATTTTAGAAGGGATTCAGCCCAAGGCAACCCATAAGGATGTGATGGGTGAGTTGAGCTCAACATTGTCCCAGGGCCTTACTGGAATCTCTCTTTGAACAAGCCTCAAGAAGTGGAGGCATTCAAAATGCCAAGTCCTTGAAAATGTCTGTGTGGGCACAGAGGAGGCAAAACCAAGCCTGGATTTCAAAGATGAAGTCTGCTTCAGGGTTTAAATTTTGATCTGAAGGAAGGGTGAGGAGGTAGACTCTCACTCCCAACAGTCTGTTGGAGCTCTGACTTTGCCTGTGCCTAGCATTTGGAGGGGAGTTGAGATGACAATCTGGGAATGGCCCTATCTGATACTTGCAAATCCTGAATACCAGACATGCTAACCATCTTTTTCTTTGCTGATCACTTATTGCTCCAAGGTTCTGAGCCCAATGGAGGGGACTCAGAAAAGAGATATTCAAAACCTGCCTGGATGCCTTCCTGTGTGATTTGGTCTAGGTGATCCTGCACTGGCAGGGGGGTTGGACTGGATGATCTCCCAAGGTTCCTTCCAGCCCCTAACATTCTGTGATTCTGTGAAAATCTCCAGGATGGGTTTACAACAACCCCTTTGCTTCCCTGCACCTTCCCCACATGGCAACAAGCTGGCAGTGGACAGAGACATGATCATGCATTTCAGATGTCCATGGCAGGATGAAAATAAACCAGCAGCGTGAAGTGCCCTGCTGCCTCTTGTGAGACACCCCAGGCATGGGAGCAGTTGCTGCTGTATACAGAATACAGAACTAACCAGGGTGGAAAACACCTTTGAGATCATCAGGTCCAACCTATCACCCAGCACCATCTCATCAACTAAACCATGGCACCAAGTGCCCCATCCAGTTTCTTACTGAACACTTCCAGAGATGGTGACTCCACCACCTCCCTGGGCAGCACATTCCAATGATCAGTCTCTCTTTCTGGGAGGAATTTCTTCCTAACATCCAGCCTAAACCTCCCCTGGTGCAGCTTGAGACTGTGTCCTCTTGTTCTGGTGCTGGTTGCCTGGGAGAAGAGACCAACCCCCGCCTGGCTACAACCTCCCTTCAGGTAGTTGTAGAGAGCAATAAGGTCTCCCCTGAGCCTCCTCTTCTCCAGGTTAAACAGCCCCAGCTCCCTCAGCTGCTCCTCACAGGGCTGTGCTCCATACCCCTCACCAGTCTCCATTCAGATGCTTCATTCCTTTCCCTTCTTGGTTCCACACTTTTCCCACTACCAGCAGGACCTGGCAGTGATGTGCCTGCAAGGCTGTAAGAGCAGCTTCCCAAATATTTAAGCTGCAGATCTGAGAGACAAACTGCTTTGCAGTGTGCATTCTGACTTGTCTTGCACAAATCTGAGGAGGACCTGGGATTCCTGTGTCCCTTGGGAGCCAGCACTTGCATTTTGGCCTCGAAGGGCAACCCTCTGAGAAGTCCCAGATATATAATGATTCTATGATAACTTTGCCACTTTATTTTTATCCTCTCCCACTTATCAGGTTTAACATATTTATATTTACTCTCTCTTATCATGCTCTGGTCTCCTGAGACTATGCAGCCTTTAGAGACTTTTTGATGGGCAATAAAGTACATGAGTTCAAGAGATGAGACTACATTCAGATGTTAACCATGGATGCTCTAATTCTTCCTGTGCTTTCAGCCAGGCTGTGTGCAACCACCAGGATCCAAGCAGACCAATTTCATGTGGGGGCAGATTTGGGGATGCCCACCTCATTTAGCATGACTCACCCTGGCAAGAGACTTCTCAAGCATCAGGGAGGTCCACAAGAGCCTGTTGCCTTTGGCCTGTGTTGAAAGAGCTACAGCCCATCACTCTTCTCCTGGTGTCTGGTTGAGAAACGGGGATTATGCTTTTCTCATGCTCTGCAGAAGATGATTTACTTCCTTAAGAATCTTTTGATGTCAAGACAATCCCTCTGTCTGCACACTAGCTCCCTGCAGACACCATCTCCAGATGGTCTGAAGTGGGCCTCTGTTTCTTCCTGGTGCCCTGGACCCAGCATTCTGTTTGTGAAATGAAGAAGAGAAATGGTGTAAACTTCCCTGCCTCTCCTGCATCTTCTCTCTATGAAGCTGTGAGCACAGCTGGAAATAATGCAGGAGAGTGGGTGAGCTCACACAAAGTTTCCATGGAAGCTGTGCCATTAAACCCCTCCAGCCTTTGATGGCAATATCATCCCTGAGCCCTCACAGCTCTGCTGGGAGCATAATGAAAATCAGAATGGAAAGGCAGCGCAAACGTGGAGGAGGAATTCGAGACATCAAGCCAAGGGTGGATTAAGGTTAGATGGGTCCCAGATCCAGCTGAATATTGCCCCATCAGAAAGAAAATTTCCTGGCCTCCCAGGACTTTCTCCTTCTTCTGAAGAGAAGTAGAATCTCCAAGATTACAGTGTGGGGAGAGTAACACAAGAATGAGAGGGTAGAATGATGGTCTTGCCCAGAGGGTTGGTTCAGAATAAGAATCATCACAGAATGGTTTGGGTTGGAAGAGACCTTAATGATCATCTAATTCCAACATCCTTGGCATTGGCAGGGACACCTTCCACTAGACCAGGTTGCTCAATGCCTCATCCAGCCTGGCTTAGATTGTCCAATAACCAGATTTGCCAGGTCTAGTCCAACCCTATGTCCCTCAATAAAGGAGCATTCTGCAGGGAGCTCTTTGCATGGATGATCTGAAAAGGTGGTAAGAATGGGGCTGCCCATGGCTGGGAGGAAGAAGAGGTGTTAAATTAGTAGGTCATGCCCCAAAGGAAAATGCTGTTGCCTTCTTTTTCCCTCTTCCTCTTACATCTGGATCCTACACAGCCTGTGGTTTCTTTCCAGGTAGAACCTACTCCTTGTTGCTTTCACAAAGAGTTTTCTCCATCAGTGTTTTCCAGTTGTGATTCCAGGACATGGACTCCATTCCAAAAGGGAGTGTTGTGTCTTCAAGGTTATGTCTCTGGATGCATTTGAACAATGGAGCACATGAATGACCTGCACCTGCAGAATAAGGGCAGGATCAAAGCTGGAGCAGGCTGCCCAGCAGGGTTGTGGACTCTCCTTCTCTGAAGACTTTCAAAACCTACCTGGATGCATTCCTGTGCAGACTATCCTAGGTGATTCTGCTTTTGTCAGAGGGGTTGGACTTGATGATCTCTGGAGGTCCCTTCCAATCTCCAATGTTCTGTGATTCTGTGAAAAGACATACCTTGTGCCACCTGCAGGCTTGTGATGCAGACACCATGGCACCAAGGGAAGGTTTGGATCAGGCTTCTTTGCAGCTGCATACCTACAATTTCACTCTGAATATCCTGGAGTGCTGGAGAAATCACAGAGTCCTAGAATGGTCTGGGTTGGAAGGGATCTCCAAAGGTCATCTAATCCAACCCCCTCTGCAGTCAGCAGGGACATCCTCAACTAGAACAGGTTGCCCAGAGCCCTCACCTTAAATATCTCCAGGAATGGAGATCTCCTGAGCTGTATCTGAGCATTCTGGAACAGAACTCTCTCGCACCACATATTCTGGACCTACTTGAAGGCTTAGCCACTTGGTTGCAGACAGGTCATTAATAAATTTTCTGGTTCACTGTGTTGCAACATAATCTCCCTCCCTTTCTTCTCATTTTTGGAGATTGGGGGGTGAGAAATAAGGGATTCTGGGAATTTTCTCTTTTGCAGCCACGAAACTAATTTTTTATACAATGAAAAACAAAAAGACAAAAAAGAAGAGACAAGGACTCCTTCAGGGGGAAGGAATGGAGTTAGTAATGACTTACAGAGCCATAACACAGCACAACAGGACAATGGGTCCCAGGCAGAGGAGTTTAAAACAAATGAAGTCCAGCCTACAGAAGCCCAGGGGCTTGGAAATAAATGGTAGAGTCAATCTGAGGGAGAGATCTCATAGATAGAAAATTAACATCTGCTGCTGGCTGCGTGAAGAGCTCCTGGAAAGGAAAAACTCATCATGCTTGCAAAACTGGGAGCTTTGGTGGTTGCACCTCCCAGGATCCCATGCCTGATCTGAGGTGGCTTGGAATGAGGTTGTGTTCAGTGGGGCTCATACTCCCACACCAGCTTCTACAGTTCCCACAGCATCACAGAATCACAGATTCAACCAAGTTGGAAGAGACCTCCAAGATCATCAAGTCCAATCACCCAACCCTATCTAGACCATGGCACTAAGTGCCTCATCCAGGCTTTTCTTAAACACTGCTAGGGATGTCAACCCCACCACCTCCCTGGGCAGCCTATTCCAATGGCCAATCTCTTTCTGTGAAGAATTTATTTCTAAGATCAAGCCAAAACTTCCTCCTGCACAGCTTGAGACTGTGTCCTCTTACTCTGTCCCAGGTTGCCTGGAAGAAGAGACCAAGCCCCACCTGGCTACAACCTCCCTTCAGGTAGTTGTAGAGAGCAATAAGGTCTCCCCTGAGCCTCCTCTTCTCCAGGCTAAGCAGCCCCAGCTCCCTCAGCCTCTCCTCACAGGGCTGTACTCCAGACCCCCCTCCAGCTTTGTTGCCCTTCTTTAGACACAGAATCAGTCGTGCTGGCATGGGGCTTGAGGAGTCATCGTGGTCCCTCAGCCTCTGCAGATGGCTAAGCCAGGTCAGCACCAAAAGGCATCATTGCATCTGGTCTCTCCCTCATAGGTTTTGGTATTCAGCCTCATTTCAAGGCAGCATGTGGTTTTGGTTTTGACTGTTTACTATGGTGTCTTGTGTGCTTTGTTATGAAAAGGATCTGGGGCTACAACTGATGGATGTAATCCCACAATGCAAGAGAAATGTTGCCTTTTTTTCTTTCCCTTCTCTTTTTTTTAAAGAGACGTCAGATTACTTTAGAACTTTATTTTAATTTTATGCAATCTTCACACTGGCCTCGTTAAAGAAAAGCCTTGAGCAGCCTTGAACTGTGTTTTAAACACAATGTTTTCTTGGGATAGCAAAGATGAGCTGATTCCATAAAAAACCTCAAGGACACATCAGCTGTGATGATATTAAAAAGAGTCAAATATCAGCAGTAAAACCCAAGAATATCTTTACAGAACTGTAGAACTGTAGGGGTTGGAAAGGACTTCTGAAGATCATCCAGTCCAATCCCCCCTGCCAAAGCAGGGTCACCTAGTGCAGGTTGCATACAGAATTATTTTGGTTGGAAAAAGACCTTTAACATCAAGTCTATCTATCTCTACTAAGTCTGGTGCTGAACCATGTCCCTCAGCACCTCATCTATGCATGAGTATGTCCAGGTGGGTTTAGAATTTCTCCAGAGAAGGAGACCCTACAACCTCTCTGTGCAGCCCGTTCCAGTGCTCTGACACCCTCACAGGACAGAAGTTTTTCTTCACATTCAGATTCACCCATCTGAATGTGTTCCTGTGTGACCTGTGCTGGGTTCTATTGTCCTGCTCTGGCAGGGGTTGGACTCGACATCCTTCAGGGGTCCCTTCCATCCTGTGATCCTGTGAACCTGCTGGGTTTCCAGTTTTCCTGCAACTGGGCACCACTGAAAAGACTCAGGCCCTATTGTGTTGACCCCCACCCTCTAGATACTAATAAGCATTGAGAAGATCCCCTCTCAGTCTTCTCCAGGCTAAACAGCCCCGGCTCTCTCAGCCTCTCCTCCTAAGAGAGATATTCCAGTCCCCTCTTCATCTTTGTGGCCTCTGCAGGACTCTCTCCATGTTGCTCTTCACTGGCACCTTCTGCCTGGAGACAGCTCCATTACAAACAGATCCAGCCCTTCATCTGACTTTTCCCAATACCCTCATTCCTCTTTTAAAAGTGAGAAAATGAAGGGAGAGAAGTCAATACTGATTATATTTCTCCTTGCTTTGATATCTGTGAGTGGCAAAAGATGAGAAGAACAGGATAAGACCTAGAGAGATCCCAGACTCAGAGCATCAATCCTTGTCATTGTCTCCTCTCATTGCTGTGGTCCATCTCCATGCCTTTCACCCCATGAGGCTGCCTGTCCTTAGACTCAAAACTGTCAGGTTCCACATAAACATAAGGAAAAGCTTTTTCATTGTGAGGGTGACAGAGCACTGGAACAGGCTGCCCACAGAGGTTGTGGAGTCTCCTTCTCTGGAGGCATTCAAAACCCACCTGGATGGATTCTTGTCTGACCTGCCCTAGGTGATCCTGCTCTGGCAGGGGGCTTAGACTGGATGATCTTCTGAGGTCCCTTCCAACCACTAGCACTCTGTGACTCAGGTCCCTTCCAACCACTAGCATTCTGTGACTCTGTGTGATTCTGTGATATGTTTTAATATTTTGTTTTTCACAGTGTCTCTGCCTCAGCCCAGAAGCAGCATGAATAGTGGGAGCACGTTCAGCCTCAGCACTGGAAGTCATTGACAAGGGCTAGAGGGTCCTGCCTTTGCTCCATGTGGCTTGAGAATCTCCAGGAGAGCAACATTTCATCCACCAAAATAAAAGTAAAATTAATGACTCCCACTCACATTGAATTTGGAAAGAAATCCATGTGCACCCAAACCCTCTGAGAACGCTCTGTTTTCCATCCAGCTCCCCATCCAGTCAGAACTGACTGAACTACTTTATATGCCTTTGGATTCTGGCCCAGAAAACGTGTGGCTTCTTAAAATACATCTGTAGACACTGCTTTAATACCAGCCAATACCTTCTGAAATGTAGGTGGCCAAAGAGGCATTGGCTGATCTTTTCCTATTACATATTTTAAGAATGAGTTGACATTGGTATATAAATTCTGTGCAAGCTTTGTGGAGTTTTAGTAGCAATATTGAAAGGGAATGTCAACAACTGCTTAGCTACTAATACAGCCTGGAGATAATAACTTGGGTAGCTGGGAAAATGGCATTTCCAGGAAATTCTGTCAGTTATGGGGAAAAAAAAAAAAACCCAACCACCAAAAAAACAAACAACCCCCAAAAACCCCAGGGGGAAAGAAAAAAAAATAGAATTGGTAAAAGAACCTTGATTTCTTTGCATGAAAGAAGTACATTGAAAGGAAATTTGAAAATGGAGGCATAGGGCTCTAATTTACTTTAATATTTCCTGTGCAAATTCTTTGAGTTAAAGATTGATTTTTTCCAATAAACATTACAAGCATAATGACCTGGAGGCATGATCACAGATCACGTACCAGATGGAGAGACATGGGGGGGGGGGGTGGGGAAGGCTACTAGTAGAATAGAATAGAATACACCAGGTTGGAAGAGACCTTCAAGATCATCGCGTCCAACCTATCATCCAACACCACCTAATCAACTAACCCATGTAACCAAGCACCCTAGCAAGTCTCCTCCTGAACACCTCCAATGATGGTGACTCCACCACCTCCCCAGGCAGCCCATTCCAATGGGCAATCACTCTCTCTATGTAGAACTTCTTCCTAACCTCCAGCCTAAACCTCCCCTGGCACAGCATGAGACTGTGTCCTCTTGTTCTGGTGCAGGTTGCTTGGGAGAAGAGACCAGCCCCCACCTGGCTACAACCTCCCTTCAGGTAGTTGTAGACAGCAATAAGGTCACCCCTGAGTCTCCTCTTCTCCAGGCTAAGCAGCCCCAGCTCCCTCAGCCTCTCCTCACAGGGCTGTGCTCCAAACCCCTCACCAATTTTGTTGCCCTTTTCTGCACACGTTCCAGCAAGTCAACCTCCTTCCTAAACTGAGGGGCCCAGAACTGGACACAGGACTCAAGGTGTGGCCTAACCGGTGCAGTGTACAGGGGGAGAATGACCTCCCTGCTCCTGCTGGCCACACTGTTCCTGATGCAGGCCAGGATGCCATTGGCCCTCCTGGCCACCTGGGCACACTGCAGGCTCATGTTCATCCTACCATCGACCAGTACCCCCAGGTCCCTCTCTGCCTGGCAGCTCTCCAGCCACTCTGACCCCAGTCTGTAGCACTGCATGGGGTTGCTATGGCCAATGTGCAGTAGTGTTAAAATCCATTTTGTCTTCTCATTTTCATTTCTTTTTTTCCTTGGGGAAACCTGTAGTGGAATAGTAGAATCACAGAAATCTCTTGGTTGGAAAAGACCTTTAAGGTCATCGAGTCCAACCATTATCTAACACCACCAAGCCAGTAGTTTGAAAGAAAAGGATCAGACTGGGAAGTAAGAAAGACTCCACTTATGAATGTGTGAATAAAGGGGGGGGGAAATTGGCCCCAAACCAAAGTCTCTTAGGAAAGGAAATCACAGACATCAAAACTAATTGAAATTTCAAAGGGAATTCTGATAGGCAAATTGCATTTTGAGTTCAGCTCCACCACCAGCAATAGAGAAAATCATCAAGTTTTGGTTGAAACTTTTGCTCTCCCAACCAAAGGAAGTGTCATTTGCCCTGAAATGAAAAATCCTTTTGGAGCCCTGACTTTCAGAGTCCTGAATTCGGCACAATTCCGTGTTAAAACTGAACAGGCACCTTCAGATGATGTCTAGGGTCCCTGTGTGTGAACCTTCACAGAATTAAAGGCTTTGACCTTTTTTTTTTTTTCTCATGGGGAAAAGGGTTGTTTTTCTAGAAGAAAACATTAAGAAGTGAAAAAAGGTGACTTTCAAATGAAATTGTATGGGTTTCTAGAACTTCATCCTTTTTTTGATGGGTTACATTTCATTATAGATTTTGTTTTTATCTTGTGCATTTTTGTGTGAGTTTGCAACTTCAGATTTCAGGGAATGGAAGCTACCAAAATACAGTACAAGAGAGATGTGGAGGTGCTGGAGCCAGTGCAGAGGAGGGCGAGGAAGCTGTGAAGGGCCTGGAGAACAAATCCAATGAAAAGCAACTGAAGGAGCTGGGGATGGTTAGTTTGGAAAAGAGGAGGCTGAGGGGAGACCTCATTGCTGTCTACAGCTAACTGGAAGGACATTGTGGAGTGGCTACTGCTCGTCTCTTCTCACAGATAATTAGGGATAGAACAAGAGGGAATGGCCTCAAGCTGTGACTGGGTAAGTTTAGGCTGGGCAGTAGGAAACATTTATTCATGGCAGGAGTGGTCAGGCACTGAAATGTGCTGGGCAGGGAGGTGGTTTGAGTCCCCAAGACTGGATGTGTTTCAAGGTGGTTTGGATGTGGTGCTTGGGGCTATGGTTTAGGGGTGACCATCATAGAGTAGGGTTCTGGGTTGGCCTTGGTGATCCTGAGGGTCTTTTCCAACCTGAATGTTTCTGTGATTTTGTGAAAATCAAAGACTTTCCTTTCAGAGCAGAAAAGTAAGTTCTCAATCACTTCTAATTTCCACACTAAACATATTGATAAATATATCAGTGGTAGGCCCTGTTTTCTGGATGCCTTCTTCCCTTAGGATCAAGAAATTTGGGATGGGGCAACATAAGTGAGGTCAGAAAATGGGCAGGCAGCCAGAGTAGAGCCATCACTCATAGTATCATGGAATGGTTGAGGTTGAAAGGGACATCTGAGGAACTTCCAAGATGGAAATTGCTGTGTTTCTGCCCATTGCCTGTTGTCCTATCACTGGGCACCACTAGAAAGAAACTGGCCCATCCTCTTGACCACCTACCCTTTAGCTATTTGTAAGCATTGAAAAGATCCCATTTCAGGCTGCTCTTCTCCAGGCTAAAGAGCCCCCAGGTATCTCACTCTCTCCTCATCACAGAGATGATCCAGTACCCTCAGCATCTTTGTAGTCTCCACTGGACTCTCTCAAGTAGGCTCTGAAGCTGGGGTGGCACAACCCTTATTATCAATACAGGTGGAGGATGATGTGATAGAGAGCAGCCCTGCAGAAAAGGACTTGAGGGGGCTAGTGAACAAAATGCTCTACACAAGCCAGCAATGGGCACTTGCAGCCCAGAAGGCAAATGGCAGCCTGGGCTGCATCAAAAGAAGTGTGGCCAGCAGATGGAGAAAGATGATTCTGCCCCTCTGCTCTGGTGAGATCTCACCTGGAATACTGTGTCCAGCTCCAGGGACCTCAACACAAGAAGTGCAAGAACCTAATGGAGAGGTTCCAGAGGAAAGCCAAAAAAAATGACCCAAGGGCTGGAGCGCCTCTCCTGTGAAGTGCTAAGAGAGCTGGAGTTGTTCAGTGCAGAGAAGAGAAAGCTCCAGGGAAACCTTACTGTGACCTTTCAATAGCTAAAAGAGGTCTACAAGAAAGCTGGGAAGGGTTTGTTTCCAAGTGCATGTAGCAAGAGGGCAAGGGGCAATCGTTTAAACTAGAGAAGGGGACATTTAGATGGGACATTACAAAAGATTTCTTTGCTATGGAAGTGGGACAATGGAACCGGTTGCTGTAGGAGATGGTAGAGGCCCCATCCCTGGAAATACTCAAGGTTAGGCTTGATGGGGCTCTGAGCAACCTGATCTAGTTGGTACTGTCCTTGATGACTGCAGAAGATTGGACAGGATGACCTCTAGAGATCTCTTCCAACCCAGTGCATTCGATGACTCTGTGATTGTCTGTCTCTCCTGAACTGCAGAACCTGGAGCACTCAACAGACCAGAGCCACCATCATTACAAGTCAACACTCCCTTGGTCACTACAAAGAGCTGGGGATCAGTGTCTGTCCCTAATTTCATTGTTTCTTGTCTAAGAGTGTGTGCAAAGGTATCTCTGGGTTTCCATATTTATTTTGTCCTAGCTTCTGCCATAATGTCTTCCCTGTGGGAATAATTATTCCTATTTATGCTCCATGCCTGTGCTCCTGGGTGCATGTGGCAGGACATACTCTTGCATCTGCTGTCCTCTGAGCACTTTTATCACATCCTTCCCCCTTACAGCTGCTGCCTGTGACTTTTAACACCTTCTCAAGCTACAAATAGGCAGGTTTAGACTGGACATTAGGAAGAATATTTTCACAGCAAGAGTGGTCAGGTATTGGAATGGGCTGTCCAGGAAGGTGGACAACCATGGCCAGGGACACCTCACACTACCTCAGGTTGCTCAGAGCCACATCCAGCCTGGCCTTAAAAACCTTCGGGGATGAGGCTTCCACCACGTGCCTGGGCAACCTGTTCCATTCTCTCACCACCCTCATGAGGAAGAACTTCTTTCTCATGTCTAATCTCAATCTCCCCTCCTCTAGATTGGATCCATTCCCCCCAGTCCTATCACTCCCTGACACCCTAAAAAGTCCCTCCCCAGCTTTCTTGTAGCCCCCTTCAGATATTGAAAGCCACAATAAGGTCTCCATGGAGCCTTCTCTTCTCCAGACTGAATAACCCCAACTCTCTCAGTCTGTCCCCATAGCAGAAGAACTCCAGCCCTCTGCTCATCCTCATGGTCCTTCTCTGGACACCTTCCAGCACCTCCAAATCCTTCTTGTAATAGTGGCTCCAGAACTGCACACAGTACTCCAGGTGGGGTCTCACCAGAGTGGACTAGAGGAAGGGGAGAATCACCTCTCTTGACCTGCTGGCCACACTGCTCTTGCTGCATCCCAGGATGCGATTTGCTTTCTGGGCTGTAAGTGCACACTGCTGCCTCCTGTTGAACTCCTCATCCACCAGCACCCCCAAGGCCTTTTCTTCAGGGCTGCTCTCAAGCCAGTCCCTGACCAGCCTGTATCGGTGCGGGATTGCCCTGACCCAGATGCATGACCAGCTGTAGGCAACTGAGAAGGCTAGAAGACCACCTGCTGCCCTGCCTGTTGTGATTAGAGAGCTCCTAGGACATCTCTTTGCATCCCTTTTGGCTTTTTGTTGGGACAAGTGCATGAAATGACATCTCCCCCTCATCTCGTCCCACTCCCTCCCACATGGAATAAAGATCAATGGCAGTCGTTAGACAACCAAAGAGTGTGAACCTCATCATGAGAGGAAAGGGTGCAGAGGGAAAAGTGGTGCAAATCTGCATTGTTCCCAGCAAGCCTGGAGAATATTTAAAGTGCAACAATGGAACCTGACTCCTCCTGAAAACCTCCAAAGCACTTAAAAATGGGAATCCAGTCTCTCGCCCCCTCTCCGCCCTACATACTCTGAAAGTGCATAACAATAGAAACTCTGTTCCAACATTCCCCTACAAATGACCCCTGGAAAGCCCTGACTGCTTCCTGGAGGCTGCTGCCATCATCCCTTCCCCAGCCATATCTACATCTGCTTCCAGATCCGCAATCACAGGTCCTTAATTGAGCTGCGAAGGAGGATTTCCGTCACTCCATTTAGATTTCATTGCTTGCCAATAAGGGCAGAGCTCTTTCAAATCAGACCTGAGGAACAGGAGATTCTGATCTAAGGGAGGGATTTAATATCTCATAGTATGTGCCTGGCTAGAGGTGATAATTTAAGATGAGTTTACAGAGCCCCTGTAATTGCATTTTTCTAAGCGTGCTTTGTGGTGGTTACCAGGGAGCTGCAAAGTGGTTACCTGGATATTTCTGCTTGGCAGGGTAGACACTGCTGATACACAGGATTAGCATCTTTTTAAATGATTTTTGGTTTTTCTCCCCTTGCAATTCTTTGTGCTAATATCTGGGACTTGCATCAGGATAAAGGCACCTCACCAGTGGAAAAAATAAACCACCCCAAAACATTCATGCCATGCTTCTTGTCTGAGGCACCACTTTGCTTCCTCCTGAAGCACAGCACTCATGCTTTGAAATACAGATTGTTCTTCCCTTCCTTCATGAAGCAGGATAGCATTAAGTCATGCAGTGGTAGGGGTTGGAAGGGACCTCTGAAGAGTGTTGGGTCCAATCACCCTGTCGAAGCAGGATCACCTCAGGCAGGTCACACAAGAATGCATCTGGATGGGTTTTAAAAGTCTCTAGAGAGGGAGACTCACAACCTCTCTGGGCACCCTGTTCCAAGGATTTGTCATCCTTACAGTAAAAGGGTTTCTACTCGTACTGGGGTGGAACTTCGAATCATAGAATTGTCAGGGTTGGAAGGGACCTCAAGGATCATCCAGTTCCAATCCCCCTGCCATGGGCAGGGACACCTCACACTACATCAGGTTGCTCAGAACCACATCCAACATGGACTTAAAATCCTCCAGGGATGAGGCTTCTACCAGCTCCCTAGGCAACCTGTTCCAGTGTCTCACCACTCTCATGGGGAAAAACTTCTTCCTAACATCCGATCTGAATCTCCCCACTTCTAGTTTTACTCCATTCCCCCCAGTCCTATCACTACCTGACACCCTAAAAAGTCCCTCCCCAGCTTTCTTGTAGCCCCCTTCAGATACTGGAAGGACACAATAAGGTCTCCTTGGAGCCTCCTCTTCTCTGGACTGAACAGCTCCAACTCCATCAGTCTGTCCTAATAAGAGGGGTGCTCCAGCCCCCTGCCCATCCTCGTGGCCCTTCTCTGGACACACTACAGCACCTCCAGATTCTTTCTGTAACAGGGGCTCCAGAACTGGATGCAGTACTCCAGGTGAGATCTCACCAGAGAGGAGATGGGGAGAATCACCTTCAATCTGCTGGCTATGCTTTTCTTGATGCAGTCCAGGATTCCTGTGTTCCAGTTTGTATCCATTGCCCCTTTTCCTATCACAGGGCACCATTGAAAAGAGCCTTCTTCTTGACACCCACCCTTGAGATGTTTACAAGCATTGTTACAGGCTCCTCTCAGTCACGTTGGGATCTCCAGTCTTGCCTTTGATAGAGGTTGTATAACACCATGCAGGATCATTGCAGCCAAACCAAGAAAGCTTTGTATGTGTGTTTGTGTTTTGTGTTTGGGTTGACCTGCTGGAAAACATCTCCACAAAGAAGGGCCTTGAAGTCCTGCTGGACGGCAATGTGCCCTTGTGGCCAAGAGGGCAAAAGGTATCCTGGGGTGCATTAAGAAGAGTGTGACCAGCAGGTTAAGGGACGTTATCCTGCCCTTCTCTTCTTCCTAAGTGGGGCCTCATCTGGAGTATTGTATCTGGTTCTGGGCTGTCCAGTTCAAGACAGACAGGGAACTGTTGGAAAGAGTCCAACAGGGACGAGAATATCTCTCATGAGGAAAGGCTGAACACCCTGGGGCTGTTTAGACTGGAGAAGAGAAAGCTGAGAAGAGATCACCCTTAGGTGGGTGCCAGGAAGATAGGGGTCAGTCTCCTCTTGCTGCTGCCCAGTGATGGGACAAGGGACAATGGATACAAATTGGAGCATAGGAAGCTCCATCTGAACATGAGAAGAAAAGGCTTCACTGTGAGAGTGCTGGAGCCCTGCAGCATGCTGCCCAGAGAGGTTGTGGATTCTCCTTCTCTGAAGACTTTTAAAACCTACCTGGATGCCTTCCTGTGTGACCTGCCCTAGGTGACCCTGCTTGGACAGAAATTTGGACTCAGTCTCCAGAGGTCCTCTTTGAACCCCTACCATTCTAAGTGTGTATGGATGTGGCCAGCTCCTGTTTGGGATGCAAAAAAGGTTTAGGCACAGAAGCAAATCACTAAGGCAAGGGTGTGAAGTTGGAATGTGTCATACTGCCCACATCCATGCTTTTACCCCATGGTAAGCATGAGGTAATGGGAGGTGAAATCATGTCCCTTAATTAGAGTGAGTGGAGCTGGCTCATGTTTGCCATGGTGCAGGAGGGTGTACACTCACAGCCTGGCTCATGTCCTCACCAAATCCATCATGATCACTCTGCAGGCCCCAAACCAACTTGGTTGGAGAGCCACATCCTTGGGTAACTGCATGAATTTAGGGTAACACAAAACTTTCAAGTTTCTGCTTGGTTTGCTCCTCACCCTACATGTGCTAATGGCACAGGAAAGACACTTTAGAGAAGGGAGGATTTGTAGACCCCTTGGTTACCACCCAACCAAGCGAGCACCAAAAAGCAGCTGGGATGTAGATCTTGAGAATAAGGACATGATGTCCCAGAGTTATTTTCTTCCCATCTCTTCTCATCAGGCAGTGGGACCTATGCCAGACATCCCCCCCCCCAGCACTTGGTAGATACTGAAGAATTGAGCTCTCAGTGCTGTGCCTTACGGTACAACAATGCAATAATATGTAAGACTCTAAAGAGGCCTAAAATGGACCAGATCCTTCTAAACTGTCTGCTGAGAAAGGCTGCAAAACAGCCCTTGCTTTCTGCAGACAAGAATAGTTGGAGAGACCAATGTTGGAAGGGAAACATTGGGTTGAGTGTTCATGGTTTTAATAGCTAATCTGATCTCCTCTCTGGTGAAAATGTTGCCCAAGGGCTAGGTGAGCTCAGTGAGAATTACTATTAGTTGTGAACCTGATTTTCTTCTCAGCATCATTTCACTGAATCTGACCAAATTCCCTTAAGTCAGGAAGAAAAGCCCAACTGTGCCTGTGTTCAGTTTTGGGTGCTGCAGTATAAGAGGAGACATTGGGGTGCTGGAGCAGGTCCAGAGAAGGGCAGCAAAGCTGCTGAAATGTCTGGAGAAGAGGGCTGGTGAGGAGCAGCTGAGGGAATTGGGATTGCTTAGTCTGGAGAAGAGGAGGCTGAGGGGAGGCTTCATTGCTCCCTACAAGTCCCTGAAAGGAGTTTGGAGTGAGATGGGTTTTGGTCTGTTCTCCCTAGCAACAAGTGATAGAACAAGAGCAAATGGATTCATGGTGTCCAGGAAAGATTCAGGTTGGATATTAGGAAAAATGTCTTTACTGAGAGTGATCAGGCAATGGAACAAGCAGCCCAGGGAAGTGGTGTGGTCACCATCCTGCAGGTGTTCAAGGAATGTGCATCCATGGCACTTCTGGACATGGTTTAGTGGGCATGGTAGTGCTGGGATGACAGTTGGACTTGTTCATCTTAGAGATCTTTTCCAACCTTAATAATTCTATGATCCTAACTGTGTTACAAGGTGAAGAGAGGGAACAGTGGTCAGAAAAAGCCTGGGCAGATATTACCCTCAGATCTGACACAAAGACATTGCACAAGTCATCATGCACTTTCAGGTTGTTGTGATATCCCACATTTAATCACCTTAAGCTTAGACAAGGATTTGGTGACCAGTGACTTCAGGAATGACTTTTCTCTTGCCAGCTTTTGAGAGAGGCTGCTCCTTGCCCATGAAAACGGTCTGCTTGCAGAACCCAGGTCTGCAAAATGAGCAGCAGGGCTGAACATTTGGGGCCTGATTTATTTCCGAGGGCTCTGCGTGGAGATTTCAGGGTGCGGAAGCTCGCTCCAAAGAAAAAGGAAATGATCTGAAGGCAGCCCACTTTTAAGTAGAAAAGAAATCATTTGCTGAATGTTTCAGATACTGTTGATGTTCTCAAATTTAAGCCATGAAAAGAAGACATTTCTTGCAGCAAGGCTGTGAGCAGGAGCCATCTCTTTGATCTGGATCTGCACACAGTGGGGTGGGGCCCATGAATTATAAGGAAATGTAATGCGCTGTCATCCTTAAATAAAAACACACTGGCTAATTAAATTGAGGCCCCAGTGACCAAGTGACTTGTCTGCAAGTTTGGAAATCTCCATCCTGTGCAGCTCTGCTGCTTAGGGTAAGTCACTTAACCTCTGTGTTTCCCAGTCGCCCTCCCCGTAGCCTCCCTGTCTACTGATGAAAAATTAAGTACGATTTACTTAGAGCTCTATGAATGTGTTTTTCTCATCCTTCAGGACTTGGACTCTGACATTAATCAGACCTGCAACCCCCTGACATAGCATATGGTTGGCCTCCACACGTCCTCAGTCAGCCAGGCTGCTGTCTGGGCTGGCTGCTTTGAGGGTCTCTGCTGGTCATCATAGAGTCAAAGGTTTGGAGCCCCAAACGTTGGAGGACGTGGGTCAAGCAGGGAGCACGGTCCCACGAGAGCATGGGGAACACTTAATCTCTCACTCTCCAACTCCCACACTGTGATGGACCAGCCAGAATTTCCCCAGACATCATCTTGACTTGGCCAGGACCTTCATATAAAAAAATATTTACATCACTGAGCATTAGCTTAACTCATCCCGGATGTATCAGATCCACAGCACAAGCATATCTGCCCATTTGATGGCCAGCAGTCTGCTGGAAGTCTTTAGGCTTTTGGTAGCCTGCTGAATGTCTGGGAACCCAGCAGATCATTTATAAAAGTGGTAGATCATCCTTAAAACACAGGAAGAGCAATATCTTCCTCATGAAATCAGCAAACTACTTCAGCAAACAACGGAATAAGGGATTATCCCCAACGCAAGAAAATGATAGATTAACAGCGAGACAACAAATATCAGGTGAAACAGAGCAGTAGATCAGGTTAAGAGTAGTGGTTAGCCATTCAGTTCATGAATTTCAGGCACTGGAATGGGCTGGGCAGGGAGGTGGTTGAGTCACCAACCCTGGATGTGTTTAAAGGTGGTTTGGATGTAGTGCTTGGGGATATGGTTTAGGGGTGATCCTTGTAGAGTAGGGTTCTCAGTTGGACTTGGTGATCCTGAGGGTCCCTTCCAACCTAAATGTTTCTGTGTGTGATTCACAGGATCACAGGATGTTAGGGGTTAGAAGGGACCTCTGAAGATCATAAAGTCCAACCCCCCTGCCAGAGCAGACCCAAGAACAGGTCACTATGTGAAGGAAGGCTGTCCACAGCTTGTTTCTGCCATTTCAGTAGTGCCAACCTGGTTGGTGAAAGGTGAGTGTACACCAAAACTCATCCAGTTCCCAGGCACTTGAAATGCCTTTTCACCAGGGGAGTGGCTTCCTTGTTAGATGAAGAACCAGAGTTTCACCATAGAAGAAGCTGTCCTCAAGTTCTGGTCTTTTTTGGAGGACAAAGTCAGATTTCAGTGGCAGCCCAAGAGACATTTATAAAATTCTCCCATGCCACTTAAAATTGTAGGTTTCCAGGGGCAGATATTTTCCTCTTTTGTTTCCAGAAGGCAAAGACACTGATAAACAACTTTCATTCATAGAATCATTGTGGTTGGAAAAGACCTTTAAGATCATCAAGCCCAACCATTACCTAACTCTACCAAGTCTGCTGCTAAACAATCATATGATGTCAGAACAGTTTGTGGAAGCCGTGGGGCCAACAAAAAGGACTTGATCCTCTTATTTAGCAGTCACAACACAAGAACACAAGGCTTGGATTCACCACCTCTATCCAAGAGGACACTTCCTTGGTTAGGACTGTGACTGCTCCAGGAACTCTCTGTGATCTGTGGAGAAAAAAATCAGTGAGTCATTCAGACTTCATCACAGATGTCTACATTTTTCCTTGTGTTAGGGAGAAGCCCCAGAGCAAAATTCAAAATCAGGTGCCTCATTTACAGTATCACAATATCACAGTATCACAGTATTGCCAATGTTGGAAGAGACCTCGAGGATCATTGAGTCCAACCTGTCACCACAGACCTCATGACTAAACCATGGCACCAACTGCCACATCCAATCTCCTCTTGAACACCTCCAGGGACGGTGACTCCACCACCTCCCCGGGCAGCCCGTTCCAATGACCAATGACTCTCTCAGTGAAGAACTTTCTCCTCACCTCCAGCCTAAACTTACCCTGGCACAGCTTCAGACTGTGTCCCCTTGTTCTGGTGCTGGTTGCCTGGGAGACGAGACCAACTCCTTCCTGGCAACAACCACCTTTCAGGTAGTTGTAGAGGGCAATGAGGTCACCCCTGAGCCTTCTCTTCTCCAAGCTAAACAACCCCAGCTCCCTCAGCCTCTCCTCACAGGGCTGTGCTCAAGGCCTTCTCTGGAAGGGAGATGTCTGGATGTTCCTTGTGTCAGTGAACAAGGAAGGTCAAACTCCAGCACACTCCTCAGCTTCACCAGGGCCTCGGGGAAGTTGCAATGTCAAATGCTCATTAGCAGTATGTAGGACAGGAGTACCTTACCAAGCTTAATTCCTCAAGAGATAGGGATAGCTAGTTATAATTTCCCACGTTACAGTTTAGGCCAATGTCTCTTGTGCCATCTCTGTGAACCTCCAAGAAGAGCTCATCTCCGTCTCCTCTATTGCATCCCAGCAGGGAGCTGCTGAGAGCAATATACACACACACACACCCACCCTTTGTCTTCAGCTGCATCCCTTGCCAGCCTGAGCTGCCATCTTCTTCAGAATTATCTGCTTCTTCATCCTGGCAGCTTGGGACCTTAGCAACATGAGTATCCTTGGGCCTTCTCATCAGTACTGATTCCTGCTGTGCCAGCAGGTTCATGTGACACTGAGATTCTTGGTTGCAGAAGATGCAGTGCTGAAGATGCAGTCATGGTACCTGGCAGTATCTGATTGAGTTTTGGGGCTCTCACTTCAAGGAAGACATTGAGATGCTGGAACTTGTCCAGAGAAGGGCAGCAAAGATGGTGAAGAGTCTGAAGAACAAGTCTTGCAAGGAGAAGGTGAGGCTACTGAGGTAGTTTAGTCTGGAGAAGAGGAGGCTGAGGGAAGACCTCATTGCTCCCTACAACTACCTGGAAGGAGGTGGGAGTGAGGTGGGGGTTGGTCTGTTGTGCCACATCACTAATGATAGGACAAGAGGAAATTACCTCAGTTTGGTCCATTGGAGGTTTAGGTTGGATATTAGGGAATTTTTGTTATCGAAAAAGTTCTCAGGGATTGGAACAGGCTGCCCAGGAAGTGGTGGAGTCACTATCCCTGGAGGTGTCCCAAAAATGTGTAGCCATGGCAATTCTGGATGTGGTTTAGTGGGCATGGTGCCGTTGAATTGATGGCTGGGCTTGATGATCTTAGAAAGCTTTTCTAACCTTAATGATTATATGATTGTATTCTATGATTCCATGACCATACTGAGTGCATTTGAGGTCCTCTTCCCTGGTCACCACCTCATGGCAGAGCTTTGTGGCCTGACTCAGTGACTATTTTTTTCTACAAAGGCTGCCTCAATCCTTTCTCACTGAAAGACAAATCTCTCTGTCATTCTAAACTCTGAGACCCCAGCAGGGCCAGTCCAGGTTTCTTCTCCTCATCCAGTGGTGCAAAACCAGAGACACCCTGGGAGAGCCAAATGCCTCCTGTGTGAATGACAGCAGGGTCTGGCATGCAGCAAAGGGACCTGGTTTGCATTACAGAGTTTCCCTGCACATAGGCTGATTCATTAATTTTTTGGAGCAATCTGTGCAAGGGCTACATGCACTGAGCTAATTTTAAGTGGCTTTTAAAAGCAAACAAACACAGGATCTCAGCTATTCCTCCTCTGCTCTCTCATCTCCAGCTGACAGCTTGCTCCAGCAGGAAAATAGGACCCCACAAGGACCATGTTCCACCATGGTGTATCAAAACAAACAGGCACGCACAAAAAAGGGGACCTGACTGCCAGGCTCAAGCAGCTTCATTTATTACACACAGTGCTGTCTTTTAGAGGAAACCTCCTGCCCTGCTGTGGCTGGGCCTTTCTTTCCTGTCCTTCTGAACAGCCAGACTCATGCATAAGGCAACTTTGTTGTCAACACAAGCGTGTTGCCTGCCAGCCCCACGTGCTCACCACAGAGCATCAAGCATCCCATGGCATCCCTTAGGTCACTGCTACAGGCTGCAGAGGTCCTCTTTGCTGCTGAGAAGCCAACAAGAGGAACCATCATAGGGGGTCACCATGGTTAACGCAGGGGTCTCAGACCACCAAAGTCTTGCTGGAAATCATCTGTCAAAGCCCAAGTGGCCCAAGTTGCCCCACATTTGAGTTAAAAACAATAGTCCTCAGAAAGAACTCATTGCTCACCACAGTTGCAGTGAGTTGAGGGTCAGTCTCTTCTCCGAAGTATCACGTGAAAGGTTGAGAGGAGGTGGTCTGAAATTGTGCCAGGGGTGGTTTAGATTAGATATCACAAAAGATTTTATTTACAGAAACAGTGGTCAGGCATTGGAATAGGTTACCCAGGGAGGTGGTGGAATCACCACCCCTGGAGGTGTTCATGTGGACATGGCACTTTGGGATATGGTTTAATGGCTATGGTGGTGTTAGGTTGGTGGTTGGACTAGATGATGTTGGAGGACTTTTCCAACCAAAACAATTCTGATTCTGTACTTCTTCAAAGCTTGGAGGCTTGGTGTGGTGAAGCTTTGATTCCTCTGGCATCGATCATTTTGCAGCCATTTGTTGATGGGGACCACAGCATAGTGAGACCTTCCATGAACCCAAAGATAGTGTTAGATACTTAGGTGCTGAGTAGGCAGAGCATCCTGTAACAGGACAAAAGAAAACATCCTCAAACTGTGCCACTGACGTTTAGGTTGGACATTATGAAAGGTTTCTTCTCTGAAGGGGTTGTTGAGCCCTGCAACAGGCTGCGCAGGGCAGTGGTGGAGTCCTGATCACTGGAGGGGTTTAAGACATGTGTAGATGTGGTGATGAGGGTCATGGTGTGGTGGTGACCTAGTAGTGCTGGGC
Source organism: Melanerpes formicivorus (assembly GCF_026170545.1). Lineage (NCBI taxonomy): Eukaryota > Metazoa > Chordata > Aves > Piciformes > Picidae > Melanerpes > Melanerpes formicivorus. Next base: position 33,145,487 of record NW_027142353.1, on the reverse strand, counting down.
TAATGATCGTGCTTGACGATCTTAAAGGTCTCTTCCAACCACAGCAATTCTGTGATGCTCTGGAGATCCATTAGACAGTTAGCTGGTGCAGCACAGGATTCATGTTAGGAAATGAACCATTGGCTGTTTCCCCATGTTATGAGAAACTTAAAAATAAATAGTCCACATTGCTGATTTATAGCCTAAGTACTAAATTACATGACCTCATCAAGCCTCATTGCAACGGGGCTGCTTCTAGAACACAACATTAATGCAAAGGCAAACAGGAGCAGGGCCTGACTTCACAGAATCATGGAATTGTTTTGGTTGGAAAAGACCTCTAAGATCATCAAGTGCAAGGATTGATCTAACACCGCTGTGGCCATTAAACCATGTCCCAAAGCTCCATGTCTACACATTTTTTTGAACACCACCAGGGGCAGTGACTTCAACACTTCACTGAGCCTCTATTCTAATCAGTACCTGCCAGGATGAGGGTTTTGATGGATGCAACACTAAAAATCCTTTTTACCTCATCTGCTGCTGGCACTGTGTGAGTAGCAGCAGGTGTGGATGGTGGTAGCTCTGCTTGGCCTTGTGTGAGCGGGATTATTTCCTGCAACGCTCTGGGAGACAATGGAAATCATTTGGGGGAATTTGACATCTGCAAAATTTCATTTTCAGGCAACTGATGCCTGTTCCAGAACAGCTTCAGAAACTGAACCTTGGCAGGGGAAAAAAATGACATTATTTACATAGAATCATAGAATTGCTTTTGTTGGAAAAGACCTTTAAGATCATCAAGTCCAATCATTCTCTAACTCTACCAAAGTAGGGTGCTAACCATGTCCCTCAGCACCATATCTCTGGGTATTTTAAACACCTTCACCTGTGTGGCACACAGGTCAAGGCAGGGGATTCTGGGTCAGGGCAATCCCAAGCACCAATATAGGCTGGGCAGCGACTGGCTTGAGAGCAGCCCTGAGGGAAAGAACTTGGGGTTGCCAGTGGATGAGAAGCTGAACAGGAGCCAGCACTTGCAGGCCAGAAAGCCAAGCAGAGCTTGGGCTGCAGCAAGAGAAGCATAGCCAGCAGGTTGAGGGAGGTGATTCTCCCCCTTTACACCACTCTAGTGAGACCCCACCTGGAGCACTATGTCCAGTTCGGGAGCCCCAGTTACAAGAAGGATCTGGAGGTGCTGGAAGGTGCCCAGAGAAGGGCCACGAGGATGATCAGAGGGCTGGAGCTGCTCTCCTTTGAGGACAGACTGGGAGGGTTGAGGCTATTCAGTCTGGAGAAGGCTCTGAGGAGATCTTCTTGTGGCCTTGCAGTATCTGAAGGGGGCTACAAGAAAGCTGGGGGGGACTTCTTAGGGTGTCAGGGTATGATAGGACTAGGGAGAATGGAGCCAAAAACAGAAACAGGTAGATTCAGACTGGATGTTAGGACGAAGTTCTTCAGCATGAGGGTGGTGAGAGACTGGAACAGGGTGCCCAGGG